>NC_051180.1:89780932-90380932 GCF_013339695.2 Rhipicephalus sanguineus | reverse complement strand
TTCTCTTTATTATTTTCGAAGAATCAGTGTACTTCCTTGCGCTTTATTTCATTTTTGTCGTGATATGTTCATAGTATCACTGTACATCTTGGTGCTTTGTTCCATTATGACAAAATGAGTTGTAAGAAGTAACACGAAAAATACCTAAACCAAAAGGGAGGAGGCAGAACGGTAACAAAGCGGGTCAGTACCCAAAGCAGACGTCCCTGCAGAGTGCCTAATTAATTTCTTTGTCCTTTGCTTCAAGACGCGTTATTAACGATGCACATGTGTTGCATGCAAATGAAGATTTACTCGGATTTTTTCAACTGACCATTGTCCCAGTCCTATCTTGAGTGACAATGTATGCTTACAGTGGACAGCATTAATTATTCGGTCAAGCCATTAAGGTTCTCCTTTATAATGTAAATAGCGTGCAAGAGCAGAAAAAGCTGGCTATGTCTCCATTCGTATAGGTTAACATACGTTGTAATAACTAAGGCCTTCTTATCTTTTGACAATTATTCTCCTCTGCTAGCATAAAAGTACTTCGCCGACCAGTTAGTGATAACAATATGTGCTAACTGTTCCAATTATAGCATGCAGAACTTAATTGCAATGAGTCGACAAAAAAAATAAACGCCAATCCCTGCCACATGACGCCTCAAATAGCAGTGAAATGGGTTGAAAATGCGGCAGATATTCCACGGAATTATCGCAGTGGAAAGTATTGCGAGAAACGTTGTGAAACGAGACAGCGACGTGCGCCCAGCTGGTTTGGTGCATTAGTCGGTGGCTAGATAGTTTAGTGTGTAGACGGAGTGAAAGTTCTGCCGTTACCCTTATACCACTGGGTGATGTGTCGTCTCATGTGCACGGGCCTTTATTAAATGATAGAACGGCTATTTGGTGTGGCCGCAAAACTGGGCTAATCCTTGAAAACATTCAGGCAGCTTCGCGCTAGAGGTGCCACAGCTTAAGGGAGTGCGGAGGTTATTGGCCTTCCTCGGAGGGATGGATGGATAAACTTATTTTGGTCCCTCGGAACGTGTTCTAGCACGCTGCGGGCAGCTCCCACGTCGGAAGAGAAAGGCCAAATTTCTCTGCTGCAACGCGGGCCTGTTGGACTGCCCATAACTGGTCTCCGAGTCTAGAGCTGGTAATAGCAGCCTCCCATTTTGACGGCGTGATGACTTCGCCGCCGTATAACGCGGGGTACCGCCAGATCATATGTTCTACATTCGCTATATCAGTGCCTAATGAACATGCATTAGTTGACTGTATTTCCGGATAACTCTTGTGCAATAACGCGTCGTTAGGGTGCGCCCTGACCTGAAGTAGCCTGAGTGTCGGAGCCTGTGGTCTGCTTAAGTTTCTGTGTGGTGGAGAGTACTGTCTCCGTTCCAGGTTAAAATGTTTCGTTAGTTTGTTATATGAGGTGGGAGGGTCCCGACTCTCCATAACCTCAGCGCCTCGGCCCCCGATAGCTACGCGGTCTACTAGTCCTCGCGCAGCTGTGTGTGCCGGCTCATTGAGATTGGGCCGGGCTCCCTCGATCCGTCCCGTGTGAGCTGCGAACTATGCGTGTGTGTTTGGCTCGATGTTCTTGTTCAGGAGGCTTCGCAAGGCCGGTGCCCAGATGGTACCCTTGGCAAATGCTCTGATCGCCGATCTTGAGTCGTTGAATCTGCTTTTGTAAATCATGAACCTCCCGTTGTCCAGCAATGTCAACGCAATCGCCGCTTGCTCCGCTATTTCGGCTTCCGCCGCCAGGACTGTCGTCGATCTTGTAATCCTTCTTTTGTGGTTGGTGCTCACTGCCGCACACGCCTTCCCCTCTGGGTACCGGGGGGCCGCGTCGACGAAGCAACAGGCCCCGGCTTGATCGTGAGCTCTTTCTAGAAGGGCGTTTACCCTGGCCCGTTTTTTTTTTCTCGTTATGCTCGGGGTGGACGTTTCGGGGGATGGGGACAACGGTGATTCGTCCTCGCTGTTCACAAGGAATCCTACAGAAGCGATACTCGATTTCCTGTCGGCGGAATCCCCAGCTCCCGTCGTCGGCATAGATTGTGTGGTTAATTCCGTAGACTTCGGAGAGTCTTTTATACAGACCCATCACGGCGAGGTTAAATAGAGTCGGGGATAAGACTGGCCTTTGTGGCGTCCTTCTGAAACTAAGCCTGACCGGGTCCGAAGTGAATTTGCGCATTTTCAGGAATGATTCGAGTCACTCCTGTCATTCCTGTGACAGGAGTGACTCGGAATGATGACTAGGAGGAAGGATTTCGTGTAGTGGTGGAAGTGCTTGCCAAGCCCGAGGCTCGAGATCTGAGTCGGCACAAAGTGATGGATATCATTGTGAAATGCCCTTTTCGAGCCCAGTCTCAGAGTGGATCTTACGTTCCTTGTGTTGCGATCGATGACTTGGTCATTGATGAGCTTCATGGCGTCTTGAGTCGAGATGCCCGCCCTGAAGCATATCATGCTGTGGGGTGAATGTCGTGGTGCTCCAGGTATCCGAAAACCCTCTACAGTATGGCATGCCGGCCACCCTACCCACGCACGAGGTGAGCGAAATGGGCTGGAGGTTGTCGAGGCTGGGAGGTTTGCCCGGTTTGGGGATGAGGATAGTGGTGGCTGTCTTCCACATATCCGGGATTCTACCAGTCATCCACGCCTGGTTGTTGGCGCCCGTTAGGTACTCCAGCGACTTGTCACCCAAGTTTCTCAAGGCCTTGTTTATGATCTTATCTGGACCTGGAGCAAACCTGCCGTATAGGTCGTGCATTTCCTGTCGGATCTCCTCGATTCTATATTCCGCGGCCAGTTCCGAGTTGTCGGCGCCCACATAGTCGCCAGTGGGAGGTGGCGGGCCGGAGGCAATTGGTAGGTACTTCCCAACCAGTTCTGCCAGTACCTGATCTTCCGAGGATTCTTGCCTAGCTGCATGAAGTATGCGAGTCAGCGTACATCTTTCGTTCGATTTGGTGTTGTTCTGGTTCATCAGTAATAATGAGAACTAACAAACAATAATGCCAAGGAAAGTACAGGGCAGGCGGTGTTGTTTGTTGTTTTGGGATATGAATGTGAAGAAAAAAAAAAGTGGACAAAAAAATAACTTGCCGCCGGCAGGGACCGTCGGTCCCTGCCGGCGGCAAGTTATTTGATAGCCAGGATAGCCTAGTGGTTACGGATGTGCGCCTTCTAATTGTGGGTACGAGGCTTCGCCTCGCCAAGAAACTTTTTCGCCACGAATTTCTCTTTCCCTTCCTTTCTTTCTCTCTCTCTTTCTTCACTTTGTTTGCTTCTCTCTCTCTACTCGTTCTGTTATGTAGCCCACGCCCGACAAATGGGCTAAGCAGTAGATAAAGAGAAACAAAAAGACGAAAAGAGCGCGTGCCGGATCATGATGATGATGATTTCTGCTCGCGACTAACGGGGGTTCTCCGAGCTTAAGCTGCTCCGCTGTTAAAAGGGCAATAATTTAGTATTGTGATACCGACCGAGCGAACAAACCAGACAAAAAACTTCGAAAAATCGAACATACAAGGGCTTGCTTTATTAAATTGATTTCGCTAGCTCTTTATCGCAAACATTTTTTTTTGTCATGAGGATATCCGATGCAGTCGTTTTACCGCGTAGTGGTGCAGAGAACAGATACAGCAACCTGTCACATCGATGCAGGCGGTTTAGATGGGGCAGCATTTACACCAATACGAATGCTGCATTTATTAGGTATTATTAGGTGAAGGGGAGCCAAAAGTATCGCGAGACTTGCCGAGACATTGCGAGAGCGATGGGACATTGGGAGAGCTAGAGCGCTATCGAATTCCGCCGTATTGTAGACTATTAGCTGCCCAAGGGGCTCTTACGACCTGTCTGCATTCAGGGCTATGGAGGAATTCGACCGCGTGCAGGATACCACTCTTAGCACGAGATCAAGAAACGTGGCGAAACCTAACTGGTTATGGCGGGACCTGGAGGAAACTGGACAGATTTTGCGGGACCCCACGATAAAAATTCCCCAGGAATGCTTCGCATTGACTTCCTAGTGATAAATGACGTCATACTTTTCTATCGGCTCTGGGGTTTCGGCACACCTTACTTTTATCTCTTCTTCCATTTACATTGATTGATTCCGATTTACATTGATTTATCGTTTATATATATATATATATATATATATATATATATATATATATATATATATATATATATATATATATATATATATATATATAAACGATAAATAAACGAAAAACACAGACGTGAACGATCATCTTATCAGTCCCACTTTAACTTGCGTCGCTGTTTATAGTAGGATACAACCTAAGAGCTCGGGAGAGGTCCCGCCCAGACGACCGATGCACAGCAGCCGATCGCCACCGCGACTTTTTTTTTTCTTTATTGTGAGGTATGAGAAAGAAAGAAAAAAAATAAAAAATAAAAATAAAACCTCGGCGTGCATAAGTACAGATTTTATGTCTTATTTCTGTATGGTTCGCTTGTTTGCTTCATTAGCTTTGCTTACATCCATGTTCATTTCGGTCAGACATCAATATTATGCATCATCTACACTTTTGCAGGATATGGGTGCATGCAGAATTGGAACACACTGTCTTGAATATAAAAGGACGAAATACAGGCGAAAATGCCTGGCCACAGCCCCTCATCGGCACTTTTGTTGAAGCTGTGCTAAATGCGGACTGACGTTGAAAAGTCTAATGGTGAAAAAAGAAACAAATAGGGGAAACAGATCCAGAACTGTATCTGATACTCAGTGTAATGGGCAGTTGATTTATATGCACAAGGCAATGAATATCTTTAATAATTATGCGTATTGCGCCCACGTATACACATTTTTACACACAGTAATTTGTGAAGATTAAAGGTCTACGTTTCTTCATCCTATTATCTTTTTAAATATAAAGCTGCACCTGGACCTTGAATGATTTAACGCTCACGTTAAGGTTTTAATGAAGGAGCAGAGTTAAGGTTTTAATGGAGGAGCACAGTTAAGGTTTTAATGAAGGAGCACAGTTTGCTCATTAACTGTCATGCATTCGCGTCAAAGTTCATCCCACCAGCCATCACCTAAGCATGACAAAAATTAAAAGCGTGCAGTAGCGTAGCTTCTTAATTGACCCGAGGACAGAGCGGGACTTCTTGATCATTGGAGATTGCGCGGAGTGTACCGTCTGCAGGGTAATAACGGCGCATTAGCCTTCGCTCAATGTCTATAAATCAATGCCTCTATTAAAGTCATCTTTATTGAGCTTACCGTGTACCAAAGTGGTTCTTTCTTTCCGATTTCAATGTTTAAGCGACTTCGAAAGAGTCAATTATATTTAGGAGCTCCTTAGCAAAATGTAAACTGTCAATGTTTTGTGCATGTGCCTTGTCACGCAATGTGGCTCTCACAAAATCATATTGCTGTTGTTTGGAACGGTAGACAAAGCTGTGTGACGCACGTCAACGGTAATGACATGAGATGGAAATAAAATACTTATGTGCTGCACTGCCAAGGCTATCAAGTTACTTAACTATAAGGCCTTAGCCAGAACTTAGCCTTCAATACGGCTCGGACACTTATAATGCCTACCTAAATCAAGACATTTGATGTCGTAACCTACTGAAAACAAAACAATCCTCTAGTTATGCCAGCATTAGGATTTTGACTGCTCTCCCTCTTTTTCTAACATGTGAACTTGCAGTCTCACAACTGTTCTTTGTTAACCATATTGAAATCGGAACCATATCTTCTTTCCTCACACATTCAAATGTTGGGATATGTTTGCCCGGTGATGTGAGGTTATCATCACTTAGGGACAGTAACCATACACAGTGCATTACCTTAGGGACAGGAACCAACAGCTGCCTACATTGTTTCGTGTTGCATATGTATTTGACAGTGTTTGCATTTTACGCAACTCTTGCGATAACCCATTCGAGGGTTAGAGTATACACAATATATGACCAAATAAATAATTTCTTAATAAAGCATCGTACAAAACAAAACACGCTAAATAAACGCCAAACATAGAAACGAGATTCAACAAGGTTATTTATATATAAAAGAATCTGAATTATATAGTGTATGCGGAAGTATCGTCTCTGCGAGCTAACATAATGAGTTTTTGTTATATTGGGCGTGATCCCTTTGTGTAATGTAGACGTTGTAAGCTGTAATGGTATTATTCGGTTTTGTTTAGGATTAGTGAAATCAAAAAGCGTTGGGGCATGAAACCAAAAAAGAATAAAAATGGAATGGGCTGGCAACGCGAGTTTTGATATTTTCAACGTGTGTTAAGTGTGCTTGCGGATCAGATCCTTATATTAAAAACATAGAGCTCAAATTGATTGGGCACTGTAAGTACTGTAAAGCTTTTATCATCAGATTGATGAAAACGAGTTCCTGACATGAAAGCACACCAAAACGCGGTTCTAATTAGCTTTTTTTCCGCCAGTCATTCGATCCTAGGAAAGTGTGAAAAACTTTTTTGATAATGAGCTACTCAGTGGTTTTCCTAAATATCCGTTAATTACGCAGGAGTCCGGTGTGCTCGCGCTAATGAGGTTTCAGGCAGTCATAGTTCAATACCGGTAGCATAAAAAGTTCCCTTTGAAATAATTGAGTGGTTCTTTGCTCTCTTCGCCACTTTCTAATCAGTCATCGTTGTGTGCTGAAACACGCAACCATAAAAACAAGCGTTCATGAAGAAACGAATGGGAAGGTCGAGTGCGGAAAAAGGCAGGATGCAGTACAACATCTGATAAAGCAGACTCACTGTTACAGCGCAGATGTTTACCCAGTAAAATGTGATGTTAGGCTGGTTGGTTCATTCTTGAAATGAAGCACTGGCGCACGAAACTATCCTGTAAAATGAAGGACAGATTGTAACTAGATTTATTACACCGACACACCCATCTTTATGCGTACCAACGAAGTTTGCGCACTATCACACCAGCAATGTCTCTAATTGTACTGCAATGCAGCCAGCTAAACTAAACGACAGAGACGTTACCAAGAAATTACATTACAAAGATCGGCCTAGTTTAAGCAACCTTCAGCTAGCAACGTCGAGAAACTACTCCATCTTTTGTGATAGCATACCAATTTACGGTAAGGATTGCTAGCTTACCTGCCGCGTTATAGCAGTGTTTTCATGCGTAAGAACTCTATGTCTACGCCCCGTCGCGAATTGCTCGTGAACGTATAGCATGTGAGCCGACGCACGAGATAGTGAGTCATAGTGTGATGTTATTTGGGCAGGACCGCTCCAGAAAGAATCACAACAGCACGCCAGTGCACAAACACACGTCCCACTTATATTGCACACTTCACGCATGGACAACAAACATTCATTAAGACATTGCTAACAAAAAGCACGCGGACTAAACTAAATGAATAAATAGAACGTCCGGCCTACAGTTCGGTCGTCGGGGTAGTCGCCTGGGCCGTCGTTGCTTCCCCGTCGGCACCTTTCAGTGGCGAAGACGTGGTTGCGGCGCCGTCACCTGCCGTGACGAAGTCGGAAGACGCAGGGTCGCCGCGTCGAACTCCAGTGGTTCTGCGACGAACTGGAGCCGACGACACACGGGTTCCGGCGGCAGGGAGTTGTGCCCTTGAGCACGAACAGTACGCCTGGGAAGCCCACGCCAGCCCTCCTGGAACACCGGGGCAACGGCAGGTTCAGGAACCCGGCGTCAGCTCTCCAAGACCAGCGGGGCACGGGCAGGTTCAGGCACCCGGCGTCAGCTCTCCTAGACCAGTCGTCTAGCGGAGGCTGAGCTCTGGTGGGAGTGTCGCGACGTGGCCGGGGTCGTACCTATGGGCCAGACGCCCAACGAGGTAGTCCTGCCTCGAACGACGCACCTCGCGCACTGTCCAAGCCACGGGTCACGCACCCTCGAGGCCGCGCCTCACGAGCTGCCGTTGTCTTCCTCGTCGGCCCCGCACGGCACATACACATCACATCCACTTCGCCACCGCACGGCACACTGTTGTCATTTTTAGTTTCGGTTTCGCGTCCGCACAGCACATAATATGACATCACCCCCTTTTCCGAGAAAGTTGTTTGCAACTATTCTACTACAAATGCGCGGGCGAAACGAATGGTCACTGCACTGCACGGTCACTGTACGATCCCTGCCATGCACTGCACTGCACTTAGGGGTCGCAGGTACATAAAAGCGAAATGTTCACAGACGACTGCTTACAGTTCGGTTGGAACACTACTGTACAAGTAGGTTTGCTATGTTCGCAACTGGGAGTCAACTAGTTCACGACTGAGGGCGAGTAGTCTTAGAACCACGAGGCTACCTGAACGGCAGTTATGCGCGACTCAGGTAGTCGGCTCCGACATTGTCACAACCCTTTATGTAATGAACTGAAAATGAATACTCCTGCATAAGGAGACTCCACCTCAACACTCTGTTGTTCACGTGTTTGGCGGAATTTAAATACTGTAGCGGCTGGTGGTCTGACTGAATGACAAAAGGTTTGCCATAGAGGTAAATATGAAATTTTTGCACTGCCCAAACAAGTGCTAGGCATTCCCGTTCGATTGTTGAATAACGGGTTTCTCGGGGCAATAAATTACGACTTGCGTAAGCAACTGGGTGCAGCACTTGGTCCTTTCCCATCTGGAGCAATACTGCGCCCAGGCTTGTATTGGAGGCATCTGTGCGAAGAACGAACTCCTTCGAGAGGTCGGGAGCAAGGAGGATGGGAGCATCACCGAGCTTCTTCTTGAGTGCCGTAAACGCTTCCTCTTGAATTGCGCCCCATGAAACAGTGTGGCTTTGTCCCTTTCTTGTTAGGTCCGTCAGCGGCTTGGTCAGTTCGGCGTAGTTAGGTATAAACTTCCTGTAATAGCCGGTCAAGCCAAGAAACGACTGCACTGCTTTCTTGGTCGTAGGTCGTTTTGCGGCAAGAATCTTGTCGAGCGTTTTGAGAAGCGGTTCAACTGTAGTCTCCCCGATTCGATGTCCTAAGAATGATATGCTTCGCTCTCCTATTTCACATTTACTTGGTTTTATGGTGAGGTGAGCTTGGTTAATTCGTTCAAAAACTTGTCTGAGGGTGTCGATGTGCTCTTGCCAAGTATCGGTCGCAATGATGACATCGTCGAAATAATGGTGAACGTTGTCGACACCACCCAGTACTGATCTCATAAGGCGCGCGAAGTCTGCTGGCGCCGTTTTAATGCCAAAAGGCATGTAGAGGAAGTGATAAAGTCCAGACATGCTGGAGAAAGCAGTTTTTTCACGACTCTTGGGATCCATCGGTACTTGCCAGTACCCTTTCGTGAAATCCAATTTGGAGAAAAACTTCTTTTGTCCAACAAGTGCAAGAACTACATCGATGCGTGGTATTGGCTCGCAGTCGGGGACCAGAATCTTGTTCAATTCCCTGAAGTCTATGCACAACCGAATCGTGTTGTCCGGTTTCTTGACCACGACAATGGGAGCGTGGTACGGTGACTGAGACCGCTCAATAATACCGAGTTTCAGCATCTCTTGCACTTCTTTTTCTATGCTTTCTTGTAAGGCAAGGGGGATGGGGTACTGCGGAACATGCACAGGCTTATCGGAGGTCAGACGCAGCGAACACTCCACGAGTGCTGTTTTGCCTGGCAAGTCAGAAAAAATGTCCGCATACTCTTGAAAAAGTGCTTGCACATTCTGAACTTGTTCAGCAGTGAGGTGTGGTGATAGCTTGACATCCGTGCTGAACTGCGTGCGATACAAGCTCAATATGGGCATTTGTTTGACTTCGTCTTCGCGGAGATTTTCCTGGACCTCTGCAACAACTGACACCTGTTGTGGTTCCGTAGATTCGCGCTCTTCGTATTTTTTTAGCATGTTGATATGAAAAATCTTGTTTTTCCCGGACACATCGATGACGTAGTCAACATCGTTTATCCGTTCGATGACCTGGAACGGCCCTTTCCACTGCATTAACAGCTTGTTGGAGTCAGTCGGCAGCAGAATTAAAACCTTGTTGCCTGGGCATAGTTTTCTAGGGCGACTTTTCCTGTCATAGTAGGTTTTCTGCTTCGCACGAGCCTTCTCCAGCTGTTCATGTGCTATCTTGCAAGTCTCCTCTAGGCGATTGCGCAAATCAAAGACATAGGTGTAAGTCGTCCGCGTTTCTGCGTCTAGCCCCTCATTTGTCCACAGTTCTCTCAGCACGGTTAGCGGTCCTCGGACGTGGCGGCCGTAAATGAGTTGAAACGGAGAGAACCCGAGGCTTGCCTGTGGGACTTCCCTATATGCAAATAGCAGTGGAGCAAGGTACCGGTCCCAAGATCGAGGTCTCTCTTGGCACATTCTCTTTAGCATTGTCTTGAGGGTGCCATTGAACTTCTCCACGAGACCGTTCGACATCGCATGATATGGGGTCGTCTTCAGCATCTTCACGGAGAGAAGCCTGCTAACCTCTTTCATTAATTCTGAGGTGAAACTTGCCCCTTGGTCGGTTACCATTTCCTTTGGCAAGCCGATGCGGGAGAAAATCTCGACGAGTGCTTCCGCAACGTGAACTGCATCGATTGCGGGCAATGCTACAGCGTCAGGGTAACGAGTAGCAAAATCGATGAGTGTCAAAACGTATCGGTTCCCACGGTCCGATCTTGGTGAAAATGGGCCGATTAAATCAACCGCGACCCTTTCAAAAGGTGTCCGGATAAGAGGCATGTTGCCTAGTGGCGCGACTCCAACTTTTCCTTTAGGGGTAGTTCTCTGGCACTTGTCGCAAGACTTGACAAAGCGCTTGACGTCCCCATTCAAATCAGGCCAATAAAATTCTTCCAGGACACGATCAGTGGTTCTTTTGATGCCTTGGTGTCCTGCTATGATACTTGCATGAGCAATGTCCAGTATACCGACCCGGAACACTTTCGGAGTGACCATCTGTTTAAAGGTTCTTCCAGTGGCAAGGCGGTAGCGTCGATAAAGTAATCCTTTATCTTCAATGAACTCATAACTGTGACCCTTTCCCGATTTGAACTCTTTGTTCACTTTAGCAAAGACAGCTTTTAGGGTCGGGTCCTTTCGCTGCTCCTCGACGAGTTGCGCTCTGGTAACGTCAGGTAAGAAAGTTGTTGACACGTACAAAGGCTTGATCTTGTCTTGGCCTTGTTGTTTGGCTTCGGCTTTTGCCACGCTTGAAGAGATAGATGTTGAGGTGACAGGTGACTTGGTCGGGTGTGCTTGCGCCGGTAACTCACCCACCTGGGTACGAGCCGCCTGCTTCCAGTCAGAGTCCGGATCGTACGGTCCTCTGACGCCTGGAAGATTTCCCAGCACAAGGTCATATAGGGGTCGATCCATACAAGCCACTTTCAGCATCCCTGTGAAGTACGGCGTGTGGACTTGTACAACAGCTTCCGGGAGATGGCTAGTTGATCCGTCTAGGAGAACGACGCCGATGTTCTTGCCTGTGAGGCACACATCAGGAACGAGCTCTCGTCGGACGATTGCCGTGTTGCATCCCGTATCACGTAGTACTCGAACCTCTCTTCCTAGCAGTAGACCTCCGACCACTGGCATCCCGTCGACCAGGAAACGTACTGCACCCTGCAAGTTGTCGTCGTCGTGGTGACTTGCGCAAGGAATCTTCCCTCCTGGACGCTTGGATGCTTTTCTAGCTGCAGTCCGGGCAGATTCAGATTCAGTAAATGCGCACGACGAACTCGGTTTGTGGTCCCCATGCTGGTTTCGGCAGGTTTCTGTTACGTGTCCCGTTTTTCCGCACAACTTGCACTTTAGCATCTGCTTAGGTGGATTGCGGCAGTCAGGAGCTAAATGTCCGAAACGATTGCAAAGGATACACTTGAGTTGCGGTTTACGCGACGCTTCGGTAGGCTTTCCACCGGACTCTTTCGCGGGGTCAGGACCTTTTCCTAGATTAGTCAAATTCTGCGCCTCAAGGAAGCGATCCGTCAAATTAGCGAGCTCATCTAGTGACTTGCACTCTCGCTCTTTCAAGAAAACAACCAGCTTTGGATGGCAACAACGCAAGAATTGCTCAGAGATTACGTGATCCCTTAGATCTTCGTAGGTTTTCGATACGTTTGCCATGTCTATCCAATGGTCAAAATAGCTGGCAATTCTTGCTGCTAACTGTCTGCCAGTTTCACCATCTGCTGCTCGTGCTTTCCTAAACTTCTCTTGGTAGCCTTGAGCCGTGAACTGAAATCTCTGCAGTAGAGCTTTCTTTACTTTCTGATAGTCAAGGGAATCGGCGGCAGTCATTCGGCCTATCACGGTTAACGCGTCACCCGTTAGGCACATGCTTACAGCGAGACCCCATTTTTCTTGCGGCCAATCCTGTCCTGTGGCTACGCGCTCGAATCGCTGCAGATAGGCGTGCAAATCATCGCGTTTCTCGTCAAATAAAGGCAGTAACTTCTGCGGATTGAGAGGCGAGGAGTTGCTGGGCGCAGTCAAAGCGTCATTCGCTGCTACAGGCATATTCTGAGCTCCTTCCTGAAGCTTGAGCTTTAGCTGCAGAATTTCGCGTTGCCTTTCGTCAGCTTCTTTGGCTGCCTCTCGTTCTGCAGCTCTCTCATCCCTTAGTTTAGCCTGTTGGGCCTCAATCCACTTGTTAAGCTCTGCACCCGAGAACCCTAGTTGGACCCCTATAGCGGCGAGTTTTTCCAAGTCCATGGTGAAGTTTGAACGTGTGTCTGTCTCGAGCGAAACTGTCTTCTTTCACTGCTTTAACGAGCGGATCCTGGCAGGCTCGCCAGTTTGTGATGTTATTTGGGCAGGACCGCTCCAGAAAGAATCACAACAGCACGCCAGTGCACAAACACACGTCCCACTTATATTGCACACTTCACGCATGGACAACAAACATTCATTAAGACATTGCTAACAAAAAGCACGCGGACTAAACTAAATGAATAAATAGAACGTCCGGCCTACAGTTCGGTCGTCGGGGTAGTCGCCTGGGCCGTCGTTGCTTCCCCGTCGGCACCTTTCAGTGGCGAAGACGTGGTTGCGGCGCCGTCACCTGCCGTGACGAAGTCGGAAGACGCAGGGTCGCCGCGTCGAACTCCAGTGGTTCTGCGACGAACTGGAGCCGACGACACACGGGTTCCGGCGGCAGGGAGTTGTGCCCTTGAGCACGAACAGTACGCCTGGGAAGCCCACGCCAGCCCTCCTGGAACACCGGGGCAACGGCAGGTTCAGGAACCCGGCGTCAGCTCTCCAAGACCAGCGGGGCACGGGCAGGTTCAGGCACCCGGCGTCAGCTCTCCTAGACCAGTCGTCTAGCGGAGGCTGAGCTCTGGTGGGAGTGTCGCGACGTGGCCGGGGTCGTACCTATGGGCCAGACGCCCAACGAGGTAGTCCTGCCTCGAACGACGCACCTCGCGCACTGTCCAAGCCACGGGTCACGCACCCTCGAGGCCGCGCCTCACGAGCTGCCGTTGTCTTCCTCGTCGGCCCCGCACGGCACATACACATCACATCCACTTCGCCACCGCACGGCACACTGTTGTCATTTTTAGTTTCGGTTTCGCGTCCGCACAGCACATATTATGACACATAGGACTATCAAGGAGGCAACTTCCTCTGTTACGACATTGCATCTGCACAAAGCTAGCAAACAGGCAGTGCTGCAGCAAAGGCAATCTGGCGGAACCGCAGATGAGCCAGAGACAATAAAGGCAATATGGCCCAACCACACAAAACATAAACAGTGCAAGTTACAATGGTACAAGTTACAATGGTATACATATGGTCCAAAGAGAAAGCATCATATAGTACATACGTCCCAACGAGTAACAATACCATGTGTGAGATCATATCTTATTGTACTCCCTCCTCGATTTTGAAGTAGTTGCGAAGGATGACGCGTGTCCTGCCATGCCGTATTTACTCCCATATTACGGGCGCCTGGCCTGCCGGCTTTACTGGCACATTGCCAGTAGTGGTTCCAAGGGTGGTTAAATTAGGCTAACTCTGGCTAAAGGACGGCTAATATCGGGTAGTTGCTTATGTTATTTGTGTGATGCAATTATAAATCATGCTTACGCGATAGCTGATCATTCCCCAATAGGGATGATAGGGATTAGGTATCCACCTAATTTTTTATTGCTCCCGAAACGCTGCTACAACGCAGCAGGGAAGTTACGACTAAGTGCCGTCAATGAGTATGTTGATAGAAAAAAAGCACCCTCTCGGCGCTGTAAGCTGCTAGTTGTTCAACTATGTTGATTTTTGCAAATATAGTTTTTACAAATATACAGGAAACTGTCTTGTTTTTTTTTTTCATTTCCAGTCTTTATTCGCACTTGCTCTCTTCTCCTCCTCCCCTTCGGTTACTGGGGGAAAGAGATCAAGGCGTACACGTAGCCAGTGCTAAGGAAAGCAGTTGCTGCCTAAAGAAAGGTGAATCTGCTTCTCGAAACTTTGGCTCCATCGACAACCCATGTTCAAGAACTTTTCATGTCTTCCAGCTTCCACCTCCCTGTGAACTTCCTCCTTATTTTATCTGGAAATGCTAAACGATGCTGTGTCACGAGATACCACGGCTACTTCAGCGAAACTTTCCTGTTTCATAGTATAGCGCATGAGTTCTTCCCTTCTTAAGTTTCTTGTTATATTACGGTCAATGCTAAGCGCTAAAATTCAATTTAGTTTGTTCAGCTCAGCCTTATAGAAGAGCAAGTATGAGCCTTGCCATTAGTGGTTGTCCCAATAATTTTTATGCCTAATTCAGGTGCCACAGGGTTCTCGATGGGCAGCTTTCATTGTCGGAACGCCGCCTGAGAGGCAAAGCTAAAAGAAAGATTGGGAGGATAACCAGCAAGTACTTCCGCTGGCTATGAATCACCCTGTCAGCCGGATTGTTTTTTTCGTGGACTCGGTCCGCCTCTTTTACACACACGCATGCTAATGTTTTCCCCTTTCCCAATCCTCCAGTTTAGTGTAGCCAGCCGGAAGCTTTTCTGGTTAACCTCCCTTCCTTCTTCCTTTCTGTTTCCTTCCTTCCTTTCTTCCTTTACGCTGCAGTACTTAGCCCAGCCTTAGTTGCGTTAGACGCGATAACGCTATTTGCACATCCGGAAAACTAGGCCGGTCCCTGCGTAAAGGGTGAAGAGCCACTGCAATGGCTGGTGAACGGAGAGTGGAAGAAAGGAGCAGCATCGTTTACTGCTAATGCCTTGCGGGTTATATCACTGGCACAAGGACGATAATTAGCTATTTGCGTCTACTTCTGTAGTTTTTTAAGTGTTTTATGTCGGGATCCACCAAGACGTTCATGACGTATCTCCGTTCCGGAAATACGTCAGCAAAATAAAGGCGATCAGATAGCAACGAAAAAAAAACTATAAGAAAAAGTTCCGTTGGAGGAAGTGGAACCCACGACCTCTTAGTCCGCGGCCATGGCTACCGCGCGTTTAACCCACTGCGCTACCATCAAACACATGAAGCACTTCACGCAAAAGCGCATTTTATCTCTCACACTTTCCTTTCACAATGATTTTGATTCGCGTGTTGGTGTCACCGTCTGGAAGCGAAAAGTGAAATACCGCGTGGCCTCCGTGCGCCGTTGCTACGGCCATTCCATTCAGCCCGTTTTCAATCGAAGTGTAATTTTGTCAATGCTTTAACACACCGCGAGGTGGCGGCTTCAGCCCAAGCCTCATTCATAGCTACCATCCATATTAAATATTCGGCAGATCCCACGCGTTGTGGAAATCAGTTTCATGCGAAGCAGTCAGCGAGTACTTCTATGCTGTATTTTATGAATTTGAGCCACGCGTTACGAGGTGGATCGAGGTGTTTTGTAAGTTTGGTAGATATGTGCACATCGTGGGCTTACCAGGCACGTCGACAACACTGGTGTTTAAGAGTAACTTATGGTGCGACGTAACGTCATACCTCACGTTAGACTACATACGTCAGTATTTTTGAAACTAAGTGCACTTAATGGTGCAGTCATGTGAATATCATACGTGACTTTCGTTAATGTATTCCTCCGGGGTCGAGCAATGCTTCAATATAGCTTGCTGAATAATCATCATCATCAGCCTGTCTACGCCCACTGCAGGGCAAAGGCCTCTCCCATGTTCCGCCAATCAACCCGGTCCTGTGCTTTCTGTTGCCACGTTATACCTGCAAACTTCTTAATCTCATCTACCCACCTAATTTTCTGTCTTCCCCTCACGCGTTTGCCCTCTCTTGGAATCCAGTCAGTTACCCTTAATGACCACCGGTTATCCTGCCGACGTGCTACGTGGCCGGCCCATATCCATTTCTTCTTCTTAATTTCAACTATGATATCCTTAACCCCCGTTTGTTCCCTGACCCACTCTGCTCTCTTCCTGTCTCTTAAGGTTACACCTATCATTTTCCTTTCCATCGCTCGCTGCGTCGTCCTCAATTTAAGTTGAACCCTCTTTGTAAGTCTCCAGGTTTCTGCTCCGTAGGTAAGTACCGGTAAGATGCAGCTGTTATATACCTTCCTCTTGAGAGATAGTGGTAGACTACCATTCATGATTTGATAATGCTTGCCGAATGAGCCCCATCCCATCCTTATTCTTCTAGTTATTTCACTCTCATGGTTCGGCTCCGCGGTTACTACCTGTCCTAAGTAGACGTACTCCTTTACAACTTCCAGCGTCTCGCCACCTATCGCGAAGCGCTGTTCTCTGCCAAGATTGTTCCACATTACTTTAGTTTTATGCCCATATCCATTTCTTCTTCTTAATTTCAACTATGATATCCTTAACCCCCGTTTGTTCCCTCACCCACTCTGCTCTCTTCCTGTCTCTTAAGGTTACACCTATCATTCTCCTTTCCATCGCTCGCTGCATCGTCCTTAATTTAAGTTGAACCCTCCTTGTATATATCAATGCTCTGATATATCAATGCCCTATAAACAATCAACTACTTATGTGACGACACGTTTCACTTTCGTGTTATACCGACTCCTATGACGTTGAGATCCGCCATGTTTTTTTTTTAATTATCATTGCCTGCAATGAGTGCAGTGCAGCGCATGTACCGAATATTGTTGATCCCTCTGCGGACAAGTGCCCATATATTTTGCTGAAAGCGGGTGATCCTGACTGCGCTGGCGTCAACGTTGCCTTCGCCACGACAGCCTGAAACGCTCGCGCCCCCTGCTTTTAAACAGCATTGTACCATTTCTCTCCGGGACATGTGATGCGCTAGAAGACTGTGCGACTCATTAGAATGTGCGCTTTAGCATTATTACCAGTAATCGTATTTTGTCGAGACGTAGTTACCCGTTGATTTATTCTTTCATGCTTATGTCTGTGATTTTCTTGAGGAAATATTTCGTGTATTTTTTTTACTGTTAAGTGTTTACACTTGAATTAATATACTGTTGCGCTCTACAGGAGCAATTCGTAAGTGGTACAAGTTATATTGATCTTGTTTTTTGTGTTACCTTGGTGTCACATGAAACAGTTATTCTTCTCATCTTTATGACTTACAGTTGGCGAAAAGTTAAAAAAGAGAAGCGCTCTACGTTCCGCGTAAAGAAGTCTCTCTTATACGTTACTTTTTAATCGTACGGATATACGCGCGCGTATTGTTAGCAGAATGCCGAAACAAAAGTGGATCGAAAGTAAAAGAAATATAGCAAGTGAGTGAGTGGCATGTGCTCCCGCACTCAGCAAGATCTCATTCTCATCGGTTCGCTCCTTCTTTTCGCCATTTTTTCAGAATTCAATTATTCAATAAATATAATTCAAATGGAAAAGAATGAAAGTGTAGAACTATCGAGATACCATGATACCCTGCATACTTTAGCTTACGCGACTAACAGCGGCACCCACCGGGCTAGCTTAACGGCTATAGCGTTGAGCTGCTAAGCACGAGGTCTCTGGTTCGACTCCCAGACGCTACAACCACACTTCGATGTCGTCGAAAGGCGAAAATGCCCGTGTACTTAGTTCTAGGTGCGCGTCAAATAACCCATGTTTCGAGCATTGTCCGGAGTCCCACACCGCACGTGGGAGGCCTCATAATTATATCGTGGTTTACGCACGTGAAACTTTAGAATTTGTGATTATTATTATTTGAAGCTGTTATAAGAAAGAAAGAAAATTAGTAGGTAAGGTCCTCAGAAAATGGGGGCAGAGCGTATGCCGCTTTACAGATGCTTTTCAGTCTACTATTTGCGTAATGATGCGACCCAGAACAGAAAAAGCGCTGTGTCGTAGTTTTGGAGAGATGATAGCGGAGTTGTCTAACCGAATACCACTATACGCGTGTTCAAATATCCGATAAAATGTTTTCTGTATTAGATCCTCGAGTTACATAATGTTAGAAGAACAAAAAAATAGTGACAATAATTCTTCATATAAATCTAAACAAATCGGGCTAGATATTTCATATGATCCGAATGATTATTATACAGGTACCTAAGAGGTGTGAGTTAGTGTACTTTTAATTTTTTAATTTAGCAAACGCCGCGACGAAAAGGGGAGAAAAGACTTCAACCACACCAACACAGCGTTCCAGTATTTTAGTCTCTTTCTGTCGCGCCGTTTTCTTAATAATGCATTCGTACCAACTAGTCAAACCGTCAGCCATACAAAATAATGATTATTCTTGGAGCTTGAAGAGTTTTGTTGTGTTCAATAACGTGGTGCTTATTGTATTTAGTCGTTAATAAATGTTCTCAGCGATTGCTACTTTGTACGCGAACTGGGCGCTATAATTATTACTATTTCTTTTGTATACTTGCGTATGCAGAAATTTTATATATTAAATGTTGACAGTTGATGTCCTAATAAACAGTAGCCTTCTCTGCAACAGTGGTCTTAACAGTACATCTCAAGTTTCCCTTTATTTATTCTCTATCTCTCTCTTTTCTCGTGGCGATAATTAAAGCAAGCACGTTCCATGTTCCAAAGGTCGATCTACTACAAGTATTCTCTGTGGCGCGGTTGATACTCGTTAGTTTCTTTTTAATACAGAAGATAAATAGGCGCCAAGTGGGACACCATTGGTCGTGCCACAACTGTCTAGATGTTCAGAGCTTCATTTCTGTGTGCATCCGTGCAAACCGCTTCTGATAACCGTTCAGCGACGCGACGCCTGTAAAGCGTGCTCTCCCTGGTAGGTCTTCTTCAAAAGAAGAAGCCATCTTTTGCGTCTCTTACTTCAAGCCTTCTGACCACTTCTGACCTTCTTGATGCGGCACGTTTCTTAAAGGGTTAATCGCAGAAACTTTTCAGGATTGGGACACGAGAAGGGAAGAGCGCTTGTGAGTGTTCCCTTTTGTGTGCGTTAGTGAAACAATTTTGCGCTTAATACTTTAGGAAATTGCCTCTGGCGCTGTGAAGGTTGCGGCAGCTGAACTGTGAAAAAGGAACGCGTCAATAAAATACGAGTACAAGTAAGGAAAGAGAGCAGACAGTGAAAAGCCATGAAGGTGAACTAATTTGGAAACAGCTGTGTGCCACCCTACACTGAGAAAAGGGATGGGTGAGTTTGAAATTTAAGAGTGTAAAGACAGATGGATAGACAGGGAGCATGTACACAACGTTAAAGTCAGCCGCATTTGTCTATTTGGAAGTTTATTTGGTAGCTGAAAACGTTGGTTGAAAAACTCGTCAGAAGTAGGCAATACATTTTTATCCTTACCAATAAGGCGCGAGGTGAGTAGGACAGGGGATGATTCACTAACTATTGAAACGTCTCTGCTGAAAATTTTCCATAACGCATGATAATACAAGAAAGGAGTTGCGCTTAAAATGAGGTTCAGACGATTCCTTTTGGGTTTTGGACAATGGCTGCTGTTTTCAGGAAACTATAGAAGGCTTAATGTGAAGAACAAGCAGAGAGTTGTGCTTCGGTGGTGATGTAAAGTATTAACTGAATTACACGAAACCAACGGGCATCTGCATAAAACAAATTAAAACGAAAATAATAATGTGGCTTGTAGCCAATTAGGTACTTCAATATTTGTCAGCATACATGAGACGAGTCTCTTGCGTAATCTATCTCGAGCTAATTACAGCAGTTCCATTCCACAAGGTACACTCTTCAGGCCAACACGGGCCCGCTACAGGCTTTACAATACACATGGCAATGACGGCGATATCATTTCCCTTGGGCTGAATATAGGCTGTCTTATGACCCTGTTTCATTTGAGAAAAACTTCGTGTTCTTACGGATTCGGTGTGCATGTTCGTGAGTAAGCTGCAGAGTTGGTGATCTCGGCCTTTCTTCACATCCGAATCACAGGCCTAATTAAATGTGCGTTAAGCTTAGTGTGGCGTACATCGCGAACGGGGTCTGCACCATTTGGACAGCTTTTTACGTACACCGGTGATGTTGGTGCTATGTTTTTGTTTGTTTTTATTTTTTATTTTTTGCATGACTGCCGTCGACACATTCTGAACAAGTTCATACTTGCGCACACATTCACGTTGTGATTCGACTGGTAAATTCAGTATTTCAAGGTTATTCTTGCCTACCAATTGTTTTGCCACACTTTCCAAAATCGCGACATATTTATAAGGGCAACACTATTGGACTGAGTAACGTAGCCCCTTCTTGTGACGACCTCGCCACAGCCTCTAGAGAAGGTTATTCCCATTCAGTTTATCACGTGATGGTTGAAAGTGCGGAATTTTCAAATATTCTTAGAACGCGTGTATCGCAAATAGCGCATTCCTTCAAACAATTCTGCTTGGATGCTTCCCTTATACCGGGATCGCATCGAAGCACGACCACTCCTAGCAACACATAAGAATCTGCTCCAGAAGTATATGTTTAATAAAACTCGTGCCTGCCTGTATTTGCTCAAAGCGTGGCCCAGAACACTCCCTTCAACTTTATAGACTTGGTGGCGCGCGAAACTAAATATTTACACGGCCTTTGGCGTCCGCAAGAAAGTAGTGGCTGGAAGGTAATCTTGAACCATCATTGAGTAGCGTTAAATTAGGTCATTGACCTAGGAGAAGTTCAAGCTTCTTCATGCACAAAGCTTCTTCGTGGACGCAAGTGCATAGCGCAGCTTTGAATTGCTCTGAGCTCCTTAAAAAATATATTTTGAACCTTGGACCCACATGGACACACAAGCTACTCTGGAAACCATATGGTTAGTAGGGCTACAGTGAGTTTACTACCACAACTGTGCAATTATCTTGCTTTTGTTTGTAAAGAAAAAGACTTGCATCATGTTTGCTGTGGCCTTTCTTGTAGGCAATTCTTTGTTCTTGCTCAGTTACGCTGCCTTATATGCTTGATACGGCCGGTTTCTCTAATGCGAATAACATCGTTTGGCCAGTAAATCGATGTTTTGTTCTTTATGTAGCAGTTTTTGCCGCTTCTGAATGGGCATGCTTGCCAAGTTTCACCAGTTGCAGTTGCTTACATTATTTTGTGCACTATCTGCTGCGTCATCATATTAGGCCTTGGCCGCCCTTAACTCATGAAGCCTCCTGGTGGAACGTGTAAGCAATTCCTTCGTCTTTTGAACGTCATAGAGATGCTTCCTTCAGTGATGATAGGGTTCAGCATTCTAGCCAAGGTTGGTGCATCCGCGATATTCAGTCGACAGCCTCATTTCTAAAGTTCTCTCCAGCTGCTCGCCGCAGGTCTCAAGGGGTCTCTAAAACCTATCCTCATTCCCGTTTAGAAGTTAAGGCAGCTAGTTCGCTTTAATGGCTTCAAACACGACTGCGACCGGGTCAGTGGCCACTATGTATCATACCATACGCTTCACGAAATGCGTCGGGCCTCTTCGCTTTACGCTCAAATGTATTCGACACAGTTTCCTGGTACATAACGGTCGTTGGTGTCGCATAACGTTGACCCCATCATTGAGTATATGCGCACTGAATGAGAAACTGCCGCTTGAAGTTCACTCGCATCAGGAGTGCGCTCAATACGATTCTTTCTATTCAGCGATGCGATCGAGGGTCACTTGGAAAAAGCGAGCGATACAACCGTGCATTCGTTATAAATTGAAATTGTGAACGCTACTAAGCTTATATGGATGCAATAAAGAGAACCTTATGTGGCGGGTGTTCCTCCCAGTTGCGGTCGTACTCATCACACGACATGTTGGGTTTCTTTTGAGTTTCACGGCGTGAAGCGGAATTTGTACCAAATAGCAACCAGGCACATTTTCTCAGAAATTGAAACGAGCAGTTCCATTAGGCAAGCAGTTCAATGTCTGTTCTCAAGATATCATTGTTAATATTTAGCTTTAGGTGATTTTCAGGGAGCGGAAGACGGTACACTCTTAGCAAACGACCGCTTAAAACAACGCATATAAGGCGGAAAGTAGGTCAAATTTTCGACGCTTATAAATGGCTCTCTAAGCGGCCTACTTATACGGCTCTTTCATGCGGCCCTTCTTTATACGGCCTCTGGCTAAGCGGCTCTTTCTTATGCGGCCTAAATTTATGCGGCTCTTCCCTATGCGCGGCCATCTCGTTGCCAGAAGGCCGTTTAAAAGTGACCGCTTAAAGTAACGCATACCGTCGATGTGGTTAAGCGGTATTTCAGGTCAAATCTGTCCGGCTTATATACGGCTCAATATGCGGTCGAAATATATGCGGTACTTTTCGCAAATTTTTAGAAAAAAAAAAGAAATTCTTCTACGTTGTAGTTGATCGTGCAGTGTTCCTCTTTTTTTTCTTTTGTTCTCTTCAGCCTTTCAACTCATGAATATGCATTTACACATCACAAGAACACTGCACAGAGAGTCACAAACCATGTATCAACACACACACACTCCACCACGGGGATTTGAACCCAGGCCAACCGCGTGACAAGCAGACACTGTAACCACTACGCCACCGCACCACACGATCTGGGTGGACTTCCGCGGCTTTATATATGCACTTCACGTTATCTTGGACGATTTTACGATCGGCTACAACGCTATAATTTTGCATATATGAGAGGCATCGTTCGCGTATAATGCGCGTGCACGACCTTAAGCGAACCCTCGCAGGCAGTCACAGTCAGTTTGTGTGTGGAATTATGTTTCTCGTCCGACGGCTTGCGCATCCCGCACGGAGACAGAGGTGAACAATGAACGATGCGTTTCCGAGTGCATTTCCATTTGCCGGCATCATACAGCAGCCGAACGTGCCCTGATGTGCAACCAGCCGCCAAAGAAAAGTTTTCTGCGATGTTTGACGCAGTACAGGCGGTGGAAGTCAGCTGATCTCATCTCTACTTGGCGAAGTACAGTCTCCCACGTCCTTCGCGAGCATCGCGTTGATGTCGGTGTGTTTATACGGACAGTATTATGTAGAGGTTCATCTCAGAGAATCGGATTAAAATACATAATCGCTTATTCGCGCAACTGATGGGTTTGGTGTAGTGCAGCGCGTACGAGGCGACGGACCAGCTTTCAGAACGGGCGCGCTCATTTCTCTCTCGAGTGTAGCATAGGCTATGAAGAAACGTTGTTGTTGAGTCGAAAGAACAACGAGCCTTCGCAGAAAAAGAATGCAGTCTCCCGAGCTCGAGGCTGACGGCGCGGACGAGCGATGCCGTGGGATTGTCATGCTAGGGAGGACGGCGGGTCTGAGGTTGTTCGTTCTCGTGGTTCGTTCGTTGTTGACAGTTGGAAGTGATGCTCCCCTTGGCTTCCACAAACGATGAAACGTATAGTGCATGACTGGCGCGGAAAGAGCACGCATGAAATCGCTTGCATCACCCGTTAGAACATATGTTTCCTGCCAAGCGTCGCATCAAAAATAGCAATGCTTGAAATCGAATGAAGTCACAATATGATCCAGCTTTCAAGGATAAAACCATGCTATTTCTTCAAAAGTCAGAAGTGGCCTGAAGGATTCAGAAGGATCATGTGAACAATTATACTGAATGATGCAAAGATTAACTTGAAACATTCTAATATTTAATAGGTGCTGTTAAATCTAAATAATAACCCCAAATTAAATATGCACTTGTTTTGCACCTTGAAGCTTCATGAACGTTAAGCTCTATAACATGCCTCAGTTGACCACATATCAGCGCCGAACAGCGATCTGGTGGAGGCCCTGTGTTGGGAAACATAGCAGGTTGAAGGTTGTTTTCGTATTCCACCCATTGTCGACGAGTGAAAGTGATTCTTTCCTTGGCTACGAGATGTGATCGGAGCGACAAGGGCCAGTATTACTTCACTCCACGTCATCCAGTCGAGTATGCTTTGAGCTTAACAACGCTTTAACGTATAAACTAGCAGAATGCTAGAAGTGGCTGAACTCGGGCAGTAATCTTGACTTCTAGGAATAAATGTTCACCTGTCTTAAAAATGTGCAGTCAGTAGCATCCTGCTTGATTCGGATCATGGGACACGACATGCAAACGTAAAATACTAAATAGTAGATATAGAGGAACAATTCTTTTACTCAGTAGGTGTCATAATTGCAAATAACAGCTGCAAATAAAAAGCACGCTTTCACACTAATAGCACACCCATAAATGTTGAGCTTTACGTGTCCCAGTCAACCTCCCTCATGTTCAATACCCGGGGCGTAGCCAGAAATTTTTTTCAGGGTGGGGGGGGAGTCATCCATGCTTTATGTATGTTTGTGCATGCGTTTGCATGTCTGTGTGTATATATACACAAGCAAAATTGCTTGTATATATAAGTGTATATATACACAAGCAAAATATATACACAAGCAAAGTTTCGGGGGGGGGGGGGGTTGAACGCCCTCCAATGCCCCCCCCCCCCCTGGCTACGCCCCTGTTCCATACCATGTAGCTTTACGTGCACCTTTATTTAAATATAAGCTGTCATGCAACATCCTTAGCTTTGGCTGGTACAGCAGCTAATACAAACTGTGCTTGAGAATCCAAGATTTATTGCCAGTACCAACACTAGCTATACACAATAACATTCTGTAGTAGTTCAAGCGCAAGTGTTGCAGCTTTTTTTTCAGAATTAGCAGCTCATATAGCGCTCACATAAGCATGCAGACATACACGTCTAAATGTGCAGCTATTATTCTTTTTTACGAAGAACTGCGTGAAATAAACTGGCACAAGGAGACGCACGGACAAGCGTCTTCCTTGTGCCAGTTTATTTCGCGCAGTTCTTTGTAGTCATGGATTACCAACTTGCCCAGCGATCAATTCTTCAATATTATCCTTTACGTGCAGCCCCCTTCCGTGGCAGTTACCACGGCACACCATCTGTCAGACATTGTGCCACATAAAGGGTATTTGCATATAGTACAAGATTTGTCCTTCACTAAATGTTGAGACCTGAAATGTATTTGTTATTTTTCTGGTACCATTTCAAAACATGACCTTTCCCTTGCAGTGTTGAGACATATATTTGCAATAAGTTAGTCAGGCATTGAGTCCAAATCCATCACTCTTCGAGACTGGTACTTAATTATGTATGCATGGGTCCCTTATTTTTATGATCTTCTGTTCTCTGCTCCAAGCCCTTCCCTTTACCCATTACTGTAGAACTGTGGCATTTAGGTGTTTCATCTCGCACCACTAATTGTTGTTACATTTTGTGCCATTTCTTCGAGTACCCATGACAGTATTTAGTGCATTAATTGAATGAAGGAACATGTTATGCTGCTGCGCAGCTGCATACTGAGCAGAACAATGAAATGTAGAGCCATGAGAGAAAATATAGAGAATATTGTCACGCTACAACGCAAACACAAGACAGTGAGAAGTTCTACAAGAGTAGGAGGACAGCTTGTTGACACAAAAAAAAATAGCAGGCACAAACATGTCTAGCAAGACTGAAACTTGGGCTAATTGGTTGTCCTTCATGATGAACCAGCAGCACAACCACACACAGAGGAAAGGTACACGAAACACAGCACTGTGTTATGTGCCTTCTTTCCTATGTCCGTGTGTGGTTGCACTGCCGGTTCATCATGGACAAACATGATGTCTTCGGCAAAATCCCAAAGACCCACTAGACATTGATGTTCATTGATGTCCCCATTGTCTTTCTCACCTGCAGAGCACACGCATCACTACATATACAATAGGATGCATTGCAAGGGTTCTTCACCTATATGCTCTCTTGTTGGAGTAATAGGGCATTGTGTGAACAAAATAACGAAGGTAAAAATAAAATCACCCTAAAATACATGCCATATTCTTTATTGCTCAATTTTCAACCTCCACGTGTTCCACTTCAGCACCTGTGCACATAATGGCGCCCTAAAGGATCTCGGAAGTAGTTTCTCTGAAGTGGTTTTCAAAGCTGCTATTGGATTAGATTAAGCTAATTGAATCTCATGAACTTATCCTTTCAAAACAAATAAGGGGGCAGTCCACTTGTTATTTTCTAGCAAGCTACCTTAGCAATTTGGCTTTGAACGTGTGCACTTTCCTTGCAATTGTGTCCCAAACAATATTAACTACAAGACACATCATTCTACACTCTTAAAAGAAAAGGTAGTGCTACTTACTAACTTTGAGGTAGTAAATTGCTGTCACAACATTCACTACCTAAGTAGTAACTGCAGGTAGTAAACGGCAAGGTAGTAAAGTTACTACCATGTCATTTACTACCTGCAGCTATTACATACCAAAGGTAGCAAACAGAAAGTTAGTAAATTTACTACCATGACAGTTACTAGTTCCTGTTACTACTTATTGGAAGGTAGTAAGCTAAGCTAGTAACATTACTACCACGACGGTTATTACTTAGTTACTAAATGCAGGAAAATAGTATTTGTAAGTTAGCAAATTTCCACCGTGCATGTTAGCTATTTGCAGCAACTATTGATGAAAATTTTCTACATCATTTGATAACGTCAGTCAACTTCATGAACTAGAAAAATTGCATCTTACTTAACACAAGGAGCATGCATCAGCTAATCTCACAGAAAAAAAAATTAATGTATTTCAATAAAGAGACTAATGTCTTTAGACATCAGAATCATTAGACTGTCTTTTGCCAGTCTAATGCGCTTTCTCATGCACACCTAATGAGGGTCTACAAGGAATTGGCTGCTGTTAGTGTGTAGAATTCTGATGTATGAGTTTCAGCGTATTGCAGCCTTATGCCTGCAACAGCATGTTTGCTGCACACAGGTCAATAAATCTTTTTGTGGTTAACAATACGAAAGTGTGTAGGCTTTAGAGGATTGTAACAAAAATATCAGCAGAACATTTCCAGCAATGACTATATCAACAGCGTTCTTTACATGTAAGAGTATTTTGAAGCCAATAAGTAATCTTGTAGGCCTATGGTGCAGGCATTTGGAAACAAGCTCTACATTGTCAATTTATTTAGTTTCAATGGGACAATAAATGGGGCTAGTTGATTCAATTCCCATGAAGTGCAGTTTTATAATCACAAACAAACCAATAAGATGATACGAGAAGTTTCCAGGAGTAAGTGCTTTTTATTTAATTTCTCGACGCGGCACTGACGATAGGCTCTCCTGTGCTGCACTGTTGTGGTGGTACAGTTGCTGTATTTGAAACCTGCAAGAGAGAGTGTGAAAATGTAGTTTGGCATTGAAGCGAACAGCTTAGCGCAACACATCAACAGATGCTGCAATTTATGATTGATGACTTTCTGTTTCGAAATAGTGATATCATTTTTACCATTTTACTTGAATAATCCACGTGTATTCAATGCCCAACCCCATAGCCTTGGCTTAATGCTGCTTTGATCAAAAACATAAGAAAACAAACCGCTATACAGCACTTCTGAGGGCTGTGGTGTCATAGATAGGCCAGCTATCATATACAGGCCAATTAGCTCGGTCAGCTTCTTTGATGTAACGTTGCATAACAGCATCCTTTCGCTACTCAAATGGTACTCCATGCATGACTCCTGGATGACTCCAGGAATAGGCTATTCTGCCATGAGAAACGCCCTCATCCGATCATGCTCTCAGTGGACGGAAACAAGTTTTACGATTCAAGTGGAACGCTCGAGGAGTGCGGGGTTCCCTAGTGCTCTTTTGAGCTCCCTAGCTGAAAAGATGCTCGTCACTCTTAGAACGACCAGCAATAACAGGCCAAACAAGCACACTCGCTCTCCCTTGGCTGACGTTCCCTACATTCACGGTTTCTCTCATAGGTTGAAGAAGACTGCAGGCAGAGTAGGCATAAGAGTTTTGTGCTCCATCCCAAACCATCTGGCCTCCCTATGCAGGCTAGTTAACAGGGATGAAACAGTATCCTTTTGCTGTGACAAGAAGCACAGAAATCATTTCATTCAATGCGTGAAGAACGTCGTTTATGACATTCCATTATCATGCGGAAAATCATATGTAGGACAAACCGGACGATGCATAAATTACAAAATGCGTGAACATGCCAAATCTTTAAAAGCAACGACAGGCAGGAACCTGGCATTGTACATCATGCGGCTGCTCCCCATTGCTTGACAATGTGCAAGTTCTCATGAAATATCGGGAGTAATGTGCTCACAAAATTTATGAGGCGCACATAATTCACAAAAGGGGAGCAGCTTGCGTTAGCGCGCTATCACTAGCACTATTTGACGAAGAAATTAGCTGCCATGAGCCTCAATTGTGATCACTAAGCTTGTTGTCACATGTTTTGTTTTCTTGTTTTGTTTTCTGTTTTATTGTTAGTGGTTGCAGTTTTCTAGCCTTGCTGTCACTTGCTTAAAAACCTTTTTTTTCAGACCCTGGTTCTTCGTTTTTGTTGATTTATGAATGTCAGACTTTTAGCGGTTTTAATCAGTTTGGTATTGACCACCATGTCATTGTTCTTTTTTGCCATTTTTTGCTTGTGTTTATGTTTTAATGAAATCGGCTTCTGCCGCATCTTGTAAACCCTATCCAAAAAAAAAGCCGGGCGGCCGAGTCACTTGATAGCATTTGTGCCATTTTTCGATTTTTGCTCGCCTGCCTACAGATTCTCAGACTTTCCAATAAGGAAATCAGTTGATAGTCAGCTCTGTGCCCTGTATGTTCTTCGTCCCGTTGTCTGCGCTCTTTTGCCACAAAGAAGAATCCACATTCAAGTGCGTTGTTACTTGTTAAACATCTTGACAGGATAGCACAGCTACTCAAGAAAAGAGCACATAGCAGTGCTGAACTCACGACTAACTTTTCTAGAAATCACGCAGATACTTAAGATATCACCTGAACCCAAGTGTTTTCACAGAGATAACATCATATACAATGGTCGATTCCACGAAAGATAAAAAAAAAAGGTGTATACTTGATGTTTCCGATTTTCCTGATAATTTTGTATGTTGTGCACATATGACTGCACAGCACGAAATCGCAATTTGTTTTCACATAAAATTTTTTTTCAACACAGGAAAATTCGACGAGCGTCGCCGGTTGACGACGACCATCTTACGAAGAGTGCGTTTTCGTAAATTCGCAACCATGCTGGCAGCTACTGAAGCTATACATTACAAATATCTTTCTATTTAGCATAAGTAGAAGTGAAGAAGAAATAGCTCTTACAATTTGATGGAATTCTGAGCAAATTATGCATTTTTAAAAATTCACGACAAACGCGTTAGTGAAAATTAGTCAAATTTGGGACGCTATGGTTACTTCTGTGAACATCTTAGTTTGTTCATATTTGCTGTATGAATAGGCCTTTATATGAATAATGAACCTCTGCATTTGTATTTCTCTAATAATTTTCAAAGTAGTAAATTTTCATGTATTATTTGTATGGTCGCCCATTTGATGTCGTCACCGATCATCATGCACTATGCTGGCTGTCATCATTGAAGGATCCCTCGGGCCGTCTCGCCCGCTGGGCACTTTGCCTGCAAGACTACGACATCCGCGTGCTGTACCGCAACGGACGCCAGCATGCTGATGCCGACGCCCTCTCGCGCTCCCCCTTGCCTGACGCCAATGCCTCCTGCTCAGTATCTCACATTGCTGTTTCTTCCATCGACGTTCACACCATCACTACCGAGCAGCGCAAGGATAAATGGATCACCTCGCTGATAGACTTGCTCACTGATCCGTCGGCAACACCAACCACTCGCCCGTTGCGTCGTCAAGCCCACAATTTCGCCATTCGTGACAACCTACTGCACCGACGCAATTACAACGCCAAAGGCCGCCAGTGGCTACTTGTGATACCCCGAAGTCTGCGTGCTGAAATATGCGAGTCCTTCCACTCTGATCCGCAATGCGCGCACTCTGCGGTATCCAAAACTTACCACCGCATTCGACAACGATACTTCTGGCGAGGGATGTACCGTTACGTGCAGAAGTTCGTCCGCTCCTGCCTCGATTGCCAACACCGAAAACCTTCAACGCACGTGTCACCAGTCGGTCTACAACCATTACCTTGCCCTAACCATCCGTTTGGGCGCGTGGGCATCGATTTGTATGGACCACTTCCTCTGACCTCGGCTGGTAACCGTTGGGCCATCATCGCCGTTGACCATCTAACGCGATCTGCCGAAACCGCTGCCCTCACAGCGGCTACAGCGTGCGATGTTGCCTCCTTCCTGCTACACCGATTCATGCTGCGTCACGGTCCACCCTAGAAGCTTCTCAGCGATCGAGGCCGTGTCTTCTTGTCGGAAGTCGTCGAAGCCATTCTCAAAGAGTGCCATGCTGTTCACCGCAAAACTACTGCTTACAACCCGCAGACGAATGGCCTAACCGAACACTTTAACCACACGCTCGGCGACATGCTCTCAATGTATGTCGCCGCCGATCACACAAATTGGGATGCCATTCTGCCCTTCGTCACCTACGCCTATAATACCGCCCCTCAGAACACTACTGGTTTTTCACCCTTCTTCCTGTTGTACGGAAGGCACCCGTCGCACACCATTGACACGATACTACCCTACAAGCCGGATCCATCTGAGTGTGCGCCTATTTCTGACACAGCCAGGCTTGCTGAAGAGTGTCGCAAGCTTGCAAAGACCTTTACAACGCACGAACAAGAGCGGCAGAAGAGCCTTCACGGTGGCACCACCACTTCTGAGTCCACGTTAGTCGCCGGAGCGCTCGTATGGCTCTCGGTCCCTACCACTGCAACTGGCCTCTCTTCAAAACTACTGCCGAAATACGAAGGCCCCTACCGGGTCATCGAGCGCACATCACCGGTCAACTACCTGATCGAACCCATCGAACCAGCTTTGGACATGCGCCGTCGAGGGCGCGACATAGTCAACGTGGAGCGCCTCAAGGCCTACTAACCCACTGATAGTGACAAGCTGTTAGGTCGCCGGACGGCTCCCTTTTAACCATTAAGTTTATTGCAGAGAGTAGTGAAGACAGGACAAGAAGGGACACAGACAGGCGCTATCTTTTAAGTGTTTTTTGGACTCAGATCACACATATTTATAATTTAAAAAGAAAAACTTCAACATGTGCAGGCACAGCTGCGTCCAGGAAAAATAGTTATTTCTTTGACAAGTAGTGTAATGACACACTAACGCAATCTCGGCCAAGATTATGAATACTTGCTAACTCAATAATCAATGTAGTATAGTTTCTTTACTGTTTGGCAAACAGGCAATCGCTGCGTTTCTTTACATTGTTGCAATGTTCCCTGAATCTTTCCTTGAGATGTTGCCCCATTTGCCCTCTATAATGCTTACCCCATGATAGGAGTATCTGATAAACGGTACCTCATATGCAGGGCACGTAACGTGTCCTGTGATTCTTATTGCAGCCAAGCCTCTCCTCTGAGTATCTGGGTTGCTGCTTTTCCATAGTTTAGCATGCTTATTTGAGGCCATGAACATTATGCTGATGATCCCGAGCACCAACCGTTTTTATATTGTTGAATATTCCGTGCAGATATGGCATCGTGGCAAACATTTTTCGGCCATCAAGATTTGGCTTTTTTTTTTTTTGGCTTTGCAACTGGAAGGTGGTTTTCTGGGTAGGGCATATGCAAACGATACAGCAAGGTGAACAGGATATCCTGCTTGTGTCAGGGGAGTTCTTTGGAAATTAAGGCTTGTCCACAAGTAATAGGAACAGAAATTTTACTGCGTTAGCGAGCCACAGTGGCATAGGCAGAAATTCATTTCGGGGAAGAGGGCAAGTGGGGGCATGGGCCCGGTCTGCTACCCCCTCGCTACGCCACTGTCCGAGCAGTGTCAGACAATGCACCTTTCTACCATTATTGAGTGGGAGAAACTAAGAGGCAGCAATTGCTTGTTTCCCATCAGTTCGTATAACTAGCTCATGCACTTTTTATGCAAATGAAATTGTACATTCAGGAACCTGATATGGTACAATCCTTGCCCGGATGCTCGTGGGTAAGCACCAGTGGGTGTTAGTAATCATGTGCCAGTGTTAATATGTTAGTGGCTTCAGATTCGAAAGAACCTTTGTGGTATTTAATAAAGAAAGACGCAGTCATCTTCATATCTAAAACATTTAAAAACTTATGTGCTTGCATATTGTACTAAATAATCATGTTCCTATTTCTTGTGGACGAGGCTTGATTTCAAGAACTCGCTGGGTGCAAGCAGGATATCCTGCTCCCCTTGCTGTATTGGCTGCAGAAGCCCCACTAAACAAACACCTTCCAGCTGCCAGGCCAAAGAAATGGCTAATCGTGATGGCCAAAATATGTTTGCCACTATGTCATACCTGCACGGGATATCCGACAATATAAGAACGGTTGGTGCTCGGACAATCATCAGCATAGTGTTCATGGCCTCAAATAAACGTGCTAAACTATGAAAAGGTTGCAACCCAGACACTCACTTGGCTGCAATAGGAATCACAGGACACATTATGTGCTCTGTAAGGAAGGCATCGTTTATCAGATGATGGGATAAGCATTATGTGGGGCAAATGGGGCAGTGTATCAAAGAAAGGCTCAGGGAAGACTGAAACATAAAGAAAGGCAGTGATGACCGGTTAGCTGAACACTGGAGCATGTGTGGTTGCTCCCCACTTTCTGATGAGAGTTTCATCGTGCGTATGCACAGCAACGAAACTACTACATTAAAATTGAGTCGGCAACTATTAATAATCTTGGCTGAGATTGCATTAGTGTGCCTTCACTATCTTTAACAAAGAAATAATTATTTTTCTTCGATGGAGCTGTGCCTGCGCACGCCCAATTTTTTTTTTTCATGGCAGCTGCACCACAGTTTCATGGCAGCACAAACAACACAGATGTTCGATGGAAGATGGAGGAGGCTTGAAGAGACGAAAAAAATCTTCAAACGGTATGTCACTGCAGCCAACTCTTGTACGAGTAGACTTGCCTTCATCAAGATGGCAACATCAAGAATTAACAGTCGCTCCCTTTATGAAGACAACTCCAAGTTTCAAAACGTTGGCTCTAGCGACATCCCATGTTCAAAGATTACAAGCTCAACAATACAAACTATTCGACGTTCCATGTTCAAGGAATGCAAACTAAATAATATGCATTGCACTGAAGTGCAGAAGGTACGTTTCTCACTCCTAAGCTAAAGGCCAGTATATGCTGTATATCAATAGACCTTATGCAAAATTGCTGCCATCTGTTGGAGGTTTGACGAAGCTAACGATTCGGCGCCATGTTGGAGGCTTGTGCCCGAAATCTATTGCTGTCGCCGCTATCACTTCTTGCTTGTATCCGCTTTGGTAGTCGGCAATCAGGGCATAAAAATGCCAGGCGGGCCTGTACACGTTACCGGCATTTCCTAGTTTTTACGTTGACGGTTATTACGTGTAAAGAACCGCCTCACAGCGAGAAGAAGGTACAAGTTTGACACTGCGAGTCACGTGCAGGCCTGTCGTTGTCGATAATGAAGCTCTGCGCTAGGTTACAAATTGGCCTGTCTGTTTTCAGTGTAGCGAATAAAGCGTTGTTAGCTATCTGAATATCATGCTTGTATAATGTAGGATGGTTGGGAAGAGGCTTTATTTAGCGCGGCTAGGCGCAGCGATGACGGTAAGAAAGTGCAGTTGACCCAATTGAAAGCATATTTCATGAGGGACAGCCTATGTCGAGCCGACGTAGTGTCCATCTAATTTTAAATAAAACGTTGTCCTCTTTTTATCTTTGAAATAATATTATTTCGCTGTTGTAGTCATCCGACCTATGTTATGTACAGAATTACCGTGCGATTAAAATGCAGAAAATTGCGCATCTCATGCACGTGGAAAGTGAACATGAAAAGTGTAGTGTCTCCTAGAAGTAGATGTCGATCAGCTGGTATTTTATTGAATATCCTTCCGATATGTGATCCTATGTAACAGGAAACACCAAGAATATTCGTGTTCACATTGTCGCTTTAGGGGCCTACTGGTGCTTTACAATTTAAACCCGTTGCGGCAAGGCAGTTTTGCTTCGCCGACTGAAACCGCCTCAGCGCGTAACCAGCGGTAGCGCACCCACGGTAGAATGTAGCACATTTCCCGGAACAGCATTTTATTTAGTTTCATAAGAAAAGTACCACGCACTTGAAGCACCTGTTAACATTTCATAGCAAACTGGAGTGTACAGAGGATTTTTCCGAAGGGGGGATCAGCTTTTGGGAGAACCTGATTTGCTCTTCCTGGGGTATAAGTTAAACAAAAAAAAGTAAGGGGTGGGGGCGGTCAGGACATCCGGGCAACCCGTCTGAACCTGGCAGTGATACCACATGAAATGCTTGAAAAATACGCATAGTGAAGAAATACGCACGCAAAGCATCCCACCAGACGCTACCTTGTTAAACTCCACCATCGAAAACAAACTACAAACAACACGCTCCAGCACAATCGGTCCGTCCGCTGCAAATCAATGACGCGCACGAGCTGTCTAACATGTAATTGTTATCGCAATTTAATAAACAAGCTAATATCAACAGCAGCGCAGGCATGCGCGAGTAGCCGCGATGCAACTTTGAAGCTCGTACACGAAGTGGGTTTGTGCCTGCAGCAAGCACACGGTGCGAAAACTTTCTTGTTCTGGCATGACATGAAAGAGTGTTCTCTGATGAGTGCCGATGCTGTCACATACCACATATATTAACGGCGAACGGAAACACGGCGTTAGTCGTAAGCAGTAACCGAAGCAACGGAACGATCTGCTGATTCTCGTCGGCCACGAGGAAATGTACTAACATGGAGGCTTGGTTCCTGCAAACCTTCTTTCAGCATCCCAATTTCCTCAATCTCAGCAACACAGCACTCGAAAATATGTTGGCATTTTCGTTCTTATCAGCCGCCACACGTTGATATGTACGCTCCTTGTCTACATGCGGAGCGCGCTTAGCCTTCAACATGGCGGAAATGCACACAGCGGCCGCTAGATGGCAGCAGATTTTGCATAAGGTCTATAGGTGCTATGTGTCCAAACTGTCGCAATCTAGTGATGAAAAGAAATGCCTACCACTCATTATGGCTTGCCCGGGCTTGCAGGAAGTATGCTCCTATCTTGTACTGCAATCTGTCCTCTGTGTCGGTGCCATGAACAGCTCTCATCGCTGATACATGCATAATAGATACCACAAGGAAATGTTGATTTTCACTCAAGACAAACCCAACCACACACAGATAGTGAGTACCAAACATGTCCTCAGGCAAGTCTATATTCATATATTAAAGAGATCGATCCTTGAATGAAGGGATCAGGGTGCAATAAGAACAGGTATTAGTGGACCAGCCACTTGCAGACTATTGAAAGAGTGCCATTGCGTGTTCAACATTCACACATGTACACAGTAAGCAATCAGTCATGGGCACGTTACCAGTAAAATGTAACAGTGTTACAGTTACCTAAGCCAAAAAAGTGGGATAGGTTTCAAACAGGAGAAAGTGCCTCAGACAGGCTGGCCGACGTTTCCATAGGGGGACCTATCTTTATCGAAGGCACCTTGTCATCCTTGGCGTGTTAGTTTTAAAGGGTTAGTGTTGACGTCATGTCTAGCGGTGGTGCTTGTCGCTGTTGGTAATTGCTGCCTGGAAAGAGAAAACTAGAGAGAGGAGTGTAGCCCTTGCCACATCATTTCAAGAAAGTTTGCAACGGCGCTCAGGCCTCTCATGTCAGAAGTAAGGGGAGCTGCAAAGAAGGAAAAAAAAAAGCAAGAAAAAGGAGAGAAAAAAAGAAAAAAAAATGGAAAAAGGGGGGGGGGTCTACTGAGCGAGAGCCGTCAAAGGCAAAAAAAAAAGAGTGGAGTATGAAAGCCACTTGGAAAGGCTGCAGAAGGGCGGCACGTCTAGCCCTCACAAAGGGCTGCAGAAGATGGTGGGTAAGGCAACTACAGGCGGGGAAAGCGGGCGGCGTACTTTTAAAAGCCCACATGTGGAATTTAAGTGATATTGAGAGGGGTGTCTGAAAAACACGTGCTTGATGGGTGAAGTCATTGGCTCTGTTAAAGTAACTGTTACAGTTACAGTTACAGAGTTTCCAAAAGTAACCTGTTACAGTTACACTTACTGTGACAAGTAACGTCGTTACTTTGTTGCAGTTACTGTGACGAAGTAACGTCGCTACTTTTCCGTTACTGTATAAAATAAATAATAGATTACAAACCAAACGATAGAATTCATTTATTAAATATGTAGGAAGGCATGCGGGCAGCCAAAATTGCACGTGGTAAAACCCTAGACGAAGTAAACCTAATAGGGGGCCAAACACAAGCATTTGTTGTGTACACCTCATTTTGTTGCATCAATTTTGTTGTTCATGCACCGTTGGTGAAAAAGGGAATTTCTTTGCAAATAATAATAACAAATGTCCTCTGATACTCAAAATGGAAAATGTGGTTGATGCACTAGAACGACAGCAGTATCATAGGATGTTTATTAACGACACCCAGAAGCGCATGCAAATAGCAACGGAGAGTGTGTGACGAATGAAGACGACGTCCATTGTGTCTGTTCCATATATATGTTCAAGGTGTATCAGACCCTGTTCGGTTAGCTTTGCGTCCGCTGGGCATACAAACCGTTTCTAAGTCCCGTTATACTCTGGGGCATGTGTTCGCGAAACCCAAAGATTGCACACCTGCAGACGATCAGAGTAGGGTGATATACAAGCCCGATGCGGGCATTGCGACGCGACTTGCATTGGCGAAACGGGAAGGAAAGAATCAACGAGGCTTAAAGAAGGCAAACGGGATGTTAAAGCAACTCATACAACGCATTCTAAGATGGAGCTTGTTTAACACTTCCGGAGAACAGGGCATAGCTTTGACGTAAACACTGTGACGACGCTGGCTCGTGAACGAAGGTGAGGGGAAGGAACTCCTGGAATCGCGGTTCATTCGCCGCGACGCGTCGGCTTGCAATATAGTTACTGTATATGGCACCTTTAGGAGCCATGTCGTAGCATATATAGTAACTATAGTCGGATACAACTTAAGAAGTCAGGAGAGACTAAAGAAAAGAAATAGTCCCGCTCATGCACGCGCCGATGTTCTCCAAAGGCAAAGCCACCGCCATCCCGCTCATGATGTCCGTCCCGAGTGCGCGCCCATTGGTGCAGGCTTGTGTTCATCTGCCTTTGAGGAGAAAATGCCGCTGACTTCTAAAGTTGTATCCGACTATAACATGCAACAACCACATTCCCCTACTGGTTTACACGGACGTATGGGACACTGGTCGATCTCCGCAAATTTTTTTCTTTCTTTCCTTTTCTTTTTCTTGTTGCCAGTGTATACTGAGGATGTCACATGCATAGGAGGCAAAGCGTCCATGTGATTTTGTTAATAATTGTTGTATTAAGTTGGAGTAAACCTTTTACAATTAGTTTCAAAGAGGTTTTGAAAAATTACTTAGTTCACAGTATTTGTGCCTCTCAACCGTTTCGCGCTCTGCTGCTTTCTAGCCGTCAGTCAAACACGATTATTGCGCAGCCTCGGACGAAGGAGAATATAAACTTGGCGTCGTGATGTTCCACCGGTACACCAAGAACCGAGCTAGAAGCTCAAGTGACAAAAAGGATATATATACGCCGGAAAAAAAAACTACTTGAATTTAGCAAGTTGTTCAGTTCCAACATGATTGACTTACATGTAGTTTACAAGTAAACTTAAGTTGTGTTAAAGACTGACTGCTGACCTCGGTCTTCTGCAGGGTAGATAATTCTCTAAGCGACCTCCTCCCCTAAATTGGTAGGGGAGCCGTGCTGTGGAAAGATGAAAGGTGGAGAGGATATGGGAAAGTAACTGTAACGGTATTTCCCATTACAGTTACTCTGTAAAAAAGTAACAGTGTTACCGTTACAAGTTCCTATAAATTAAAAGTAACTAGTTACAGTTACAAGTTACCGAAAAAAGTAACTAGTTACCGGTAACGCGTTACTAGTAACTAGTTATTGCCCAAGACTGTAAGGAATACCCGAAATATGCACATAGTCCTATGGGCGATCCACATGAAAATAACGATATGCACACTTTTATCGAAATATAAAAAAAAATGAAAGAGTGTGCGTGGTCCATGTGCACTTGGTGTGAGGTGGGAATGAGCCATGCATATTGTATTGCATCATGAATGTAAGCCATTCAGGGAACAAACTTTTGGTTCTCTAAAGCGAATTCCCGTGTAGTTTGTCTTGTAGAGTTGAGCTGTCAATTTGATTTCATTTTAAGTTATGTAAGGCCTTCACAAAACCGATAATATTTTCCAACTTTCTGTGAACTTCTGGAAACATATATGAGAATTGAGATCTTTTTCTTTTAATTTATGACCTTACAAAGCTCAATAAACCCTAAATCACTGCATACTAAACCTTGGTTATGCATTTAAGTAAGAGAGCAATATTGGTACTATGCTAAGTAAAAAAAAGCGTGAAAATACAATAACTTAAAGCACCACACAATAAAGCAACATTCTCGCAACATGAGCACAATCTAAGTTATTTGTGATAGAGAACCTCGTGTGCTTAAAGATGCTAAGAAAAAATATATAATGGCAGAACACGAGCTCACGCATATTTTCTCAAACACACAATATTGAAACAAAGAGTAGCATGTGTTAGCTTAATTAACCTAATTGAATTGACATATTCGTCTACTAACACTATTTGATATAAACATGTGCTTCTTCACATTAAGTACGCATTTGTTGGAGTGTGCACTTAGTACCAGTACGTAACGTAATTCACTCAAATACATTACTTCGAGTGAGCTCCTCTAAAACATTTATGAGGCAGCTAGGTTAAAATCCTAACCACAAAACAACTGCATGGATTTCTGGCGAAAAGCTCGGGGACGCAACCACGAAAACATATCCATCATCGTGTGCGCGTGTCAGGGCTGTGTGTTTTGCTATCACGTCAGGGGCGTAGCCAGAAATTTTTTTCGGGGGGGGCGGGGGTTCAACCATACTTTATGTATGTTCGTGCGTGCGTTTGTATGTGTGCGTGCCTATACACGCAAGCAAAACTGAAAAATTTCGGGGGGGGGGGGGGGTTGAACCCCCCCAACACCCCCCTTGGCTACGCCCCTGTATCACGTCCCCAGTCTTGTGATAATTTTGCGTGTTATTGCCGAGTTTGGTGAACTCTCGCATCACCACAGTGAAAACATTATGGGACGACCCCATGTGTTTAAAAGCACACACTTTCTAACGGCGACAAGGGATTCTAGAAACACTCTCAAGCGATGATCTCGTACAGTAAACAGTCAAGGAATAACAGCACAACGACACGAGGCCTGCATGATCGAAGCATAAGATTGCGTAGCGCAATGCGCATCCTTCAAACATGTCATTTATGGTGGTGTATATAAGAGCACCCAAAGCACAAAACATACCTGCCTATCGGGTATCTGTTGATCATCCTCGCTGTGCCAATACGACGGTTCCTGCAAACAGTTTTCATGCAATGAAGTAACAAAGTTACGTAGTTCAGCGACCTTCTTCAACTTACCCAAGTTTGGCACAGTCGCTCGTCAAAAGGCTCAAGCTTCCGCTCCTGTGGAACCGCGGTCGCCGCTTGTCAAAACACTCGGACGCGGATTGTCTTCGGAAGTACACTCGATCACTCGATCAACGTGAGTAATCGATGAACGAAGCAAGAAAGCACTTTTGAGCGCGGACACAAAGCTGTGCGTCCCGTGAGGCTGTGTTGAGTGGCAACGAACAACGACCATCATCCGCCACTGGATCAAGGCAGGAGAACGCCCCAACACGCGGAAAATGCCCAGTCGACGAATGTCGCGTACGATAAGCACGCAATAAACGCACACAATACACGATAAACATGTAAGCGCGGCACACATGTGTTCACGGGAAGCTGGTGGTGCTCCGGCAGTACGAGACCTGTTGCAACTGTTAGCTTACAGTCTAAACCAAAAAGAATGTAGGTGGCAGCAGTGTCGTGATATGCTACAGGCCATAATTTTTATTAAAAATAAAACGTATTTGTGGCTTTTCACACAGGCGAAGGTCAGGGAGGCGGGGCTCTGTATAGGGTGTATGCACGACCGGCATCAACAGCGACATGCAGGCAAGTCTCGCTGTGCACTCTGGGTAATCCGCCATTTTGAAGCAATAACAAGCAGACGAGCAAAGTAAGCGTGTATGACCAGTCGATAGCTGTCATGGTTTACTGCGCCGTTGTAGGCTGCAAAAGCCGTACGTACACCAAAGCCGAGAAAGAGAAGGCTAAGCAGAACAGTCAGAACCTCAGCAACTTTCGGTTTTTCAAGATTCCAAAGGTGCGGGTTCATGAATGCGGCAAGACGAGGCAGCTGTCGCAACGCCGGCAGCGCGAGTGGATCGCCCGCCTCAAGAGGAAGGGTGTCGCCGATAATCCGCAGAAGTACAAAGTGTGTTGCCGACACTTTTTATCAGGTATGTAAGTCTCGCACCTATGTTACCTATTTTAAGGCGCTGCCCGTTCCTGTCATTGTGCACCGCGCATGCAGGCATTGCTTTGAGCAGAGCGTTGGTGTACTCTGTTTCGCAGGGCCACAGTCTCCAGTGGGTGCTGCTGGCTCTGCAAGGGCTTTTCGGCTCACGAGCTGCACTGGCATCGGCACCTAATCGTCGTTTTTTCATCGACAACGCGAAATACATTTTAGCGATATGCCTCACATCCAATTTCCTGATGTGCGTCGGCAGCCACGAGTTGGCACTGTTCGTGCACGAACGCTCCTGCCGCACGCGCACGCCGTACTCTACGTAAAAAAGCAGTGCCGCGACATGGGAGCACGCCTCGCCGTTCCCGGCCATGCACGTACAGTGCGCGGCAACGACTTCACCGTCGCACTTGCACAGGGCCTATGAATCCACAGGTGGCTTGTTGAGGCTCTGCGAGTGGTTGACCTGGGCAAAAAGATCACATTGTATTCTGCTAGAAGAATAAAACGCTTTAACGTACCTTTGTTTTGAGAATCACGGAGTCTGAGGAAACTTCCTTAACCGATGGCTCGAGCATCCAACCGCTGGTCACAATATTGTGGCCTTCTAATCCTTTTTGAGCCTTTAGTTGCTGGCGGGTAAGGAAGTTGGTCCTCAAAACAAGGAACTCGCTTATGTCTGCGGCGTCGATTCGCGGCCACAGGTTGACGTCTCTTACTCAGTCGCTTTCCCGAAGCTCAAAGGGGTCCACACCACACGGCAACTTTCTCACTGTAGCGCGCCTGGTCTTTGGCGCACAGCGTCGCTGCATAATCCGTTTGATCATGCGTCATTTTGCCGCAAAACAATGTTGCATTCTTGCACAGAGATGCCAAACCTCACGCCCGAAGACCGACTGCGACCACACATCGACGACCAGCCCACAAACGTTGCCTGCTTTGGTCTGCTTGTTATTGCTTCAAAATGGCGAATTACCCAGAGTGCACAGCGAGACGTGCCTGCATGTCGCTGTCGATGCCTGTCGTGCATACACCCTATATAAGCGTTGCGTCCGCCTTTCGCGTCGGGCCCCATATAAGCGTTGCGTCCGCTCGAGCCATTTCCGCCTCGGGCTCCATATAAGCGTTGCGACCGCTCGCGGCCGCATATAGCGGGCCCAATCCGTCACCGCAGAATTTGTCACGCTTAATGGCGATTGAAGGGCCGCTTATATGCAGTACGTTGTGGTAGAATAAAAATGGGCCGTTTATGTGCCGGACGTTATACGGTACTTGAATAAGAGTGTAACAATGCCGAAAGTGTCATAAAGGCAGTTCTTGCGTAACGCGGAGCGTTCAGTTACATTTGGTCCGTTTTTCCCTTTTTTCTCTTTTGTCGTGTTGTTTCGGCACGCACAACTTTTTCTACGATTGAACTCAACCCATAGGCGTGCTCACAGGGACGGGGGAGGGTAGGTGGGCGGCCGCCTCCCCTAGTCCTCTAAGAAGAGGGGGGCGCAAAGTCTGCCCCCTACAATGATTTAATAGGGAGGGGGCCGCCCAGATGAACCTTCGCCCCCCTTCCGAAAGTGGCATAGGCCGAAATTTTAATCCGGGGGGTGCCCCCCTCCCCCCGGAAGAAAAAAAAAATTGATTCCACATGGGGTGTGGCCAGATAAGTGTGGTCGAGTATCATTTTGTGCTCTTTATCCCATGGGGAAAAAATTTCGGGGAGGGCGGGACCCGGGCCCGGTGTTACACCCCCTGGCTACGCCACTGTCCCCCACCCCTGAAGGGGAACCCTGCGCATGCCTATGACTCTACCCATAAGCTTAACTTGACGTTGTCATCTTGGAACACAACGCCGAGCTTCGGCATGTTGCTAATGCGTGCGTGTTTAAAATCTCTCCTCCTCCCCCTCCTCCTCCGCCTTTTAGAGGGGGAAGGCTATCTTCCCGCCGAAAGCTTAGGCCATGTTCGCGCAATTACGAAATTTTGCATGTCGAGAGCACTTAAAGAAACATTCTGGCAGTCGCAGAACAGACGGGATGAGTGAGTGGGTTGGTTATAAAGTAACAGTACGAGCTAGGCTGGTTTTGATACGCCATTCCCAGTCGCCTTACCTTCCTGTATCACTCTCTTACCAAACATGTAAAGAAAAGAAAACAACTCAGTGAAGAACATCGGTCCTAATCCCGGAGTTCAGGTAGGCGTTTCAGACAACACATGGAACTAAGTGAGAACGGATGTTAATCAGAGCGTCTATATTGCTAACTCAAAAAAGTGATTGCTCATCAAGGGTTAAAATTTTGCTACAATGTTTTCTCAGTTTCTAATTTTCTTCCCGCACCATTACACAGCTGAAGCCTTGTCTAATGCTTGAAAAGAAGGAAAATTGTTTTGTAGCTAATTTTTGTATGCTCCGAGTTGTTCTTTTTACAATGTGTTGCTCCACTGTGCCGCTAGCTTTCTGCCCATGCGATGTAATGCCCTGGCAAGCCCAACTTTTCTCATTAACTCGCGGGCATTGTACTGTCGGTAGAAACAATTACGCCGTAGCGTAGACACTTTGCTTATCAACGGGCGGAAATGGCCGCACCGGGCTGTTTCCGCTTCTGTGCGAAGACCATTAGATGCGGCGGATTTATTGTGCGATCATTATAGACAGCAAACAAAGGCACGCAGAGTTGAGCCGCACACAATCTCACAATAACCTTCCTGAGTGAAATAGTTGGCAGCTCTCAGCAAGCAAGTTTATGACCCCAGTATAACCAACGGTGCTCTGATGTGTTGTTCTTGGATAAGCCTCGTTCATTATTTCATTGTTGCAAAGCACACAACGTGAGGTTTCGCGAAAGGAAGGGTTTATCTCGCAGCGCTTTTGAAGCCAAGTACCGCCGTTGAGTTCGCAGAGTAGCCAGTGGTTTTAGTGTTTAAGTTTTTGAAACAATGCAGGATGGAATGTTTATGAATCACAGAGCGAGTAGAATTCAAAGTGGCACAGTACGGGCAGAATTCGTGTGTTTGCTGCAGGACCTGTAACCCAGTCTTCGTGACCGGTAGACCTCTTATCTGTTTTAACCGCAGTAATTTTTTTAATATTTCACGTGTTATTGAGACTACGCTCTCATGCCGACATTTACATCGTTGCTCCGAACTAAAATAGTATATTAGCCTAAAATGAGCTACTAAATATTCTCCACACTGCATAAAAACTACGCTGTGGAGAGTTCGTGCGTGCTTTTTTTTCTTCTGGAAAAGAAAAGAGGGGGAGAAGGGGGTGTGAGGGCGTTTTATATGTTGCAACATTTTTGTCCTGATAGACATCTTATTTTTTCATCATCAATATGTGGCTTCTCAATATGTTGCTACTTGCAGAAATTGTTTAAGCGGTCTAACGTCCCAAAGCGACTAAGCACAGGAAAACTAACAAAAAAGAAAACGACAAAGTTCAAACACAATTTTCATTCACTGTTCCTTCGTTACATGAAAGACCACGAGAAGAAGATAAAGAAAATGTATCGAAGAAAGTGCACTTACTATTTAAGACCTCATCTTACCGCAGACAGAAACGTGCTGCAAATGCCTTTAAGCCGTTATTATTTCATTTGAACCTGGCGCCACCGTTAAAGAAAGCACAAAAATACTAAACAATCCGGGCAAGTTCATGTTCTGCAAAAAAAAAAGAAATCTGTACCTTCAGTTAAGCCCTATTGCTGTGTCTTCTAACCCTACCCTACACAGGGGAGGTTTAGAAGTTTCGCAATGCATTGTTTCAAATGTGTTTCATGAGCGAAATATCTCAGGTGGATCACACGACGAAAACTTCAAAAAGTATATAAGCAAAATGTTTGAAGCTCGCAACTTGACGTCTTCTATTCGAATAAGAAATTTACACGCAACTAAATCCCACGAGTGAATCGAAGGTTTCCGAACCCTACGCATTTGAAAGCATGTTCACGAAGGTTGTGGGAACTTCAGCGTTTAACAGAACATAGTTAATATTTTTTTTCTGGAATCGACCATCAACTTCGCCCAGCACCATGTTCATCGGGATATCTCCGGGGTTTTCCTGGGCAGGAAAATTACTAGTTGGTTTCTCAGTGAATTTATCTCGGTCCCTTTATCTTAATTGTTTCTTATAATAGAACGTTATACATGTAGCCGCTTGTAGACATACTCGACAGGCATCACAGGCATAGGCGTCACCAATTCCAGAGAGTGTCACAGCGAACAACATTTGTTAAGAGGACCGGCCAGTCTAAAGCACTTCATGAAGAACAAAAATGTCATAGGAATCGGAATAACACGAAACTAAAGCGTGCCCTTACAGAAGTAACTGAATGTTTGCTGTACATTGATATAATAGAGATTGCACAATGTAAATTGATGTCTGGCAGCTATAGCACCATTTAACGTGGATGCACCCACTTTGATGATTGATGAATCGTCCATCCCGACGACTAACATCCATGTTAAATGACTAAACAAACCCTTGTGGTAGCTGTAGTAAACGGTGGAAGCGTAATCAGAGGACGATGAGTGATAGCCAGAAGAGCGTCGCATATTGGACGCAAAACTTGGTCGCCATCCCGCGGCATGTTAAAATGTGATTGAACACCACGGCCGGACTAGAGGGAAACGCAAAGCGCGTCGTGCCGCCCCGGTAGCCCGGCCGCGATTATTCTCGGTTCGAGCGCGTGAGCGGGGAACGCAGTGTTACAGCCTGGTGAGGCAGGCGCGCGTCGCAGAGCTATTTTCGGTTTGGATTAGCGTGATGCTATGAGCGAGGCCGACGCTTTTACGACGCTTGCGCTAAGATCGCCATCTCGCGGTGTGTTAAGGCCTTGACAAAATTGAACTTCTATTGAAAACGCGCCGAATGCGACGGACGTGTAACGCGTTGCAGTTTCTAATCGTGGAGGCCACTGTAATGAAGAATTGCTTTACTTTACCGCACCAAGAAAGCAACACCACCCCGCCGACCGGCAGAGTGGTAGATATAAAAGGCGCATTTGTAAAGCCTCTACAGTCTGTGATTATGGCGCAATGGATAGCGTGCCCGGCATCCGTTGTTGCGGGCCGTGAGTCGTGGGTTCGATGCCCGTTAATGGAACTTTTTTTTCTTTGACATCTGATCGTGTAAATTTTTTCGACGTCATTTCCGTGACGGAAATACGTCACTGAAATCTTGGTGGACCCCGGCATAAAACACTTTCGTGTTAAAAAAAACAAAGGCGCCCAAAGTTTCACGCTTGATACTGTCTCAACACAGTTTCACTGACTTCTCATGGAGATAAGTGTCGCAGCTAGTGCTTGTAATAACTGTATATCGTAGTGGAGCGTTTTCTTTCACTTTTTTTTTCTTTCTTTGATAACACTATTCAAAACTCGTTGCAAATGTTCAAGAAATGAAATTAACTGCGATCCCCATCCTTAAGAAATGACTGCCCATCTCGTGTTCTCGATATTTTTCCGGTCGACATTCACAGACAGGGCTTCAAATACACGACATTTATAGACTCGGGACATGAAAAAGAAACAGTTACCAAATCTCGGCAGTCTATTCGCTCTTTCGCACACACGAGTTGCGAGCACCCTCAGCAGGCGTAGTGGCGACGGAACGCGCAAAGTATCGTGCAGAATGAACGTGACATTCATCATTGTCCTACGAACGTGCTGCTAAAACATCGGGCATGGGAAACTTGCTGCTTTCGTCGTGAAGGTGATATATGGTGTTTAGCGAGCGATGCGATCATTAGATGCGGCATAGCGGTATAGCACGAACGACTTTACGGGGTGCTCAAATAGCTCTTCAGCTGGATGAAACTGGCGGCTTGCCAATTCCCGACTTTTCATTTTCTGGAGAAATAAACGAAAAAAAGTAGTCGATAGCCTACATGCACTACTGAGGGACCACTTCAAAGGAATAACTGGTCTTCTTTACCTCTTACTCGTTTCCTTTCTTTCCTCTCCCACGACTTCTCCAGCAGTTAAACTTGCCGAATGCAGCTTACGAGATCGCTTCCGGGTCAGCTGGGAAGTGTGGTATTCGTTCTTCTTCGTCTTTTTTTTTTTTTTTGGCTGCTGTTTAAGAGCTTCTGTCCTTCGGTCTGCAATCCGGTCCAAACGATGGCGAAAGAATTCAGTGCGGCGAAGGAACGTCGCTTAAACTTCGGCGATCGTGCTTTTTGGCCAGACAAACCGGGTACTTGCACCAGCTGTTTGACATTTGTTTTGTGGGAATCGTATTCCCGTTAAGGGGCGGCTAGTTAGTTTGAATGGATTGGCCGTGCGTCTTCGAAAAGAGAGCTGCCTATACAGCTTTTCAACACAACAAGTGCTGCTGGGAACGAAGACATAACTACGCTTCGTACAGCATGCCTGCCTCGAAGGAGCCTTTCTCGAGGTTGATTTGTAGGGCACTTTCGCTATTCGCTCTGTTATTATGCTGACTTCTTGTCCTGAAAGAAAAAGCGTGTTATGTCAGTTTCCTCTCATTTTTTCCCTTGGACATTCCTAAAATATCTGACCTACTGTCAAAGCAGCAACACGTATCGGTTGATCAGAAATCGGCAATGAAAAAAGATATATTAAAGAACCTACCAAAAACGAATTCTTTAACCCACGAAGTTGGCGTATATCTATACATTTAGGTGCAGGATGAAGTGTACAGAGAAACTCGAAGATGTAGTCACTTGTGTTCTGATAGCCAATACTTCATGAGTTATTTCAGTCTTGATACTCAAGTTGTGGACCTGTAATGTTGGCTTTGATACATGCTGACTTTTGATAACGCTGTTTGATAATAGCGGCGCAGAGCGACAACAATGGTAATAACGACGGCACTATGTTGTTGTTGCTGTTTGAGATGAACGCGTTCGAAATCTATCACCTCTTCTACTGCAGTCCTCCCTCGTCTCTGACGCCGGCTCCGCCCGCCGCGTTTTCAATAGTGGTGTCACTTGCGACGGCGTGCCGACGTGGACCAATGATCGAGTCCTCTCTAGTCCACCAACCTTCGGTGTTCTAACTCTATCCTTTCTTTTTATCACGATGCCCGACTGGCTACCATGCAAACTGTAGCTGAAGAGCAACGCGCGTTAACATACCGCCGGGTATGTTCCCACAGCAGGATTCGAACAGCCTACGTGGTGGAGACACATTTTTTAAGGTCATCGCTGCCGAACTTCTTTCTACAGCCTTTAGAAACTTTATAATTAACCTGGTCAAAGGAGTAGCCGAGTCCCCTCAGCCTCCTTTCCATGCTTCATCATTCGTGGAGGGACAGCGCGGTTTGTCTTACGTAGTCATCGAATAAAAAATGTATTTGCTCTGCTGCTTGTCAGAGGCTCAGAAATAGAGACATAAGGAGCAAGACTGAAATTTATGCATTTATTTTGTGTTGCGTACGGTCCACTAAAGTGGTATCAGCGCCGAATTTCCAGCCTCACTTCTCGCGTTAGTGACGCATGGAGGACTCTAACCATCACGTCCTGCAGAGATTGATGTCATCGCAAGCAAGACTTGTCTATTATCTGAAGGAAGCTTAAGTGCTTCTATACAGGTTCTCTTATACAGGTAGAGGAGGTGCACAGCTTATACGCTTCAACGCAGGTGTCATCGAGAAAGTTGAGATTTTACTACGAGCCACTTGTGCCCCACTCATCCAATAAGAACACTTTATTTAACTTAGCATGTTACTTAAAGGGACGCTTAAGAGAAAAAAGATTTTTCGCCTATTAGTAAATAACAATTTCCCAATACCGAAAATGTTACTCTTACCGCGAGAAGACGTTTGGTGAGCAAAAAAAACGCACGAAAAGAAAATGCTGGTGGCGACGGCACCTTCAAATTCCCGCACCAAGCGCCGTGACGTCATAGATTTTGACGGCGTCTACTAGGTCATACGCAGTTCCTAGTCGGTAGAAATGAAGCGAATTGTACACTTTGAGGGGGCCATAGACTTAGCATACCAAGTTTCAGAAAATGTCATTCAGCCAATGTCGCCAAAATACGAAAAAATAGTTTGAAATTCGTGACGTCACGTGTGGAGATTTTGGCGCGAAATGTAAGCATGAAACTTTGACCTCGATTTTGTTCTCTATTGATAAACACAAGATAGTGAAATTAGCGACATTAGAGTTTTCAGAGTACAATTTATTAATCTAAGCCGATTCATTGTTTCGCTGTAGTGTCCCTTTAAGCCACCGTGCCACACGATTGTGCTGCTCTTTCGTTGCTACATTTCAGAAATATTCTTAAATTGTCAACAAATTTGGCACTCTCGAAATGTCTAGCAACAATTTGTTTGGTACATAGAGCCTTAGACCAGCTTTCTGTACACGTTTTACAGAGACTTATCAACGTGGCCAATTTAAAAAGTATACTTGCAACGTCGCATCATATACGAGACACATAACATGTGTTTTCTTTTTTTTATAATGTGGAACACCCCAATTTTAGATTATAGCAATTTGGGGCACGAAGATACTCTACACGTACTCGCAGCCGTGGACATTGAACAGTTCCGTCGGGCCTTATTTTGCGCAAAGGTATCCCCTGTTGTAATGTAAACAAAAGACAATCTCATCTTTGTTTTGTTTTTTTTTCTCTCACGCTTGAAAAAGCCTTGTACGATGCTTTTGCGTAAGGCAAATGTTTTCGTCATGCAAAAAAAAAAGAAGGAAGTGTACTCAATGGCTTCGATGTATGCAGACATTGAGACAAAGGGATATCATGCACACTTTCTGCAGTGTTAAAACGGATGTTACGCATTCATATTTTAAAATTTCGCATGCGGTGCTCCATGCCACTGGCAATACCAATTGGCATTGAAAGAACTCTTGAACTAGGGGCCTCGTATTCCTTGCTTTTGACGTCAGGCTAGTTTTGCTTTCAATGAAGCTTTTGAATGACTTTAAAGTCTAGCAAAAGCGGCGATATTTGCATCTTAAAAAGATACTTACTGATTTCCATAGGTAGTCGTCGGTTTCGCAAATATATAGTGCCCGCTTGAGCTTCGGTTTCCTTTTATCGAATGGTGCTCGCTCGCACAGATTTCGCAGAAGTTGGTGGCTATTTGGATTTCAAAAGACATGGCGATCTGCCAAGTCAAACCGTAGCTTCGTACTCCAGTAGCCCAATCCGGACCTTTGTCTGCCGCCTAAGGACGAACCTTTTAGCACGACTTCGTGTGTATTTTAAGCTCAAAATACTCATTTCTACTCAGCAGCCGTGCTTCCGAATACCTACATAAAATTGCACAACTGCCGGCATGCAGGAAGCAAATACAGCGATCAGGAAGTTGACTTCCTCTACGCTCAAATTGCGCTGTACTGGAGAAGGGTTTATACGTGGGCTAGTTAGCATAGATTCACTATGGAAACGTTGCAGCGCAAACAAATGGCACACAGACACAGATGCACAGCCGAAACAGCTGTATTGTAACTGATGCAAAAGCCACAGTACAGGTTTTAATGAAGCAGTTATTGACCTAATATTTATATTTTTTACGAGAAAGTTACCTTTATTTATTACCACAGAAGCGCACTTCTTGTTTCTAGCTGAACTAAATTGCAGTTGGGAATGAGGAAACGTCTTGAGGTTGGCGTATATAAATGTAGAGGAATAAAATTATCCGACAAGATTATTGACTGACAGCCATCTGATCTTGGGCCAGGGATGACGCATGACATAAATAAATAGGTGAATAAGAAATTTTGTGCTAGAACGCTTCCTTCATTATTACTAGTAGAGAACATTTTGTCGAACAAATTAAGATTAAATTCATAATTTTTGTTTTGCTTTTGTTGGACGGGAGAAGATTCCAAGGAAGGGTATTGCTTAATCGCTAGTCGCTCTCACTTAGAAGTACATTACCTACTTTTATCTACAAGAGGGAGAACGTTAAGTCTAAAAATGTCATGTTTAACGTCACCCATTACAAATTTTGTAAACTCGAAGCAGTAAGCCGATTACGTATGCGATCTTTAAGGCAGTAAAAATTATGTCGTAACGTATAACGGTAGGGCACTTTCTTCAACGCAGAGGTGTTCTTGTTTGAAATCCCCTTCAAAATGCGAAATTTTTTTTGTAGGTTATCTTCGCTTTTGGTACTTGGACCATTATTACAGAAGCCGCCACGCGGTTTACACGGAAACGTTGTGTTACATGCATATACTCGGCCACGCAGAAAGGCTATTTACTGAAACAGTGCATTTGAAGAAACATCGCTGAGTTCTGCACCACAACATCCGATTCCAGGGCATACACTCAATATATCAAAGCTATGATTACGCCCTGCCACTGCACGCTATAGAGCTCGACACTTCGACCGGAGCCGCGAGATCCCGAGTGCTCGCCTTCGTGAGAGATTTCATTTGCAAGGCAGTCAGAGATAACGTCCGCAACGAAGCTTCGAAGCGCGCCTTCACTCGGCGCCACGGACCGTCCAGAGAAGACCCCAGAGGGTGCTAGCGGCGAGTTTGTTGCTCAGGCACTGCGCCCGGCACATCGTTTATCATCGCGCGCAAAGTACCGTGGTAGGCATTCCTTCATTTTAATAGATGGCCGTCGACGAGGACGCGTCTTGAGGTCCATTCCAGCCACCCATCTCCTAACTCATTCAGATTAGAGCCGCTAGACACTGAGACACAGAAAGAGAAAGAGCCGTGAATGATGCCCAAGGCAGCTTGTAAAAGCCACGGTCTTCATTCTCGCAAAAAACAAGCAAGAGAAAGCCTGTATGTGCTCGCAATGCGTAACTCCAACATGACTTCGCGATGAACAGCGACTGTGAGTCGCAGTAGTCAGAGTGGCCCATCCTAATTCCTCTATATATCCCATCGTCAAACTGTCAAGCGCAGCTTCATGAAGGCAGGCGTTCTCTTTACATTTCTGGCAGTCTGGTTGCCACGGAGAGATGCTTGCGAAGTTGTACAAAACTAGAAGAAACTAGATTAGAAACTGAGCTATATCCTGAGGTGCTTGCCTGTGTGTCAGTAACCGGAGGTACCTAAAATAATACAAAAACAATAATTTCGTTAATTACGGTCAGCCTTTCTGAGCGCCAAGAAGTTAGTCATGCTTACGGAAACTGGGTACATTAGTGAAGAGACTGTAAGCCCAGACGTTTGCTACAACCGATGATTGTAAAAAGTAATAAAAATAAGATGCGTCCCTTTGGCAAAGGGGGCGCTGCTTAATGAGATACGCACGCCGAGTGCTACCGTACAACAATAAAGAGGTTTCTTTCTTGAAAATTTCATCCCAGTAAAATACGAGTTCCCTGACGTGATGTTTTCGGTCAGACCCCAAAGAAGGTGTCCAAAATTGTCAGTGCGCTACCCGCTGCTGGAGTTTATGCGAAACTGTAAGTTTATGCAACCGCACTATTAAGTAGACGAAATTGCTTAGCAGGCTCAACTCACACATCTTCTGGGAAATTCAAACGAGAACTGCCATTTCTTTTCTTTACATACCTATAACACTGCTAAGGAAGTTATATACACTGGAGGTTACTGAGTGGAGACGTTGTTTTCTGAACAAAAACACGGAGGCGGCGATATACATGCTACCATTCTTAACATCATGTTCCTCTTTAACAAAAGAATTGCGCTGCTGCAGTGCCCAACTTTTCTTCAACAAACACAATACTAAATTATGCATCACGTGAAGTGCTGTTTCCATGGATCAAAGGATTACTCTAAAAATACAGAATACTCGGCACTTTAAAAGGGCAGAATATCGAATAGAATAACACTATAATCTCAAGGTCTCTTCCAATCACATTTGGAGTTTAGAATATTACGCACCCACAAAAAGAACTTAAAGATTCACAAGAATTTCCCGCAAGTCATGACACTTCTCCGGGATTTGTTTCCAAGGCTGTGAAAAGATTTCAATTGGATTTTTTTTTGTCAGAGGCAGAAAATATGTCGGCTGTACTAGTAGCATCCTTAGTCATAAGACTTGAAACTGCTGCTACATACAATTAATCGAAAACTCTAGTTATTGTTGGAATCACTGACTAAGAATACATTCCAACAAGTTGCTGTGCTGAACGCGAACTGAAGGCGCTGTACTGCATCAGCTTAGTCGAGAAGGAGGACGTTCCAAGATAGGAATCTGGAAAATTTTTAACCAAGGCCATTTTATCCGCATACACAGCGCATTCTTTCTCTTCTCAAATGGGGTAAAAACTTACTGCGTGGAAATTGCTGTGTCATGCAAGTAATTACTCGTGACTCGGAATCTCTAACCTCAGAATCGCATTAAAAATTGCATTAACACGAACAGCTCAACCGGAGCAGTCGTGATACCAAGGTTGGTTACGACAATTAAATTCAAGACATCTCACGCAACAACGTCGACGGCAGCAGAACTGGCAGCCCTTCATACAGCGTTACAATTCGTCAATGACCAACCGATGCACAAGTGGACTATTTTCTGCGACTCGAAGGCGGCACTGCAGTCTCTACTGTCAGCTTTACGCCGCGGGCCGCACGAACAGCTGGTACTAGAGATAGCAGAGGTTATCTATCCACCACCTAACTGAGAAAGGACATCAAATCACTTTTCAGTGGTTACCAAGTCACTGCGGAATCATCGGCAATGAACGGGCCGATCAAGCTGCCCGCTCAGCCCACGCAGAAGACCATGAACTACTACTAGCGCTTTCTAGGACCGACGCTGCACGGAAGCTTCGTTTGCATGCTCGCCAACGCACCACGTCACAATGGAATGAGCCACACTTCAAACATGATCGACTGCACTCATTTGACCCTACATTAAGTCTTCAAGTCCCATCAAGGCTTCGCCGAGCAGACGCGACCCTTTTGTGTAGGCTGTGGTTGGGCGTTGCGTTTACCAACGCCTATGCTTTCCACATTGGGATGGCCGACACCGCAGCCTGTGACCACTGTGGAAACGCAGAAACAATTAGACATATTTTTTGCGACTGCCCACTGTACAGTGCACCGCGACTATCTCTCTGCAACGCGCTGAACAAGTTGGACGACCGACCTTTGTCGGAAGAAAGAATTCTACGCTATCGACAAGACGCAACGTCACAGAAGAAGGCCATGCAAGCGCTACTGCGCTTCTTGCGATCGACCGGCCTTTTTGAACGACTGTAAGAAGAACTTCGTCCCTGTGTGTTTTTTTTTATCTTGTGTGTGTACGTGCGTTTTTTTCTCCTCTTTTTCCCCTCTCCCTCTCTCTTTATAACCCTCTTTCTTGCCCCTATTTCCCCTCCCCAGTGCTGGGTAGCAAACCAGATGCTAATATCTGGTTAACCTCCCGGCCTTCCTTTTTCATCTCTCTCTCTCTGGCATTAACACTTCGACATGCAAATCATCAGACGCAAGAAAAAAAATCGCTTTTTACGAAACAAAGCTCAAACACAAAGTACGGCGCAAGAACTTCTCTCCTCTTTTTTTTCAGTTTCGTCTCGCCGCAAAAATGTCTTCCTTACATTTCGTAGGCGTATTTTCTCCCGCTCCCTGAAGCTGCACAATGAAATATTATTGTTGACGCAGTTCTGATTTCGTGAAATAAACACACGGGCACTCAATTTCGCCTCTATATGCCTCTGCCAACGTTTATCTAAATATACAAGTGCCGCTCTGTGAAATGTCAAGACGAAGAGCTTCATTTCGGAAAGGTCACGTCTGCTGGCAGCGCGACGATAAGAAGCTCACAAAACGGGCAGAGAAACCGCAAATGGATCAAAATGAAGCATTCAGGACATTCTAGTGGCAGAGGGAAGTCTCGACGGGCAGGCCCAGAAAGGCACAGCAAAACAAGATACGTAGGCCCATAGACACCGCGTGAAACAAACAAATCGTACCCGCACACTGCTTTCGTCCAACTATGCTCAGTCAAGCTCTATATTTTTGTTTCTCTTGGCTACAGGAACGTTTTCCCTTGTTGTGGCTTTTACACTTTTCAGCCTTGCGTTCTCAACTGCCGCATGGACGTGAGCTCTCCTAATCTTCCACAGCACAGGTATAACCAAAGCGCTGGAAGTAAATTCACGTCGCTTTTTCTCTGATATTGAGGCGAAAGAAGCCGTGAGACGATGCATTACCGCCAACCGGCACTGTTTTATGTTCTTTAATCCAGACGCGCAGAATTCTCCAAAGTTCTTTTATTTCTTACTAGGTTTGTATCACTGCGTAAAAAAGCTCTTTATGACTGCGTCAAAATCTAGCTAGCTTTTCATGCCTGCACGAAAAAGTCGATGGCAGCGCATCCCCTTGGGCAGAAGCGGTTATTGCATGTATATGAGCGACACGCTGTAGCGTTAAAGAGCTCGTTACGCGGAAATTCCGGTGTCGTCATCGGAGACGGCGTCGTTGGCTGTAAGTGAAAAATTATCATCTTGTCCGTGATCGAAAATTCGAGAAAGTTGCAAATAAAATAAATAATAAAAATCCTGGGTTCCGAGTGAGAATCGAAACCAGGCTGTCTGCATGTCAAGCAGAGCGACGCTATTGCTTCGAACTGCTTCGGGGAAAAAAACACTATATGAATGTCATCTAATTGAAGGAGTCTCGATAACGCTTGTAATATTGCGTGGCAGAAGCGTAGAATCGCACCAGGCGTCAAAACACGGGAAAGATGGGCGCCGCGCCGTTTGCATCACTGCTCCCAGATGGCGCGAACATCTACAGGCCCCCGCAGACTCGGCCACGGGCACGTCCGGGTTTCGTAACGCAGTTTCGCAACTGGTATGGTTGAAGAACTCTGCTTCCTAGCTGTCATGTTTGCTGCCATGTTGTGTGAGGGGGACGGGGTTAGTCAAGCTGCTGCTTACACAGCTTTTATCTCGTCTTCCCCACCACACTTCGTACATGCACTGTACTTGTTGTGGTAAATAAATAAACTGAAACTAAAGCTGAGAATAAGGGGATTACATTGGCTAGATGCAGACTTTTCAAGCAGAACAAGGGCTCTCTGTCCCTTTTTCTTCTCTCCCTTTTTTTTCTCTCTCTCTCCCTCTCGGTACATCGCTCGCGGACTATACTTTAGTCAGGTATCCTTTACGCACTCCGATAGGAATACGCTCAATGGCAAGATATCAGTTTTTCAAGCATTGTCGTTTCTTTAGATGTATGCTGCACTCACTAGCTGAACAGTTGTTTCCCAGCAGGGGGGACTGTAGGCACGTGCAGTCGCGGACATCTTCGGTAGAAAGTGTGTCTGATACTGTGAGAGGGGGCTTGGAAAGCAATAGTAATATACACGTGGCGACACCATGTAGTAGTTTATGTGGTTTGCTGATGCTGAAGCAAGAGCCGCTGTCTACAAAGCCCCCATTGACGTGAAAGTACCATGAACGCGAGGTGACGTGGACTCTCTATTGAAATTGCTCATGCGAGAGTGCATAACTACTTATTGGTCTCAGCCAAACTATCGACACAGGCGTTTGCGGGAAATAGATCCGGAAATGACTTTTCGCCTCCCGGCTAGAATGAACATACGCAACGCCAGATTGCTGCACCGGATTCGTCTGGGAGTTGCATTCACTCGCCGCTATACACACCTCATCAACCGTGCGGACAGCCCAAACTGTGAACGCTAAAAAGTGCATGAAAAGTGCAATCAAGGTTTCGGTTGGATGCTCTAGGTGAGTCGCGCGGTGATGAGCTCTGCAACTTAATTTCCTTCACCGAGAAATGAAGCACCGACCAGAATGACTCCCGTTCATTTGTATTGTAAGCAACGATTTGGATTTCGTGTTCGCAGCCATCCATACACTGCCCAGCCAAGTTCAAAATACTTAAGCTGTCTCGTCTGAGCAGTTGACACCTGAACGATGGTGATCAGTTCGTGCGTAGAAGTCGACCGACAGAGGCTGTAGGGCAAGTGGGGTTAAATAAAACTATTGTCTTGTTTCAGAAAGCTATACCCTATGTTCGAACGTAACCTTTCCAAACACTGAAACTTCTAAACCAGTACGCAGGTGCACCTGCTTGCGAAATGGACTGCGGTAATGAACAAGCAAACGTGACCTTCACTTGGCTGAGGATAGGCTATTCACTAGAGAGAGGTCATCCCTAAAGAGGTAAGTACAGAGTGTAGGTAAATGTAAAGCTGTCATTTGAGAGACGTACTACAACTATCGATCGACTAAGTAATAGTGAGATTTCTAAAACTGCAAGCCAGAAGCTAATGCGCAGTTGAGAGCTCGGCCGTAATAGTCGCTGAACTGCAAACGCCTTGAATCGAATCACCTGGTCTCAATGTTTCCGAAGCACGCCATAGATTATACAGCACGTGTGTTTCTGAATCTGAAGCCTTTCAGAGATTAAGGTTATTTCTTGGGTATGTCATAGTTATTGTGGCGCACTGTCTTACGTTGCCACTATGTGATGATTATTCACTATTATGACGGAATACATTATCTACTTTTGCATTTCGGACATATTATTTGTATTATCGTGGCGTTACATAAATTGCCTATTGTATGTGCAACACGTCATTTATATGTTCAGATGGCACTATGAGAAGTTTCTATGGCATGTTTTCCTCTTTTTTTTTTGTCGCCCTGTTCTGTTACTCCTTGTGGTGGTGTGAGAAAGTCGAGAGGTGTATGTTCGATCCATTAGCCGGCCGCTTATATGTGCGCCAACATCTCCTCACATCATATAAATAAAAAAGAATGCAGAAAACATGAATTCATCTAGTAGTGTGTTGTTTTCTTGTATCTTATTCCCTAGCTGCCCAGTGGATACCTTCACATGTGGGCATTGCTGGAAATGAAGAGGCTGATCGCCTCGCTTCATCTTGTAATCATGATGACTGTGACTGCCCGGAAATTTCGTCTATGATGGACAACGCTCGTCTGCTTATACGCCGCCACCTCCTAAAGCAGCAACCAGACCAGCGTGTCGCGAACGGATCGTTTCCTCCCCGTGTTCGTGGTCGTGGCTTGCCTCGTCGTTCCAGAGCACTGTTATATAAACTAAGAGTCGGTTCAGTATTGGTGCGCGAACGCTTATTCCGTCAAGGACGTGTGAACAGTCCGTTGTGTGCAGCTTGTGGCTCATGTGAAACACTTGAGCATCTTATGATACACTGTCCCTCGTTTGCTACGCAGCGGGCTTTGCTGATTAAGGAATATAAATTCCTCGGACTTAAATGCGCGACCATCGACGATTACCTCTTTCCGAGAGATTGTGTATCTCGACGCGACCAGGCCCATCGAGCTCTGCTGACCTTTATGGACCAAACAGATCTGGCCACCCGTCTATAAGCGTTCCTTTTGTGTGTGTGTGTGTGTGTGTGTGTGTGTGTGTGTGTGTGTGTGTGTGTGTGTGTGTGTGTGTGTGTGTGTGTGTGTGTGTGTGTGTGTGTGTGTGTGTGTGTGTGTGTGTGTGTGTTTACCTATTTTTGTCCAAGTCTTCGTCAATTTTTTTTCTTCACTTTCCTATCTCCTTTCCTCCTTTTCTCCTCCTAACTTCCTTTCCTCTGTCTCTTCCCTCCTCCCGAAAGAGCAGGCAGGCGTTGTGCCCCTTCTGGTGGCAGTTGCCAGCTTGCTCTCTCCCTCTTTTCTCTGTGTCCTTGTGCTTGTATGTATACAAATCAAATAAATAATAAATAAATATTTCGTAATAACCAAACATCTCAAATCAAGAATACATGGAGCTGGAATAGTACACGAAAAATGGCATAAGTTGAGATGGTACGCGCGTACAGTACGGTTTGATGATCTATAGTATAGTAGGGTACAGGGCGCCATGCAAATGTTTCTTTTTCCGTCCTCGTGACAGCTGGTGCATTTCTCAGTGGTGTTATTCAATCTCCCCTCGAACTCAGCAAACGTTGTGTCGCCTAAAAAAAGATTCGTGAAGCTCGCACTTAGCACTAAGCACTAAGCCGCGCAAGCGACGAAACAGCGAAACTTCACGAGTCTGAAGACTAATCTGATTGCTTCTACGTTATTTCTAGGCCTTAGCTAGGTGATGAGGGTGTGTTTCTACATGGCTTCTAGGTCGTTGCTAGGCTTTATCTAGGTGATGCTAAGGTATTTCTACGTTGATTCCCAGCGCAGAGAGGTTCGAGTTAAACCGCACACAGCCACAGACACGACACGGATGTCCAAACTCCAGAGGCAGAAACTCGCGCCGAAACCACGCGTTCAATCCTCTCATACATCTACGGGCACGTCGTCATTGGCATAGGTCTTCCAACGTTTCGGAGTCTTCTCATAGCCGCCATTTCCTTTCCTGTTCCCTGGTATTCCGCTAACTATTGTCTTATTCTTTTTTAGTGGATCAGTGGTGAGTAGTCGGATTTACCTACTTTCTGTGTCACATACCCGTTTATGATGATGACAGTTTTCTGATGGGCTGCACAATTTTCAGTGGCACATACCCGTTCGGTTTACGAGATACGGTCGGACTCATTACGGCTAGGTTAAACAGTTTCACTATTAAAAAAAAAGGCACGACAGATGCGCAAATTGTGTCAAATTAAGGAGTAGTCTTTAGTGTTACGCTTACAATGACATCTCAGAAGCTTCCTAGACCACCAACTGCGCTTTGTTCCCGTAGGTGCCCAGGAAATATTCTGGGTCCAAAGCCTCTGATGAAGCGTAATGAATGTGTAGTTCTACTACATATTCGTTCGCGCTCGTGTTTAGTGACGTTGTTCGCGTGTAATCTAAAAATTTTTGCCGCTCTTTAAGCCTACCAAGTTCACATCCAAGAAAAACTCGTATAACAGTTCTGGAGTTCGATACAGTTTCCTTTAACCTGAAGGAGCCTGAAGGAGTTTTGTAATTTTCTTGGCACAGTATAGTAAAAGTCGAATGATTTCGATAAATTGCTGCGTTCTAATTCGCTTGGTTGGTGCGATCTTCGCTCAAAAGGCAAGTACAGAAATTGCAAAAATCGAGCGGTCTTTAACTAAAATTTCGCCAACACTAAAGCAAAAGAAACCAGTGGCGCCCGTCAAAACATCGCTTACGGGGAACCGATAGTTTCTTTCTATACGTGATTGCGATTCAATACACAGCCCGCGCGCAGGTAATCAGGAAGTTTTGGACCACGTACAACGTCGCAGGCGTTTTTCTGCGACTCACTGAAAGCGTCGTCGCATTTCAACACGTTCCCACGTTTCGGCGAAATCCTGCGGCCGGTTCTACAAACTAACTTTGATCGAAATGGTTGCTCGAAAATCGCAAGGTGTAAATAAGACGCAGCGCGACGCAGTGTTCACAGTAAAGAGAAACAGGCGTATGTATGTCACTTGATTTTTATGTATTTGCGAGCCACGAAATCAAACGCCGTTCCAGCGGTACCGAATTTGAACAAAAGTGTATCCGCCTTTAGAAAAACCGAGCTACTTCAAAACACGTGCGAGCTTGAGAGCCGAACGCGCGCGATTTCATTCGACGCTCGGTGCGTGGCAGGTTCGAGTTACAGAAAAAAAACGGAAAATAACTGATAAAAAAATCGTGCAATTATAAACACCCCTAGAAAAATGTTGTTCCCATTTTCGCGTCGGAGAAAGTTTTGACCACTGTGATAAGGCATCAAAGACTTACGTCAAAAGGAATTTTGCTCTATACGTTCGATATCCGCCGAGATACGTGATGCTATGCGGAATGCGGTTTGCTTTTAAACCTAAATTGTGTCTGTTGCCGCCTTCGATAAGTCTCTCCTCGACATCTTGCTTCGAAGTGGACCGCTGCTTTTCCTCCTAAAAGATGGCACGCTAAAGCATCGACTTTTGTTTTCTTAGTAACGAGCGTACCTCGGTAGATGAAAAAGTTTACTTTCCTTGAACTGTACCAGCATCTCTGTCGGTTAATGCATAATTCCTTCTCAAAAAAGAAGCGATACTTGTCTCCTTTCGGCAACTGCGATGAACCTTGAACACAGTATACTGAAGAAAACATCTGGTCCGAACAAACGTTTTGTTTTACCTCTTTGTCTATTTTTTTTTACTTTTTGCGGTGGTTGACGTTAGAATCAGGTTTTCAGCTCCACTTCACTGGTCCAAATTATTTGTTAAACTGCGCGTTTATTTTTCGCGTGCACCTCTGCAAGATGAAATTCTTTCAGAGCATGTTCGCATCTCTGCAATATAAGTTTTGCAAAGGACACGCTGCAGGCGACGCGGCAGAGAAAATGTGGCAGTGGGGCGCTCGCGAAAGACTTCATCGTAAATGCTTTGTGGGGCACAAGAAAGGAAAATTTTTTCCAATCCTTATATAACATTTAGGATGCGCGCAGCCCACGCCGTCTGCGTTTCAGTGCACAAAGCCATATACCCCTGACAAACCTAAAAACTTTTCTGCGATCCCAATTCATTGTCCTGAAAGAGTGCAACACTGACTTAGAGATGACCGCGAAACCACACTATTCTGATTTCGCATACTTTCGCAATGCATTTTCTATTGCGCGTGTGGACCTTCTGATATCTTCAAAGTCAGTGAATCGATTTTAAATGCGAAACACTTCTTAGCAAACATTTGACACTTTGAACATTTCTATCTATCTATCTATCTATCTATCTATCTATCTATCTATCTATCTATCTATCTATCTATCTATCTATCTATCTATCTATCTATCTATCTATCTATCTATCTATCTATCTATCTATTACAGCAAAACCTGTTATGAGATCACAACAAGGGCCGTTTATGGCGCCGTAGATTTCCGCCGCCGCCGCCGCCGGTGTCCGTAACCACTATCGCTCGAAATAAGAAAAAAAAAACGAATTAAGAAAAATATCCGGGATGGAACGAGGTTCGAACCTGTGCCCTCTGCGTGGGAGCCCAGTGTTCTACCTCAGAGCCATGCCGGTGCTTGAAACCGCCTTCCAAGAAGACTCTTTACAAGCTTGATATCGGAAAGGAACCACATTAGCATATGTAATGTAGTGTTGTAGAAGAGTAAAATAATAACCGGGAGTCACACAACGCGAATTTTGTAACCAGGCGTCAGACAACGTGAAATGTGCAACGAGAGGGTTGTTGAATGCTTCCAACCCATTACAAGGGGATCTGCCATTAGTTATTCATCGTCATCAGCCACAGCATCAACAATGTGTACTTGTCTTACAGGTATTTAGCGGGTACCACGGTTCTCCGCAGAATCACGAAAAATTGCATAGTGGCTGCTTCCCTTCTTCACAAGAATTATGATGATTTATAGCGTAGTGGGTTCCTCGCAAATGCAATTCTTTTGGCTGCCAAGGAAGCCCATAAGGCTCCCATGATCAATTTCCTCAGGGTCTCAATAAAGTTATTTCCCTCTCTCTCTTTCTCACGTTAACGTATGTTCTAAAGCGTGGTGGGAGAGTTCAATAACGAGCTGGCGTCACACAATGCGAATTACGTAACTAGTGGATCTTTTAAAGCTTCCAACCCAATACAGAGGGCTCAGCCATAATTCCTCATCGTCATCAACCGTCGCATCAACAAAGTGCACATGATGCCTTACATATGGAACCTCGCTTCTACTCAAAATGACGAATAATGTCGTGGTGGGTGCATCCCAACTTCACAAAAATTATGATTTGTGGCGTAGTGGGTACGTTGCTAGTGTAGTTGTATCAGTAGCCCCAAGAGAGTTTATAACGGGCTCCAGAAATCCCGCTCTTCCAGCTTTCGCTGTTGCTGTGCTGCGCTATCCGCGCAGGCCTGGCGTTTTCTTTCTATCTATCTATCTATCTATCTATCTATCTATCTATCTATCTATCTATCTATCTATCTATCTATCTATCTATCTATCTATCTATCTATCTATCTATCTATCTATCTATCTATCTATCTATCTATCTATCTAGCCGCCTATATCTGGGTACTCTCATGCTCGCCTCCTTAACTTGGTGTAGACCAAAAGTGGCGTGGGAGGGTAAGAGGACTTGACGAATATGACCGTCGTCGTGACATGAATAACATGAAAAATTGGGGGACGCTTAAGCTTCGCCTTTAAAAGTTGAACGCGATAGCGATATTCTGTTCCTAGTGTTCAGTTCGAACACTACGAGTGTTTAACAGAATGCGTGCACTAAGGTATACGCCTCATGTAATGGGTAGCATGCCTTAAAGCAGGAGCAGTTATGCGCGAGAAACTTTTTCAAAGTTGCGATGCGCCCACTACGTGGTCTTAAGGGAATACGCGCAGTAATGTGTCTGCCTTTTGTAATGGGTGGCTGTCTTTAAACCACAAATTCGTTATGATATTGACATGGTGTGATGCCCGATGGCATTGTACGCTTGTACCACGCAATATTACTGCGATATTACATCTCGTACTGTGACACCCGTATAGAGGACGCGCATTTTTGGGAAGCATGAACGTTACTTTCAGTGCAGCTCCAAGCAGAGGCGTGGCTGTGTGGCAGAACACCTGCTTGCCACGCAGACGGCCTGGGTTCGATTCTCACCCGGACCCAACATTTTATTATAAATAAATGCAGCTTTTTCGATTTTTCAGTCACGGACAAGATGATGATTTTTCGCTCACAACCAACGGCCCCGACGCCGACGGCGTAATTTCTGCGATACGAGCTCTTTAACGCTATCACGTTAAAACCCTGTCGCGTACGTCGTCAATTCCTTTCCTCCAGACACGTGTGGCACATACCCGTTTTCCACGTGCAGCGGTGTAGGGGTATGCGCCACAGGTGATTGGCAGTTTATATCCGCCCAGGAACGGCGAGAACAGACATTGGTAATTTAAATGCGAGAGCGTTAAGAAAAACCAACATCGGCAGCGTTGACCCGACGAATGGAAAGAATAAACATTAGGATCCCAGCACGAATCTAACCCAAGCATTCTGCGTGGCAATCAGATATTGTTCCACAGAGCCACGCCAGGTCTATAAACTGGTTTGGAAAAACAGCCTATGCAGGCGTAATGGCGGTGCAACGTCAGTTGGGGTTGTGGCGCCGGCTATCCAATTTTACAAGAAGGCAATAAACACTAGATACTATGTAACTCCTACGATACAGGCGTCATATCAGATTAACGTCTGTGGTTCTAGTGTTGGCTCCACTTTTATAACAGTCTAATAAACATTACATATGTATTCCTATGATCCAGTTAGCTATATTGAAGCATTGCTCGGCCCCGGAGGAATATATTAACGAAAGTTACGCATGATATTCACGTCATTGCACCGTAAAGTGCACTTATTTTCAATAATAGTGACGTATGTACTCTAACGTGAGGGCTGACGTTACGTCGCACCATTAGTCACCCTTTAAACGCCAGTGTTGCCGACGTGTCTGGTAAGCCCTCAATATGCACACGGCAACAACACTTACAAGAACACGTCGATCCACGTTGTAACGCTTGGCTCAAAGCCATCAAACACAGCATAAAGTACTCATTGACTGCTTCACATGAAACCAATTCCCACAACGCGTGGGATCTGCCGAATTTTTGTAATCGCGTTTTTTCGAGAGCCCTGCGAAGCTTTCCCGCCTGGAAGATAGTAAGAAGTCACATACATTTATCCACAGAATGAAACCAACACTTTTCTGAGTCGGGAGTAGCCTGCGGCTGAGGGAAGCAATTCCTTTCCATTCTGCACAGGTCGTGACACGGGCCACAACATCGCTCATGACTATAGGCGTGCGCACAGGGGGGGGGGGGGGGGTGGCAGTGGGGAGCGCCCCCCCCCCTGATAACCTAAGAGGGGGGGCGCAATATCTGCCCCGTACATTGACCCTTCTACATAAGAGGGGGGGCGCAAAATCTGCCCCATACATTGACTTAGTAGGGTGGGGGGGGCGCTGCGATGAACCTTCCCCCCCCCCCCCCGATGGGGAACCCTGCGCACGCCTATGCTCATGACTTATGTTAAGAGTACAGAGGAGGGATGCAGTTCCTGGCGCTCGGAGCAAAGCGGCCAGGTCACTTATCAGGCGGGAGCCTCAGCAGGGTAAGCTTACCGGTGCTCGCAAAAAGTCAGCTCGAATGCAGATGGTTGTGGGACTGTGCGATGTACATACAGTACAAGTTGGGCTACGGCGGCACCCATTCTCACGTCCAAACTTTCTTGGTTGTCTCCGTATGTCACCCTGTGATTGTCATCCAGAGCCACTCACAGCCTCCACGGCGTATGTGAAACATTGTTTTTATTATACAGCGTCACGTAGTCCGCGTAATCTGAAGATTATGGGTTCGCTTCCTACAAGTTATTTTTTTTAAATGCGAAGCATTTCTTAGCGAACTTCTGCGACTTTGAGCGTATCTATCTATCTATCTATCTAGCCGCCTACGACTTTGTGCTCTGCTGGCCGTTCCGTTAATCGGATGTATACCAAAATTGGTGTGTCATAACATGGCCTTATTACGAACATAAATGACAGGTCATATGAAAATCATGACACGCTTGTCCTGAACAGCATGATTTACATTCCACGGCCTTTGGGCTCCCTGGCCGTTCCGTTAATTTCATATATAGCAAAATTGGTACGGTGTGACAAGAGTTCATGACGAACATAATGACAGGTCCTAACATGCAAATCATGACGCGCATGTCATGTGCAGCATGATTTACATGACATGGTCTCGGGGCGCTCGCGGCCGTTTAAATGAAGGGATACATACGAAAACTGGTATGACGAGACATTTCTGTATGACGAACATAACTGACACGTGGTAACATAAAAATCATGATATGCATGTCATGTATGACATGATTTACATGCCACGCTCATGGCGCACTCGCGGCCGTTTCGCTAGATTGATATACACCAAAATTGGTACTGTGCGATGTGACTTTATGAAGAACATGAATAACAGGTGGTAGCATGAAAACCATGACATCCATGACATGTATGTCATGATTTACATGCCGCGCTCATGGTGCATTGGCGTCCGTTTCGCTTGCGTGATATACACAAAAATTGGTGTTACGCGACACGACAGTATGACGAACGTAAGTGAGACGTGGTAGCATGAAAATCATGACATGCATGTCATGTACGACCTGATTTACATGCCACGCTCATGATACGCTAGCGGCAGTTTCAGTAGATTCATATTCACCAAAATTTGTATTGCGCGATGTGACTGTATGAAGAACATGAATGACTGTTGGTAAGATGAAAACCATGACATGCATGTCATGTATGTCATGACTTAATTGCCACGCTCATGATGCATTCGCGGCCGCTTCGCTAGCTCGATGTACACCAAAATTGGTATTGCGCGAAGCGAGTGTATGACGAAGGTAAATGAGACGTGGTAACATGAAAATCATGACATGCATGACATGCACGACATGATTTACATGTCATGCTCATGACGCACTCGTGCCGTTTCGCTTGCTTGACATTCACCAAAATTGGCATTGCGCGACGCGACTGCATGACGAACGTAAATGAGAGGTGGTAACATGGAAATCATGACATGCAGGTTATGTATGTCATGATTTACATGCCGCGCTCATTGTGCATTCCCGGCCGTTTCGCTAGCTTGGTATACACCAAAATTGGTATTGCGCGACGCCACTGTATGACGAACGTAAATGAAAGGTGGTAACGTGATAATCATGACATGCATGAAATGTGCGACCTGATTTACATGCCATGCTCATGGCGTAATCGTGGCCGTTTCGCTAGATTGATATGCACCAAAATTGGTATTGCGCGATGTGACTGTATGCAGAACATGAATAACAGGTGATAACATGAAAACTATGACATGCATGCCATGTATGTCATGACTTACATGACACGCTCATGGTGCATTCGGGGCCGTTTCGATAGCTTGATATACACCAAAACTGGTATTGCGCGATGAGACTGTATGATGAACATTAGTGACAGGTGGTAACATGAAAAACCATAATATTCATGTCATGTATGGCATGATTTACATGCTCTACTCATGGTGCACTCGCGGCCATTTCGCTCCTTTGATATACACCAAAATTGGTATTGCGCGATGTGACTGTATGACGAACATAAATGAGAGGTCTTAACATGCGAATCATGTTATGCATGTCATGTACGGTATGATTTACATGCCACTGTCATGGTGCGCTTCCGGCCGTTTTGTTAACGTGATATATACCAAAATTGGCATGGCATGACACGAGTGCGTGATGAACATAAACGACAGGTCATGCATTTATATACCAGAATATGCGTTTCATTGGCATGGTGTACACTAGATTGTGCATGCATGCGTGCATGGCAAACATGCGATATATGGTGGACTAGATGCCTTGGCATGAATGATTTCATTTGGCTCAAAGACAAACAAGGCGATGAATGCAGCTCTTTGCTGGCTGCTTCGCATTACATCGATTCCCACAGTGCGTGGGATCTGCCGAATTTTTTTTCATGCACATTCATTTCCTTTTATCTTATAATTAGAATATTTCAATAAGAAGGCCAGATGTCACAGACGTCTTCAATTCGGAATGTCTAGGAGAATGGCCGAGTAAAAACTTCGTCTTAGTGCTTCAAAGACAAGGTGTCCTGTTAAAAACAGACTCAGGGTCTTGAAAAGCTGTCTTTGTTCCGTCAACATGTACTTTGTTCCGTCAAAATATACTATGTGCCGTTAAACTTTACAAATGTCATGTTAGCTTTGCATAGGAGTAGAGAGAGAGAGATAATAAAAGGAGCAAAAAGCAGGGAGGTCCACCAGAATTGTAACATCCGGTTTGCTACTCTACACTAAAGGGAAGGGGAAAGAGAAAAGGGTGGAAAGGAAAGCGTGCAGAGAAAAGCAGGCGCGCGAAAAAAACGAAAGTACTATAGTGGGCAGAACGGAAGTACTATAGTCTATTCAATAGGCCACTGCCACGCAAAAAGTTCAGTAAGGCCTTAATTGATTTCCGGTGCGACGACAGCTCAGGCCGGCATTCTAGCACTGACTGTTCCGACAGGGGTCTGTCGTCAAGGTGGGCCAACACAGCAGCTAGCGGCAGTCCCTGCGCGCTGTAGCGAGGACAACGACAAAGAACGTGTTCTATAGTTTCATCACTGCCGCAGTGCTTGCAAACAGCACTGTCTTCCACGCCGATTTGGAAGGCAAAATATTTGGTGAAAGCGACACCAAGCAACAGTCGGCAAAGCACCGTTTCTTGAGTACTCGTTTGAAAAGGCGGTAAGATGCATGATGAATACCGAGCAAGCTGTCCAACTACATAAGCCATGCCACTGTTAACTCCTTTAAATAAATATCGCTAAGATCACTTACATATGTAATCTTCAGGTCGTGCTCGACTACCATATTAATTAGGACTACGTTTTAAAGCTTGGTGATTTATGAAAGAATAAAGGTCAGTGTAAGCTTGCTTCGAAAAGTGTGCGAAGTTCAGGTGGTTCAGAGGCTGGGTCCGAGCTAGTTGGTACATTGACATTATCAATAGCGCAGTTACCATTTCAAGAGTGAAGAGACTACATATATGGCGTTTTTGTGTCGCAATAAATATCAGTTGGAAGTAGCGCTCTGTGTGTCGTCTTCTTGTTTCCGTCTTTGTGCGATAACGGTTTCATAATGTCAGGTGTTTGGTTCGACACGTCATCTGGGGGCCACTTTATGGGTGCAATTTTTTCCGTAAGAATCAGATCTCCTACACAAGAAAACATAAAAACTTTGCTATATGTACCCATAAAAGTAAATTTCTTTTGCTTGCGAATTAAGCGCTTTCAAGTAAAAAATACAAAAAATAATGCGTGATTTTGAGGAGAAATAGGAAAAAAATATTATTTCAGTCATGATGTCAGCTCAAGCCCACGGCATCTTGGACTAGGTGTGGCGCCCGCGACTTTGCCGTCGGCTCTCTCTTTTGAATAAACTTTATACATCCTCCTAAACCGCAAAAAAGCGCAACTTTCTTCCATATATTACGCGTTGAGTAGATTATACATAAGTATGTTTAGTATTAGGCTGTCACGTTTTCCATCGTTCGTACAGCATTTTAAAGCGAAAGCTCTATCCCTCCATGTCTTCCCAGGTTATACATCGCGTCGCAGTCACCTAGAGCCGCCGGAGCGCAGGCAACCGTAGCTCAGGTGTGACAGACGTGACGTCACGCCACGTGATCCGCTGCGGAGGGGCGTCGCAAGCCGTGCTGCTGCGCTGCTGTGCGACCACGCAAAGGTTTATACGGTTCCTGAACCACCCAGTGGTCGACATTCAGTCGTAAGGTTGCAGTTGTGCACGAGTCTACAGCCGTGGCCTCCGCGATCAGCTCCGGCAGCGCGCCATTGCAGCAACAGCGCGCTGCAGGAGCTAATCGCGGAGGCCGTTCTACAGCGAGCGCTAGCGGATTCACAGGCATTTTATAATGTAAACGCGGCCCTTGCTCATTTCGCTCTTTCGTTCGATAAGCTGCGTTCGTTAGTTCGTCTCTCCACCTTTCCGTGTTATCCTCCAAGCGGTGCGAAGAGCGGTGCGCCCACTGGCCCAAGCGGTGCGCCCACTGGCAGCGTCGTACCTGCGAGACCCCAAGCAAATGCAAAGTTGTCTTCTCAAACACCGGAACAAAGGGAGCCCTGATTAGCAATTTACAGAGAAGCTTACCAAACGCGGAAGCGTGCCAAGCAACCGCCGCCCTCGTTCAGGAACGCGAGCAACATGTAGAAGACGAAACCTAATTTTAATGAGAGACTGTATGCATATTCTTTGCAAGACCAAGCAAAACATACCTTTCGCTCGTGATAACTAGGTTTCGAAGAGTTAAATCTGAGCCAATTTTTATGAATGGCGAAGACGCTGATACATAACTTTAGTATTTTTACGAAAGACAAAACCAAGAACCTAGCAACGATCCCAAATAATAATGCAAACCCTGCATTACATCCCCTTTGAACTAGTTCAGAAAAATTATCAACACGAAGAGATTACAAAATCCATCTCTTGTGGATACCGCTGAATGCATGATATAGTCAGATTACTCTAGCGAAAAAAAGGCCAGCTTTAGGAGTTCCTATATCTTTCGCAATGAGCGAAGATGCTCACGAGCTGAGTACGAAATGAGATTATAGACTCAACGATATCCGGCGCCGAAGAAGCCAGCGAAAAAACTTCGTATCCAATGCATACTGCGCATCAGAAGACTGAGGCGCGCTTCAGTCTCCTCCGATGCCCTGTATAGATAACACAAGGGGCTTAGGGCTGCTGCAAGTCATGCAAAATACTCTGAAGAATCCCTCATGTGAATAATAAGCAAGTTCTTCAAGTTCTCAGGGAACGTTCCGACGCCCGCCGACTCCTTTTGACTTTCGTAGGCTGCTTATTGAATCAAGGCACTGGAATTCGCGTAAGACGCAGCTTCTCTATTTTTCTTTATTTTTCTCAGCTGTAGCTTCCAGTATGAACTTGCGCATCGAGGCTGCCATACTGCAGTTTAACGGCGCGTCGGAATTACTTCCAGAATAAGACTACACCACTCACTGTTTGTCCTTTTGTGTATTCTACTCTGTTCGTGGCCATTCCATGCATGCAACACTTGTCCTTCAGAACCGGCGATCCTTATTATCACTGCAATTCATCACTATCATCCCTTGTTTAGCAAGATCAAGCAAGTTTCTTCTGCGCCTTCAGAGGGACTGTGCGCTAATTTTTCATCAGGCATCAAGTTTTCCATCTATCGTCTCAAATACCATGGCATGGCCCGCAGTGTAAAGAGCACTGCGAGCCATGGACGTGATTCATGAGCCGATTACGTTTTTGTAAAATAAATTGTATTTTTTCGACATTATAGTAACATAAAGAATCGGTTTCTTTTTCGTTCATTACTAGACCCGTCTGTTTGTGAGTAAGTATTGTTCTCTTACTCGTATAACGATGTATCAACAGTTGTGTTATTGTTTCTATTTATTATAATTCTTTTTTGTTTATACGTTCCTCAATACAAGCAATGAGTATCTTGCACTAAAAAAACGAAAATCTTACAGCGCTTTGCGCTTACCTCGCCCATGAGTAATATTCATAATTTCTTTGACGTGGCTTTGTTCTGTTTAGCACAACGCTCAAAATATTTTAAAGTCCGGATTATTCTGATCGTGAACTTAGCGTTCTTGACAGGCAAATAGCGAGCGCGGAGGAGAACCACAAATTACAGTTATTAAGCTAATCTTTTTTTACCTGCTCCTCTGTGGTGTGATGGAGCCTGTCTTATCGAACGGCGGCAAGAGTGCGTCACTATATATACAGAGCAAGAGAACAGGGAGGAGGAAAGACGAAAGAACGTGGGCCATATATGCGAGGCGCAGATGATGGGAGCCAGGCCCGTAGCCAGGAATTTTTTTCGGGGGGGCCCACTTGCTGAAAGCCTTGACTATTTGATAAAAACGCCTATTTTCATGATTTATTTTCGATAAAACACCACCCCCCCCCCCCTGGCTACGGGCCTGATGGGAACACTGGTTCGCTTCAACAAAGCTTAGTGACGCTGGAATCATAAGTGCTCATTCCGTAGCTAGGCCATCAAAGGGAAATAGAGGTTGTGGTCTGGGATTCCTTAATTAAAGATATCGTTTTATTTGACTCTTGATAAAAAGATGACCGCTTGCGTCAGCAGCGGCACAAACTTAACGTCAGGCAGAACGAATAGAAAGAGAACGGAATAGATTTACGTTACAGCACTCCTGGTAAAAGAACTATCATGAACACTTGCGTAGCACACTCACCGCAAGCGTAAACAATGTGTACTATACGCTAAAACTATACCTTCAAAAATTATACCTTAGAAAAGAATGAAGGTAGAGTTTTGAAAAATGTATTTTTCATTCGCTAACGTAGTGCTTCCTTTTTCGCGCTGCCCTAGAGATCCCATTCAATTGCACCCTTGAACTTCATTTGAGCGAAGCGACTGACAAACACGACATATGGAAAGTTTCGTCCCTCTTTCACAGGGCAGAGTTTAAGTAAAGGATACAATAACGGCTGGCTGTTAGTGCGCGCACTGACCGAAGTTGTGTCCAGAACCTTTAGAAACAAAAAATAAAGGTTAGCATGTTTTCTAAAGGCTATAACTGGTGAGAAAGTAAACAACTCGAGCATTTTTCGCTTCCGAGTAAGTGTTGGTGACCTAGTCGGCAGTGATAACGAGACCAATGTCCATCGGTCCAAATCGTCCGAGCGAATGGGCCACGCATTTCCTCAATTCAAGAGAAGCACTTCCGAAGATCGCTGTGCGCAAGAACAAAAGCTTCGTAGGTCGCCTCAAACATCGCTAAAAGCCTCCACGCAAGGCCTTTCCGTCCCGACAAATGGCTTGGCTCATTAAATACTCTTTGAGGGTTAAGCTGAAATGACAGCCGAGAAAAAAAAGAACAGACAGAAAATGGAGGGGTGAGGGGGGGGGGGGATATTGAAGTGAGAAGAGAGAGAAAAGTGACCAGGATGCAAGAAACGCAGTGAGAGTCAAAGAAAGAAGAGTCGTGTTTCGGGCGCAACTAGAGCGTCATGGCCGAAATGGTGAAAGCGACATCTGTCTCATGATGTCAACGAAGTTATTCCTGCTTCTGGTTTCTGTGAGAGTGGATTCAAATATGTCAAGGGCGAACGCAGATGTTGCCGTAAACAACGCCTTTCTTTTTGTCTTTTTTTTAAGTAATTGCATGTTGACAACGCGTACCAAATACAATCGACATACATATGCACGTATTGAGAGAGAAATACTAGGAAGAGCAAAGGCGGAGAGATCAACCATATGCGCGTCCGCTTTGCTACCCTGTACAGGAGAAAGGAATTAGCCCCTTCCATAAAATTTAGTTAAAGTGTGCAGCGAAACTCTTTTGTGTATATGTATGTGCGTGACTGTACGTGTTATTTGTGTGTGTATGTGATAATTGCCTATACCGTAGTTAACACCCCACACCTGAAATAGCGATCCAGGCGCTGAACCAAGTGACCATCTCCAGGGTAACCATTCAAAAATTATCTGTCTATCTAGTCCCTTTAATTTTATTAACGTGCTGAGCTCGTGCACGCATTTTCGTTAAAAGCAGCCAATTACGAGCTAAGCTCACCGACAGTACTTCACATTTTCTTGCGCAGTCATAGAAAGCTGGCTTCTTAGTATTTTCCTGGGCACTGGTAGATAACAGCGCATAGCCCGTTGGTAAACGAAGTTTGTTTGCAAGAAGCAATTAAAATTTGTTCCACGAAGGCCAACAACAACAACAAAATTTCAGCAATTTTAATTAGAATACATGAAAAAAGCGTGGCATAGAAGGGGCCACGGGATGAAGAAAGAAAAAAAAAAGAGAACACGAAGAATGTTGCTTCACCAGAAAGGGCATATTCTACAAAACTTCTACAAAAGCGTGTCCGGCTGTTGCGAACTTCCATACACTTTTCAAATACATCTATGTGTGCCGTGAACATTTCTGTAGAACTACTCCTCTAATCATCATATAACCCTCGAGAAGCATTGATTAACACTTTAGTGATTGTGAAATCACTGCATAAACGCCTCTCTTTTTGCTTGACCCATGCAACTAATTTTTTACTTGAAATAACATAAACATTTTGTGTAAGACATGACCAGTACAGCGCACCGCCATAAAGCATACTGGCAGGGGACCAGCAAATCAATCTTCATGCCATTATTACCATAGTCCTCGCGTTTTCGTCGCTTTTGTGCGGTCGCCACACAAATGCTTGCGTAGACTCATACCATAGCCTGCCTTGCACGAGCAAGTTCATGCGTCTGGTTGCACGAGGAAAAGCCTGAATGTCGCAGGATAATCACTTACCCGCAAGATTCTTCGCATAGCATTATATTACGTCGTGCGTCGGGCTTGTGAAATTTCTTTAACGCAAGAACGAAACGCATGTTCCAATGGCCGGTTTCGGTGAGTATGAAACGAAATGTAGTCGGACTAGCGTGCACTCAAGCACGTTTGCATCGCCTTGCCCACTCACAGCGACACAGACGTATTAACCCAAACAGCATCTGTATTGAAGCCTGTAGTTTGTGCCTGTATTGAAGCCTGCACTTTACTTCTTCGTCCTCTGTGTATGAAAGCGCTATTGATGCGGCCTTGTGCCCTTAACGTTCGCTGCCTCGTTAGTCGGCTCTTTACCATTACTCCTTCCTAGTTCCCTTGCACTCGTAGCTCTCATTCACTATAAGTACGCCACCTAACTATCTCATCCGTCTTGGATAAGCGCAGCCCAACCTTTTATCATCTCTTGAGTGCGCTTCCTCACTGCCCCAACTCATCGCAATCCCATCATTCGACCTGGAAGCAAAACAGCCCCTTCTCAAAATACGCCATAGTAACTCTTTTTATGGCTATAAATAACTACCGTTTTGGGGGGTTGCTAACGTTCTTACAGCCAAAAAAACAAACAAAAGGTGTCTGAAAACATCGAGGAATTCGCTGTTGAGTATGCCCTTAGAATGCGAAGGCCGCAGTTGCACATGTATGGAGCAAGATTAGTGTGCCAGGCATATTTGGGCTATCCGGAAAGCTAAGATAAAAAATTATTCGGTGAGCAACGAAGATGTCCTGTTGTATCTTTAAGAAAAGCACGTTTCTAGTTTGTCTCTGACGAGTGAAAGGCAAACTATAATGGAACAGACGTGAACATAACACAGTAATCAATCGTGCGTTATGAAAGACAAAATAACCAAACATCTGAAAGGCAAGAGAGCATTGACTGAGAAGTCTATGCAAATACATTAAATTCGTTTGTGTGACTACAAATTAGTAAATGGGCATACGCATCAATTTTTCACAAGCTGCTTTTCGATATAAAGCCGCATTTATATCTATGTTCAATTTACAATTATTTATTTACTTCCAAAATGGTTAAGCAAAAAAATCAAGTTGTAAAAGTTAGGACGCACGGTACATAACATCACCTATAATTTACAAAAGTCAGAGAGGAAGTTGCAGCAATAAATTTATCTTTATGTTACCGAACAAAGGACAGAATGCCAAGGCCCAACAAATATTAATAAATTATAGTGGGTGCCATGATATCAATAAAAAAAAACAGGGTTGATCCCTCCGTCATAGGAATCGGAATAACACGAAAGGAAAAGGTGCCCTTTCAGAAGTAACTGAATGCTTAGTCTACATTGATATAAGAGAGCTTGCACAATGTATATGTCTGGCAGCTAATGGCGCCGTTTAACGTGTATGCGCCCACTTTGATGATTGGTGGTACATCTCCATCCCGACGACTAACGTCCATTTTAGAGGATTAAACAAAACCATTGTGGTTGCTGTTGTAGTTAACGGTGAAAGCGTAATCAGAGAACGAGGTGTGATAGCCAGAAGAGCGTCGCATATTGGACGCAGAACTTGGTCGCCATCCCGCGGCATGTTAAAATGTGGTTGAACACCACGGCCGGAATAGAGGGAAACGCAAAGCGCGTCGTGCCGCCCCGGTAGCCCTGCCGCCATTTTTCTCGGGGCGAGCGCGTGAGCATGAACGCGGTGTTACAGCCAGGTGAGGCAGGCGCGCGTCGCAGAGCTATTTTTGGTTTGTATTAGCGTTATGCTGAGCGAGAGAGAGAGAACAAAACCTTTTTAATGAAAACCAATGGTTTCCTCGATTGTGGGAGGCGACGACGGCTAGTCGGCCAGGAGCCCCTGCTCCTTGGCGGCTGCCTCTGCCCGCCCCGTGATCCAGACCTGCACGGCAGGGTCGGAGCTGAGCAGTGTGGCCTCCCACTGCTGCGTAGTGGTAATTTGCAAGCCATGTGGGCCACGATGCACAGGTTTACTGGGACAGCCCCAAAGCATGTGAAAAAGGTCGGCCCGGGGGGCCCGGCACAGCTTGCGCTCAGGTGTAAATATAGTAGGAGAAATATATGAGTAGAGAATTGGCGTCGGAAACGAGCCCGTCTGGAGTTGCCTGGCCGACGCTTTTACGACGCTTCGACAAATGTCGCCACCTCGCGGTGTGTTAAGGCACTGACAAAATTCAACTTCTATTGAAAACGCGCCGAATGGGACGGACGCGTAAACGCGTTGCAGGTGCTAGTCGCGGAGGCCACAGCAATGACGAATTACTTTACCCTACCACACCCAGAGGTCAACACCACCCACCCGACCGGGAGAGTGGTAGATATAAAAGGCGCGTTCGTAAAGCCTCCAGAGTCTGTGACCGTGGCCCAGTGGATAGCGTGCCCGGCATCTGTTATTGCGGACCGAGCGCTCGTGGGTTCGATGCCCGTTGACGGTACCTTTTTTTCTTTGCCATCTGATTGGGTATATTTTTTCCACGTCATTTCCGTGACGTAAATACGTCACTGAAGTCTTGGTGGACCCCGGCATAAAACACTTTCGTGTTAAAAAAGGTTTATGAAGAATAGGATGCATCGAAACGTCGCGGCGTTGTCTTCAGAAAACTTCAGGTTGTGTATGGCTGGTTGCTTCATGATATCGGCAGAAAAAAAGAATAATATCGGAGCATGATTATGCCAAAAAATATTGCTGGTATACATATGAAATATAATAAACATTAGGCTAAGATTACAGGGTACATTAATGGGGTATATCCGAGAAGAATCTTGTGGGTGTAAAACCAATTAGACGTGTGTTGGGAAAAACCCACGCGAATGTTTCTTCTTCGCTCATGTGAGCCCACTAACATGAAAATGAATAACGTTTTTTTTCGGTTATGGAAAAGACGTACGAGACTTTCAATTAATTCTGACTCGCTGTGTGACATGTCCGACGCCTGCATACAAGCTTTGATAAGATCACCTACGCCCACGCCATGAAAAGCCCAGATATGAGTAAATGATCAGCTTGATCCCTTGGTCTTCAGAAGATTGGGGTGTGCAACATTTGGTTTCTCATACCTTGTTCGACTCCTTCATTGTACGTAAGAAGACAGTATCCCACGCAACTGGAGTAGGAGGCGTGTGACATAGCAGTTCCTTCATTACACGAGAACCGGGACGACTTTTAAATAAAAAACTTGGAGGGGGTTTTAGCTTCGCCTTCAAGAGCAGAACGCGATAGCGTAATCGTGCCTCGTGCACATCGCCTTCTCGATTGTTAGCCTGGGTTCGGTTTTCGGTAAGTGCCTCAAGCGTGCTGCAAGAAAACGAACGTCTGTGAGCGTAACATTGGCTGTTTCAAACTATCCTAGAATGCCTACTACAAGTACAGTTATGAAGTGCGCACTACGCCATAATTGTTCCTTTTGTGATTCAGCGAAGCGCCCACTACGCTCCCGTAAGGCCGCACGCGAACGTACGCAGCTGCTCACTTTGTGGATGCTTTTGATGATGATGATCCTTATTAAATATGTCTGAGCCCTTTGTAATGGGTGGGACTTTAAAACACCCACTCCTTCAGCAATTCACATGTTTTGACACCTGGCACGATTCTACGCTTCTGCCACGCAATATTACATGCGTTAAGGAGACTCCTCCCACTACAAGACATTCATATAGTGTTTTTTTCGAAGCTGTTTCAAGCTGCAGCGTTCCTCTGTGGTACAACACCTGCTTGTCAAGCAGAAGGACTGGGTGCAATTTTCGCTCGAACGAAAGATTTTTATTATTCATTTTATTTGCATATTTCTCGTTTTTTCGGTCACGGACAACGCTGATTTTTCTCTCACAACCAACGACGATGACACCGGAATTTCTGCCAGACGAGCTCTTTAACGCTCTCGCGTTAAGACAGTGCAAAACGTTTAGGCAGAACCAATAACGCTGGAAAATTAATGTATAACGGCACCATTGCCAGGCTGTAGTAACAATAGGAATCCCTGTCACAGCAAGCAGCATTACTTGGGCTTCCGTCGGGTGGTTCTTTTTGTCGAAATACGAACGAAGTCATAGCACCTAGTTCGCCTACAATGTCTTCCAATATATACTTTGCTGGTGTAATTCGCTTTGATGAAATGCTCTTTTCATGCGATTTACTCCGTGAAAACGAACCGCGTGGCTTTCAAGTGTTGAGAACGGACATGCATAAAGACGAATGCGTGTTTCGGGCACACTGGACGTTTGAAGCGTAACCCTACTCGAAAATTTTGAAACTGAATGTAATCGAGCCCACAACATGCAATGCGGCGTGGAGTGAATTTGTACAGCCACCGTACCAAAATTGTAATTTCACGCTTGTCTGGCGAAACCGCCCAGAAATGCGTGGCGCCTTTCCCATGCACGTTAGCTTTTAAGCCCTATACATAGAAGCTTGGTATCACATTTTATAACTTCTCTCGGTCCTTCTTTCGGTTACACTAATTATTACCCTCTAAATATTGCGCGGTAGGCATCTAACTCAAGTTTACTGGTTGAGTCACCCTTTAGCGAAGCCTCAAGTTGGGTTAAGTGAGATTTCGTTAACATTGTACGCGTCCCATGAGGCTGGACACTAATTTTTGCTGCGCAAACAAGCAACCGCGCTGGACGCGGAGTAAGAGTTCAATATTTCCTTGCCCATCATTGATTATTATCATACGTGTGACTAAGACAAGGCATGCATTAGCGTGATTAGTTATGTAGTGAACTTCACTTATCGATCGTTTGCTATCTCTGAGTCGTCCTCATAATGTTTTTGTATTTTTATACATTGTAAATATTCATAACTCGCCCAAATAATTGCACTCCTGGATATAGAAGTTCTGTAATCTAACACTGTTAGAACATCTGAGAACGAGCACATTTGAGTTTGCAACAGAAATCTTCGCAAAGCGATTGTAAATGCAAAGCGATTTCACAATCTTCCCGAAGCGATTGCCAAGTACATACTGGCTAAATAGTGCGCCTATGCGGGATTGTAATATTGGCATTTGTTGAAGAGCTGAAAAATTCTAGTAATCTATGTACTTTAGTATATTTCAATGTTGTGATTTTTAAAGTTTCTTTAAAAATGACTGTATAATTAAAAAATGTGATTCCGTCTTAGATGCTACCAGCTTTTTTTAATAAACTTCATAAGAATTTTACGGGTCAGAGTCGGTAAACCTTTATTGGATAATAACAATTGCAGGCGCATGTACAAACACCAAAGCAAAAACAAAAAAAAAACATTTCGGTCCGAGGTTTGGCCCGGGGGTGCTGCCCTGGCAAATCGTCGGGTTAAATGTTATTGTTTTGAGTTGTACGCGCACTTGCCCTTCTTATTATATATATAATATATTCTATTTAAAAAAATTGCGGGCAATTTGCACTAAGTCCCGCAAAGTTTGGCACCGCGAAGCACGGGCCCGTCGCCGATCGCACTCCCCGTCGACCGACACGTCTAGCTTCGAGATGCGTGGCTTCCTCCTCGGGAGTACGCAGCTAGGATGTTTCTGTTGGTGGGCGTGGCTTAGCTAATGCGCATGCGTGGTTTGGCCAGGTGGTGCGGTACCTGGTCGCTAGACGACGCGATGCTTGCTTCCTCTTTCTTTCTATTTTTTTTTTCTCTCTCTCTCTCTCTACTTCTTTCTTTCCCTTTCGTTGATGTTCTCTCTGTGTGCTTCTTCAGTGCTTCTTCAGCATGCACTCTAGAAATAGTATAGCACCTTTTGTTGCACATTACTGTCCCAATTATTGTCAATTGTCATCTATCTTCTGTGTATATCCTTGCCTTACAACACCGTGCGCCCTCTACCTCCAGGTGACGAGCGGGGTGGGCGCTATATAAGCGTGACGTATGTAATTCATAACAGGAAGTAAGCGAGCGCCGACATTAGACCCACAGGTTGGAGTTAACGCGAAGCAATCGAATAAACTATATGCAACTGTCCCTCATCTTCTGCACAGTGTTTGGCAGACAAGAAGAGATAATACCTACACATCCCGCAAGGCGCTAACACACACACCCAACCACGATATCAGACAGGGCGGTTCACATATTGACTCACGTTGCTATGTCCTTACTTGTAGGGTCGACTAACTTTACCATTGCACCATCTCTGTAAATACGTTTGCAATTGACGGAGCAGAGCAGCGTAATTCCGAGAATGTCATATATGGTTTCGCTTTAATCAAAAAGTCGTCAGCTTAAAGCAGTAGGGCTAGAGTTGCAGCAGTGAAGGTATTAGGAGCCGTACGTCCTTTCACTGCGCATTCCCGCGGAGAAAACGCAACCGCCTACCTTCACATCTGTAGGAGTAGCACAGATGGAGCTATATGGAAGCGAACTCGATACGTTAGGGCTGTCCTCTGTGCGATCTGTTATCGGCGAGGCAGCAAAGGAAGGCCCCAGCAACGGCACCATCCACACTCAGGAAAGACCACCAGGGTTCTTTACGAAATATTCGCTTTGAAATACCTTACTGAGTTTCTCGTGCCAGTGAGCTATTGGTTTTGTGGTGCGGTATATCTTCCACAAGAAAGACCCCCCCCCCCTTTTGTGGCCGCGCATTATGCTCTAATATAGTTGTAAGCGCTCTATAGCCATCTTCCCGCAAGAAGCTCAATTTAATAGGATGAAGTCGGCACTGACACATGTCCACTCCAGCGCTACAGCGTGCAGCGTTTGGGTTTAATTATAGGCAATCGGAGAATTATGGCCTTCAGCACTGCGAGCGGGCGGGATAATTCTCAGCTATAGGTAAGACTGGATGGGCCGCATCCTGTGGAGACATAATTTATCGTGTACCGGCAAAAAGGGCCTGCGCCATAATTAAAGTCTCGCGTTCCAGGCGGTGAGCACCGAAGCGTACGCGCTGGCGACAGAGTTCGAGTGTAAAATAATCATTTTGAATGGTACCTTGGCAAGGGGGACAGGGGAGGACGTGCCGACGAGCTTGAATACAATGAACTGCCGATCCCGAATGGTCAGCAGTTTCCTAAATTGAGACAAGAGGTACGTGCGTTTCACTTGATCTGCATCTCGGGTATCAGTATACATTAGCTACGAACTTGAAATGTTAAGGCGAAAGTCTTAGATGCCTCATCAAACGCGAAAATTGACCGTCAGCGTCCCCCATTGGTGGCGTCGGTGTCCTGCGGCGTCGGGGACAACACGAGTGATGCAAAAAGTCATCATCACGTGGTGACGTCACCATATAACGTCATCATGACGTCACAGACGCCAGATTTTGTGACGTCATCATGACATCATCATACCCTCACATAACGACGTCATCAAAAGACACCGTAGCATGGTTAAAAGTGGGCCGATCACGGAGGCAGTGCAAAGCCAGGTGAAATGCCTCCGATCCTGGAGACAGTACAAAGCCATGTTAGGTGTAAGAAGCGTTCGGCTGGTGGCAGGGCAGGACCAGTACATTGACTGAGAAGAAAAAGAAGATTTATTTCGCCTTCAAGTCCTCTAAGCTGAATGCACTGTGAGATCGTTATCAAATGGACTAATTTAAAACCAACAAATAAACACACAAATGCAAAGCTCGGCATGGCTGTCAAAGATGAATAGGAAAATGTACACGTACGGAAAGAATAGCGGACGGACGGTACGTTCATCCCCTCGCTTTAGTTCTGACAGCTCAGCCCAACTAAAACTTCTCCTCTTCTGCGCACTTATCAAGCCATGTCAACGAGGTAGATAATACATCGCGTCAGACCAATGATGCTGTTTGTTTTCCAGCAAAGAAAATGGGATTTCCGGCGAACGGAGAGATCGCATGATTGGGCTTTTCACAAAATGCTGTTCGTTCCCACCCAAACTTGCTCTGGCGATGATGCAATGTTGAGATCTGGCAGAACGGAACAGCTGTACGTTATTCCGCCCCCTATTTGATTATACACTTCAAAAAATATTCACATAAACCACGGCATTCGCAGTTTACACTCGACAAACACTTTTCACTCGAGTCCATTTACGATTCGACTCCTTTACGTATTGTTTCAAGTGGAAATACTGTAAACCACGTAGGTTTAAGCATTCACAAAAAAAGGCTCCTTTGGAAGTCAATAGATGTAAATGTTTTGTCAAGTGAAAAAGAAAATGGTAAGGAAAGAGCTGATGAAAACACTCGTAGGGAGTTCCATGAAAAAAAGAGCGCGAGCGAACGCCAAGCCTACATGCCTGCATTATAAGTTCGTCTTTTTGCCTTCACTAAATCTGACAGCTTCAAAGTGAATGCCTGGCTTCATCAGAATCTCCATCGCCACCAACTACGCACGTTTTGGCTGCAGCACTGACGTCACGCATCAAACACGCCGCCGGTAACGCCTTCCTTCTGAGCTACCTTGGCCTGATGTTTTTACTTAAAATGTATTTTCTTTATGTCTTTTCTGTTTTTCCTTTCTGCAGACAGCCCCTTGAACGCGTCTTCAGCTTTGGCTACCTTGGTGTTCAGGTCCCGTCATACACATTTATCACTCCCTTGTGAGAGCTTGAGCTTTACGCCACCCACGTATTATCGTGACCTCGGCGCCTACAACAACACTTTTCTTTCTTGTGTTATTGTCGGTCTTTTTCTTCACTGAAAACATCGGCCGCATAAATGGTGGCGAGTAAAAAGGGATACGTGAATGGCTTTCGAGCGTAAGGTAGCGAGAGAACTGTCATGAGATATTTCGGGTGCCATTCAGCGCGATCTTTTCTGTTTTGTTTTTTTTTTTACTTTGACCTAGAAAAACTGGATGGAAGGATGCTTTGAGCAAAAGAAACGAGAAGAGTTATCTGGGTGCATTATGCTTAGGAGTCCGGCCTGGCGCCACTTCCACGACAGACAAAGCTGCCTTTTACGGAAGCGCCCATTGCACGCGTCAAACTGGCACTTTCCATTTCGATGCTCACTGTATGATACGCCCCGAGCCCCACTGGCCGCAATGTGCTTAGTATTTATGATCGATCTCCGTGGAGTGAATTGCGTTTTAGATATTAGTGTTGCCAAGAAAGAACATCAAAGAAAGATGCTACAGTGGCGCCTACGCCCAATAACATGAAAAACTGGCTCAGTGACGTTAAGCGGAAGAAAATGTAAAACATTGAATAGTAGAAGCAACCCTCTAAAAAGGAACGGAGCTTGTGAAACAAACATAGCAAGGAAGAATCCTGTGTGCGATTACGCCATTGCTGATTGTCACTTTCACTGCTGGAGCTTATAACATGTGCATTTTGCAAGTGGCTATGTATGTCCGTATGTATGTATGTATGTATGTATGTATGTATGTATGTATGTATGTATGTATGTATGTATGTATGTATGTATGTATGTATGTATGTATGTATGTATGTATGTATGTATGTATGTATGTCCGTGTATGAGTGAGTCACCTAAGCATCGCAAATATCATTCGCAGTATTATGTCTGGTGTACGAGTAGTGGAAAATTTACAAAGCTGAGTTTAAAAAGTTTATCGCTCTGCTATAGGGGTGGGGGGTGGTTGGTTCGCCATACAGTAGTATCATGTAAAAGAATTTCTTACCTTATCAGAGGCAGCAACGGAAGCTAATATGTTCGGCCATTTAAACTACTGCGAATAAATTATGCTAGCAGGCGAAAGTACTAATTCTGGCAGTGTTGCAGATGGAACAATACGCAGGTAGTAAGCTCCGACGCCGCCGTGATCCGAGATGCCAAGATGAAAGACACGACTTTTGAGTTATCTGTTCAAGCGCAGGTTGACGCTTCGATATTTAGCATGATAAGAACGTGCTGTAAACATGGTCCTACGGCGCACCTCAGAAAATAGTAGCATGTGAATACTTGTATTTGCTATAACACAAAATGATATATGTCCTTGCTTTTCTTTATGTTACCGTACTGATTAGTTGTGATCAAGCGATGGAAAGCATCAAGCATCAACGAGCGTTGGAAAGCATCGAGATAGATGACAGGCACATCAAGTGCACTATTACGAAAATTAACGCTAAAGAAGTTTGAGAGAACACGACTAAATTTGCCTCCTTTTTCCCTGTACCTTGTTTTTGTTTTTCCTTCAAATATCTTTTGCGAAACTTTACTGCCGATGTACAGTAGTCGCAACGATAGCAGGAGCTATTTGTATTTGATCATAGAGTGTAAATATTGTTCTTGTTACTTCTCAATCAAACATTTTGTGAACAGACAAGCCTAGGCTAAAGAAAGTATTCTTAAAAAGCAATCCGTGTAATTGAGGTCTAAAGAGATTGTTGCAAAAATGAAGTTTCAACTCATTTTGTCTAAACTTCGCACACGTACAGTAGGGATGGAAAGGAACGCGAACAATGCAGCATCTACATTCTCTGCGTGCTGTTTCGCATTTCTTTTCAAGCGATTGTAGCCTAGATGGTAATAAAAAACGCCAGGCCTGCGCGGAAAGCGCAGCACAGTCACAGCGAAAGCTCGAAGAGCAGCATTTCTAGAGCCCGTTATAAACTCTCTTCTGGCTGCTAATACAACTACACTAGCAACGTACCCACTACGCCACAAATCATAATTTTTGTGAAGTTGGAAAGCACCCACCACGACATTACTCGTCATTCTGCGGAGAAGCGAGGTACCATCTTTAAGGCAGTAGGTGCAGTTTCTTGATGCGACGGCTGATGACGATGAAGAATTATGACTGAGCCTTTTGTAATGGGTTGGAAGCTTTAAATGACCCACTAGTTACGTAATTCGCATTGTGTGACGCCCGGTCGTTATTTCACTCTCCCACCACGCTTTATAACATACGCTAACGTGAGAAAGAGATAGAGAGAGGGTAATTAACTTTATTAAGACCCTGACGAAATGAATCATGGGAGCCTTATGGGCTTCCTTGGCAACCAATAGAGGTGGACTTGCGAGGAACCCACTACGCTATAAATCGTAATTTTTGTGAAGTAGGGAAGCAGCCACTATGCAATTTTTCGTCATTCTGCGCAGAACCGTGGTACCTGCTAAACACCTCTAAGGCATTATGTGCACTTTGTTGATGCTGTGCCTGATGACGACGAAGAATTATGGCGAAGCCCTTTGTAATCACTTGGCACGTATCACTTGGCTTTTACACCGAGAGACAGTGACAGCGGAAGAACCATAAGAAATAGTGGCGTTCTGACACATCGAGGTAAAGCGAACATCGCTGTGCACAAGTGAATAGAGCTAGAGGAAATTTAAGCGTACGTCTTCAACCTAACGCTAACATTTTATTATTACAGTGGCATGAAGGATTGAAGCAATTAAGTATACACGGACGCACGCTGTCAACAATCAACTATTGCGGTAGGTGTAACCTGAAATCGAAAGGACCTCACATTTAGTAATTGATTTCACGGAGGAGAATGCAACAGCTGTGAGCCGCACTTAGTGTGACAATGAACCATCGCTTCGAAAATTTCTGGCCTTCGACTTTATCCAGCTTGATAAAGGCTCACAGCGCGGTACTCATTCCTAAAACCCACTTGCGTAGCTTTGTTTGGCCGAAGTTGGCTCCGCTTGGAGAACTTTTCGAAAGGCGCCATCGCCTGGATTGAAGCGGCCCGGCATATTCAGGCCTTGAAATTTTTCAAGACCCTTAAAGAGAGCATGGCTGGGGAGCTTCCGGCTGGTGCTTTCAACCCGGAAACAGATGCGTAGTGACCTCGGAGATGTATGCATGCAAATGGAAGTAAAGAGTGGCGTCATTTGACCCAGAGGTTGCATAGGTCTAAACATGTTGACAGCGGAAAAAAACTAGGAACGCAGAGGTGCCCCGTACCTACTCATGTTTTGCATTCTGCCACATGCACGATCGCACGCCTAACCCGTGATCGGCTGAAAAAAAACTCAAGGCAGCGTGCTGGGATCTCACTTCGCACCGACAACCAACAGGGGAACGCGTCTTATTCATAGATGCTTGTTAAAGTTTTTTGTAAAAACAAAATCTATATGCTTGAAAACACTGCGATTTCGGCAAGGTTTCTTCAAAAATACGTACTATATTTAACAAATTTACCGAAGGTGATATTTACTTGCCGTTTTTCTTTAAACGTGCAAAATACTGGCAATTGGGCCCTTTCATAACGCCCACTCATTTGACAATGACAATCTTGTGGTAAGAAGAAAGAGCGAATCATGGGCGACTTAACTAGGAAAATGCACCGCTAGGCAATGTTTATTTTTAAAATATTCAGGTTGTTTTGCGAAACCGAAAGTGTAGATGAGTCGCAGCTCCAAAAGCTGCATCCGTAAGTATAACGCAAAAAATGAGGTGTTGCCAGGAAGACGAAAAAGCTACAGGTGGTGTAAAAATGCACTGCCATGCCAGCCAGGTCCATGCTTCAGTGTACGAAACACCGTTTAACCGGAAAACCAGTGCATTTTCACTGACCTCATTTCTGATGGCGCATATTTCTCGGTGTCCGCGCGATTTTCCGATTTCGTCTGAGTGAATATGCCTCTGAACACATTAGCTACAATTTGTCAATTAGAAGATGTTTTATAAAGTAATTACTTCAATATTTAATTGATGAATCTTACGTAATTGCTAACAATTCGTGATACTTCAACATTTACAGACTTCCGCCGCAGCGCCTGATAGTTTACTTTTGAGATATTTCTTTTTTTCATGGAAATCCAAGGGTACGATGATATCAAGTTGGTAAATCGTAAGCTCGGGAGGGGTGGGTGGCTGCCAAGAGGGAGATTGTATTTCGTTGATTCTAGTGTGCTTTGTGGTCACTTCAGCGCACTGAGCATGACCAAAACCTCGTTAAGCAAAATATAGTGCAGTCGAAGCAAGCCGGCGGTTTATTCAACCTAGTCAATACTTATTTGCAGGGCAAGCTAACCGAGAAATACTCGGGTGGATAAAAACTGTGGGCAAGCGTAACAAACAAAGTTCTGCCCGTGCTCGACACTTGCAGACTTTCATGCAAAGCGTGATCATTCTTTATATGGTGAGGTATAGTGCCTAACTTTATTAATAACCATGTTATGCTTGTTCACTCTCGAACAGGCGTAAAATCATAGAGATAACACCAGGGAAGTCCCATTAGATGCTATCTTTTATATTTTTACGTTGGTTAAGTAAGTGCACCATGAGGAAGTGGGTGACAGTTTACGGCCAGATCCGCAGTGAGTAGGTATCGTCTTCCGGTTCGCGCGTCAGTTTCACCGACGCAGTGAAGGTGTGAGAAATCCGAGGCACGCGAGGGAGTCGTAAAACAACGCTGCTTTACACCACAGTCGTAAAGTAGTACTCTCTGCAAACAAGCTCTGGTTTCCGCTGACTACCGATACCAGAAGACGCCGTGAGAGAAAAGAACACGTCATGAAACTTTCCCGCCGAACACAACAGCCTCATGCTGGAAAGTGGTAGCCAGGAGTGAGGCCTTTTACTTATGTTCCTAACATCCGCGCGGGCCCTATAAAAACGCAAGCACGTTTCGAATTGCTGTACAAAATATTCATTGGTATCCGCAGCATAATCGCACAGTTGTTTCATTTAGGTATCATGTGACTCGTTAGGAATCCGGGATCGTTGCAGGATTTGTCATGACCAAAGGAGTCTTACATCCACAATTACTCCACTTGCGGCCTTATGACGTCGTGGTGGACTTTCATTGCGGGGAAGCCAGTATAGTCTGGTTCGGACTGACCGCATGTTCATCTGTCTCTTTGGTAATGAAGGAACAGAAAAGTGTTCAAGATGGGCATACATAAAATTTTTTGGCAAGAAACTTTCGCTACAAAAACAAAATATGCAGCAGAAGCTCCCTGCTGTGTTGTTACCCGATGGTGTGTAAGCGTTAATTAAAATTGCATCGGTTAATCAAAGTATGACAGCACTACTTACGTCTTAATGCCACTAAATGCTACTAATGCTACTTAATGCCAACGACATTAGGATTTTTAGCCAATATTAACCAACACCAACCGACATAAGCCCTCATTCGGCAAAACTAAAGCAGACTTTGGCTTTTAGTTAGGCAGGACTAGCCGACAATATATGTTATTTGGACAAATATGGCTGACTTAGCCATTTAGCAAATACTTACCATCGTTAACCGAGATGACCAGTCACTTCGTCAGTGACAGAGCTTTTTTATAACAAAGAGCATCAACATAAAGAGGCAGATTATTGGCACAGTACTTAAGGAAACCAGCTCTAGCGGGTCGCTTTGACCCAGGACGTCTAAGGCATGGTGCTTCATTACATTATATCTGAGCGAAAGGTAAAGGGTTCGATTCGCGGCAGCAGAGAATATATTCTGATAGGAGCAGAATGTAAAAAAAAAGAAATCCTATATGTTGCTTCAGATTCGCAACAAACAATTCGGGTTGGCGAAACCATCTTTGTTCCAAATGATTTATGCGCTATTTCGGTGTTATCGTAAGTCGTCAGAAATACCATGTTGTTTAGACACGCTATGGGGGACAACAGTTGGTTTTAACTACAGTTCTAATATATATCCGATGTTGTGCGAGCTCAAGTTATGCTTATTATATTTGCCTTTATATATATAAGGACCATCCGACTATCATTCCTCTCAGTTTGAGTTTGCCTTGAAACGTCCCATTCAACGGCACTAGCCAAGCGTTTCTTTCTCTTCGGACCCATCTGGTCTTTTAGTTTTATAGAGATTGCGTCTGTTCTCGCTGCCGTGTCATTAGACCTGCTGCCGCTGCGGAGTTCTCCGTATTTGCTCTAAACGTTTTCTGTTGTAAACTTCGAACCCTCAGTCTTCTATATCGTTGGATGTAATTGAGTCAGGAGTACGTTTCTTTTCATGCTAAATTTAGCGCTAATGACGTCCTTTATATATCCCAGTGCATCGCCTCATCCGATGCTGTTATCGTCTTGAACCCTCATAAACATCACTCATTTTTACAATAGTGCTTCCCTGAAATCACTCGTTGCACGCACGTAATAAGAAGGCCTTCTAGCACAGAGCGCTGACGAGGACAGAAAAAAAAAAGCAGTCGTTTCGTCCTTCTTTTTTTTCGACGTATGTTGTTCCTGTTGTGAATCATTCATGCTAAATTTATTAAGTCGAACGGCTTAGATGCCTCATCAAACGTGAAAAGTGGCCATCGGCGGCGTCGGCGTCCCGCGGCGTCGGTGTCAACACGATCGATACAAAAAATCGTCATCACGCACTGACATCACCATATCACGTCATTGTGACGTCACTATGGCGTAACATAACGTGTCGTCACGTGACCGCGCTATCACATGACATCGTCGCTTGATCAAAGGTGTGCCGATCACGGAGGCACTGCAAAACCAAGGTGGGGTTCGGAAAGCTTGCAATGCCTGCGATCGCTGGAACTGGAACTGTGCACTGAGCTAGGCATAGAAAATAAATCCGTCAATGTTTCCATCAAGTTATTCCACAGCTACATGTCTTGAACAAAATGCAACCTGTGCTTCAGGCTGCGAAAAGAAGGACAGGGCGCTCGTCTTGTGTCCTTTTTCTGAGTGTCTCCACCGTTATCGCGCCGGCTTTTCAAGCATGCATCGATTCCAACTCGCCCACCATTCTGCCTTACTATCTTGCTACCATATTATGCGGCCGGAGGGGCGGGGGCTCTGTTCTGATTAGTCTGTTTCGTCATGCATTAAATGTGGGTAGGACAAGGCTATCGAGTAGTAGCGTTCCAGTCAAACGACCTTCTTGTCACGTGACTGGGCTATGGCCTCTCATTGGTGAGATTGCGTGTGCTTCCACCAATAAGAAAGGAGAGTAACGTCTTCCTGAGAGATCGTAGCGGTATTCGGATGGCGACGGAGCCACAAATCTTCTGCAGCTAACGCAAATAACGAGTGCTCGTTCAATCCATTGTGATAGAATAGATATCTGTCCACAGGCCTCAGGTACATGCCCCCTAAACCTTTCAGTACCGTTTCGTTTCACATCGTTCACTTGTGCGCAATGTTTCAACGTCCATAACATGTGACTCAGGACACATGTGAAGCTCATGTTGACCGTGAATGCGCACTTGCTTGATCAACTATCTTTGTTGTTCATACACCAGTCAGCAGGAATCCTCCCAGAGGCCTATCCAATACTGAGTGTGGATTTTCCTATTTGTTTACCTGAAAAAATGGACGGCACGGAAATAGCAGTGAACCTCGAACCTTTACGTCGCCTAAAGAAAGCCAATATATCTCGGCAACGGGCGTAGGGTGAGAGAAAAACAACCCAGCTGCAAGAGAGCTGCGTGGCATCCCTATCCACATTGCATCCACGCCATAAATTTCTGTTGGAGTGGTGCAAATACAGGATATTATGGTTTTCCAATATATGATTCCTGTTCCGCCGGGAGGCAAGTTGTGTTTACATCAACTCCATGCCAAAGAAGATGGATCTCTCCTCTCTAAACACTATTAAGACACTCTAAAAACAGGACAGTGGAGCTTTCTTGTGTACTCTCGCATTTCTTTTGCCTAGGCGTATCCGGGACTGAGGCAAAGACCGGATGGGAATGCGTTTGTCAATATATACTCGCGTGTTCTGCCGGCGGGCAAGTGTAACTCATAGAAGCTCTGTATCAAAGCACACGGATCTCTGCGCATCAAACATTATTATGTCCCTGTCAAAGCTGGATAGTGGAGCTCTCGGGTAACTTTGCGCTGCTTCTACCTACGCGTGGCCGAAAGTGCAATAATGGCCCATATAGACAAAAGAAGAACGTAATGACATGTATTTTGCAATGGGAACGTTTGATTTTTGCCTCATAAGTCGAGGTTGTTTGTTTAACGTATGTGGAACAGAAGATGTCATGCATTCAGTTTAGATATTCGTTTAGGCATACACAATCCATTTTTTCCTGAAAAGATGGAGGAGTTAGGAAACCAGAATCGTACTTGCGGCGCTGTGGCAGTCGTATTTGTAAAAGAGCGGTGTTGCAAGCAGTGTAATTTAACCTCATTCTCAGGGCCACAAGTTTGTTTTGCTTGAGCGCTGATGTTTAGAACACAATATGGCGACTACCACTTATTCGCTATAGCTCAGGGTCGCACAAAAACCGCCCATAAATTGGCATACTCGAAAATAATAACGCAACGAGCACTGCAACGTCTAGACTGTACACAGCTCATTCTTCTCTTAAAACCTTAACCAACGTTAACTTAATGTGGTTATGAGCTTGATGGGGTTCTGAAGTATTAAATGCGAAACATTTCTTAGCGAACCTTTCGCACTTTGAGCGTTTCTATCTATCTATCTATCTATCTATCTATCTATCTATCTATCTATCTATCTATCTATCTATCTATCTATCTATCTATCTATCTATCTATCTATCTATCTATCTATCTATCTATCTATCTAGCCGCCTAGGTCTGGGTGTTCTCGTGATCGCCTCCTTGACTTGGTGTAGACCAAAATTGGCATGAGACGGTAAGAGGGTTTGACGAATATGACTGTCTGGTCATGATATGAATATCTTGAAAATCCTGTCGCATACGTCGTCAAACCCTGTCCTCCAGGCACGTGTGGCACACACCCGTATACCACGGGCCATGGTATACTGGTATGCACCGCAGCTGATTGACAGTTTATATCTACCCAGGAACGGCGAGAACAGACATTGGTAGTTTAAATACGAGAGCGCTAGGGAAAATGGACACCGGCAACGTTGACCCGAGAGAAAGAAAGAACAAAAATTAAGATCCCAGCAGGAACCAAGCATTTTGCGTGGCAGTCAGGCGTTCTACCACAGAGCCACGTCAGGCCTAGAAACTGCTTTGGAAAAAGACCCTGTGCAGACATGATGTCGGTGCAACGTCAATTGTGGTTGTAGTGCTGGCTACCTAATTTCATGGTAAAACAATAAACATTCCATATGTACTCCTATGATATGCGTCGTGCAAAGTTAACGTCAATTCTGGATCCAGTATTGGCTCCCCTTTTAGAGCACTCCAATCAGCATTACAATAGTATTTCTTTGATAAAGCAAGCCATATTCAAGCGTTTCTCGAACCCGGAGGAGTATACGCTAACGAAGTTTACGTATGATATCCACATCATCGCACTGTCGCATGCACTTTGCTACGATAACACAGACGTATGTGCTCTAACGTGAGTGCCGATACTACGTCAGACCATAAGTTACCATTTAAACGTCAGTCTAGTCGGCCTGCCTGGAAAGCCTACGATGTGCACACAACTCCTCCATTTACAAGGACACGTCGATCCACCTCGTAACGCTGGGCTCAAGGCCAAAAAATGCAGCATAGAACTACTGGCTGCCGCTTCGCATGAAACCGATTCCCACATGGCGTGGGATGTGCCCAATTCTCTTACATTTCGTTTGTTATTTGACATTCAAAGCCGCATTCTTAGCATATGTCGGCGCTGTTCTACTTATTTGTCATTTAAAGCTTTCCTTATCTCTCAAATATTAAAGGAAATAGGCAGAAAGGAAAAAGGGGAAAGGTATAGAGCTCAATCAGTCAAGGCGGTTGGCTACCCTATATAAAAAGGAAGCAATGCAAAGAAAGTCTACGAACGCGAAAAGCGGGAGGGAGCAAAGAAAGTCTGCGAACGCGAAATGCGGGAGAGAGCACTTCGCGTACATAACAGGAAGCACAGCATGTCTTCACCTCTATATTAAGCTCAGGCGCAGGAGTCAGAATATGAGAGCACGAACACAAAAAGCCCAGTGTCAGCAATACAGCCTTTCGCGCGCAATATACAAGCAACTTTTTAAGTTGGATAAATAATTCATTTTCATAAGACGGCGAGAGGATCTCCATTAGAAAGGCCCGATGTCTAACTCATTTAGTTCCTCATTTTTGCGTCTGTAATGGTGCAGACAAGACAAGAAAGAAAAATCACTGTCGTCATTGTATTCGCACTCTAGTACTCGAACCTGCATTCCTGCGCCATATAGCAAGCCTTTGTGCCCCAAAGCCGGTCGAGCACTGTCCATTCACACAGTGGCCGGAGATATAAAGAGGATATGACATAGATGGAATACCTCGGTACTTCGCATTTATCATAGATTTTTCTCTCCCAAGTTCAACTTATGCTAAATATACCTTTGAAATATGGAGTTAATGAAAACAGTATCAGTAACTATATATACACGCGCATTCATTCGAAAAATTCAGGAATCCGTTGTCTGACACTAGTCCACTATGTGCATTATTCGAACTAGGAAATGACACTTCGGTGTCACTGTGGAGGATCAGTGCTCCTTTTATCTAATCCAGAAATGTCTCTCGGGCACTCTTGCCTTTCGTCTTAAGTCTTTCTACATTGTAGATCATTCGATATTCCATAGGTGAACAAAATTTGTTGCTGGACTCGTTCGTTCGTATTCAGAATGTAGTACTGGAGAGCCCCGATTCAGTTAATAGGGTAAGAGCTACAGCGGCGGTGATAAGCATTTGCCGTCCTGTGCTTTGCTTTCGTTTCACCGAGTTGAACCAAAGCCCGGAACTGGCGCAGTGTGTCACCACTTTCCGAATTCCCGCCTGCGCCGGCGCCATAGCGAGCTTCCCAAACGCTCACTCTTCTGCACTACAGCGCACCAATCACAACGCACGCATTACTCTTAGTGTAATAGCACATTGACAGTTCAGCTTTGGCGAAGCCATTAGCGTTGGCTAGCCTTAGGGAAAGAACAAGCAGTACAACGAGCCATTCCATAGCAAAGAGAACGTGAAAATGTCGGGCTCTTTCCTGTCGCTTCTACACGGGCTAACAAGCAAGATTGTAACTAAAGCTGCGACAGCCTCATTACAGGTCTGGGTACTGGAAATGACAGCTTGTGTTGTTGTTGCATGTTTTAGTAACTTTTCCTTTGCTAATTGCCTCTCGTTCACCTGTCTTCCAAAGGAGCTTTCTACTTAATCATTCGACGAGTCAGTAAGTTCTGGCTCGTTTTTCGCACTTCCGATAGTGGAAAGTACACGCGACAAAAATATACAGCATGCGACAGGAGCCTCCTCAAGCACATCCTGTCTCGTACGTCAGCACAATAGCTTCAAGGTTCACGTGTATGCTGCCTCAGGGGAAATCGCAAGTAGCATAGTTTTGTGTAGATGCAACTAGAGGTGGAAGCAATTTCGTGCGTGCGTAGTAAAGATGCTCATTCTGGAATAAAAAAACAAAGAAATATCAGAAAAAGTCTGTGTTGCTAGGCATTCCTATTTTTCTTCTGGCGTACTGCAGGAAAATCATGCTATTATAAGCGTCAGGTTTGTTCGGACGCTATGGTATTCTGTGCTACAAGAAGCAAATGAACGTATGGAAAACGTTTCCTCTATAGCTAATGCTTTTTTTTCGGGGCTTCAGCGAGATAGAGCTGCTTTAATGCCGGTTGCGGAAAGCTGTTTTCTATTTGGGCGAAATACAAGGATGGTATTGTACTGAATTCGAAGTGGCAGTCAATTTTGAGCTATCAGCTACACGCTATACGGCAGGGGTCACAAACACGCGGTCCGCATACCTTTCGCTACCGCCCCTCACAAGGAATAAAGTTTTGTGACTTTGCTAAATAGTACTTGCATTATTTTTTCCCTATTGCGATTAATAATGCCTTGTTCGGATTAGCTGGAGAAACGGGAACGGTCTCAAGCAGTTTTTTTTTTTTTTTCGTGAGGCACACCCATGTGGTCACTACGTGTTGAAACATAACCGAGGAACAAAATCCCTATATTTCAGAATCTGCGTCCACATTTTATTCATTGTGGAAATCTGTGTCGATGTTTCTCGGATCCTGACGCCAAATCCCCCTCAGAAATGACTTATATGTGATATAAGGGAAACGCGTTCTTTCAAAGGAAAACGTTAGGTGACACGTCACTTTCCCCTCTCCCCCACTCCAACCTTCTGCACGGTCCCGGCCTTTGTGGGACTAAAGTTTGAGACTGCGGCCCGCTAGCTGAGGCGAGTCTGAAACCCCTGCTATACCGCATTCGAACTATAAGGTTCTGTGACGTTAAACCTTCCCGTATTCCTCACCAACCAACCTGTCATGATCGCACAAGTAGCGCTTGCAAAGTGCATAATTTACGCAGTCCCTACAGGGAACAAAAATAGATTTTGCTTCTGACGATGACGGGAGTTCAAATGTAAAGGTTTACAGGCTTCGTAGCGACGAGAAGCCCACAACCTTCACTGCACAGTGGTATTCTAGCGACCTTTACATGACAGGCTCGGCAGGCGTGTCCCGTATGTCTGACGCAGGGCTGGGCAAAGATACTTTGAAATTGTATCGCGATACGATACAAGATATTCACGCAAAAAGTATTGGAGATACAGATACAAGATACTGCCGCACTAATTGTATCCGATACGATACTTGGCAATAGTATCTTAAGATACTTCGATACATTCTCAAATTTGTTATTATAGATCCATACAATGTAGCAGCAAACGCCTATACACAAAGATGTCTCTTTGAAAATTTCTGAACTGTGCCCTATTTAGTTTCACTTGCATGAAATGTCTGTTAGTATCTCAAAAGTTTTGCCCTTCTTGCTCAAAGCACATTAGTTTTCTTCCAAAACAACTTATTGAGGCTTGTTTTAGCTTGTTCACAGGACAACTCTTTATACACTTCGCTGACAGCGGTTCTTGCTTGTCATTTTTGTAATTGATGGGAGTCGCTGCTCAACTTGCCGATCAGCTAGCGGGTTGCCATGTAATCACAATAATGTCAATAAGAAGCCTTCGCACGACGGCGCAATTACCGGTGTGGAGTTTTACCTTGTCCGTAAAAGACAGTTTGCACAATACCGTATATCCGGACAGGTGTACAGCAGCAACAACTCTAATAGCGACTTTTTTTCTTCCTGGGGGGTGGGGGGGGGGGGAGGGAGTGGCGCGGGGAACGCATGGTGTATACGGGGCTTGCGACCGTTCGCTAGCGGCCCGGTCGGCGCACATGACCGTCTCCGTTCCATTTGTTTTTGTTTTCTAAATAAGTATGTTAGTGAGCTACACAGACATGGGTGGTCTCAAGCATTTCTTTCGTGAGGAACACGTGGTCACCATGTGCTGAAACATAACCGTGGAACAAAAACATTTCAATCCGCGTCCAGATTTCACTCGTTATGTACACCTGTCAGCACAAGTTTACGGGACGCAAAATTTTCGAAAAAGATGTATTTTCGCTTTATCTTGGAATATGAAATCCTAATAAATACTCCAGCCTGTAGTTCGTGTTGCCAACGATAGAGTTACCAGCTCGAGTAGAAGTGTTGCGCAGTAACAGAGCAGAAATTCGCATCTGTAGTGGAGCGTGCATCCCGTAAATGACGGGTGTACATCCGTATCGTTGTTTCTGGAATCCGGACTCGAAATCCCCTTCAGAAATGACCTATATATGAGATATGTCAAATGCCCCCTTTCAAATGGCAACGTCATTTTGTTCAAACTCTCTCCGACCCCACCATCTTCACTGTCCCCGGGCCTCTGGAGCTAAATTTCGCGACTGCGGCCCGCCGGCTATAAGCTCAGTTTGAGACCGCTGTTGTATATGTAGATGACGTAAACCTGCAATGAATTTCCATGTTCTACTTAGCTGCTGGCGTAAGGGATTCTTTGTTGATATACTCACTAACGTGCAATTTTTTAGCAATTTTTCTTGAACGAGAGAACATGCGCAACATAGAAATGTCTCAGACGTATTGCGTAGCTGCACGAAGCATCGCAGGACACCGCCGCTATTCGCGCTATTGCCGCTTATAGCTCCCTTTACGTAGCGATTAGTAATAAGAAAAATATTTAAGAAGGCCTAAAACCGGAAAACAAATATAAGTAAAATAGAGAGGTGGTTGTTTATCAAACATTCACATTGAATGAGTGCAGAAACGCGATACAGACGGCGCCCTTAACAGCTATGATCACGAAGTATCGTCAACTCACCTGTTGAGACAAGGCCCGTAGCCAAAAATTTTTTCGGGGGGGTAGGGGGGGGGGCACTTGCTGAAAACCTTGACTATTTGAGAAAAACACCTATTTTCATTATTTATTTTTGGTATAACCAAATTTCGGGGGGGCGAGTGCCCCCCCCAACCAAACCCTTAGCCGCCCCGCCCCCCCCCCCCCCCCCCCGGCTAAGGGCTTGGTTGAGACAATGTGAAATTTAGTGCCTATGGAAAATGGCCTGAAACGGCTCGTTGGGACGCTAATGAGTAAAACGGAGCATTCAGTAAAACAACGTTTCTCGAATCCCCTTCCTAACATCTTTAAGATGGCTCTTCCATTTTTATAGTGCAAACTCAATTTCGCTATTTTCTTAAGCGGTAAGTAGAATATTGTGTACTGTATACTCAAGGCATGCCCATATAATAATATATTTGTTTTCGAAATCGCTTTGGCAACGTGTAAATGTGTAAACAGTAGTAGAAATAAAGCAGACAGTTAGAAGAATAAAAGCAGCAATCTTTTTTGGGGAGCGCGTTACAAAAGACATACTGCAGTGACCAGACCGGAAAAACAGTGCAGAGACCTAGGTAATGTATGTGACGCAAAATTACAGCTAAGAAAGCACTTGTGCCCTGTGCTAATAATGAAATTATGATTTCATAAATTCTTTGAATAAATGCAGACGGAAGTGAAAAATACCGTACGCCAAGATATTTTCTGTTAGGTAAACGCTTGCTCTATTAGATCTAGCATCAGTACCTGTGGTGCTAAAGTTGTTAGAATCTTATTTGCATATAAGTTAATTCATTGCATGCAAGTCAAACCTATATCCTCGAGATCTTTTAAATCGCTAATATGTAAAATCCACGCGACGCAAAGCAACCCCATTCTTGCACACATCACATTTCGTTACGGATCAAGACGCAAAAGAATCTGCAATAACGACACTGTAAAAACATCAGAATTTGCGCGATAGACGCCGCACGCTGTGGAGTACGCGGCGCAGGACAGTGGCTATGAGCAAGTGTAGCGGCATTGGAGCAACTAAAAAGGGAAGAAATTGAGAAAACAAAAGGTACGTGGGCTGGGCGTAAACGTCCGCGTGCTTGTCTTCCTGATCTACCCTCACTGGACGACTCTGGCGTAAAAATAACGTCACTGCCCTTAGACTTATTCAGATCGCTTAGTGGCACCAGTACCAGCTTGAGAAGCGGAGTTTGGCCAGCGATTGTTGTTTCGCACGGCTGTGTTGCGATAGAAGTATCTTGTATCTTAAAATACACGATACATTATCGAATGTATCGGAAATACAGATACAGATACTCGTCTTTCGAGACGTATCGCGATACAGATACAAGATACCCACAGTGTATCTAAGATAGTATCTAAGATACATGTATCTTCGATACTGCCCAGCACTGGTCTGATGTACAGAGTACAAAATACCGCGTTATGTCCAATGTACAACATTTGTGCTTCATATTTCTAATCATACTGTCCCGATTACCTAACGCACAAGTTTGTTCTCGAGGGTATTGTAATATATATTAAGCGGCTAAAAATGCTTGAGATTTAAGAACAATCAACGAATTAGTCAAGAGGCTGCCAAAATATTAGAGGGTTCGAATTTAATGCCTCTCTCACGCATGAACTGTTCGTAATTAAATATTTTCAAGGAGCCTGCGGTTGGACATATCTTTAACGAAGGCGGCCGTCCAGTCGCAAAGAGCACTCTCGTACGAAACATTTTAGGGGCGAAGCACCTTAGTCTCTCGGCTTGTCGGCGTGTCATGTCACGGTCGATCATAAATGGGTATGCGCCACAAAAATTGGGTAAGTCCCACTACTCGCCACCGGTCCAAACTATACATAATATGAGTGAAAGGTTTGTCGTTACTACCTAAAGCATTATGTTTGGCTTAGCAGCGGCGTCAGAATACCCGACGAAATTTACCAAGGCGCTCAAATTTCTTATCTAAAACCAGAGACACAAACTGGGATCTGTACGGTTAAGTCATCTATGTGAAACACCACTTCTTGAAACATATCTGCAAAGTGATGGTGCTTTACTCGCCACCGGTCCACTAAAATGAAGAAGGCAACAGTTAGCCCAACAAATACACGACGACGTTACCGGAGCTGGTATACCTTTCCCTACATGCCGTACGAAACGGAAAAAGGACATGTAAGGAAGAAGAAGAAGAAGCACCTTAGGGTAAGCTGCAGTCCAGCGCGTTTTTCGAGGGCGTTAGTGGAGCTGAAACGCCGTTCCCTACATGCCCGGTTTCAGGCTTAGCGCCACCAGTGCCTCATCAAAGAAATCCCTCTCAAAACAATGTGCGAATTACCACGGTCAGGCCCTTCTTCTTCTTTTGTCTCTCATTGCCCATTAGCAGCCATTTTACTGTGGGAAACACTGGCGCACACTGCGTGCTTCGCCCCTCCTCAGGTTTCTCGTTAGTGGAGCTGAAACACCCTTCTCTACATGTTTATGTTAGTTTTCGTTTTCTTTCCTTTTAAATGCGAAGCATTTCTTAGCGAACTTCTGCCACTTTGAGCGTATCTATCTATCTATCTATCTATCTATCTATCTATCTATCTATCTATCTATCTATCTATCTATCTATCTATCTATCTATCTATCTATCTATCTATCTATCTATCTATCCGCCTACGACTTTGTGCTCTCCTGATCGCTTGGTTAATCGAATGTACAACAAAATTGGTATGGCGTAACATGACTGTATGACGAACATAAGTGACAAGTCATAACATGAAAACCATGACACGCATGACATGTACAGCATGATTTACATGCCACGCTCATGGTGCGCTGGCGGCCGTTTCGCTAGCTTGATATACACCAAAATTGGTATCTTGCGACGTGACTGTGTGGCGAACATAAATGATACGAGTTAACATGAAACACATGACGCGCATGTCATGTACAGCATGATTTACATGCCACGCTCATGGTGCGCTGGCGGCCGTTTTGCTAGATTGATATACACCAAAACTGGTATCTTGCGACGTGACTGTGTGACGAACATAAATGACACGAGTTAAAATGAAAATCATGACACGCATGTCATGTACAGCATGACTTACGTGCCACGCTCATGGTGCGCTGGCGGCCGTTTCGCTTGGTTTATATACACCAAAATTGGTATCTTGTGACGTGACTGTGTAACGAACATAAATAACACGCGTTAACATGAAAATCATGACATGCATGTCATGTACAGCATGACTTACGTGCCACGCTCATGGGCCGCTGGCGGCCGTTTCGCTAGCTTGATCTACCCCGAAATTGGTATTGCGCGACGTGACTGTCTGAGGAACATAAAAACACGAGTTAACATGAAAATCATGACACGCATGTCATGTACAGCATGACTTACGTGTCACGCTCATGGGACGCTGGCGGCCGTTTCGCTGGCGGCCGTTTCGCTGGCTTGATCTATCCTGAAATTGGTATTGCGCGACGTGACTGTGTGACCAACATAAAAACACAAGTTAATATAAAAATCATGACACGCATGTCATGTACATCATGTACAGCATGACTTACGTGCCAGGCTCATGGTGCGCTGGCGGCCGTTTCGCTAGCTTGATAAACGCCAAAATTGGTATCTTGCGACGTGACTGTGTGACGAACATAAATAACACGAGTTAACATGAAAATCATGACACGCATGTCATGTACAGTATGACTTACGTGCCACGCTCATGGGGCGCTGGCGGCCGCTTTGCTAGCTTGATCTACCCCAAAATTGGTATTGCGTGACGTGACTGTGTAACGAACACAAAAACACGAGTTAACATAAAATTCATGACACGCATGTCATGTACAGCATGACTTACGTGCCACGCTCATGGTGTGCTGGCGGCCGTTTCGCTAGCTTGATATACACCAAAATTGGTATCTTGTGACGTGACTGTGTGACGAACATAAATAACACAAGTTAACATGAAAATCATGACACGCATGTCATGTACAGCATGACTTACGTGCCACGCTCATGGTGCGCTGGTGGCCGTTTCGCTAGCTTGATATACACCGAAATTGGTATCTTGCGACGTGACTGTGTGACGAACATAAATATCATGAGTTAACATGAAATTCATGACACACATGTCATGTAGAGCATGACTTGCGGGCCACGCTCATGGTGCGCTGGCGGCCGTTTCGCTAGCTTGATCTACCCGGAAGTTGGTATTGCACGACGTTACTGTGTGACGAACATAAATAATCGGAGTTAACATGAAAACCATGACACGCATTGTCTTCAATGACATACAAGACGATGTATGCAGCTCTTTGCTGGCTGCTTCGCATTACATCGATTCCCACAATGCGTGGGATCTGCCGGCTTTTTTTATTGTTGTTGTTGTTCAATTTTAAGCTATAAGGGTAGCGGATATTTTAAAGTTTATTCAAATGTAATTGGAAAAGTAGTGAGGAAATTTCTGGAAAGAAATTGCTCACTCTAAGTAATTCATTACATTAGTAAGTTACCAGCCCACAAGAACAATTATTTCATGACAGCAGAATGTGATTAGTGTAAACTGTAATCTCATTGCTGCAAAGTCTGGTGGGCTCCATTCACCAGTGTGTGTACCGTACTTTTTACTATGCACGCCGTTGTAGCTTAACGGTTATGCTGCCGCGCTGCTGAACGCGAGGACAGAAGTTCGACTGCCAGTCGTATTTTGATAGAGGCGAAATCCAAGTACGCCCGTGTAGGCCTACTTAGACTTCAAATGACTTCCTGAGGGGCTATAGTTGGTGCGTAATGACAATATTGTTGAGCACACGAACAGACACGGCACAAAGGGTTGCGCACGTGTAACCCTCATTTTTTTTTCTTGCGCTCAATAATATTGTTCTACTTATACGTTAATGAACGCCAGGGGGTCACAATAAATTCTTAGTCCCGCGCTATGGAGTGACTTGTAATCTTGTCTTGGCGCGTAAACACTAACATTCTAACTTTTTTTATTATTTTAGCCCCAGCTCGTCAGTCTTACTTTTCCTACACAGCGCTTATAGATTTACACTGCACAAGAAGTTGTTCATATTATACGCTTATTGCATGACATACGATTCGGACAAACGGTCGAAGCTTCCAGTGGGCTGCAAGCGTGTACGCCGATAGCTGTGACAAACCATTCGTCGCGTTTCCTTGTGTGTCGATGAAAAGGAAATAAACAAGAAATACGCGCAAACAAACAAAACGTGAAACATATCTGATAAGTACGGCAGGACATGGGGGCCTGCATGGTACAATAATTGCAACGTGACGAAAACAGGTTCAGACAGATTTTAATGAAGGCAAACACAGATGTGTCTACAAACATGCCCACAAACGATGTTGAGTCCTAATTTCGGGGAAAATGTCTCCCCAGAATTAGGGGAATGACGATCTGTGCCAAATGTTTGAACTTGGGCTGGATGAGCTGCGGAGGCAAACAGACGAAATGCGCGATGGTGCACGCAACCCCCGACACTAATATGGTGGAGGCTCCTATATGGTGCTATAAAACCCCATGGCACCTAATAAGGGCCAGCCCAGAAGTGCCAAGGATGCCAGCGCAGCCTTCCCCGTTTACGTACCTATGTTGTTTGTGCGCCACCCGTAAAGCTCAGTTTCGTTTATTGCGTGCCACTACGCAAACATCGGGGCTCGGATCACTATCCCAGTGCATATCAAATATTTTATCCTGCAAGAGACTTGGGGAACATAAAAATAATAATATACTTGGAATACGTGAAACATGATCCCGAGCGCCGTATTAGACACGGAAGTAAGAGCCTTTTTGGGCAGTGTTTATAGCACCTCTTAGCCGAGTCAATCTGCGGGAATGGAGGCACTGCGTATTTTTATGCTAGTCATCTCTTTGAGGGTATATGTATCTTCGTATTTATTATGCGCAGACGGCTATTCGCTATTCATAAAAAAGACTATGCAATATGCACTATGCACTTTGTGTTCTCTTTTTGCCCAGGCACACTAAGTTACCAGAAGCGATAAGGTCACTTCGTGGGGTGCGTGAAACAATTAATTATTGCATTCAGGGTTCGAATACCACAATCTTACAGCAGTTAACTATGAATAGCTACACATGCATTCAGCATCCCTATTTACAGTAGTTATCAAATCGTGGTTTTGGGACGTTAAACCCCAAATATTATTATTATTTACAGTAGTTCTTTCAATCGGCTCTCTCGCAGTCAAAGTTATGCACTTTCAACAATGCGCGGCGGCCGCATTTTCGATGGAGGCGAAAATGTTCGAGGCCCGTGTACTTAGGTTTAAGTGCACATTAAAGAACCCCAGGTGGTCGAAATTTCCGGAGCCCTCCACTACGGCGTCTCTAATAATCACATCGTTAAACCCCAGATATTATTATTATTTTCAACAATGCAAGATTGAAAAAAAAGTGGCAGCTACGCACTAGCGGAAGGGGGCGGAAACTCCCTATACTTCCCATGGGACGCGCTATCGCATGCTGATACGCTGCGGCAGCACCGCTTCCACCACTGGCGGCTGCCGGGTATCCCCCAACTAGAAATAATTCACTAACAACACATTTCTTTCATGACGTCACTAGTGAGGTCAGTAAATAGAGGGAAAGGGTGCGAAACTGAGAGGAGGAGGGTTGCCGTGGAAGCCCTCCTTTCCGACTTCACATGCAAGCGGAATGTGTTCGTGCTCTCTTGCAGGTCCGCTAGCCGCTCGGACGACGCGGCCGTTCGTTTAATTTATTTAACCATTTTTTGAATTTTCTTACTCTGTGGTCAAGTTGACAAACTAAAGCTGAGCGATCTCTGGATGAGACAAAACTCGATCTACCCAAGTAAAATTTAATTTTTTATTTACTTACACGTCTCATACTACAAAACAGACGTACACGTAGTGTGAAAGTGTCAATCTGCAAAGGCAGCTTTAATTCACAACTTAAATATCCACATAATGAGCAAACATTGTGCCCAGAATATTCTAATGAATGCGAAAATTATTAACAATCACGAGTAGGCCGCGTCGTGCTTGACTCAATCACGTCTGTTATGACTGCGCACATGTTTTCTTACACAACTTGAGTACCAAACAAGATGGAAGTTTTGGGAAAGATGGAGGCGTGAAGCGATAAGAAATCGTTGAACAGGAAATGCCGCTGGAGACAATGTTTCGGCAAGTTGACTTGTCTTCGTCAGGGAAGCAGCATTGCCTTGACGAAGAAAGGACCGCTTGTCGAAACGTTGGCTTCAGCGACATTCTCTGTTAAACGATTTCTCAAACTATCAGTGAGTCCATTACACGCATTTCAGTGACAGTATCAAATGTAAAGGCCCACAAACTTTCAAACTAGCTACATGCATTTTCCATGAAGAGGAAGAAGCCTATAATTGCTTGACATCATTTGAACTACATGTAAAAAGTAGAAGATGAACAAACTGTGTAGCCAAAACCAACGCGCATTCAAGTTTTTCATTAAACGTATTTTGCCGGCAGCGGGTAGGCTATCGTCATGACGATTACTAGCGAGTTTTAGTATAGCGGGAAACGCTTACGTTAGCGTTAGCGTGCGTCTCAACGCTAACGCTAAAACAGAACGCGCTGCGTGCCAACTGGTGGTCTTTTAGTACAGCGGAAGGCATTCCCGCTAACGCTAACGCAAGCACATACGGCGCCATCTAGACATAAAAACACTAAATGCACTGTAGAATCCACAAAAGCGCCACCAAGTCGAGCTGATCCAAAGTCACGACTGTTGCGTCTCGATGTCGCGTTTGCAGAAGTGTTGAGTTCTGACACACTGGTTTCTGTCGACATGCCGCGTTCGAGAATTCTTCAACACCCCTATTACTTGGCCTTTTTAAGCTGGGACGCATCACGCATCACATTCATGCACTGCCGCGAAAGGCATGAAGGGAAACGACGCCTGACATGTATCTGCTTCACTTGTGGCCGTATCTTGGAAAGAGGCGACTAAAGACAGCGTCGCCATCTCTGCGCTGCTACAGAAAACATGAGCGAACCTTGCAAACAAATCTTGCTAAGCCTTCTGCAGCGCAAATCCACATTGTATCTCAAAAACGGAGCTATTTTATCGGCGGTACACGGTTGGCGAAGCCTCATTACTCAAATCTAAATCAAACACGAACATTATTAGGGAATGAATAAGTTTAATAATGCAGGACGACGGCTACAAAGATTCGAAGTGGACGGCTCTCACTTCAACAGGCACCGCCATCTTGCCTTACGTACGGGATCTCTTGCGTGCGTTAGCGTTGAACGCTATATTCCAGAAATAGCGTTCGTACGTAAGAGCTCGGGCTACGTTTACGTTCTGCTCATGCGCAGTTAGGAGCACGCAACGCTAACGCTAACGCTAAACCCTTGCGTTTGCTGTTTTCCGCTATACTAAAACTCGCTACTGTGCTTTTGTCAGTCCAGTCAGGCTTGTAGAGAACTAGGTTTACTCATGTACTCATGCAAAATGAATACCTGCTCAAATAATGGACCCAAATACTTGGGCTCACCCGTTGTCACTAGGAAACCTGAAAAATCTTCGCGGAACTGGAAATCCCTTGGTTAACACACCACAGAGCGGCGCAAAACAAGTGACGCCCAATTTAGCCATATTCGTCTAATGTATGGTTGACCTGCTGGACGTGGCTCGCTGCGGCTTCCGTTCGCTGCACGCCGCATCAAATGTCTTATCTTTCCCGTATTCATACTTGGCACGCCAACCATGCGAGATAACCGAGCGCGATCCGACTTGTAATATCGCTGAGCGAGTGGCAAGGGTGAGCGGAGACAAGCGCTACGAACACAAGTCAACCAGTTCCCGCGCTTCACATGATTTAAAATTCACACAAAAAGAAATCAAAAAGACAAATAACAAGAACAGTTCTTTACAGTTCAATGAAGTTTCTCTGTTAGTAAGAACTCGTGAAAGACAAGAAATGCGAACATTCACATCAACCTCACATCGTTCAACCTGATCTTAGGATGCCCGGCAACCGCAACGAGCGCGCATGTTCCTTGATACCGAAACTGGCGCGCAGTTTTCGGGGCCTGCTAGTGGTGCGAAGACTGAATAAATAGCAGAGCTGGTAGCCTTACCATCTTTCTTTTCCTCCTCCTCACTCTCTCACTTCCTTTTCCCACTCCTTGCTATACTATAATATACAAGAGTAGACTATGCTTTACCGTCCTTCTTTCTTTCCTCCTCACCATCAATTCTCTTTCCCAGACGTTGCTACACTATACTAAACATGGCTATGCTATGCTTCAGCCTCTACCCTCCTCCTTTCTCTCCTCATCACCCTCACTTCCCTTTCCCACCCCCTTGCTATACTATACTATTCACAGCTATGGTCTGCTCTCTTTCTCTCACTTTCTGTTTCTTTGTGTCTCTTTGTTTGTCTCTCTCTATTTCTTTATCTTTCTTTCGTTGTCTCGCTGTCTCTTTCTCTCTATCTTTTTCTCGTTATCTCGCCCATAGCAACTCAATCATATGGTTCTCCTTCTATGCGAAGCGAGGCACAGATGTACCAAGTGGTTGGTAGGCAACGCGCAGTGACGTCACAGCCAGGCGACGTTTCTGGTCTACTTTCGACGGACAAACGAAAAGCTTAAACAGTTCCGTTGTTAATATTTGCAACATATTTTTTGTATAGCATGTGGGAAGCATTCCATCCATCAAAGCCGAATCGGCGTGTTCACTATAAGACGGAGCTTGTCGAAATGTGATCGACGCTTGTTAACTGTAGCCAACGCTGAAAAGAATGAGCACGTTCTCTATGTTACCAAAAGGCCACCCCAAAAGAACGAGTTCCTACAAATGAGTTCTGAGGAACTGTATTTGCAAGACTATGTGTCCATGTCCTTCGAGTTGACCAATTGACCCTCGCGCTGCCAATTGCTAGCATCCTGGTTAGCTCAAGTGGTAGAGCGACTGGGCCGGGAAGGCGTTGATCCCGGGTTCGATCTTCTGAACAGGAGAAGTTTGTCTTCAACCTTCCCTTCCTGTGAAGACCGTATGGAACGGCTTGCGGCTTTGTGCTACAAAAGGTTTGTTGTCAATTATTCTTTTCATAAGGATCGGTTCCAATAAAACAATAGGCAACAGCTAGCCGATATCTGGCAATGCTTGTATTCTACGAGTGGATCCGCTAGCCTTCACACACCATGATATAAACTTGCCCACTTTTAATCTTTTGGTGTATTCTTTCATCTCCATAATCGTTTTATACGACATTTCTTATGTCCCAATTCGTAATGTTATGTGTTGGGTCCACATCGGCGGCCGCTTGTTTCGTACACTTTCATTTCGCTTTATTTCAGAATTACTCAATTTCAATTAAAAGAGTTACATATAACGGCCCCTATGCTTTCCTTCGCTTTATTTTTTAGATGCCTGTGGGAGGAGGAGGAGGAGGAGGAAATGAAGGAAAGGCAGGGAGGTTAACCAGACGCGCGTCCGGTTTGCTAGCCTACGCTGGGGGGAAGGGAAGAAGGGATTAAAAGAAAGAAAAAAGAGGGAAGAAGGCACTGTCAGGATACATATGCACCTGTCCATTGAATGCCTACAAGCGGTCGTTTAAGCCGGTCGATTTTAAAAACAGCAGTAATGCTCGCGTCGCTTTGCTGGCCTGCGATGCGTAGGGCCACGATCCGAGGATCTTCTCTTCGGAAAACGGTCTGTCGTTTAACTTGTTCAGCGCATCGCGCAGAACGTTTCGTTCGTTCACAAAACGTCCACAGAAACACAGTAGATGTTCTATCGTTTCGTTGCTATTGCACGAGTCACATTTTGAGGTGTCTACCATTCCTATGTGAAAAGAGTACGCCTTCGTGAAAGCTACTCCTAACCACAGGCGGCACAGTAAAGTTGCATCACGGCGGGGGAGGTGCGATGGAACTTGGAGCTTCCTCGATGGGTCTAGTTCATGCAGGCGACGGTTCCAGACACTGGGGTCACTCAACCAAGTTTGCGTCATGGTGTCAGCGAACGAACGTAGACCCTTTGCAGCGTCTGTCCTCGACAAGGGTATTGGGGTTGTCTGGGCATCCTCGTGAGCGGACCGAGCAGCATCATCAGCGAGGTTGTTACCCACAATACCACAATGTCCCGGCAGCCATTGGAACACAACGTCATGTCCCTTCGATAAAGCTTGGTGAAGAGCTTCTCTCATTTCGTTCACTAACTGCTCGTGCACCCTTCGTCGTAATGCTGATTGCAGACTCTGAAGGGATGCCTTAGAGTCGCAAAAGACAGCCCACTTTTGAGGCTGGGCTTCCGCGATATAAAGGATAGCAGCACGTAAGGTGGCAAGCTCCGCTGCTGTTGATGTCGTCCCGTGTGACACCCTGAACTTGACAGTCACTTGGCAGGCCGGAATAACAACAGCACCTGTGGAGCTGTCGGCTAAGACTGATCCATCGGTATAAATGTGTGTCCTTTGGCCATACTCTTCGTTGAGTAGTGACAATGTCGCCTGTCGTAGAGCCACTGTCGAATGACGGCTCTTCTTCGTTATTCCCGGAATTGTGAGGCGTACCTGTGGTTGTTGTAGGCACCACGGAGGCGACAGTGGTCTTGCTGCTGGAGTAAAGCCCGACGGAAGGCATTCTCTATGAGTCGAAACAATCTTTGAAAACATGGCTTGCGGTCTCTGAAGAGGCAACGCAGCAATATGGTGACCGGGAACTCGGCAGAGATGTCTAATGTGAGCTCTTAAATTGTCAGTAGTGACGTATGTTGGAATCGGATGCTCTCTTGCGATCGTAATTGTCCCGTGCGTGGAGGTGCAGCGTGGTAATCCTAAGCACGTGCGTAGTGCCTGGCCTTGCAAACTTTGGAGGGTGCGGATGTTCGTCTTGCATGTATTGGCCAGCATCGGCAAGCTGTAACGTAAAAATCCCAGATGCCTGTGATTGTTTCTAACGAAAACGGGCCCCTTGAGTAATTTTCTCTTCCGTGTTTATTTTAGCAGCGGTGCTATTTAAGCAGGGCGTAATGTGTCTGCTGAATTCGAAAACTATCATCATCATGAACGAGCACGCGCTCTCTTCTTGCAGCGTGGTAGGCGTGCCAGAGACGTTGCAGAGCGCGGTAGGCGTTCCAGAGGTAAGCTAGCCAGTGACGGAGTGCTAGGACGCTTACCAAACGTACACCATACGCTCCAGAGCGTGGTAGGTGTTCCAGAGGTAAGCTAGCCGAAATTACAGCAAAACTAAAGCAACGCCTTAGCAAAACCATCCAATTACAGAAATAATAGCTCCGCTGGGCCTTTAGCCTTGCAACAGCAACAGCATGCAAAGCTAGCCATCCCCTCCTTTATTATTTTTTTTTTTGCATATTGACATATTTTTCACAGTTCTTGCTCGGAATATGGTTGTTTCTTGTTCCGACCTACATATAGGGCGCCGAGTTATTCCGGTTCGACTCCTATCAATCATTTATTAAAGCATTTACAATTTGATTGGAGTTGCAATATCCTGTTATTAAATCATGATTGTGACTTCCTTTAGTGTGGAAGCTCCTTCGCACTTGATCTGCAGGGTGATACCGAAGCGATGACGCTTCACTCAGCCTTCAGTACACTATCACTAGTGAATATGGCTAATGAATACACGGCTCTGTAGAATTGAAAACAATAACCGCAGCCAATGATGTCTTCGCAATTACTGACATCTTCACCACGGAAACTACCCAGTTAGAACAGTTAGGTGGTTAGCTAGCATCCGCGTAGAATGTCTCTCAGTTCATTTGCGACGTCAACTTTCGGTCTTTTAATTGACTAGAAAGGGGTGGTTAACAGTTTTTCCAGTTTACTAAATTATGTTGTATTGAAATACGGCCAGTTTCAGCTCACTAAAATGCTAATACTATTACATGGTGCCCATTCATCTAATATCGTTATAAGTAAGCTTGCAGCATCTGGTGAACCATCGCTTGATTGGCCCAATATTAATACAGTAGTAGCGTTAGTGCACCTGGTATTATTTTCGTTCCACCGATATTGACGATATATTCAGTTACGATTATAAAGCCTCGAAGGGTAAAACTGCGTAAACGTTTCAGAACTTCAGCTTTACACAGATGCAAAGGTCGTGTAATGTTAAGTTGTAAAAGAATTCACGGTTTGATATTATGCTACATACGACCATTTGAAACGAAATTTGTGAATTATACTATAAACTTTTACACCAATATGAACTCAGGAGCTCTTTCAGAAGCAACCCTCACGCCTGTTTAAAAAACACCGATGTGTGTACAGGCCTGCACCCCGACCATGTAGGTAGTTCGCGATTCCAGTTGCATTGTAATAGATGTATTCGCGCGTTTTGCAATGGAAGCAATGAATGCAGCTTTCATTTCACTCCCTTCCTCACGCCTCTCTTTGCATGCAGTCGTGGTGCAAGGACTCTCTTAGTGCATGCATTCATTTTTAAAGAACAGTGTGCTTTTTGCCGGTAACGCCAAGAAACATGGCAAAGTTCAGAAAGGAGTTCGCCACCCGACCACGTACAACGGTAACACAATCACGATAGCCTACACCCTTGCTCAGGAAGTTCGTCCGTCATTCATGTCTTTTCAGCCAGAGTCCTACATCAGAAAAGTGAGAAGCACCGAGACACTCGTTTCGAGAAGCTTACTTCCTCTGGCATGCTAACGGCACCGTGTATCCGAGTGCTCTTTCCATTGAGTTCTGCTGAGCACCTTCGCTCCATTTATTTTGCACGCCCAGGGAAAACCGATACGCCTTCTGGCCTCCTTTCACGCTCGAACGCCGTTCTGCGAGTCAAAAAGATATAGGAGGCGCTGTCACTGCGTTCCCCAGGAAGAGAGCTCGATATAACGTGATGTACAATCTCGCACGGTGAGACGGTGGCTCTCAGCGACTGTCAGGCGTCGGTGCATCTTGCTTGCGCGTGTTCGAGCGTGTTCTCAAGAGAAAGTTTGCCTAGTCACGTATGCAGAGCCGGCTCTCAGCGGAGGCACGTCAGAATGTGATTTTTTGTGTGTACGTGTGTTTAACACTGTGGTGCAGCATTGGGAAGAGGCAGTCTCGCATTTGTGCGAATGCTCGGAAGCGTAGAATATTGATGTGTTTCGAAAAACGGTGTTCACTGCGAAATTCGCCGCCGCCTCGAGAAAACCTCAAGGCGGTGAACCGCAAGCGTAGTCAGCAGCTTCTAAAGGCTGTGAGCGGTTGCGCGCGTGCGTGTGTTTGATTCTGGTTCGGAGGCAGATAGTTCTAAATGCAGGGAATGCTTTGTGGGACTGCTATATGTTTTTACCACCGCGTGTTTTTCGCGATGTATTGCACGCAGCAAGCAGCAATGGTTGCTGCTTGTTTAAAACTATCATGAGGGGCAGCCAGTCAACCTTTCTAGACGTGAAGTCTTTTTCTACCCTTGAACGATCACGCAAATACCCCAAAAAAGTAAAGAAAAAGCCCGTGAATAAGAATTGGAGCTTAATAATTGCTCGAACAAGGAGCATTTCTTGAAAGGAGACGACTAAAATAAGGAAACGCACAAAATGGTGGAAACTCTGAAAGATAGTATGATTGTGTCTGCATGCAGCAAACAATTACAGGGTCCCTCGTGCATTCACCTAAGTCGACTTAATGAGAAATATTACTTCTTTAGTTGTATGAGAAATTGGAGACACCTTCCACCAGAAGAAAAAATAAACAAAGCAATAACTAAATCTTAGTCTATGTGGCACTTGTACCCAAGAAGATATTCTGGACAGGCTGATGAAGAAAGGGGGATACTCTGTACGCAACCCGCAAAAGGAAGAACACTTCTCCGGTGAACATGGCGTGCAGCAGTGAACACACGACTGCACTCGAACACCACCGACCGATGGACAATCATGAAATGTGCGCATAGGTGTACGTGCGAGTTCCTGTGTTCCTAAGTGTGGGATCGCGTGTGTATGTGCGTGCGTGCGTGTATGTGAAACACACACGCATACGTTTTATGCACCTCCACCCATAAGATGTAGGGCACGCGATGAAACGGGGGCTGATAGTACAACACGTGTCTTTTAGCCTACCGTGATTTTTGCATTTCATTTTCAAATAGGAACAGCTATGCAAACTACACCTTAGCTTTCATTTTCATGTTGAAAATTGTGTACGTTGAAGGCCGTTAACTCTAACCTCTCTATAGCTCAATGTCTACGCATTGGGCATACTGCCCGGCTGTGTGGCCATTGTCTAGTAAGGGCTCGCCACATAGTTTTTGTTGTTGTTGTTGTTGTTGTTGTTGTTGTTCTTCGAGAACCACGTTTATTGTGGCATGCTGCGGCGGCGCCCTACTTTATGACACGTCTTCGGATGCGCCGCCAGCGAATGCAACAATGTAAAGCACACTCATAAGGGCACGGCAAGGGGTAACTGCAATAACTACGGTAACTATGGTAACTACAAAAGCTCCACTCATTCGCAAAGCAGGCTGAACCAGCTAACAGCAGACAAAGGCCGCGGCCGCCTTCCCGTCAACAACAGGAAGCGAGCAGGTGATTGATAGTGACCTGGAGGTTACTATACTGCTTCGCACCCACAAACACATGGTGGCCCACGAACGATTCTTTGATCACTGCCTTGTGCAGTGGTTGTCCGACGCCGCATAAAATTTTCTCACTATCCCGACCCACGTGAATGAGGGGCAACTGTCTGCTGTTAAAAAGACGCAGGTGTGGAGAGAATAAACGAAGCAATGAAAACAATGAAGCACAAAAAGGTTTTCTGGTCTAGTTCGCAGAAGTGAAGACATTAAGTTGTTTTTGCGAATATGGAGCTTCGACTGAAACAGTTACATAGTATTGTTTGCGTGCTTTCTGAACCTTAACTCACCTAAAACGCAGATGGATAGATAGTAAGAACTATGAAGGATTAGAGAGACAAGGAAAAACACGATCGGCATACGCAAGATGGGTAACATACTTGCCCACATCGCTTTTCTTGACCTTGTATCGCTTTTTTTTCGTGTTTATTATTTCCCTGTATTATTGGTTGAGCCGAATAGTATTGCGATACGTGTCAACACTTACATCACCCTTTTTTCTCGTCAATAATGCTCAGCGGATAGCCACAACAATGCATATCGTGATTTTTTGATGGAGTGGTCGAAGCCATGGCAGCTAAACACGTAATAAAATATTTCTCATTTTCGCAGTTTATGGCTCTGCCATTCCGGACAAGAGCAACGCACGGGTAAAGCTGGTATGTTTATTACATGGTTGCCTTTGAGGATGTGCCGCGTCTGTGGCTGCACTTGTCGCTTTATGCAGACTCTTCGATGTGTGTTCACATTGAAGAAAGCTTTGGTGCCGGGCGATGCCTCCACGGAACATTAGCTCAATTACCTGCGTGACACTGCACCCGTGGACACCTCGGCGTTTGCAGTTTGGGCAGGATTTCGGCGGAGCGCCAGAGCGCGTACAACGAAAGAATAAGTGATGAGTGATGAGGTTTCGCATGAGTTAGCTGTACCTCTTCTATGAATGGAAATTTCAGAATGAACAACGATAGTTTGACGTCCGTGGACCGGATGACATATGAAAGCGCGTATTTTCAGCCATCACATTGGTTTGTCTTCGTACAGAACAAAAAAATCACAGCATATCCACGGAGTGAATGATGATGAGTGGGCGAAGCTGCGGAGGTTCATCGGTAAACCGTGAATCTTCCGTGAATTCTGCCCAGTACATAATCACCGACGTGAGATCGGGCGCGTTTATACTAAAGGTTCGATGAGTTATGACGACTTGCAGCTCACTTTAATTTTACATGTACGCTGTGAATTTTCATTGTTTAGAAAACAATTGCTTTAGAAAACATCTGGCGTCTTTCGTTAAGCAGCTGGCGTCTTTTCGTTTTGCTTTAGAAACATCTGGCGTTCTTTCGTTTTGCTTTTAGAAAACATCTGGCGTCTTTCGTTGGTTTATTTCATCAATCAACGGTGTTTTGAACAAATTTTTTTATTGCTTAATCACGCACAGGAGAAATCTCACCAGGCACTACCTTGGAGGTAAACAATGGCTGCTAATGGGAATGAGAGACAGAAGAAGTCGGCTTTTAGCTAACAATTACACTTCTACTTCTACTAACGTTTCCTACTGGAACATGCCAATGGCTGCTAATGGGGAATGAGAGACAGAAGAATTCGGCTTTTAGTTAACGCGCACGCTGCGAATTTTTTATTGTTCAAGAACGCGCAGGAAAAATCTCCCACCGGCACCACCTTGGAGGTCAAGATCTGGTACTAGCGTTACGACTGGTTACGCACTATTACGACTACGAGGGACGAACGGGTGCCGCCTTAAGGAGCTTCGCCCCTAAAACTGGGTCACCTATATTCACGTGTCACTGCGCTCGCACGGAAACTTTCGTGGTTATAACTAAACCATCAGCATTCACAGTAGTACATTCTGTACGGGCACGTGTCTACCACTGAACATTTCCCTAATTCTGCGGAAATAGCATGCTCCCAATAAGAAGCCCTCTTGTTGTTTACGGTTAGCATCTGTAACAATACGAAACTGCATATGAAGAACCGCCTATTTAGCATTGATTCAAATTGATGTCTAAAATCGGATGTTGATGTTTCTCTTATCATTTCATCTTTATACTTCGGCTTTTATTTGCCATCCCTACTGTTATAGTTACGAGACAAGAACAGTATAGAAACGATTTTGCAACATGTGAACCTTCATGGCGAACAAAAACGGAGTTTTACGCACAAGAAGTGACGGCAGTGAAATGGGGCACCTAAATGCACGATGCAGGTTTCATGAATGGAATCAATAACTGCCACTGGAGCTAGAGTGCGGTGCAAGCTAGAGTACGGTGGCGTCAGTAATACGTCGCTACTTTTTTTTTAAAAGTTACCACGCAGCTGAGCTGGCAAGGGCTGGCAAGTTTGCCAAGCTGTTTTTCAAGCTTTTGCTATAGCTGCGTTCACACAATACGACTGCCCCACTTAGCTGAAAGCCAGGGGATAGGTAAGCCAGGCGTTGGGTAACCCTTAAAGTTCTGAGTAGCCAAGTACTCGCTTTCTTGGTTAAACTCCTTATCTTCAGTCGTTGTTCTTCCTTCTTTTCAGACTCCTACGCAAACGTTATGCTGCATAAGAGTGATTTTCCACACGTATGTTTGAAACACATCCGCGATTTTTCAAAAGTCTGTTTTCTCACTTCAACCCGCATGCACGTTATTTCATCGCGTAGGATATTCTGCTATTGATGTCACAGGGTTTATTACGCCGGCAGAAAGCCACCACGTGTCCAAGTTTGCTGCGTCGTAATATGAAACAACCAGCAGAAAAATAAACAATGCATTTTAGAATGAAGGTAAAGAATCACCAAAGCAAGCCACATCGTGCAGTATTTTGTTTTTCTTATTGCCTAGGTAAAGCGGCATGACTTATTACTATAGGAGAGAGGAGTGCGAATGCCACCCGTTCAAACAAATAAAGCAAGAAATGAATAACCTTAAGTCAGCATATGTAGCTCCAGGAATAAGAAAGAAGAAAATAAATTCAAAACCAATGAAATGTGCTCGATCTGGGATGTTTCAATGCAGAACGTGCCGGTACTTTCAGGCAGGGAATCAGCGTAATGTTTCTTGACGCTCTCATACGCTCCTTGCATTAGCCTGATTACGCCTTTTTTGACCATTTGTCTGTATCAGCTGGCATTAGGCGGGAAGAACGCATTTTGCTTTTTCATCTTCACTGAAAAACCATGGCACTTTTTGTGCATAGTGTGATTGGTCTACTTGCTCTTTCTGCATACACTTTGTTTTGTCAAACTCTTGCACTTTATGCTGATGAACGAAATTGACTCCATTCTCGCTGTTGTTTATCAATAAGCAATTTCTGTGCCCCATCCTTTTCTTTTTTCCTATGTGCTCGCTAGATCAGGCACGTGATCAAAACTGCGCACGTGTTTGCCTTTCTCCCGGCCCCAAAGGCTTTCTGAGGTCCCCCACATTTGTTAATTATTTTTCAGTATGAAATAGACGAGGAAATATTGCACGGCGAATGGGCGTACAAAACTTACAGAGCCTATACGTACTTTGTTTAACGAACATCGTATACAAACATACATTACTTTCATCATGCGAGATAGCTAATAGCGTTAGGGTTTGTGAACCACCTCTGAAACGTAGTATTAAAATATTATTTAAGTAAAGTAAAATTACATTAAATTATTAGTAAGTAAGACTAAATTATCACTATTTTCAATTGCCAAGGTTAACCTAAGTAAGCTTTAAAAAAAAGATGAATATCTACCCAATCTAGTGAGCTATTTGTCGTAACGCCACTCGGGGCATCGAAGCAGGAACCCTCTGATAACAAGAATGCTAATAAAACCTTTGTAAGGCAATGAGTTCAAATGCAACCAATTCTGAAGGCTTTCGCGCTGATCAGCCTTCATTCGCTAAAAATCTACTATATTAAAGGATTCAATAATATTGTCACGTATCTCCCCAAACCATCGATAGCAATGCAGATGGCCTGAGCACAGTATTTATTGAAGGTAATACCTATATGCAAGATTTTTAGGCAAGATTTTTAGGCGCCAAAAATAGGCAGGGAAAACCACGTTTTAGGCCTCAAAATCGTAAATGTAGGCACAATATTTTTTCACACAATTGCAAATAGATTTAAAGGAAGACGTGCGCGACGTTTACTTACGACAGCAAAAGAAGAAATGTTATTGTTAAGGGTGGCACACAGGCACCAAAGTTGAACGTAGCCATCCAATCGAACTTTTTCACTCACGCTTTTCAGAACATGGTATCTCCGCTTGTTCTGTGGCATGGTGAGTCAAGTGTCCACGGTCGAATCAACACACACCTTTGTGCCTTTCTTTTCGGCATGACTGAGAAGGGTAAAGCAGGAGCAGACATCCAGGTCGCTAAAAGAACATAAGGAGGGAATTCTTCCTATTGGCAAGGTCGAATCGCATAGCACCAGTTTCTACCCTGGCGTTGAACACTTTGACCCTTTCCCTATCGAGTTTTTTTATCCAAAAACGATACAAAAATAGGGATTGTTTTTTTTCTTCGCCAATTTTGTTCTACGTGTCTTGAAACAACTTTATTCCCAAGATAATTGCAAAATATTTTTTAATATATGCAGGGGATGGCTACATTGCACTGCACCACGGAATGTGCCCTAACCTATCCTGTCTTTGATGCAGAAAATGTCTCTGAAATTTAAAACATTGTGCGCAGGGACAAAAAAGCCCGTGAAAAGAAGCTTTGAACGTTGGTGGGCGTTTGTTTACACCTATCGGCGCCTACTACCGAAACGTTAGGACGTGGTCTTCTTCCAATCCGATGATTTAGAAAAAATATGCCGCTCTGTGCAGTCGCTGCTTCACTCCCAAGAGAACTAAAATCACTCATTCCGCCAAACCTCGGCGAGCAAGCGTTTTCTTTTTTTTTTTTTCCGAAAAAAGCTGCTGCCGGGGCGCGCGGCCCAGAGAAGGACGCAATTTTCTATTGCCGGTTACCAGAATCCAATGTTTTCTCGACCAAAATGCGTGCTTTGAGCGCGTTTTCAAGTTTTTTACTACACCATATTTTCAAGCCAAAGATAACTCAGCAACATGAATCAGGGTAGCCTAACTTCGCTGCCCCCAAACGCTTCTTTCAGCGTGGACGAGCCCAGCTCGTCTTCGGTAGGAGCGGTACAATGGAAAGGGTTAAAAAGTAATTTACAAACAAAATACAAGCCACGTGCACATCACATTTCTCTTTCTTCTTTTTGTCTTCACTCTCCCCTGATGGCTCTCCGCAATTTCGCATTCGCCAACCGCTCGCGCCATGTCAGCGCGGCGGCGTATGCTCGCCCGTGCGTCCCATTTCACTGCTGCTAGCGGTTGTTTCCGGGAGTTGGTTGAGCTAGAGGACTAGGTTGAAACCCATACAGCTCCGCACAGTCGATGCTGCAAGGTTACATGAACAACGAGCTCAAACTGCACCGGAAAGCGAAACTTGAGACCAAATAGGGTTCATATAGGCGCTAGTTTTGAAAATAGGCATTTATAGGCACTCATAGTCGTATAGGCACGAAGGCCAAAAGCAGGAATTTATAGGCACTATAAAAACACTATAAAATCTCTCCTTAACCTCGAATTCATGCTCATATATAAAAATGGCGCGATAGGAGCGCAAGGAGTTAACAAAATAGGCATTTGCATAAAACCTGGTCTCTAGACTAATAACCCTCGGTGGGTTCATTTTTTTTCTTTCAGAGAGCTTTGTGAGATCACAATACCAATCCCTCTGCATGTTTAAGGTGTCATTAGAAACTTGTGAAAATTGTACACGCCACACATGCACAACCTTAATTTCACGCCGCGAGTGTGATTCGACGCGTGGATAAACAGATCTAAGGCGAAAGCCTTCAGTGCCTCATCAGACGCTTGCCTTGAAAACACGCCGTGTGATACAAAAATCCGCGTGATCTGAATAAAAATCCAATAAAAATCAGGGTACGAGCTCAAATCGAAATCACAGATTCTGCGTGGCAGTCAGTCAAGGTTTCTACGTCAGAGCCCACATCAGTGCTTGAAACTACTTCGAAAAAAGACCCAATTTTTCAATCATTTTTGGGCTTTTATACAGCCAATATGGTTTAATGCCACCCGGATGAAGGAATTGCATACATTTTTAAGTCTTTTTGTGTGTCTGAAGCATAAAGTTCGACTTACCGATCAGGCTAACTGTATCTGCAGTTTATAGAACGAGAAGCCTGTTGCTGTTCAAGCTCTTACGAGTCGGCTACAGCCTTGAAATATTCTGCAGGAGAGCTTCTCTTCGTACTTGTGTCATTGCGCTACACCATGACGTACAACCTCAAACTTCGTTCAGTTCGTTTCAGAACTTGCCCCGCTACGGTGGTCTAGTGGTTATGGCGCTCGAGTGCTGACCCGAAGGTCGCGGGATGGAATCCCGGCCGCTGCGGTTGGATTTTCGATGGAGGCGAAAATGTTTGAGGCCCATCTACTTAGATTTAGGTGCACGTTAAAGATCCCCGGGTGGCCGAAATTGCCGGAGCCTTCCACTACGGCGTCTGTCATAATTATATCGTGGTTTTGGTACGTCATACCCGAGATATTATTATTATCGTTCCAGAACTCGATTGTGTAACAACGCAAATATTCTAGTATTTGTACTGAAATATTTTCCTGACATACAGTCACGGTTTTCGTGCGTACGTGCATATCAGCACATGAGCTGAGATGTGCGAGAAAAGCGTGCGCGAAGAGCGTGCGCGCATATGTTGTCAAGGTCTGTGTAGGGAAACACATGACCGTTAACGTTGATATATTTTATCTTGATACAATTTTCAGATAAACCTGTTCAAAAATTTCCTTCGACGCTTTTTTGGTGTACCTCCAGATGCTGCTTGTAAATGCAGATAAGGCCCACTAAAATACCTGTTAAGCTATGGGAATCATCAAACGTGGCTTTCCCACTTTAATGTAATTTCCTGTAGTTTCATACATAACTCATTTTCCTTGGAAAGCTGCATATTGTAGAGCTACTGTCTTCAAAGTCGACCTGGCTTCGTGATCGAGTGTAGGGTGTATTCAACAAGCATTATTGTTTAACCCTGATAGCACCCTTTTTCGCACTTCTTTCTTTCCTTTGATCCCTTAATTCTTTTCGGCCAGTGTAGGGTAGCGAACCGGGAGCCCGTCTCTTTGACCTCCCTGAATTTCCTTCCTCTTCTCCTCCTCCGCTTAAAATTATGCGCATGAAGCGGCATGATAACTTTCCGAAGATTTTTGCAATTTTCTGATGGTACTACCACAAAGTGATTACAGGTTAGCTCTCTGCAGCTACTTCATATAAAAAGCGAATATATTTTCTCTGGAAGCATTAAAAGGCACCAAAAACCAAGCTTCAGAATTGTAGGTACTTCATATTTCTTCCAACTTAACCTAGTCGAAACATATGACTCGGGCATAGTTTTGAAGAAGGAAGTCTGTTTCACCGCGTTCTCGAGGCAACAAAAACGTGAAGACACGCTTGAGGTCATCTAGCCCTTTTCTGACCGCGTCTGCTCAAGTGATGAGATGCTTTTAAGACTAGTACCGCGCATGCTCTTAGATAATGTTCGAGGTTTTAAGCAACTGCGTGGCCAGTGCATGCTGGTTTTCAGCTGCACCAATGCACTAAATAAATTTCATAACGTTCGAGCAGCTCTGAGAACAACTAGCACTACACTGAATAAAGACCGGATAAAAATATTTCTTCGAGCATTGTTTAATTCTGGGGAATATTATCTTTCAGTGCTTGTGCATAAATGTTCCATGCTGGAAAGATTCAGCAGATAATACGTTGCCTTGCCTTAGTAATCATCATCGCCTATATTATTTTTTTTTCAATACTGTGTAATCGTGTAATCAAGCTAGTTTAAATTCAAAGACCGAGCGCTTATCGAATCACGAACAAACGGGAGCAATAATGTTATTCAAGCGAGCGAGCTATCAAAGCTCTCACGTTCTCCTCTCCTGCCTAACAAGCTTGGGGGGGGTTCGCGGTACAGATGGCTTACGAAAAGCTGAAACAACGACGCATGGTATTAGTCGTGGGGCTGAAGAAAATTTTAAAAACTGTAGTATTTTTTTCTACAATATCAGCTGGAGAAGAGGCACTGCGATATTTTGAAGTAGAAGCATAACAGCGTTGGTAAAGAAAACCTAATGAAATTAGGACTGAGGTAGCGTTGACCTGCCCCTCTAGATATTTTAGTCGGAGGCCGCAAAAGAAAAAAAGGAGGCTTCCTCGTTAGGGACGTTCGTTTAACCAAGGCACCCTTACCAGTCAAAGGAGCTTCACTACCGACTAAAGCCTCTTCGCCTTTGCGCAATGCTTCATAAGAAAAATCTCGCGTATTCTCGTAGGCATGAGAACAACGTGAGATTTTTAATCGCTACAAATTTGCTAAACAAACAAATGACGTATTGTATTAGTTGTAGACCTATGAATGAAGTGAAATTTTGTTACCACAGAAATAAACGTCGATGATTCTTCACTGTGATGGGAGTGATATAACGCAGGTGATACGTATATGATCCACGTGTACCAATTAAGTTTTGGACGCATATCAAATCCACCGGTCCGTGCTACAAAATAAGTGTTCATGGTATTTTTTTATGATTGTTAATTGAAACAAAGTTCACCCCGCTCGATCTGTGGTAAACACGCAATTTTAAATATATTAAGGCGACATGTTTAGATGCCTCATCAAACGCGAAAATTGACCAGCGTCCCGTGTCTGCGTACCCCGTCGGCGGCGTCAATACGAGTGATGCGAAGAATCGTCATCAGTGACGACGTCACCACATGGCGTGATGTCACTGTGCTGTCACATAACGCGAGATCACATGATGACATCATTGCTTGATCAGTGGTGGGCCGATCTCGGAGGCAGCGCAAAACAAGGTGAGGTGCCGAAAGCTTACAATACTTCCGATCTTGGAGGCATTGCAAAACCACGTTTGTTACAGAAAGCTTTCGGACGGGAGCGTGGGAGGTACAGTACATCTACTTTAAGTGCATCTAAGTACATTGACTTAGAAGAAAAAGACGATTGATTTCGCATTCGAGTCGACTGTGGCAGATGCATAAGGGAGCCTGTGAGGTTTTCTTGTTTTAATTCCTACTCAGACACGTCTCCTTTTGTCTGAAAGCTACAACACTAGGGAGCCAATTTTGTCTTTTTTTTTTGGTATTCACAGCCTTCGAGAACACCCTCCTCGAAATATTATTGCGTTGAAACAATAGCTAGTGAATGATCCTCTCAAGTGAGGCGAGATGAACTAGGGAAGTTGAGTAGTCAGTGTTTTTTTTCCTTTCATCATCTTACTTCACGTCCACAAGGGCTCCTCCTAAAGTTCAACTTCAAACTCTTAGGCTATGTGCGGCTTCTAGCCTATCCCACTGGAGACACATGATTACACGTACCGCGCGGCAAAAGGTGCAAGTGTGTGTGATGTTGGCAATAGCCCTAACCTTTGCTAAATATGCATTCAGACGGCGGACCGAATCCGGATTTGTAGGCGCGGACGGCGCGTCACGTGACCACAAATCAGCGAGTCTCCTGAACCGCGTCTCGTCCGCGCGGCTCGCAGACGGGTGACCCCAATCTGTTTTTCACATCGGGATTCTGACAGCGGAACGCTGCAGCTTTAGTGGACAAACCAGCAGTGTCCGGCAACCTGCACACTTGTCTGCTCGACAGAGAGTGCACCTAGGGTGTACTAGAGTGTACTAGAGTTTTAAAAAACAAAGGAAAACCAATGCACCTATAAAACGTGACACTAATAATAAAAACCCACCATCTACACCTCCGATTTGAACCCGGGCCTTTTGAGTGGGAGGCGGGCATTCTACCCCTGCGCCACTTTGGCGGAGCCGCGCGCAGCCCTTAAACGACGACACATTGCAGACTACCGATCGCAGCGCCACAAGCGGATTGACCCTGTCTGGGCTTCACTTTTTGTATATTGGTGCTGCGGCCGTTTCAAGCACTCCCCTGTTATAGTACACTCTAGCTCAAGCCGTACGGCTGTCCTTGTCGTCGACATCAGTTCGTCGCTTGCGTGCGTGTGGTTCAGTTTATTTCTGGAGCAGTATTCTAGACGATCACAGTTGACACATCTGTCAGTTTCAATGCGCGCTGATTGGCGGGATGGACAACAGCGGGTAAGCTGCCGCTTTATTCATTGCACGTGCGGGATTCTACGGCAGGGAAAGTGGCGTGGTTGCTGAGGGTGGTTGTCTCAGAATACGGCCCGCGTTTCAACACTGCTACGAACCAAGTGATTAAAACACGATGTTCAGTAGTGTAATGTGCACGGTCAGTATCTGTTGCCGGCAATAGAAAAAAGACTGCCGGTTTAGATCGCCGTATCACTATCCGATCTTCGTATGCGGGACTCCACGCGCGACAGCAGCGAGGTCAGTCTGCAGCAGCTCTCTCTACGGCAGGTTTTTCTTCCCATACAACCTTTCCGCCAACAATGCCGTTCTCACCGAAACAAATTACAGCCCTCGTCAGTACTTGGCGCTCGACAAAACAAGTGTCTTTACAGTGTACTAGAATGTAGCGTCGTTTTCTGTCGGCCTCCACGTTGTAGAATACTCTCGAAGCAGTCTGCTGGCAGCCAGCACAAAAGCTGCGGTCGATAGTGATCCGGCTCTCTGCTGCTGTCGTCCGCTAGCACTCCGTACGTCGTGTGGATGCGTCTGCTGACGTATTATCCATGGATCCGCCGTCCACGTCTACCAGAGATCCGTATTCATTCCGCCGTCTGCATGAATGCACCATAAACACGGAATTGTTCCAAGATAATATGAAACAAAAGAACTTCATGCAGCGTTTGAAAAACCAAGAAATAAAATAAGGCTGTGCCACTTTCCCAAGGAAACTTGCGAAACCGGCCACTTGTTGGACACGAGCTTGGTTTGCCAGAATATGCATTCGTATCACTGCTTCAGAGCCACGAGATTGCACAACGTAGCAACAGGAGCCTCCTCTGGCATTTAACCGTGTTCGCGATCTTGGCGTCCGCTATGTGCTGTCGTGCTGTTCTGGCCATTCTCCTGTGGTTCACCGAGACGTGTAATTTTCCATTTTCCTGTGCTAATCTAGAACGTGTAACTGGGAGTTGCGCAGTTCCCCATCATAGCAAAGCATAAAAAGCACGTTCTTTAGCTTTTCTGTAAATATTGCAGACAACGGAAGACGGTGAAGAAACAACACAGCTTGCGTATTTATTGGCTCTGTGGCGGAAGTCCTCAGAAGCGTCTCCGCATAGGAACATCTTTGGGAAAACGTCCGCAACGCTTTCTGCGAAATTACATTCGAAATGCCCATCTTGCATACTGTCATACAACGCTAACGTCATTACACAGATTTCGAAATAGCGTAAGTGGAATCGCGTTGCACGCTAAAACAGACTGCGCACACGCAGAACGTAATGGCCATGTTGAGCGTAGCGGGCATCCGCTGGTTTCAGAATTCAGCGGTAGGCGCAAGTGCTCGTAAAGATTGTTCAGCGCAGGAAATAAGGCGCGCCATCCTTCTAGTGGCCGCTCCCTTCGCATTTGTTGTCGCGTGCAGCTGCCTTGTACTGCTCGCACATCCGCAGCAAATGGTGCTTCCACAGTGGCTGCACTCCGAAACTGGCCTGACATCGTTGAATGACCATTTTAGCTTTTACGTTGCAAAAACGTCTGCCCTTGAGCAATTATGGGAGGGAAGATCTTCTTTTCAAGAGCCCATAGCAGCTGAATTACCGGACCTCACATACAACTGTCCAATAAGACTAAATATTTAACGACCGCTTCTTGTTTCGCATGAACGTATCACATTCGCATACTCGACTCGTCAGTAGTCGTTAAGAAGGAACCCCATTTTCCTCCCCCTACGGCCAACTATCTGAAGGTCAAACAAACAACCCACCATCTCAGTCGGTTAAAACTAAAGGTTCGTTGGCTGTGATTCCCCCCAGTGTCAATTATACTTGTGTGCAATGCTTAAAATATTGTGAAACACAGCATGCGTAACGACGAGACATAGAAAGAGAACACACGGCAGCGCTGACTTACAACAATTTATTAGAGCATTTTTTTTTTCAAATATATACAAGGAATCGGCCACTTCATTGCGCATGTCGAAAGCAGATAAACGCTTCCCATCAACTTGAAAACCCCGATCGCAAATACTGCAACTTTTTATTAGACAGCATCATAGATGGCGAACTCACACATTTATAACCTAACCTCTGAATCCTTTCTGCTTCAATTATTTCAAGCACATACTTTTTCTTATGCGTATTTACAATGCCTGCTTCTTTGATAGGAAGCGTTTATCTGCTTTCCACATGCGCAGTGAAGTGGCTGATTCCATGTATACATTGAGGAAATATGGTCTAATAAACTGTAAGTGAGCGCTGTCGTGTGTTCCCTTTCTCTGTCCTGATCGTTACCTATGTTGTGTTTTATAATGCTTCACCATCAGGCCCAAGTTAGCACTATTGTAAGCTTAAAATATCAAGGATAAACATGCCTTGCGTGCTGTTCCCTCTGGGTTAGCGGGGCATGCCTTAGGCTTTGCTGAACAACAAGTGTTGCCCAAGAGCCCTTCGCTTAGTATGCAGCGTGCGGGGCTCAATGCGTGTGCTGAGCTACATTGGTCAGTTAGCGAGTGCTGCGCTTGGTGAGAAGAAAATGGCTACAAAACGGCGAAACCAGAATTGTACTCCCGGGGGCAATCTTCCCAATAAATGTTCGTAATACATCTCCTTCCTCTCCCCTCCCCCCCCCCCCCCCCGCCCCGGCTTCGTGCACCACATCTATCCAATAAGAAAAACAAAGCAAGAAGGAAAGATTTACGACAGCGATAAATGATTCCCCGTGGACAAATACAACCGTACATTCCTTCCTGAAAACTTTAGCAGCCTACGTAACGCTGCCCTGGAAATGCCGGCACTCGCGAAGGGCGCTAAATGCTTCGGGCAAATCGATTCAGTAGCATGTAGTATCGGCAAATGCGAAACACTTGAGAAGGTCGTAAAATTTACAGCAGGGCGCCTGTACATCCGTCAAAACTGCCGACGTTTCACTCTCTCGTAATCTCACTCACTCTATTGTCGCATGTTCACCAAAGAAAAAAATATGGCGCAGACTCCTCCTGAGGGGAACTGTCGTACAGTATGAAGCACTTATTCGAGTGAATCAGCGGCGTACTATTACACACGGACTATTTTACTACATTGATATACAGCAGATATGGTCAACATAAGCCAATTCTTATATTGTGGGTCCAGCGACCGCTCATTCCTAACTTACATTTCGTAACGATCTTCTTATTTACATATTAAAATTACTTTTTTTTCTTGTAGTTCATCATAATTCCTTATTACATTCATACAAGTTAGCTACGCCATTCATTACTTCATTGGTTCTTTTTGCTATGATTCTTCTATGTGTCGGCATCTCTCTTGATATGGATTACCTTAATGTTGTCAATATTCCAAATCTGACGCAGAGTCGTAGGGCATTGCGCGTAAACGGCGGCAAGCTTTTCAGACATATATCCTTCTTTGAGCAAATAGTCTACTTCTCTGTATTCTCCCGCTTTTAGCCCAGACGTATCGTGCAAAGGTTTGCTAAATCCTTCGACATCTGCATCTGGAACTTCTGAACTGCTTTGTCACTACTTCCAGTCGAGGTCGCATGGCTGCTCTGAATATTATACAGATCAATTTTCAGAAGCACTGTCCTGCCTCTAGTACATCTTCCAAGTTGCTAGTGATAATACCCTGCTTATCCTTAATTGCCCTCGTCTTGTTGTTTCATAGTGAGAAGTAGCTACCTTCTCACTAAAACAATTATCGTTCTGTACAAAAGATTGCAAGGTAAATTTTATGTTTTAAAGTAACAAAAAAGAAATTCATTAGTTGTGTTGGGGCAGAAGGAAATAGAATTTAGAAAATTCACATGGCAACTTACGCATTTGCCTAAGACTACTAAAAGGCGAAATGCATATTTTCATTTCAGTCGATTCCGGCTATCCCTCCCCCCACCCCATTCACACACACAAAACCTTTCTGCGTGCAACTTACGCGGTTTGCACTGCCTCCGGGATTGCAGACATTGCGAGCTCTCTGCACCTTATGGGGTTTTGCAGAGCCTCCGTGATCGGCCCACCTTTGACCAAGCGACGATGCCATGTGGCAATTTCATTACGTGACGTCCTGTTATGCGGGGTCTTCGGGATATTATGGTGAAGTCAGGATGATGTCAAGATTATGTTTGTACAATTTTCGTGATACGTGACGTCATCACATGATTATTTTTTTTCGATCACTCGTGGCCGTAGACCCCAAAAGTCAATTTTCACGTTTGATGAGCCATCTAAAGCTTTCGCCTTAAAGAAACCCCAACCACCCCGCCTTCAAAGACGAGGGAGTGGTTTCTTTCTCGCCTTCGCTACCCTTCCTACAGGCGATATCTCCCCCTCGCCACTTATTTCTTAAAAGCACGTGTACAATGCCAGCATTGGAGCCTATCAGGATTTCGTGCATCTCAGCTGCACGCTGTTATCTCCGCTTGCGCAGTCGAAAACACACAGAACGAAGGGGAATCAGTTGATCGCGCACGATAGTCATGCGAGACAGGGAAGAACAAGCGGGCCACTGCATGTCAAAACAGAGTAGGAAACAATTCACAACTGATATTTCGCGTATATGGACCAATTGAGAGTACCTACCGTAATGACGTCACGTGAATCATTACATGTTCTTTCATCACGATGTGCGCCAGAAATACGACAAACGCCAGGAGAAAATAACGCACTCGTTTTTTTTTTGCATTTTTGGGGGCTGGCGAGGGACCCTTTATTAAAGGGCCACATGCATAACGTTCCGTCGGCCGTCAAAACTTCTGAATACAAGGTAGTGGAGGTGGTGCTGTCGCTACTGGCGATTTTAGCCTGGCAGACCTGGCTTGATTAGCAGGTAGTGGTAATGCTGGCCTTCATGCTACTGCAGCTAACGTTAGTGAGGCAAACATGGCCGACACATGGGTGTTCTAATGGCGCAATTAGGTAGGATAACGAACCAAATACAGAGCTCTTCAATTTGACAGAATAAGAGGGTGCAGTTGGGCTTCTGGCTGTCAGCCTTTATTAGTGGTAGAGGTCATTCCGTTGCTCTGGAATGCCTCGCTCGTCCTGCACCACAATCACTCGATATATTTGCTTCTTTCACAGATTAACGTCAGCCGCCCGCACCAATTAACAAACACAGGAAAGGGGACATAGCTCTTATTCTGCGACCTTGGCCGGAGCTCAACATCCGAGAACACCGAGGCCCACCGGATGACACGTGATAGGCTCAGAGGTAATTACCGGCGCCGTTAAGCCTCGTCAGAGGAACTTCCCACACTTTCTCGAACTACGTCAACTCAAACAGCTCTCTTCAGTCTGCCTCTCTTGCGAGTCAATTTCTTGTTGGTAATCCTTCGACGCTCACCCATTTAATTGCTAGCTGAAGAGCGAAGAAAGGAGCCGAAAGAACAGTGGCACGAAAATACAGAGAAGAATGGGGAAGAATGCTGTGTGACAGAGCAGTCCAGGCTCGCGAAGGAAACTGCGAAAACGGCAGTAGGGTCCTTAAATCGGCCTTTTTGGCTCGTGAGCTGTCGCGTCAAAAGCGTTGACGAGATACGCTGCGGCTTTGTTCGCGGTGGGGATCAACAAATTAGCCATGCGCTGAATAATCTGACGGATTTAAAATGTTGGAAAACGCTTGTGTGATTGGGGGGGGGGGGGTGCGTGAAAACCTAATTCTCTAATCGCGGAGGGTATATAATACCATACTTAACACTCATCCAAGCGCTAACGTATAATAAAGCTTGAGGGCATGCATCTAGTACCTATAGTTGTAGGTACCCTTCTCCTCTCAATTTTCCCTTTAAAGTGATAGCGGTAAAGAGTTCGATTCGCAAAAATTCCGGTGTCGGCGTCTTTGGTCGTTAGCGAAAAATTAGCGTTGTCGGTGAGTGAAAATTCGAAATAGATGCAAATAAATAATAAGAAAACCTTGGTTCGAGTGCGAATCTAACCCAGGCCTTCTGCAGGCAAGCAGGTGTTCGCCCATAGAGCCAAGCCATTGCTTGAAACTGCTTCCGAGAAAAAAAAAAAACTACACGAATGTCATATCATGCGAGGATTGTTCTAAACACATGTAATGTCGCGCGACAGAAGCATAGAATCGCGCCAGGCGTCAAGACGCGTGAATCGCACAACGAGTGAGGCGTTTGAAGGCCCACCCATTGCAGAGTATTCAGACATATTAGTCATCATCATCAGCAAAAGCATGAACAAAAAGCAGCTGCGTAGTTTGGCGTGTTGCCTCATGGGACGCCTAGTGGGTACTTCCACGACTCGCTAAAAGAAAGAATTATGGCGTAGTGAGCACTTCGCAATTGCACTTGCAGTAGGCATTCTGGGATACTTTTAAACGGACAATGTTACTCGCACAGACGTTCTTTTCCGTGTGCATGGTGGAGATGTCCACCGAGAATCGAAGCCAGGCTTCCGATCGACAAGGCGATGCGAACGGCGCCCGATTACGCTAACGCGTTCTAGTCTTGAAGCTAAGCTCAAGCGTCCTCCAATTTTTTATCCTGTGATCTTTTGATTCTCGGTGTCACGATTTCTTGCCGTGGTTTATTTCGTGGTTGCATAGTCTTTTTTTTTCTATTTCCTCGCATTGCACATGCTGGCTGAGTTAATTGGCACCTCGTTGTAAACTGAGAAAAATTTTTTTTTCGAATGAGTTCCTAATCCCGCAAGGTGGTGGAAGGGTACTGAAAGGAATAATGGACAACCACCCGTTTGTGGCACGAAATCACAAGGAAGCCCACACGGATTTCTCAGAAAGGAAAGCTCCTAGTTCAAAGAAGAATTCGTCCTTGTCCGGGGATCGAACGCGGCGCCAACGGCTTTCCGGGGCGGTCGCTCTACCGTTTGAGGTGACCGGGAGGCTAGCAATAAGCAGCTCGAACAATTTGCTGCTCTCGTCAATGTGACAGTCTGGTTTAAGGTGGGACGTTAGCATTGTTTACATAGTATAGGCGTACCCGCTCGCTTCTGCAATAAATCGCCATGGATTCCGGTTGTTTTCACGTGACCGTTGCTTCTAACATCAGACACATCCAGCATGTGGCGATGCTGATTACACTATTCAGCGCGATATCCTGAGGAGCTCAGGTAACAGGCGCGGCAAAATTCTCAAGCACAGATTTGCTTTAAGGAAAAATGCATTAACGAAAGCTTCTCAAAAAACAATGATTATGTAAGTGTTCAGACTTTGTAATCACCGAGAACGTAGTCAGAACATAAAAGCGGGCGTTGTACAACACCATCGCTTGTTTGCGTTGCCCATGTATTTGGGGATACACAATGTCATAAAAATGAAAACTGAGGGAAAAAAAACGCTAAGGTTGCGATGTGATAAGCCTACGATTTGCGTAAACGGGATGAATGGTCACGAGTCCATCACAAGCGTAGCCGCCAGGAGGTAGCGCTGCATGCCACCCAGAATTCAAGACCAAGGGCCCAGAACGAGTAATGACATACGGGTTATCAGCGAGACTCATCTCAACCACCAAACCAACAGCCTCGTGTAGTTGAATACTAAAGCTACACATTTAATAAAACCGGATTAAGCTGCACGACGACCGAACGAATTTCCAGACTGAGTAACAAGACACTGAGTCTGAAGCGGCGGTCTATTTTTGTTCGCTTAGTAAACGATATGGTTCGCCTTAATTTTAACGACAGCCGCGCGATTAGTCTTAGTTCCTGCTGTCGCCTTCACTGAGCAGCTTGTCGTCTCCATCATCGCCACGGTCCCCCTTGGCAAGGTCGTCAGGAGAAGCTCCTCGATCCTTGGAGCCCGGGTGCTCACTGGCCTCCCCGTCTAGAGCTGTTGCTCCGGACACAGGTGAATCGACGTCCTGCAGGCGAGACGGTCGGTTCACCGAAAACACCGATCAATACACTTGTTCCAAATAGTCGAAGTTAACTTTAAACAGGCAGACCGACACTAACTTGCCTCATAACCGCGTTTTTATTAACGTTTATGTGTATGTCGTGCTGTTCTTCGCTATAGGAAAGAAAGTATTTTCTACTCTTTTGGCGCGCCCTCACTTGCCACGTATAATAAAGAGACACGTTAGCTCTCTCTTGGGACTCGCCACGGTGGTCTCGTTGGTATGGTGGTCGACTGCTGACCCGAAGATCGCGGGTTCCAATCCCGACCGCAGCGGCGACCTCGATGGAGGCGAAGTGCTAGCGGTCCGTGTGCTTAGATTTAGGTGCACGTTGAAGAACCTAAGGAGGTCGAAATTTCTGGAGCCCTCTACTACGGCGCATTCAATCATATCGTGGTTTTCGGACGTAAAACCCCGACAATTATTATTATTACTCTCTTTCGGGCTTAACGACTCTCTGACGAGAGTATAACGATATCCAAAGAGATTCGGCGTGTCTCTGAAGAGAGTCATACACGTAGCAAGTCAGGACAAATAGTCACAACGAGTTTTCCTTGCAATCTTGTGCAGCGTCTAAATGACGATACGTGGTACAGATGATTTTGCTACGATGACTAGGTAATAATAAAAAATAATTATCTCGACATGAAACCACGGTTCCTCTAGAGATGCGCCGTTGGAAGTGGTGACCCCGTGGGGACGGGTTTTGTATAGCAATTATTTCTTTGTTAGCAATTTGTTTATGAATGCTTAAGCTCATAACCTTAGAAGGCTCATCGTGATAGAGAAATTGAAGTTAAGATATATGAAAAAGCCGTATCAGAATTCCCGTCGTGAGAATTGCAGTACCACGTTAACCTAATCGGGCTCGAAGGTATGCGCATGGCGCGTAGTTTAAGAGTAGTCGTCCTGCTTGCCTCCGCCTTGGTGCTTAGCGACGCACAGAAGAAGAACATAATGGCGGCCGACTTAACGACGATCATCACACGGAACAGGTTGATGCCCATTGCGCTGTTCTCGTAAATCGCGCATGCGCCAGTCCCACCGCTGCACGTGGATTGCCACAAAATGCAGCTGCGGTCGATTAAGTGGCCGAACAATATCGGACCGGGTATGGTTCCTGCAAAGAGACAATAAAACCACAGGCAGCGTGAGGATTTTTGTTAAGCACACAAGCCATGAGATGTACATCGGCACGTCTCCTACAAGTAAAGTAAACTTTTTATCTGCGTACCGGAGCTGCAGTAACATCGGATGTGTACTCAAAATGTTGAAGGGCAAGTCTGCAAGCCTTCATTCACAGTTGCTTTGAGCAGCAACTTCCAATAGTCTATCGGTCCTCGTGCTGCGCGCCTATCATTCTGCGCTTCAAATCCGAAGATTTCGTTCTAAGATGACTCGGGCTTCTACTAAAACGGGCGACAATGCGCCTGAAGAGCTTAGAGCAGGCCATCCCAACGCTGCTGTTTCTTCCAGCAAGAAGACGAAGGACCCTAGGCTCGTGCTACGCAGCCACCATCGCCGAACTACGTTTTCCTTTCCTTTTTGCGGGTGCTAATATATTTGCTCTTATTAACACAGTGCTCGCGGGCGCTTACCGAATAATCTCATGAGGACGTAATTGACGCCTATGCCGGTGGACTTGATGTCTTCTTCGAGGGATCGTAGCATGGCCGTCAGGGCAGGTACTACGAGCAGGAACGTGAAGAAGAGGGCGATGAATATTGCGCCCGCGTAAACGAAGACGAGGCCGCAGTCGGCGTCGCACGGGTCCCGCTTGGCCATGTAGTCGTAGCTGGTGTTGTTACTCGCATCGGCGGTCATGTGCAGCGTCGGCCCATTGACACAAGTGCACTGCGAGTAGAGCTGAGGAGAAAGCGAGCGTTTAAAACTGCACTGTCGCAATAGTTTCGTGCTCTCCGGAATATACTCCACGACTAGGGATCTATTTATGACTGTGGGACCCTATTCGGAACGCGACACTTACGCACAGCCCCTAGAATCAAGGCACTGCTAAGGTTTCGCCCGTACTAGCGAGTTGCAAATGTCGCGAGTACCAAGGCGGCTAACGAATTCCGGAATGGAAACTCTCGCAATGCCTTACCGTCACAAGTGCAGCCAGCACCCCCCCCCCCCCCCCCAATAATCGCAGAAGTGCTTTTTCAGAGTGGTACCCGACAACAAGTCAGAAGGGTTTGTTCTGTTAATGTACAAGATAAAAGATCGTTCTTGCCGACAAAAATGACATCGAGATGAATACGGATGACTTGATCCCCATTAAAATTTGCTAAGACTTTGAGGCTTACTAATGAAACCAGTTACACAAATACAGTCGTTGCCCTATACAGAAAGAATTGCCATATTAAATTTGTAGGGCGTGAGCGAAAACTTGGCGAACCTTGCACTAAGCATCAAGCTGCGCAAGCCTTGAAACAGCGCAACTGGACGATTCTGAAGACTAATCTGGTTGATTCTATTTTCTTTCTAGGCCTCAGCTAGGTGATTCGGGTTGTTTCTAGGTTGTTTCTAGTCGCTCTAGGCTTTAACTAGGTGATGCTAGGCTGTTTCTACATTGATTTTCAGAACAAAGAGGTTCGAGTTAAACCACACCCAGTCACAGACACGACACTGATGTCTAGACACAGAAACTCGCGCTGAAACAAAGCATTCGCACCTCTCATACAGTCACAGGCACGACATAGATGTCCAACCAGAGACGAACTCGCGCTAAAACGAAGCGTTCGCACCTCTCATAAATCTACGGGCGCGTCGTCGTTGGCGTAAGGCCTTCCATCACTTCGGGATCTTCTCATAGTTGTGGCTGCCTTTCTCGTTCCCTGGTGTTGGGCTAACTGTTGCCTTCTTCCTTTTTTGTGGTCCAGTGTTTAATAGTGGGGTTTACCCAATTTCTGTGGCACATACCCGTTTATGATAGTTTCTTGCAGCCGCCGTTGCGCTTCCCGTTTCTTACTGTTCGGCTGAGTATTGCCTTCTTTTTTTAGTGGACCGGTGGCGAGTAGTGAGATTTACCCACTTTGTGTGGCACATACCAGTTTATGATGATGAGAGTTTTCTGATAGGCAGCACAAATTTCTGTTGCATATACTTGTCTATTGTGCTAACTGTTGCCTTCATTTTTAGTTGACGAGTAGTGATTAGCAGGATTTACCCCATTTTTGTGGGACATACCCATTTATTTTCCGAGATAGGGTCGGACACATTACGGCTAGCTCAAACAGCTTCGCTGGTAAAAACAATCCCTTTTCTTCGTCACGCGGTAATCTTTTATCTTTCTCCTACTGAGACAGCTGCCGTAGTCGGTATCTTTCTCGGGGCACGACTTCACTCTTCAGGTGCAATTTCACTCCAGCAATTCTTTCTAAATCTTCTCGGTGCCACCAACTTCGCCTGCAGAACAAGGGGTAACAAACGATCACCCTTCCGAGTTCACATATATAACAAGTGCGACTACCTCGTCGTCGTTCTCAAAAATTTCTCGCGATTGACGAGCGTTGACGTCTGCTCGTGCAGCCATAGCCAACGTAAAGTCTGCAGACGTGCCACTACTGCTGTCGCTTATTTGGTGAGTGGTTTGCAACTGTGGTCGCTCGAGTGAGCAATCAAGCAGCCACCTACTAACACAAATCAGCCGTTTTTCGACAAAAGCGATGCCACGGGACCATTTGTGACAGGTCGCTGCAACTTGTTGGCGGGACCTCTCCAAGGCTGAGCCGAATATCTGCCGAAAGTACCAGAAGCACGCCTGTAGAATACAAGCTTGCTGTGTTTCCTTCCCAAAAGTTGGTCCAAGTACAGTTGGGGTCAACTATTCTCCGCCACGCTCCCTATTCGCAGCCACTTACGTCAGCTGCGCTGACGAAAATGTTAAAACGTTTTGTCGTGTTTCCACGCATCGTATCCTGTGGCATTGAATTCCTGCTTACAATAAAGCGGTCTACTATGGAACAGCCGTGTAAAAAACCTCACTCACCTTCGTTTTCTTAATCCGTCTCTCTTCCGCACAGCCGGCGATGCAGGGAGAGTAGTAAGTCAGATTATCGGATCCGCACACAGGGTTGTACACGACGCCCGAGCAGTTGCAGTGCGCGTTGCAGCTTCGTTCCAGTTCTCCAAATACGAGCTTCTGGCTGCGTGTAACGTTAAGCATTGCAGCAAGCTCACTTATCGTATGTTCGCTATAGTCATCGAACCAATTGATATGCCGTTGACTATTGTAAACCAATTCATATGCCTGTCATCTGATAACCCGCTCGGTCGGCTATAATCGACCGGCCGCGTAACCAGATGACAGGCGTATCAATTGGTTCCTTTATAATTTAGGTACTTATTGATTATTCCAGTTTACGTGAATGACATCTTGATAGTGGTGTTAGCAATTCGCTTCTTTTATCCAACGGCTGATTGTGCGACTTCAGTAACAAGCAGTAACAGGCTTTAATTTCAGCCTGGACCATGTAAGTGAGTGCAAATGAGTTAATTGGAGTTCTGAATTTTTATTCTTCATTGTGCCACTACTAGCGTAGTGGTGCATACATCTGATACTGCATGACAGCTTTGGTACTTGAAGTAAGTATAAATGAGTACAGTTGAAAATAGCACAAATTCAAAGCAAAAATATTTAAAAGTTACTGGGCTCGAACAACTATTAAAAGCACGATGTGAAACCTAGGCATCACTAAATGTCAAATAGATGTCAATAGTTCTCTTGAATGGTAAATGATACCATGGGTCAGGACACGAAGCTTGATTAATAAAATGTGCATGAAAGAAACACAGTCTAAGAACAACAGCAATTTTATATGTTCGAGTTCTTTTGTCTGGATACGGCAGTCAATTCATCAAGATTATGTCCTGAGGGCGCGATCATCTGGTGCGATACGCACCGAACGATTGTAGCACGATAGCAACTGCTTCATTTAAGTTAGGTACATAAACTAACGTCTAGGTCAACTATATCTACAAATATTTAATGATAAAAATGCGTAATTCACGTGCTAAATAATATCTTTTGAAACGCTCGGTAGATACCGTCAGATGCTCAACCAGTTTAGAAGAAAATAGTCATAACATAAAATTCTCTATAACGACCTCCAATAAGTTTAACCACAAATTCCTCATGAAGACCCACAAAAGTATTTTCTCATGAGCCTCCTTGAAGAATAATATATGCGCGGTCACTCTTTCTACCTTCAACGAATAGAGCGACACAGTCTAATGTGCAGCTAATGTATTTCCTACGATGCTCTATAAACGACAACACTCGTTTGAAATTCATGAGCAATGCCTTGAGAAGGAGGTCTGCGCTATTCACATAAGTAGCTGATACAACGAGCTTTGAGAGTTCGCATCTGGGTACACTACCAGCCAGATCACGTGATTATCACTTTGCAGTTGGTTTAGTAGTCGCCACGTGCAAATAAGATCATTCGCCTTACAGAAACTTATCGTCCTCGTTTCACTTCTTGCGCATTACAGGTATTACATTACTGTCTTAAGTGACTGCAGCGAGGTGTCAAGAGACAAGCGCGAACTCGCATTTTTTCCTGTCTTCCCTTGTTTTTGTCCTTGCCGCTCCATTCCTCGAGCAGTAACTATCAATCATCAATCGTCAAAGTGAAAATATATTAAGGAAATCCTTGTGGTCCAGAAGCGAAGTGCCAAGAGTAACCCAACAACATCAGTTACACGAGTCAGAAGTAGCAATTATTAATCAATGCAAGCCAACACTGGCCGACATTACCAAAGAGTTCACGAACATTGTCTGCTGCCCTGTGAGCAAACACGATGGTTACCGATTCAGGACGTCTATTGAAGACAAGTTCAATATGGTCATAAATTTCGTCGACATTGCCGAAATTACACCCTGTTGCAGGAAGTGGAAAGATGCCCAAGAAGGCATTCTCTTCCAATCTCAAACCGTCACGTGGTCCTGTATGCATTTGTCTAAGACTTCTCGTTGGCGAAAGCCATGTTCTTTTGACTCTCAGCCGATTTGATTGATCCCGCCCCCTTTTCTCCTCTCCCCTGAAAGCTTTCTGCATCCAACATGGTTATGCAGTGCCTCCGGGATCATCCCACCTTTGTTCATGCGACAATGTTATCTGATGACGTAACCGTGCGACGTCATGACGAAGTCAAATTTGGCGACCTGTTGAGTCATGATATAAGGTGACGCCATCAAGTGATGACTCTTTGCATCACTCTTGTTCACGCCCATCACTGTTGGAAGTTTTGCATCACTCTTGTCATTTACCGAGCTTGATGAGGCATCTAATGCTTTAAGCTTAAAGTTGCGCAGCACACCAAACTAGATAAAACGGTGGATCTCGTACCTTGCAGTCTATAAGTGAATAAAGAAAAAGCTTACACGCCTGCCGTGGCGCTGGCGGTGGCGGTGGCGTTAACGACCGCGCTCTGCTTGCTGGGACATGACTGCAGGAAGGCGAACATCGTGAACCACGGAACGAGTGCCAGGATGGCACAGTATCGCACGATGGTCGACGACTTCATGTTCATTTTGGTGACGGCATATCCGCCGAGAACGGTGCCACCGCATGCGCTTGGCACCGCCACCATACCTGTGGCGAGAATATGCGATCCGCGTGTTGTAACGCCAAGTTTAGCAATTGTATTTTTACGCTGGAGGACAGCGTGTGATGACGCGGACGATGTCAAACTTAAATTATGTATTCCAAGCATCCAGGAATTAATTATTAATAACTATTTGTGTGTTATTATTAAAAACTGTTTCTTTTGTGTGCTGTTATTGAAAACTTATTTCTCAGTCTGCCTAATGACCTGAAGCTAGCAGGACCTATTACCAAATATTGATTTAATTTTGTTTATTACATTGCTATTCATAGCGCATTTTCTGTGAACAGCAATTTACTGGGGCTCACATTATCCGTTTTTTTTTGTTATCACATATTTGACCCACCACGGTGGTCTACTGGTAATTTTTTCTGGATGGCTCACCCGAAAGTCACGGCATCGAATCCCGGCCGCGGCGGCCGCATTTTCTATGGAGGCAAGAATGCTTGAGGCCTATGTACTTAGATTTAGGTGCACGTTAAAGAGCCACAGGTGGTCAAAATTTCCGGAATCTGCGACTACGGCGTTCCTCGAAACTGTATATTCTATTTGGGATGTTAAACCCCAACAATTACTATTTCATTAATATTGATTTGAAAATTTCTCTAAACAATGCCTCTAAACGGACAAAGAATGGTAAGCAAGAACACGCGGATTGGCAGAATATGAATTTCTGTATTTGGCTTGTATTTGTACCTGGTTTGTTCTGTACCTAGCTTGTAGTTCCTTCTATCGCTTAAGTGGACAACACACAGCAAACTCCGTATCTGGTAAATATCTGGTGTGCCGAAGAATACGCACCCAATAAGAGCATCGTATATGACAAAGTGTAGATCTCTTTTAAGCTTGTCGTATGGTGGCAATGCGTGTGATTTTTTAGTGCATTGTACGGAGAAAAGTATACATCTGGTATGTATCTTCTTTGCGGCGGGCAATGCTCCAAATTAAAAGACACAATGTTGATGCTAATGACAGTTCCGAGAAAAGCATAGAAAGGAAGAATGTACAGCTCCAAACCAAAAGTTCCTGAAAATTGGTCGTGGTACACTCATCCAATCTGAATATATTATGTCTGACCAGCAGTAGCATTAAGAACACTATCAAGTTTGCTTATGTTTGTACCTACAACCATTCTTGAAGGCTTGACATTTTCATTCACTCATTGTCATTGCGTATGCTGAGACCGATTCAGTCTTAGGAATGGTTCGTTCGACCCTGCGGTGGCGTATATGTTCTGAGTAAACATTTACTGTCACGTGGTCTCTGAAGAACAACTGAAATATTCACGTTGGCGCCTTTACGCACCCAAAAGACTTGAGGCCCGAGTGGGAGAGACGCCGAACATGGAAATGAAGATTTTTGTTGCGAATCCAGTAAGTCCGGATCCGATCATGGCTGGAAAAAAAGAAACAGCAATGTGTTGATGCTGGCTCTCGGCAATCATCAAATATTTGATTGTATAATGTCATATAGAACTTCAAATATTAGGAGGTAGGTGGTACCAGGACAACGAAATGAAAGACACAACAGCCGGTCACACGCGCTTTTCCTAGCTCCGTCTTCTTTTTTTCTCACTTATTATTCTTTTGATTTGGCATCCGCGTCCCCTATCATGTAATTTATATATCTATTTTCTTTTATCGCTTACCCAGTGTCCGCTCCCGAGTCCAGTCCACAACGCGGCCTAAATAGGGCGATGTAGGCCCGCTTACCCTTTTTTTGCCATCGGCTTTTTTTAACCATGTTTTTTAACACGAAAGTGTTTTATGCCGGGGTCCACCAAGTACTTCCGTCGCGGTTATGACGTTAATAAAATGGACGCCAATGGGTGAGAAAGAAAAGCTAAGAAAAAGATCCGCCGCTGGGAATCGAACCCACGACTTTGCGGCCGCGACGGTAAGCGCCCGACGCTCAACCGACTAAGCCAACTTGCCAGATGACGGACACTCCACGAACGCGCCTTATATCTTTCACACATCCTCTTTCGCACGGTTCTCTCTGTTGGCGGTGTAGGTAGGCGGGGCGGGGCGGAGCGGGGTGGTGCCGCCGTCTGTGAGATGTGAAAAGAAGTAATGCGTAACGATCAACATTTACTAGCGCTTACTCCGATATTGCACGCGATATCGGAGGGCATGGTTAAAGCGTCTCGATACCAGCGAGTGACACTGGCCGCGCTGGCGTCGCCGAGGGAACCTAGACGCAGTTACGTTCTTTGCCTCCTGCTTCAAGCTAGCGTGCGCCAGCTCATCGGAGTAGTGCAGCTTCCACATGCACCAACGGGATTTCTCCGTCGCCAACTGCTTCGATTGCGAGAGCACCGACTAACAAAACTGCTGCAATACGCGTTGCAAAAAGGACATGATTTCGACGGTCGAATGTCGTGCCTTGGTGGAACGGGACAGAGGCCAGCGGGACGCACGCGTTTGCGGCTCAAGCGACGAACCTCTGCCTCCCATGTTGCTGAAGCGCAGTGTGGTAGTGTATGCATGAACACAGGCGCCGGTAACCCATTACTAGTAAGCACACACTGCCGCTTCTCTCCTTAATTGACGACGTTTTGAAGAAATGCGTATCGGGTACCAGTGTTGATTATGAGCTTGTTGATGTCATCTTTACGCGAGATTCACTATTTGCTCATTCCAAATATATGTTCACAACTTCAGCTACCACAACGGTTCAATCATGATCATGGGCGTTAGTCGTCGCGATGGAGACATGCCACCAGGCGTCAACATGGGCGCATCGACGTCAGGCGGTGCTATAGCTGCCAAACACCAATAGACATTGAAGAAGCTCTCATATATCACTACACGATAAGCACAACTTCTGTGAATGCACGTTTCACTTTCGTGTTATACCGATTCCTATGACGGAGGGATCAGCCATGTTTTTTTATTACTCCCCACCAGCCGATCCTTTTTTCATCCCCCGCCACTCCTTGTGATGGCCGACAGCCCTACGCCAACTTTCCCCTCGGGGTTCACCATAATCGGCAGCTCTAAACGCTCTTGAGCGTTCGGACTTCTGCTCCGGAAGCGATGAGGCCAGAAAACCACTGTTACCGCGCAGCCGTCCTCGCAAGGTTCGCAAGAATCCTGCTCAGCCACGCAGGCAGAAACGACCCACCGCGACTGTCCTGGCTCCAGAAACCCGGTGCCAGAACCGCCATCCAGTCCCGGCCCCTTAAAGGGGCTCTGCAACACTTTTTGAGCAGGGTCAAAAAACGCTGCCAGTCGGTAGTCGAGGCTACCGAGAACACGCGAGCCATATATTATAGCGAAGCGAGCGGCCTGGAATTTACAATAAATTCTCAAAGTCAGCTGAAAATCGCTCCCTCTTCTCTCGACAAACGATGTATTAGTCCGCAATATATGACGCGATTGTCGGCATTTCCACCATTGGCTGATGTTATAATCACGATAACACCCTCATTATTACCTTCGTTGTTAATTTTGAGTTCAATAAGTAGATAATATGTATGTTTATATTGTGTTATGCCGTTAAAACACCGAACAAACATTAATATTAGCACTTCCGGTCTCACCGACAGCTCGTCTGCTCGTAGTTGTGTGGTTGCGTTTTCTTCACCATGCGGAGTGCCGAAATCGTGAATATTTCTGTGCTTTTGACCATCGCCGGTTGCCGTTGAGAGTGGCAGCCGTTCGAGTGTTGCCTCCTGAGCTGGAAACTGCATCGTCGGCACGTTCTCACGACCAACGGAGGCAGCGGTGCAGCATTTCTCCGATAACAATGCTGGCGCCGGCTAGTTTAGGATACTTGTGTTCGCTGTATGGCGAGAGTCCCGTTCGCTGTCTGTTCAGTATGTCATCGAGCCGTACCTCGGCGTATCCTCCCCGTAGTATCACGTTCCCGAGAAACCGCGACACAGCAACCAAGCAGACTCGCATTTTCACGGTAGCTGCAGACAGGCGGGGGATGGGTCCGCGCCGGCCCGATGCCCCACGATCCTTTCTTCTAGTCTTTAGTTCTTTGTTGTCAGCCTGCACGCGCTGTGCGCCCGCATTCGAAGAGCAAACAGTTTCGAAGTACCGCCCGCATTGGGAGAAGGGTGCGCAGCTTTGCCGTGTTGAATACGATTCAAGCGCGAGCAGTGCGACGAGGCGGTGTATCGGAGTGTGGGTCGAAACCCATCTCAGCTGTCATTCGTTCCAAACGCGCACGCAGGTTTGCGTCCATGGTTGGCAGAGCGATGAAAACACTACGGCAGTTCGAGGTGCACGCCCAATATTACCAAACCGACTCGCAGTTTTCAAGCACGCGCGATACACGGTGCGATGGGCTCCGCTCGAAAATGCCGCCGGCGCTGACGTAACTCTTCGGCGCCTCCTCGCACCTCCGCCCTCCCTCCCTTCACGCCCCGCGCAGCTTTCCGCGCGCTCGCGGCGTTGAGTTGAGGGGGAAAGCTGCGGAACGTGACATCTATAATTTGGTAACAGCACTTAGACTTGACGGATTCGAAAAATTTTTGCGGCATATGACTCGTGAAGAGTCATACGTCAATAATGAGACTATTCCAATATAACTAAGAAAGGTGTTGCAGGGCCCCTTTAAACTCACCGAGCGCCATATCCCAACCAGCCGAGAAACCCACTACTGTCATCTTGGCTCCTCCTCCCTCCCAAGACGCCGTCCTACTGCCGAGGCAAATTCCAGGGAAGAACAAGCCACAGACGATCAAGAGGGTAACGGCCGCACTCACATTCCAGAGGAGAATCTGACAGGACAGTGCCCCCTGTCAAATAAGAACCCTTCCTTTCCTACCGAAGAGGAGAGCGAAAAACGCCCTGCCTCATCGTCCTCGGGGGAACATTCCACAGAATAGTCCTCCAGCCCCACTACCCATCTGCTGACGTCACGGAGGAAAGGCAGCTGACTTCAGGGAATCCAGCTCCCGCCCCTCGTTCAAAGCAACTTCGAGTGAGCCATTGCTCATCCTCAAGAAAAAGAAGCCCCTAAATGGCGTGCCCTCCTCTCCACTCCCTCGCACCAGCTGCGTGCTTGGACAGCTGACCACGTCGACACCTCGGTAGTGATTCTGTATGTTCGCCGCGTCAGCGTGGCATGCTACGCATTTCTGCCACCGCTCGTCGCGGCCCTTCAAAGTGACCTTGTGTGTACTGGCGGTTTTACTGCTCACTGCGTGGCGGGTGAGCTCGGGGTGTCTGTGAACCTGCGCGCGTGGTCAGGGTCTGAGTAACGTCATTGCCTCTGCGGGCCTACTCGCCCTGAACTCTGAGGAAGCGACCTTCGCCCGTTGAGATGTGGCCGCCGTGGTAGTTGACCTGGTCCTCGTTTCAGAGCGCTGCTCCTATAAGTGGAAGCGCGAACCAGACATGGCCGGGTCTGATTTCTTCCCGACCACGCTCTCTCCCAGCCATCCCAGCCATGGTGTTGTGCGACGGTACAATGTCGTCCGGTGGCCCCTCCTCCCCGAGCTGTGCGCGAGTATTCAGTCCTATGATGACTTCTCGCGTATCGCGGAGTGCGCGGAGCGAGCTACGACCCGCTGTATCGTGCCTATGGGGACACCTTACCCAGCCGTGAAGCTTTTAAACATTCGCGCAGTCCGCCGCCGCGCTTAGACAGGCGCTGCACTCCACCGCCACCAATCCCTGGGCACTCTGCAACAGGCTCGACGCGGTGTGCCGATGTCGCGCGCAGCAGCTTCGTGACCGCAGCTCGACGGGCGTCGCTCATCGTTAAAAGATCCACGCCGACGTGGTTGATGCATAAAGCGTGCCGTGCTAAGCCCCAAGGTTCCAAGCTGCCCTGTGCTAGCCATTGTTGTTGGGCGCGGCATCTCGGAAATGGGCCTTGTCGAACTGATTGCCTCCTCCTTGGTGCCTGCTTCTCCCGCTGCCTGTTGCGAGTGCCATGAGCTACGCTGCACCACCCCTCCCTCTCCCTGAACCGACTCTCGCTGCAGACATCCGCTCGCTCTGCAAGGAGGATTTCACTCTCTCCGAGCTCGAGCGAGTTCCCCTGAAAAATAGAAAGCGCAACGCACCTGTACCCGATCGAATAACGCATCAGCTATTGCGAAATATCGACGCCTTCAAGTGCCCCATCCTGCTGGAGGCCTATAACCGGGTGTTCGTAAATGGATCCCTTCTTATGGCGCACTGCAGTTGTCATCCCAATCATCAAACGAAGCAAGCCGCCGCGCGGAAAACAATGGAAAGAATGGTTCTTTATCGACTGCACTGGATTGCGGATGCGCGCAATGTGTTCGCCCTCGAGCAGTGCTGTTTCCAACTTCATCGTGCGACGGCCGATCGCCTTGCAGCCGCCGTCAACATACTTGAGCAGGCTCTTCATGACAAGATGGCCATCTCCTTGTTTCTCTATGTCCAGTCGGCATTTGACTCGCAGCTCCACGCTTCCAACGTCAGTGCAGTGCGCTCGCTTGGCGTTGAAGGCAGGCTTGTGGACTATGTTCAGGCCTTCCTTGCAGAACGGACGTTTGCCGTCCGCATTGGGGGAGAGGAGGGCGACCAGTTCTCCGCGTCCCGTGCATCCTGTCGTGCCGCAGGGCGATGTGCTCGGCCCATTTCTTTTCTACCTGGTGCTTGCACCACTTGTGAAGTGCCTCCCTGAAACGGCGAACCTGTCAGTGCACGCTGTTATTTACTCATATGGCCTCGCCCCCTACGTGCGCGGCCCTACCCGGAAGTGTTCTGAGGTCCACGGTAAGATGCAGGTGGCTCTGTAGTGCGCGGCGAAATTTATCAACGACATTGACCTCAAAATTTCGACAGCGAGAACCGAGGCCATTGTTGTTCCCCCTCGTGCTGCAGCCCGCCGCCACCTCCTGTGCCTTCGGCTTGACGGTGCGCCAATGTCCTGGCAAACGAGTGTCCGATACCTCGAGCTAACCATCGACAATCGTCTACGGTGGTTCCTCGAGGTGCGGCACATTCGGCAGGACGCTTGCCGCGATGAGTCTTGCGTGCGTCGGCTCCTCACTCGCAAAAACGGATGCCCTTGCGCCTTCGCCGCGCACTATCTACGATGCAGTAGCCCTTTCGGCGGTTCACTACGCGCTCCCTTCCCGACCCTTCAGGCCCCACGGTGGCGAGCGATCGACCGGGATCATCAACAAGTGATCCGAATGTGCCACGGCATCCCTCGTCATACTCGTGTGGCTGAGACACTCGCTGAAACTTGCACGTGACCTCCATCACATGCAGCGGATCTGCGCGCCCTGTCATATGGAGCGCCTCCATTGTGCACACGGCGCCGATCCCCTACTCGTCCGTCTTCGTGCTGTCCGAAACAAACAAGGCGGTCGAATCATCGACCTATACGACAGTCTTATTGCGGCGAGCTCCCCTCTGCGTTTACTTTGATCTACCCGGGATACGTTCAAAGCGCAACACACCGCAAAGTGCCATCGCACAGGAGTCTGCGGCGAGGATGCACGAGGACCTAGCCGGCAGAACACAAGTCAATTCGGATGGTTCTGTGCTGCGAGATCGTTCAGCTGCGCATTGCCCCTGAACTCGGCAAAGCCCTGCAGTGGCGCCTCAGCTAATGCGCCGCTTGATCGACCACCGCGGAACACAATGTCTTGCGGCTGGCCGCCGGCCTCCTTAGTGAGTCACGTTACATCAAGTGCTCTATGATTTACTGTAACTCTACATCAGCTCTGCGCCAGCTCATGAAAAAATTACAGCATATCCACGGGTGAATGATGAAGAGCTTGGGCGAAGCTCCTGAAGCAATCATGGTTACACCGTGAAATGTTCAGTGGTTTCGCCCAGCAGTATTCAAAGCGGTACGCCGCTTTGATTATTTTTCTTTCTTTCTTCATTTTTGTTTTTTATTTTATTTCCATTTTTATTATTTTATATTTTTATTTTTTATTATTATCATTATTTTTTATTTTTATTTATTGCTTTATTATTTTTTATTCTTATTTTTAAAAACTTTTTTCCTATCTATGGGACAGCGCCATCTAGTATATCGTCACCCAACTGCAGTTTGCATGCATCTCTATGGGACAGCGCCATCTATTGAATGATACGGGAGACGCGACGGCGAGGACACGCCCGATGGAGCGACGACCGACCAGGTGATGCTATAAGGAGCTCCGCTCCTAAAAAATTACAGCATATCCACGGGTGAACGATGAAGAGCTTGGGCGAAGCTCCTGAAGCAATCATGGTTACACCGTGAAATGTTCAGTGGTTTCGCCCAGCAGTAATCAAAGCGATACGCCGCTTTGATTACTGCACGCCATCTAGCGTGCAGGGTGCCGTTGCTTTTGTTTTTTTCTTTTTTCCTTGTTTTCTTTTTTTTTGCACACATATCTATGGGACAGCGCCATCTAGTATATCGTCACCAACTACAGTTAGCATGGATGGATGGATGGATGCTATGAGCGTCCCCTTTAAAACGGGGCGGTGACATGTCTGCCACCAGGCTCGAAAAAACAAAAAAAAAAGCTTCCTTGTTTCATGTTGGCCTAATACCTTATCTACATTGATTAAATCTATGTTATTATACCAAAAAATATAAATTCACGGTCCATCTCTCTGCCTCTTAAGGCAGAATGACCTTATTTTTCCCCCATTATTTATTTTTGTTCTTTATCTCTACTTTTCTGCCACCAATACTCTAACCGCATCTCCATGGGACAGCGCCATCTATTGAATGATAGGGGAGACGCGACGGCGGGGACATGCCGCATGGAGCGACGACCGACCAGGTGATGATATAAGGAGCTTCGCCCCTAAAAAGGAACGCGGACCGCCATTTTCACAGCGTGTTGCCCACAGCCTGCGGTCTACTCAGGAGCACGGCTGAGCTGCCGTACTCCAGTGGCTTCCCTCCCGTGCTGGCATCGCGGGAAATGAGGCCGCCGGCGATCTGGGTAAGCGGGCGCATTCTCCCGCGACCCCATTGACAATATACGCCAACTCCTTTGATTTCGCGCGTAGTAATTTCCGTCGAGAGTTGCGGCGCGACCACCCGGACGAGTGGGTCGCCGACGGACTCCCCCCTCCTCCCCTCCCCAAGATTTGTTTCTCTCGGCAAGAGCGCGCCCTCCTTTTTCCTTCGGACTGGCTCAGCATGGACGGGGGACGAAAACAGCGGCTGCAGGGATGTCCATCGTCAGCTTGCATTTACTGCGGCGCAGTTCAAACACTTCTTCACCCGCTGTGCGACTGCCCTACATCTGCCTCTACAAGGAAGCAGCTTACCACCTGCTACCGTCTTCTCGGCCTGCCCTGCGAGACACTCGAGGACATCCTCTTTACCACCGGCTGCAGCGATTGTCAGCGCAACGCCCTTGCCGCTTTTCTCTCCATCAACACTGCCGGCCTCAGAGAGCGTCCTTAAAACCCACTCTACACGGAGACTACTGCGCTGCTGCTTCTACCTTACGCGAGCCCTTCTTTTGTGTCTTTCCTCCTCCCTGTCCCCTTTTTATCTCCTTCCCCCGTGTATGTATCGGTTGAGGTGTCCTCTTCAAGAGACAGTTATCGTGCACACCGAACCCTCTTCTATCTCAGTAGAATCACCAACCAAAGCGTTACAAATATAGCATTACCCAATCTCACCACGCCTATTTCTGGGTATATTTGAAAGTAAAGTCTTTATCCTGGCTAGAATGTTTTGTGTCGTTATTATATCGCCGTAGTTGGCCAACAGGAACACAAGTTTATTAGTAAGAGTGGCCTGCGAAGAACTTACGCATCCTGCAAGGGTCGGCAAACGCACTCATGAGTCGACTCACTCGAACTCACTCAAACTCAGATTGGGCCGTGATTCTGAGTCAGTGAGTCCGGGCCAGTAACCTTTCGGTGAGTTTGAGTCCAAGTGAGTCCGGCTGAGAAAAAGAATTTGTGAGTCTCAGTCCTAGTGAGTGCAGTTGAGGAAAGTATTGTGAGTCGAAGTCCGAGTGAGCCCTAAAAGCACAATATGTCGCAGTTTCACCGCAAGGGCGAAGCAATTAATGCGACAGCAAGAAAATATAATGTTATCTGCAGTGAGGCTGACAGCTAACTCTTTTGGATCCCGTCTCACGCAACTCTACAAAACGCTGGAGTAAGAGAATACGGCCGCTCAATGCACACTTTCCGCAGAGTATCTTCGCGTTGAGAGCGCAGCACGTAGAAGGGTATACAAGCCGCCCGCTGATGGCTGCCGAGATATCGAGCGCGCTCCTAAAATCAAGTTCCCATTTGCTGCTCGAGCGACCCCCCCTCCCCGTCTTTTCATGCTCGTTAAGTACTGGTGGGGTGTGGCCTCTGCGGTTCGACGGCAGGCCTCCCGAGCGGGGTGATGTTATTGCATGCGCCCTCCGAGTGACGGAGATGGGCCGGCTCGATTGGTCTCTGCTGAAGCCGCGTTCTTCGCCCCCTCTCGCGCGTTATTACCCACGGGTATAACGTACAATGCACGGAGGGATGTTAGCAGTTTGGACATTATACGGGACATGACAGTGACGGCGACAGCGACGGCAAAAACCCGTCAAAAATGCCCATATAATTGCTATTGCAATAAAATACATTTCTTGATTGAGCCTGAGTGAGCTCAATTTTTTTCGCCGACCTATGGCCTTCTGTAAAGGACGCACCACCGCAATAAATGGTCACGTGAGGTGAAGTCACGCAAATAAAAAAAATTTGAAGGCTATCGTAGAAAAAAAAGAAGGGAGCAAAAAAGAAAGAAAGAAAGAAAGAAAGAAAGAAAGAAAGAAAGAATGAAAGAAAGAAAGAAAGAAAGAAAGAAAGAAAGAAAGAAAGAAGAAAGAAAGAAAGAAAGAAAGAAAGAAAGAAAGACAGAAAGAAAGAAATTGATGTATCATTATGTGGAAGTCACGAGGTACCTAGAGGGAAAAAGAGTGAAATTTTTGGGAAATATTTTGCCTTGATATAATGCATTAGGTTCCACCTACTCAGCAATGCTTTCGTAAATCTGTGCGTCTCCTTTGTTACACCGATTCGCCCCGAGCTGCCCTGGTGGCTGATAGGATATGGCTTCGCGCTGTATGCGTCAGCACGCGCGTTCGAGTCCCGGCCAAGGCGACCACATTTCATTGTGGGTGAAGCGTAAGGACGCCATTGCGCCGAATTTCACATCTTCTTTAAAGAACTCCTTGCATGTAAATTAGTCATGTCGAGAAGACGCAAAGACGCTCTAACGGTGTCAAAAAAGAAAAAAAGCTACGTGAAGTCACCCTGCGATACGATTGTTTTTACATCTGTCCTGTCGTTCTACTGTTCCGTATTGCCATTATATTTAGCCGCTTTGTATACAAGTGTTTCGATAGAACTAAGAATGATACGCAATGCCAAGGGACTTATTTCTTCGTCTTTTCATTATAAAAGAATGCCCATCAAACACGAACGTGAGTGACGGTAACACATTGCGCATATACACGATGCAAAAATGTTAAACTTACAGCAGCCGGATTCGCACTCTTGTCATTTAGTGCCTAAACTGATGTCTTATACACTGCACCACATGAAGTGCTAATCGAAGGAATGCCTTTGGCAATGTTCCCGAGCGCAAATCAGCGCGTGCAGACGTCTGGAGCGTTTTCTCAACGCTGAAAGAGTCGTCAAGTACTCGTAATGCTATTCGCATTCGCAGTAATTGAAAGTAATTCATTACTGCCGTAGTTTATCGTTTCTTAAGCCGAGGTATGTTATAATAATGATGGGGTTTTACATCGCAAAACCACGATATGATCATGAGGGGCGTCGTAATGGAAGGCTCCGCGAATTTCGACCACCTGAGGTTGTCTAGCTTGCACCTAAATCTATGTACACGGGCCTCTAAGCATTACGCCTCCATCTACATGCGTCCGCCGCAGCCGGCATTCGGTCACACGACTTTCGGTTCAGCAGTCGAGCACTGTAACCACTACTGCACCACGGCGTCTCTTTATTAAGTCTGGTGATTTTCTCTTGACAAGGTGTGCACGAAGGCTTACCTTCCGCAGCTGCAGCAAATGTCAAGCACAAGAAGGTGAGGTTGGTGCTGAGCCTCTTTATGTGGTTCTTGAGGCTGCGCTGGGAAAGTTCCGGTGATGGCGCTCCTGTGGTCCGTGAGCTCGGCGCCCCTTGTGCTTCCGGTGTAGCCACAGCGGCCGGTGGTTGCAGAGTCGCAGAGGCGCGGCGACTTGAGTGTCCATGCTCGGGGTCTGGATTAAGATACACCTGGCCATCCGGCGCGGCTATGGCTGGTTCTGCACTCGGGGGTACCACTTGTACAGTAAGGGGTTTCTTCGCCTTCTGCTTCTTCTTCTGTATCTCTGAGAGGTCCTTTCCCCTCTGCTCGGCAGCTACACAAAAGGATGGGAACAGTTATTACGTAGAGAAGCCAAGCCGGAATTCAAACATCATCTTCCCGTTCGCCAAGTTTCTCGGACATGCCCATTCCCAGACCCCTCTCATGTGCTTTTGGGCGGAGTAGTTCTGCACGTTCGCGTTCCCAAGGCACTTGTGGTTCCTGTTCATCATCATCATCATCATCATCATCATCATCATCATCATCATCATCATCGTTATCCTCATTAGCCCGACTATTCCTGCTCTAGAATGCTTCCCAAGTCCACCTACTCCCGTGCTTGCTACGGCCACGTTGTCCCCGCAGACTTCTTAACATCGTCTAAGAGCCTTATTCATCAGAGCCTCTTAAGTGTGAGAGACACCAGCCGTAGAGAAGCCAACTCACTGGTTGCACTGACAATCGTAGAATCATCTTTCCGCGAGTTAGCCTAGCGTTGTAAGGCAGTTTCTTGCTGGTCACGTTAGTGGGCGTAGTTTCTGATATTTTAATGCGTTAACATCTTTGGCAAGGTTTCCAAGGAAGTGTGCGAGTCATGGCGTGAAACGGTGTCCAGAGTGAGTCGGAGCCGTCACTGCTGTGAAAAGAAAGGCCAGACCGTCACATGAAATATACTGATTAGTAGGTACGTAGGTACCTGAAATACGTGAAAGGGGCTTGACATCGCAAAAATAAGCCGGTTCTATTGACTGGAGTATCTATGCAAATTCTCTCTGGATGGGACCGTGACGCCCGTGGACGGAGCTTATATTTATTCTTAGGTTCTAACCGACTATACACTATACTAAACTACCCTTCTAACGCCGCCTTAAGTTTCGATGCGACTGGTCAATAACATGACACTGTGTCAGGGGATGCGTGCGAAGGGCCAAAGATATCGAAATATGTAGTGCGTACTTGGCAGGAACCTGGGGAAGCTGGACATGGGAAGGGCGGTTAAGAACGTGACGATGGAGGCTCCGAAGAATCCAAGCCACCAGGCGCCCACCCAGTTGTTGCTTGTAGAGGATATGCCCAGCCTGAAAAAGAGAGGTTTCTCTTCTACGCGCGGCTAATACAAACTGCAACTTTTTGGTATCTAGCTGAATACTCTTAACATAATGGCGGCCTCATTTGATGCAAGTATTCTCCGCTTTTTTTCACCGAAGCCCACCTAGGAGCATCTTCATTCATTGACAAATTTACACATTTAATCTATTCGCAATGTTTTAAAGGTTCAGGGTACAGACAACATTAAGAGTAAAAGCGGCAAGTGAGTGGCGTTCTTTCTCACAAGACAATCAGCTGCGTTTCACATTTTACATGCTTTTGTAGATTGACATGTTCCTTTCGCTGGTTATCACATTGCACACATGCGAAAGACAGGGTGAATGAAAAGTGTGGCCCTTTATTTTATTGAGACTGTGTGTTCTACGAACAACATAGGATGGTGTCTAAACCGCCTCCGATAAATTTTAACATTTAATGTAAACGCGCGCATCGAGTTCAGAAAGCCGTCCCGATCAACAATGAAAAACGCGGCGGCGCTACGAGCCGTGGGCGCCCCACAAGTTCCAAGAAACAATTCCTTCTCTACTACGGGCCTTTTTGGTAATCCTCAGCGTTCGCCGTGACGTCAACATTCAGGTCTGCTAATGTCACCCACAAAAATAACCCGATTTTTTGCTCGCAAGTACACGCCGCTCTTTCTCCTCGCACGGTGAGGAGCAGCACTCGGCTAGGCGGAAATACGAAACGACGAACGGAACATAGGGAAGAAAAGAGCGAAACGAGCGAGGGCCTCTTTTGAATGATCAAACGCGTGTAACTCCGCTATTACGGCACCGTTTCGATAAGTTTTTACGGCTACGTGTTCGTTGTAGACTCGCGCAAAACTGCAATATCACAAATTACGACCTCTGGGTGGCTTAGGAGCCCCTTAAAGTGGAATAGCAGCTTCCTCATTTTTCTGCACGTAAGCATGAACCGTAATACTCTGCTGTACTAAATATTTATCCACGTACGACAAGCATTCTCTCTACTGATAAATGTCAGAGCGGGCCCATAGCAAGCAATATATTTCAAGGGGGGGGAGGATTTGCTGAAGGGCTTGACTATTTGAGAAAAAAATCCATTTTCATTATTTTCGGTAAAACACCCCCTCCATCAATATTTCGAGGAAGGGGTTGGGGCTACTAACAGTTCGATGGTTTTTACGCACTGGACCTTCAGTATTTAGGCTCGGCTCCGTTATATTGCTGCGATAATAACACGTAACTTTAAACAATAATATAAGCTCTTGCTTGTATAATTTGGCGCCCTATACTGTGAATAACCTATGGTATTGCCGAAAACGTAGTAAAGCGTTGAATTATAAAAGTTTTACGATTCTTTGTTTCATATCTGCGTACAGGTGGCCCCTCTTGTCACTGGGCACTCGCACTGATTTCACAAATTCATCAACCTCGTTCTCCACATGCGAACATGCCAAAACAGCAACTTCGCTTACTCCGAAGAGTCGACCGTTATGTCCGTGTATTTAGAGAGGAAGAACGCTCCCAGCAGAAAACCCATGGCAGGTCCCAGGATCGATGTAGCGTAGAATATGCCTGCGAGAGCACACATCGCCTCAGCATTATCTTCATTTTCCTTGGCACTGCCCTAGCTCGGCATACTCACTCATGAGTACACTGATTCACACTCATTTGAAAGGCGTGAGTGTGAGTATGAGGGAGTGACGAGGTGTGTGAGCAGGCGTGAGTATGAACGTGAGTGAGCAATCGCAAATGTAAGTAGGCGTGAGCATGAACGTCAGTGAGTACTCACGAGTGTAAGTAGACGTGAGTATGAACGTGAGTGACTACTCATGAATGCAAGTGGACGTGAGTATGAACGTCAGTGAGTACTCATGAGTGTGTGTATAGGCATCAGTATGAACGTGAGTGAATACTCACAAGTGTGAGTACGCATGAGTATGAACTTGAGTAAATACTCATAAGTGTGTGTAGGCATGAGTATGAGCGTGAGTGACAACCAATGAATGTGAGTAGACGAGTATCAATGTGAGTGAGCACCGATGAGTGTGAGTATGCGTGAATAGGAACGTGAGTGAGTGCTGATGAGTGTGACTAGACGTGAGTGTGAACGTGAGTACTCAGGTGTGCGAGTAGGCGTGAGTATGAGCGTGAGTGCGCAAGAGTGTGAATAGACATGGGTATTAGCGCGAGTGAGTACGTGAGTACGTTCACACTCACGTCTAGTCACACTCATCAGCACTCACTCACGTTCCTATTCACGCATACTCACCCATTGCAGAGTATTCAGACATATTTAGTCATCATCAGCAGCAAAAGCATCAACAAAGTGAACAGCTGCGTAGGTTCACGTGTTGCCTCACGGATGCGTAGTGGGCCCTTCGCTGATTTGCAAAAGGAATAATTATGCCGTAGTGGGCACTTAACAACGGTACTTGCAATAGGCATTCTAGGATACTTTGAAACGGCCACTGTTACGCGCACAGTCGTTCGTTTCCTTACGACTTGATCGATGCACGCACCGAGAACCGAAGCGAGGCTAGGAATTGCGAAGGCGCTGCGCACGGCGCCCGGATACGCGATTGCGTTCTACTCTTGGAGGTGAAGCTCAAGCGTGCTCAAAGTTTTTTTGAGTCCAAAGTTATTTGGAATGTGTTCATTACATTACTAAATCTCCAGCCTACAAAAGCAATTCATTACACTACTGATTACAGCAAAATTAATTTAACTACAGTAATTTCATAATTCCATTAATGCTATGTGACCTTAAGCGTACCAGTTCATTCATAAGGTTTGCTTCTAGTTGCAAACAGCACGGAGGAGCTAGGGCAGCGTCTACAGGCACTGCTCTCTTTTTACTGCAGCGCAGAGCGTACTACAAGAACCATCGGTAACCGCGCACATGTTACCTTTTCCCACATCTCCTCTCCACGAATGAAGACACTTAAATGTCACGTAACTTGCGCACTGTGTTGCGAGCTCACGTTACGCTATATTTCCAGGTCAGCCGTGTAGAGATGAAACATGTGATGTTTTCATAGTATGGGCAAGTTCAATAGCTTAATAAGTTATTGGGGCCCAATTTAAAAACTTCGGAGCAAGTTTTATTTCCAGCACGCTTCTGAAAGTATATGTGCTCGCCAATGCTGCGCACACTACGAAATCGCAACACATGAAGACGCATTATTTTAGAACAGAATCTAAATATTAACATTCACTTGAGTATAAAGAAATGTAAGGACCACTACTACAGTCATTACTTTTCTGCTTAATCTGATATGCATTCAGCAGCACTCGGGTTAACACTTCCCTGCTTTTTCATATCACGCGAATGTTCCTCAGAGAGCAATACGCGGCTGAACGAAACACAATGGAGAGCAATGCGTGAACTCAAACCACTCCTCAAGCGAGTGTTATCACAGCGGCCGGTTTCGCCTGCGCAGACTTTCTCAAAGCTCAGCGGAATTTACCAGACAACGCGTCTCGTGTGGCATGCTTAATTTCGCACAAAACCAAGAACAGGTCGACCGTGCCGGCAATTTGTGTCATCGTCTGCGTTACAGTGATGTTCACAGCACACGGTAACTCACCCATGTAGAGAGAGACCTTATCAGACGGCGTATTTTGGTCCAGGTAGGCCACGCCCAGAGTGAAGAACGGCGAAGAACCGATGCCGTGCAGTGCATGACCCAACTAAGCCAAGAAATGAAGAACAAGTACTAGTGGAATCCAGTGGTGGACGTCTATTAAGATCAGTCTTACGGTACGAAATAGTGAAGCATTTTGATAGGATATTTCTGAAATGTGTCGGCTGCCATTGCTGGCATGAAGCATTCCATCACACACGGCTGGTGTATGGAACTCACCGTACACGCACACATCACTTCGCAAACTTTTAGGCATAAAGAGGAAACGAGTTTCATCATGCATACCTTGAAATTTCCTTGCGGTGATGACGCATAAAAGCATACGCAGGTTTATGGTTTGGCTTGAATTTTTAGTACAACCTAATGGTCCGTAATCTATATTAAGGCAATAAGCAAACCTCGATTACATAAACATACCTTTAAAAGACGCGTCTAACAAACAAATGTCAACAGCGTACAAGTGTTTAAGCATGCTACGATATGCTTTCATAGCGTGACAACCTCATCACACAGATGAGGTGGCTTGAATTTTTTCAATAAGAAGGAAATTTTATTTCGTTTCTGTTCACAGCAAGCGTGTCTTATCACCCTCGCTGTGCTTTAAATATTTATCGCTTCAGTCATGCAGGCCAAAGCCGTCACTATTTTTCTCGCCCGCCTTTCAAACCAAGCTCCAACACTTACCGGAAAATATAAATTGAATTGATTTGAATTTCATTTATTTATTTATTTATTTATTTATTTATTTATTTATTTATTTATTTATTTATTTATTTATTTATTTATTTATTTATTGAAGACAGTATGCGAACACTGAGTAGACTTATAGCCGTAGGCCAGTTTCGGCCCAAAAATATTTCTTTCTTTATTGGCACTTTGAACAATAAAACTAAACAATGCTTTAGTTTATAACATCTAGTTAACTTTTAAAGCAACAATTCAGCAAACAATGAATCAGATGAAACAAAACAAATGAAGTTTTAACTGGAAAAGAACATACAGAAAAATCTCTATATACAATAAAAGTGCAAGTTCCAAATTTTAAAACGAGAGTACAATCAGAGACCTGTTAATACTTCTAAATACTGTTTTTATTACGAAAGGACCAACATTCCAGATTTTAATAGCATTGAACTGTAGAAGGCGTTGACGCTATACGTTATTAGACGGAGGAATGTTCCAATTACTAAAAATTAGTTGTCTTGCAGAACGACAAGGTGTGCGAAAATATGACACACGAAAAGGGCGTTTGTGATTGACGATGCTGTAATCCCATTTGGCTAGTATTAATTTCCATAGCGGGTCGAAGGGTAAGAAACGCGACAGAGAAAACCGATGTTTGTTAGGGTCAATATGCTCATAGTGAGTAATGATTCTCGTAACACGTTTTTGAAGTCACCTGACGGGGCCCAGATAAATTCTGTACGTGCCTCCCCGAGATTCAGTGCAAATCAAAAGGTGGCGATGAATGAAAGTGCAGTAAAATATTCGTACCGTAGTCGTATTAATGTAAATACGAGTCTGTAAGCGCGCAAAATCTTTTAGTTAATATCGAGCAGACATTTTGCACCCGCATTCATCAATGAAAGTGGTTATCTATGGCGACTCCAACGTACTAAATAAAGGTACTGGTTCCATCTCGCACGCGTTAATTTCTATCTTTATTACATAAGCGTTTATAAATTTCAACCTTGTCTTTCTTTTTGATATTTTAGTGTATTATTTCATAACCACTGAGCAACGTCTTCTTTTTTTTAATTCGACGTTCCCCTTCGCTTCAAGATCGTCTACATGATCAGCTATTACAATAAAGCAAATATCGTCAATTTTCACCAATACGTTTGAAAACTAATCTGCGCGGAAGGTCGGTAACTTATAAAAAAAATCAATATCCGTTATTACCTTCGTTTTGTGCCGTTTTGGCGCAGCCTTCACAGATTCGTACGCTCTCCATTCTCTTCAATTCAGAAAGTTGTAGTACACCCTGAAAAGTATTGCTACTTTATGCGCCTAACTTATGCTGTGCCGTTGCTGTTGCCACCTTTCTTTGTTTTTACAGCAGAGCTGTTATGCCCGAGGCACCCTAAGACTACGGAAAGCTGGCGCTGAATGGCCACGCGTATTAAGAAGCTCACGAATTCGTGTTTGCATCCGAGTTTATTTGCATTCTTGCTTCTCGCAGGCTTTTACAGGTACAGGGTCGATGGAAAGAAACGCGAACATCTCGGCCGTGCTGTTTTAATCACGTTCTCACTGTGGTGGCAATATAAAGATGCTAGATGGTGATTAATTGTATCATGGATGACTCCATCTTCTCATCAATCATCCAGGCTACAACCACCTGAAGATAAATGCGAAACAGCAAAGAATGTAGATGCCGCATGTGCGCGTTTCTTTCCATCCCCATTGTGCGTATTCCGCAGGCAGTCTGTCAGGCCGTGCTGTCGGTTCGATACTTGCATTCGAGTTTGATAGTATTCGCGTTTTATTTTCTATTTCAGACTATTGCAACCACGACATTCGCATGCGTTAGTATGTAATACTGTTGTGTTCCACATCCCCTGCCCCGCTCTGAGATACTTCTGCACCTAACGTGGTTTTCTTACAGCCTCAAGGATCGGAGGCACTGCAAGCTTTCTTTACCTCAGCTGGTTATGCACTGACTCCGTGATCGGCCCATTTTGAGCAAGCGAAGATGTATAATATGACGACGCCACGTTATGTGGCGTCACAATGGTGTCACAAAATTTTATTATCTGTGACGTCATCTGATGACGCCATCCCGTAAGGATGATTTCTTGCTTCACTCGTGTTGACGCCACCTACGATCAATTTACGCGTTTGATGGGGAATCTAAGGCTTTTGCCTTAATGCACTGTTCGGCTATCATTCCATGAAATTCCAGCTGCCGCTGGTGTTTGGGAGATGTGGCTTGCAGTAACTAGGCGGGATAATTGGTCTGCTAATGCATCTTAAAACTACACTAGAATATGTAGCCGTCATTTACGACCTGAATATTTTACCCCCTTCTCTGTCTCCTGCTCACTCTCATCTCTCCTCATCCTCACTCCCCCTTCACACCCCCTCGCTATACTGTACTACGCACGCCTATGTTACCTATTGCCCTCCCCTCGTCCTTTAACTCCTCCTCACGCTCACAACACTCCTCCTCACCCTCACCGCCATTCCCACCCCTTGCTTTACAATACTTTACTCGAGGACAACTTTTTTTGGCAATGAACGAAAGGCTGCGGAGGCGGTGCTACTGCGTATGTATTGCTGCGCGAAATAGTCCGGTTCGGTGCGCATTTCGAACTTAGATTTGGCTTGTGGACCTTCCGTATCTCCTGTCACGGCCGTTTGATTATTCGAGCGGCCGTCACAGGTTTAGACAGACATTCGTTAGTGAAATTCGTGAGAAGCTCCTTCGGCGATACATCGGAAAAGCTGGAGGATGACGAGAGCTCACCTGAAGACGAAGACGTCATTTTGACTGTGAGGTGCGCGTAAGAAGTCCCTCGTTTTCACACGCGCAAAAACGCGAAATGAAACTGCACTGAGTAAAACAAATATAAATATCTCCTTGGTGCATGCTGACCCTCTTTTCAAACAGCGGCCCGTAGAAAATGATTTTTTTATTCTCTCGTAGAAAACACAGAAGCAATCGTGGGACTATATTCTTCAGCGGTAGCACACGCGTAGTTCAGCTCTGTAGCCTTCCCTTCATTTCCAAAAAATTTGTCCGCGAATATACACATGATTGTGCTATACCATGCAGTCTGTGCTAAGCTCTGCCTCCTTCGATCCTCATTCTCATATTCCTCACCCTGACCCCTGTCTTCCCTTTCCCGCCTTCTTGCAACACATGACTATGCTTTAGATTCCTATGCTATACATGGTTTTACGTGCGTGACGCCATACATGCCTGCGCCATGCTCTACCCTCTCCCTTTCTTCCTTCCCTCCTCCTCGCCCTGACTACCCTTTCCCGCACCCTTGCTATTCATGGCTATGACGTGCATGGTTTCGCCTGCGTGACGCCAAGTCACGACGTGAGACGACAGCATACTCTCTTCCTCCTTTTCCTCCTCACCCTCTTCCTTTTTCCGCCCCCCCCCTTGATATACATGGCTATGCTATACGTGGCTGTGCTAAACTTGGTTTGGCCCCGCCACGGTGGTCTAGTGGTTATGGCGCTCGACTGCTAACTCGAATGTCTCGGGCAGGAATCCCGGCCGCGGTGGCTGCATTTTCGATAGAGGCGGAAATGTTTGAGGCCCGTGTACTTAGATTAAGGTGCACGTTAAAGAACCCCAGGTGGTCGAAATTACCGGAGCCCTCCACTACGGCGTCTCTCATAATCATATCGTGGTTTTGGCACGTTAAACCCGCGATATTATTATTATTAAACATGGTTCGGCTTGCGTAACGCCATACAGGACTATGCTATGTTCTACCTTCTCTCCTCCTCATCACACTCACTTCCCTTTCCCACCTATACATGGCTATGCTATAGATGGTTTTACTTACCAAGCGGCGACATAAGGTGACAGCTTACGATGACAGCATATTCCCTTCCTCCTCCCTCCTCCCGTCCTTCTTTCCCTCCTCCTAACCCACACGTCACTCCTCAACCTCACTTCCCTTTCCCGCCCCTTGCTATACATTGCTATGCTATGGATGACTATGCTGCAAGCGTGCCTGGGTAACCAAGTGGTTACGACGCTCGCCTTCTGATTGTGGGTACGTGGGTCAATCTCGCCTTGCCAAGAAATTATGCGCACCATGAAGTAGTACTTGTAGCTCCTGATGCTGTGGGTGCCTGAGGCTCCGGCACACTTTCCGGGGCTTCGCTCGGGACAGATGTCAGTGGCGCCCAAGTCCGACGCCAGGTACGCCGGTGCTAGAAAGTGCGGTGAGCAGAACACCATCGAACCGGTTGCCATGACGAGCGCGCCGATGCCCATTATGACCGGCTTGTGGCCCACGCCGCCGTAGTAGCTCACCGGCATCACCATGATGCACGACGCAACGTTGAACATGCTCAGTATCAACTGCGTCGCAACACATTGTAATGGGAACGACGTTCGTTTTTCTTAGTGCATAAAAAAAGATGATAGGCCGCTCAATATTTGTAGTGATACTGAATGACAATGATGCTGCTAACCTAATCTAACCACAGTAGGATAAGCAACATTAGGTAACAGTAGGGTCATTCCACGCCAAACGTCCCAGACATTGCGCTCGACCCTCTCCAATTGTATTGTAAAAAAATTGTGGACGTTCATATCAGTGCACTATTTGCCCTCGGAAGATATTTTTTAGAAAAAAATTTTTCTTGTCTGTTACATTGATTTGAATTTTGCCGTAGTGGGTGAAACATAGGTTGCGAAAAAATACTCTAAAAAATACAATACTTTACGGAACGCCTTAAATATCTGCTGTTTACTTGAAAAGGAATGGCACTATCTTATTATCACCCATTGACGACCACTACCTTGTCTCACGATGTGCTTTGTGGTGAAGCGATGCTGCAATTCTGCGCCCATTTTGATTATTTTTAAAAAACTCTACGAATATTACAGACAAAATAAGACTATATCACATGGTTGGATAGTTGGCAGTAAGCGTGTCAAAAAATATTGAAGTCGCTGACCGAGTATTTTCGAAGTGGAAGGGGCGCCAACATTGAAAAAAAAATCACAGCATATCCACGGAGTGAATGATGATGAGTGGGCGAAGCTGCGGAGGTTCATCGGTAAACCGTGAATCTTCCGTGAATTCTGCCCAGTACATCATCACCGACGTGAGATCGGGCGCGTTTATACCAAAGGTTCGATGAGTTATGACGACTTGCAGCTCACTTTAATTTTACATGTACGCTGTGAATTTTCGTTGTTTAGAAAACCATTGCTTTAGAAAACATCTGGCGTCTTTCGTTAAGCAACTGGCGTCTTTTCGTTTTGCTTTAGAAACATCTGGCGTTCTTTCGTTTTGCTTTTACAAAACATCTGGCGTCTTTCGTTGGTTTATTTCATCAATCAACGGCGTTTTGAACAAAATTTTTATTGTTTAATCACGCACAGGAGAAATCTCACCAGGCACTACCTTGGAGGTAAACAATGGCTGCTAATGGGAATGAGAGCCAGAAGAAGTCGGCTTTTAGCTAACACTTACACTTCTACTTCTACTAACGTTTCCTACTGGAACATGCCAATGGCTGCTAATGGGGAATGAGAGACAGAAGAATTCGACTTTTAGTTAATGCGCACGCTGCGAATTTTTTATTGTTCAACAACGCACAGGAAAAATCTCCCACCGGCACCACCTTGGAGGTCAAAGCGTAAGACTGGTTACGCACTACAACTACTACGACTACGACTACGAGGGACGAACGGGTGCCGCCTTAAGGAGCTTCGCCCCTAAAATGTGTGAAATGCTCCACGTTCAGGCACATGTAGAGTGGTGATGCAGTCCAAGTAAAAATGCACGCTTGGTCCCGTTGGGAAGAGTAAACAAAGGAGATTTATTTGTGAAAGTTTCATCGGAGTGTTTCTTTTGTTTTGTTTTTGGCGAGAAACAAAAATTTATGTTGAGCGGTCGCGGCGTGCCTGGGCGCGGGCCCGTAAGTCCGCTTCACTGCGCCGCCACTGTTCCTTGGGGCAACGGAAGTATGCAGCGCCCACGCTGATGGCACGATCGTGTGCTGCTGTGAGTTTTCACGTTTCGACACGCATTCTTCGGCTTTCCGCAGTGGAGCCGACGAAGTGTCAAGGAAAACGAGTGATGGTTCGTTTAAAATATATTATTATATAATAAAAGTGGCTAACAGGCACCGGGAATACACTTATAATTCTTTTTTATGGGCAGCTCGCTTGAACGTGACTCGCGCCATTCGTGCCTCGGAGCCGAATGGTGCTACGTATTCTTACGCTCGGATCTTCGGCAGAGGTGAACTTTGCTCCGGTGATCGCGTCGCCGAGCGAGCACGCGGCACTCGAAGGTTCGTCTTTCGGCCGCATCCCTTGGCAACGCGTAAGATAAACATTGCGAATGGTGAGTATACTGCTATCGTGTCATATTTTAGACGGAGAGCCTGTACAACGGAAACCGAAAGCGATAAATATACAAAAGGACAAAGCCGCCTTTACGGCAGCTTCGTCCTTTTAAATGTCTATCGCCTTCGCTTAGTCGCAAGGTGATTACTAAGATGAAAGCATCGCATGCAGCGTGGCAGAACGTTGAGCTCTCAGCAAGGTTTGAGTCTACAATCTCAGTCAAAGGTACGCGCACGTTTCACCTTTTCGTGCCATCATCACTGACCACTCTTAATGCCGGGCTCACCACCTACTCAGCAACACAGGCATTTCAAGTGGCGAAGACCATACGTCGGCAACGGAAGTAAGAACTGCAACCTCCGCAGAGATCGAAAACACAACCTAAGCTCTGCGCCTGTCGTACGTGTGCATGCAGTGACGTGGCAATGAAATCGTGCTCTGCTCCGACTACCAACCGGCAGCCTTTAGTGCCCTTCCGAAACATTTTGCCAGCCATATACATTGTTTGCAAGTTTTCAGCAACGTGAAAACTCACAGCAGCACACGATCGTGCCACCCGCGTGGGCGCTGCATACTTCCGTTGCCCCAAGGAACAGTGGCGGCGCAGTGAAGCGGATTTACGGGCCCGCGCCAAGGCGCGCCGCGAACGCTCAACATAAATTTTTGTTTCTCGCCAAAAACAAAAAACACTCCGATTAAACTTTCACAAATAAATTTCCTTTGTTTACCCTCCCCAACGAAACCAAGCGTGTATTTTTACTTGGACTGCATCACCACTCAACATGTGGCTGAACGTGGAGCATTTCACACATTTTTCAATGTTGGCGCCCCTTCCACTTCGAAACTACTCGGTCATCGACTTCAATACTTTTTTGACACGCTTACCGCCAACTATCCAGCCATGTGATACAGTCCTATTTTGTCTGTGGTAATCGTAGAATTCTTAAAAAATAATCAAAATGGGCGCAGAATTGCAGCATTGCTTCACCACAAAGCACATTGTGAGACAAAGTAGTGGTCATCAATGGGTGATAATAAGATAGTGCCATTCGTTTTCAAGTAAACAGCAAATATTTAAGGCGTTCCGTAAAGTATTGTATTTTTAGAGTATTTTTTCGCAACCTATGTTTCACCCACTACGGCAAAATTGAAATCACTGTAACAGACAAGAAATATTTTTTTTCCAAAAAATACTTTCCGAGGGCAAATAGTGCACTGATATGAACGTCCACAATTTTTTACAATACAGTTGGAGAGGGTCTAGCGCAATGTCTGGGACGTTTGGCGTGGAATGACCCAGTAGCCAACTTTAGCAAACACGTAATGTTAAACGCAGCGCACGTGTCGTGCCTAAGACTTCATGCTTTTCTTCCGAAGTACGCGCACCTTTAATTCCTCTTCTCCAGACATTGCGTCCTGCATGTCATGAATTAGCTAGCACTATCCAACATTAATGATCACTTAACCATCGCCCTTAAGCCCCTGCAACTGCAAGTAGTTAGCCGACGTTACATAGTACTGTCAGTATGCGAGTTTATGTTGTCGAATTCGGTCAGAAATTGTTGGAAACAGCATGCCCCAATGCAAAATGCGCATGAAATTATTTCTGGCTCCCTTCCACGCACTTACACGAAGATCGTTTCTGACCAGATTGAGTACATCTCGAAAAGATGCCCCAGCTGGCTTGTCACTTTGCACAGTCCAATTGCATAACAAAGGTAAAGTGGATGCACTTTGTAGGAATAAACTGAAGATAAATAACCAACTTTTGAAACAACGAAACGCGACGCAAGATCGATGAGAAAGTTGTGCATTGGTTAACAAAACGTGTGATTAGATAGTTTCTAATTTTATCTATTAAGTATAAGTGTTTTTCTGCTTACAACGGATTCCCGCGAAATACCATAAAATTCCATGTGACATGACCGCTAGCGTGCCAGTGCGCGCTGCGATTGCAATGCTTCCTAAGGTGTCGCGTTCCATAGTAATTTTCGGGGTGTGTTGTCACTTAAAAGCCGACAGGACACCGACGACGGAAGTGGCCGCGCGATGACGCACTTGTTGCTTACGGTCGTACAAGCGAAAACCGCTGCTATCTGCGTACTGCTGTCATGAACCGTCGCGAGGGAAGCATATCGTTTGTGCGCGGAACCTTAGGGAGCACTCCAATCATGGCACGCAAGCGGGCATGTCACGTGGTATATTTTTATATTTCCCGGGCATCTGTAGTAAGCTGAACAACACTAATACCTAATAGACAAAAAGCAAGACACTGTTTAATATGACGTTTTGAAAATTGATCTACAACTTTCTCATTGGAATTTTCGCCTAGCTTCGTTGGTTCACATGCTAGTTAATTATTCTTGCCTAATTAAGCGATTAAGCTGAACACAAAAAATAGTGTGACGCACTCCATGCAGTAGTCAGCAACATGCATTTCGTCGCGTCATCTTAAAGAGCGTCCGCATATTTTTAACTTCAGGCTTAAGTCAGCTGGGACACCCTGTATATTTTTTACCATGTGACGAACCTCCCGTCACGGTCGCTTGATGTCGGTTATGGCTGATGAGTACGCAATTCGCTGATAAGTACGCGAATTTGATTCCAGACATGAAGGCCCCACTTCGTTAGGTACGCAATGCAAAACGCTTGTGCACTTTGTATGACACAAAAGAACCAGCGCATGGAAGACGGGGACAAAAGAAAATTACGTAGAGTGGATAACAATTGACGCTCCCTTAACCTGTCTAGTCTGCCACATCCGTAATCATGCTTAACGTTACATGCCCGCTACAGATTCCTATAAAGGCAAGATTATTCCCGAGGCCTGCTTCTCAATCATGTTTCCTAAGTGCACTGCCTTAACGTTACTTCGCTTTTATGGTGAATAACCCCACCATTTATTAAAGGAGTGGTGACAAAAATTCGGACACTATTTCACTCTTGTATACATCACACTGATGGGAAGATAGAGGTGCCATCTGTACAATATCAGCCATAAATACAGCCTAGAAAGTAGTTTAACTGAGTTTTGAGGACAGTGAAAATGCTGAATCGGAAATAGAAGCAAAAAGCGATGAGGTCATTGAGCGGAGACTTTTTGTAAATAAAGTACATCACGTGTTCTGGCCGTATTATGTAAACTTAAAACTGCGCTTGGGACGAGACATCAGAGTAGAAGCAGACAGGACGAACGCAGAATAACAACTGATTTATTGAAATCACATAAACCTCCCTCCTGAAGCAATGCGCTTTAGGTTTAGTTTACATTTTAAGTTGACATAATATTGCAGTTTAAGTTCACATAATATGTCTACCAACCAGCCCCCCAACAGACGCTCCTCGTGTTCTGACCGGGTTGCCGGAGACGTGTACGAGATGGACAACGCTGCTAGCGACATCAGATGATGCAGAGTCAAACCAAAGACCTACAAATATAACATTGCACCGACTCACCCGCTTACTGACTCTACGTAAAGCATTGGCAGTGATATGATTAGCTACTCGCAGTGCTCTCTTTTTTTTTCGACAATAACAGTGACGCGACTGAGAAAACATAAAAAGGTATATTGTAGTTGGACAAACTATCACACGATGTCGCTAACGGCTCCGCGGCTGCTGCTGCTGCAGCCGTCAACGGCTTTGGTAACTGGGTGTCCGCGAACGTTAGGAAGTCTGCAGACAAACTAATACTCTTTACTGCTACGATCGTACTGCGTAGGGGACAGATAACTGCTTCGGTGCTCCGACATCCATAGGAGAGCTTGGTGTGCACTTAGAACGCAGCGTTGCCCGATCTAAATACAAGTACAGCGTACATCACGCCACTTGCATGTTACACATACGCACTGCTACAGAGTGCCAGTTTTGTGATTTCATTGCTTCCTTCGTCACTTCTCAACCTGCTACTTGACAAACGATCGGAGCGACAATGATTCAGCGCGCCTAATGCGGCGCCTGCTCCAAGCCTCATGGAAAACGTCGCCCCAGTTGGACGACGACGACAAGAAAATCGCAACCACCGGCGAGGCTCGCGAAGTGAATCGAGCTTTTCTGGCTGATATTTACACTCCACCCAGCTCCTTCGTCCATCGCAGCACTGTATAAGCAACGTAGTTTGGCGATCGAGGAAACGAGCACTCGCAATGATCGACGCAGCAGACGAAACAGCAGCGCTGACAGCATGGCAAGAGCTGGACAGTGACGTCACTGGTTCTCGCGGTCACCTAATAGTACTTATTAACGAGCAGGCTGACTACGTCACGGTACCCTTGAGTGCTCTTCGAAATTGAAACTACCACCGGTCGTAATATACGAGCATATAACTAAACATTCTTCTCGCGCTGGGTCAAATGAGTTTAGTTGCCGCTATTAACGAGTCAGAAGCCCCTGATTAAAAGCAAGAAACAAAGGATAACACATTTTCTCTCACCACTCTTTTACCTAATTTATTAATTGTAGCATATATTCGCCTGAAGTGAAAATTATAATAAAGCTTAGATCGCTAAAAAATGAATTATCCAGAGAACCGGAGGGTAGAGAGCTTCTTATACGAATGGGAAAAGTACTGTCCATACGAATGGAGAACGCAGAGACCGTAGTGTTACGGAATCAAGCCCGAAATTAACCTTTTTTTACGATGGTTGCTGTACTATTTTTAACCAGCCATGAGGTTAATAGTTACGATGAGAGCCAGACTAAATTCATTCACGCGAAGCGCGTTCTCAGCGCATATGACTAAGCATTTCTATGGAAGTTAAGAATGACGCTTGTCCGTTTCGTGACATACATGTCTACGATAGTAGGGCGTCGCTTACACCGGATTCGATGCCGAGAAGCTGAAACCGTTTTTCGATTGTCGGGGTCACCACGGACACCAGGCCGTTGACTACGAAGCCTTGCGTCATGCCCAGGAGACAGACGCAAATGAGGTAGCTCACAGGCGTACGGTACTTCTGCAGGAATTCCGGGTACATGCCCAGCAGGCCGCAGTAGACATCGTGCTCGTTGAGTGGTGTGCCCACATCAAGCGCTCCTTCCCCATCCTCTGGTGGCGACCTCTTCACTACCTCCGGCACCGAACCACCGAAGGAGGAAATGGAAAACTCAGACGATCTCTGGTTATTCTCGGGGGACCACATCGTGTACGTGCAGTCCTGCATCCGTAACCATCAGTGTCGTTTACTGGCTATGGTCTATGTTTGCCGACATCACAATTACGATACTGATTGTAGCACTCTCGCTTCTCTCAGAGCGAAATGCAGCAACTCCCACATTTAGGCGTCGTTGCACGCCAAATGCCCCAGATAGCGAAAATGCGCGGGTCTCCACGCTCTATAGGGTGTGCTTAGTTCTGTAGCGCGTGCATAATCGCAGAAGAGAGCAAGACGTGCAAGCGTGGACACTGGTCACTTGTGTCCACGTTTTCCGGCTTAATTGTCTGCTATGATCAGTTCTACTGTCTAGCTGAACCTTCTCTTGCTCTAGAATATGGAATCATCTTTTTACGCCTTGTGTGGGATGGCTGCGGGATTTCTGTTTGCACCCACGGTTATTCGCGACATTTAGTCCGATAGTAATACAACAGTAACATCTCACTGCACTAGAAGCGGCAAAATGTAATCGTTGCATTTACTTACGTCTGCGCAAAACGCGTTGAGAGAAGTCAAGAATGGTGACCGTGACAGATGCGTTCCTTGAGAAGCGTTCGTGAGCCGTCGCGTGCCCTCGTGAGTTCTTCTTCTACTTCGGTTCCTTTTACTTCTCTTTCTTCCGCGAGGCTTTGTTAAACGTTGTAGTAGGTCATCTGGAAAAGACACTGTTTTACAAGGAGTATTTGGACTCGAAAATGAATTGCGACTTAACCCGAACACAGTCGTATAGACTCTTCCTCCGAACGTATCTTTCTAGATTATAAGGACGCCCAGAACATACATAAAGTTCACCTAAAATAATTTGCAATCAGTCAACCTCGTCGTCTTCGTTGAACTGTGACTACTGGGATCAGATCTTCACTTGTGGTCACTGTGGAGTCCGTCGTTCTATGATTCACACAGTATGCACGATTTCTTAAAAATAAATATGGCGGTTTAATTTAAACTCAAGGTATCCCAGCGCCAAAGACGTTGGATATCTGTCGAGTTGCATGCCCACCATTGGACGCGTGGGCTTTTCCTGAGCGTCGTTAAGTCTGCGAAAGTCTGTCCACCTTTAACTCCATGAAACATTTCTTCATCTAACACTATGGGTTTCAGGTGGGTGGTGTGTATTACCCGTCACGTTACCCATCGCCTGCGGATATAACGGCATTTGTGTAGTATCTGCCGGCACAGCTGTGCTCACCGAGCGTAACCTTACGCACACTGCTTACTTACAAGTGACGGCAGCGCTACGTTTATCCACACAGGAAAAACATGAACATAAACGTAAACGTGAATAAAAATGCTTCGACGGCGGGATTTAAACTATTGTCATGTATAGTAGGAATTCCGATGCTCTAATTCCTACACATGAGAGCCATGCCTTATCAGGCTGAGTAGAACGACCTGAAGGAAGATGTCAAGCCTGCAAGAGATAATGGGCAGACGCTTGCTGCGTTTTCCACAGCGCCGAGAAACAGTTTCATCGAGGATTCCCTTCATGCAAGCGCAATGTTTTCGCAACGTCGGCGGCTAGGTGTCGTCGGATCATCATGATGCTATTCGGATTGACAGTGCTGACTGACATCCGTCAATTTCTCCTCTCACTTATTTCAGCTGCCATGTAATAGTTGTTTCGCCTACTCATGTTCTTTTGCAATCCAATACAATCCCAGTCGTGACGATGGCATTCGTTCCCTACGACACCTAGTACGCGGACGTATAACACCGCTATGACACGGCAATGTGAATGATAACATGCCGAATTCCGCACGGTGGGTCTTATACCGGGCTCACACGGTCAATTTTGATCACGATCGGGTCAGATGCGGATCATATTTCTTTATCGTGATTGGTTTTATTAAGCAAGATGCAGAATGGAGCCAATCACTGTTTTGAAATTTGATCCCGATCGGACTTAATCGCGATCATCTGTGTACCGTGTGAAACCAGTATTAGATTGGCGTAGACGTAACTTCGTGGCTTATTGCTCGAACGGCAATAGTACAACGTGCGTTTCTGTCTGTCTGTCTGTCTGTATGTATGTATGTATGTATGTATGTATGTATGTATGTATGTATGTATGTATGTATGTATGTATGTATGTATGTATGTATGTATGTATGTATGTATGTATGTATGTATGTATGTATGTGCGCGTGTGTGTGAGTGATTGTCCTGCATCTCTTTTTTTTGCTTTTTGCTATTTAGAAATCAGCAGCGGAATGTCGCCTTCCGCGCCTGCGCCTCGGACTACGGTAGTGGCGTGACCGTTAGATTGAGCCCGCTTTAGGTTGCATTCGAGAGGTCTTCGTTAGGCTAGCTTGCCCTAAACAGACTGCACGCGTATCTTGGTTATCTGTCCCGCTCCTATATTGGGCGATGATCTCGGTACTGGCCCGTTCTTTCGCCGGTCGAACCTTCTCACGCTGAGCTTTCGAACAAGGCGTCCGGGGCCAGGCCGTGTTTGAGCCCGGCGGCTGAGCAGATTTTGTCAAGTGACGAGCGTTCGCGCAGGTCTCCACCCACTGCAATTGAGAATAATAGCTAACAAAAAAATAGCTAACATAAAGCCACGTTTAAAGGCTGAGGCCATGTTAAAGTAAAAAAAGTGCAATAAAACTGACTGGTGGGCAAGTTGGTACAGCATGGCTATTGTTTTACCAGAAGGAAACACGAGGACGCAAAAAAGACACCGTTGTGTGCTCATGTCTTATTTTGCATTCTCGTGTTTCCTTGCGCTAAAACATAGGCTATAAAGAAGTGTGTTTGCATCGTTATCCTTTATAAATTATTATAAATTATATTAGCTCCTTAGGACTTTTAAAAGTGCTAAAAATGCCTGGAGTTAGTGCGCGTGCCGTTATCGGGTCACTATCGGAGGTTCTAAATTTCTTATTTTCGGGGCTGGCTTCCTTTCAACCTCATGTCTCTTCCGCTGAGGGACTTTTACACAAAGCACTTTCAGTCGGTCACCACCGAAGAATAAGCATGAGCTCAGGATACGGCCATCATTTTCTCACGCGAAACGAATTTGCGTAGATGATCTAACTAATTACGTTCGCTCATTTTTGTGACGTGAAACACTTTTGCGCGTTAAAGATAATCTAATTTTTCCATAGCTAGTCACGTTTGTCCCACTGGATTAAGATAGTAAGCCACAAAGTCCCGACAACTTCTTTTTTTTCAGAGATTCTGACATCAGTACTAAGGCTTCAGTCGGAAAACACAAACTATTGTTTTTCCAATATGCCTAGTTATTTACATTGGCAGAGCGGAAGCAGTTGCACTCCGAACGAAAACCAGCTGGTACGACAATCTTCCAGGGGTGACAGACATGTCTACCGTGATTTTCTGGGTGGGACCATAGGAGTGCGTAATATTCTCCATAAGGGGGGGGGGGGCAGGACTCACTCTTCCCCCTTCTCCATATCGGTCGAGTCCGAAAGAAAGGGGTGCAAAAAATAGGTGCAAAAATGGATGCAAAATGGGTACAAAAATGGGTGCGAAAATAAAAATGAAAGCGATTAAAATTCGCAAGTTTTTTTATAGGTCGTACGAAGCAAGTTCAATGTGATTTATGAATATGCACGAACTGCTCATGGAAGTCACATCATAAATGAAAGTGACCCCATGTGGTGCAGATTTTCATACGTATCCCCAAATGTTTGTTTGAGGCTATTTGATATGAGCCATTTATGAACTTTTTGGTGCGTGTTGCAGAGACGTAACCAAACGTTTGACGCATACGTACGTAAACAGCATGATATTTTGTATATGGGTAAGAGATATCTTTCAATTATAAATGACACCAATTTACCCACCGCATAAAAAGACGCCTTTCTGTGCTTTCAGCACCCAGTACTCAGATAGGCAGGAAAAAGCCTGCACACGATGCTTTGTTTTATTTGTTCATTTTTAAGGCAAAAGCCTTATATGCCTCACTAAACACGAACTTTGACCGTCGGCGTCCAACATTGTCGGCGGTGCAAAAAAATCATCACCACGTGATGATGTCACAAATTCTGGCATGACGTCATGTGGCGTAACGCCACATAATGCCGTTGAAGAGCCCTCCTTTGGGCGGCGAACAAAATCGGAGAGCGTGCGACGTCAAGAGAAGAAAATAAAGACGGCGCTTCGCAGTGGCACGTGAAGCCACGGCTCGTGTTCCCTGCTGGCGTCGATTCTGGTTCAGAAGTCTTGTTCCCTCACTCCAGTGGCATAAACCTACACCGTCATCACATAACATCGCAGCTTGGTCAAAGGTGGGCTGATCACGGAGGCAGTGCAAAACCAGGCGATGTGCCTCCGATCCTGAAGCCAGCGCGAAACCACGCTAGGTGCAGAAAGCTTTCGGAGGGTGACGAGGCTGGATAAATACATCTAGGGAGCCTACATGACCGGCCGTTCATGTAGGCTCCCTAATACATCGACTGAGAAGAAAAAGACGATGGCTTTCGCCTTCGAGTCGTCTTAGGTGCACAAGGGAGCGTGTGATTTTTGAACTGACGTAGTCGCCGGAGAGCGCTTTCTATACGCAGCATTTCCTTCTTTCTGGTTTACCCGCTACTTCTACCAAGTTCGCTCGGTCATTTATTGGTGGGCCCGCAGAATTCCGAAATGTCCACTTCATACCACTTTCGCAACACGTTCAGACTGTATAAAATGATCAGCAATTTTTACGACCTCCGTCCTTAAAAAAAAAAGCTTATGTACGCAGTCTTCCTTCAAAACACGACGTGCAAAAACAGCTACAGCCGCCATAAATGCTCTTCAGTCAGCGAAACGCCCACAGCCTGCAGATGGTCGCGCAGAACGCGAGTTGTAAGAAACGAGTGGAAGCAACAAAAAAGAACACACATGAAGCTACTGATTGTACCAAACAGACTCAATGCGATATGGAGAGTCAGCAAATTTTGATGGCAAGGGACAAACAGGGTGCTTGCACTGCTAGTTTGAACAAGCACCACATAAATGGGTTGTTGGTTGGGTGGTTGAACTGCCCGCGGCTGTGTGTGTGTGTGTGTGTGTGTGTGTGTGTGTGTGTGTGTGTGTGTGTGTGTGTGTGTGTGTGTGTGTGTGTGTGTGTGTGTGTGTGTGTGTGTGTGTGTGTGTGTGTGTGTGTGTGTGTGTGTGTGTGTGTGTGTGTGTGTCATATATACGCCACTTGCGAGCCAGCACCGTCAACCTTGCGGCTGCGCCGCCTCAGGGCTGAATCCGAATTTTAACAGACCTCCGCAAAACACCGCACAACAAAGAAAAATGCCTGACACCTTCGAAATCAACGAAACGAGTACGAAAGTAAACACGCTGAGGTAATGAAAGATGGTTTCTGCTTAGACCAGCCCGCAACACAAGGCTACATCAATATCGGTGAGCCAAGGGTGACAATGACTCGTATGAAGAAACAAACATGTGCCGACGGTTCACTGACCTTGCTCTTCTGTTGTTGATCACAGGATCGCGGTTCTATTGCGAACCGAGAGAGAGTGAGAAAGCTCTTCAATGAAAGTCAGAGAATTTTGCCGGCGTATATAAAGACGCCTACGTGCTACTCTCTATGGGGGAAGAGATTGAGGAGAGAAAGGCCCTAGGAGGAGGAGGGCAGGACTACGAACCGAGACAGGTGCATTTCGACAACTACACAGTATGATCAACAAAAAAATTCGGCAGATTCCACGTGTTGTCGGAATCGGTTTTATGCGGCGCGGTCAGCGAGTACTTCTATGCTGCATTTTTTGGCTTTCAGCCAAGCATTACGAGGTGGATCGACGTGTTCTTGTAAGCTTAGCAGCTGTGTGCACATCGTGGGCTTACGAGACACATCGACAACACTGGTGTTTAAAGGGTAACGTATGGCGCGACGTAACGTCTGCCCTCACGTTAGAGTATATACGTCAGCATTATCGAAACTAAGGGCACTTTATGGTGCAATCATGTGAATATCATACGTAACTTTTGTTAATGTATTCCTCCGGGGTCGAGCAATGCTTCAATATAGCTTGCTGAATCATACGAATGCAAATGTAATGTTTATTAGACTGCTATAAAAGTGGAGCCAACAATGGAACCACAGACGTTGATTTGATATGACGCCTGTATTGTAGGAGTAAATAGGTAGTGTTTATTGCTTTCTTGTAAAATTAGATTGCCAGCGCCACAACTACACTTGACGTTGCACCAACATTACGCTTGCATAGGCTGTTTTTCCAAACCACTTTATAGACCTGGCGTGGCTCTGTGGTGGAATACCTGATTGCCACGCAGAAGTCTTGGGTTCGATTCCTGCTTGGATCATAATATTGATTCTTTCCATTCGTCGAGTCAACGCTGCCGATGTCGGTTTTCCTTAGCGCTCTCGCATTTAAATTACCAATGTCTGTTCTCGCCGTTCCTAAGTAGATAATAAACTGTCAGTCACCCGTGGCGCATACCCGTATACCGCGGCAACGGGTATGTGCCACACGTGTCTGGAGGAAGGGTTTGACTACGTACGCGCCAGGATTTTCACGTTATTCATGTCATGACCCGACAGTCATATTCTGCAAGTCCTCTTACCCTCGCATGCCAATTTTCGTCTACACCAAGTTAAGGAGGCGATCATGAGAGCACCCAGACGTAAACGTCTAATAATAATATATTGGGTTTAACCTCCCAAAAACACGATATGATTATGAGGAACGCCGTAGTGGAGGGCTCCGGAAATTTTGACCACCTGGGGTTCTTTAATGTGCACCTAAGTCTAAGTACACGGGCCTCAAACATCTTAGCCTCCATCGAAAATGCAGCCGCCGCGGCCGGGAATCGATCCCGCGACCTTCGGGTCAGCAGTCGAGCGCCATAACCACTAGACCACCGTGACGGGGCAACGTAAGCGGCTACATAGATAGATAGATAGATAGATAGATAGATAGATAGATAGATAGATAGATAGATAGATAGATAGATAGATAGATAGATAGATAGATAGATAGATAGATAGATAGATAGATAGATAGATAGATAGATAGACAGACAGACAGACAGACAGACAGACAGACAGACAGATAGACAGACAGATAGATAGATAGATAGATAGATAGATAGATAGATAGATAGATAGATAGATAGATAGATAGATAGATAGATAGATAGATAGATAGATAGATAGATAGATAGATAGATAGATAGATAGATAGATAGATAGATAGATAGATAGATAGATAGATAGATAGATAGATAGATAGATAGATAGATAGAAACGCTCAAAGTGCCGAAGGTTCGCTGAGAAATGCTTCGCATTTAGAAGGCACTCGTGCAGCTGTGGACTACTGCGCACGCCAGTGTGATATTCTTGGGTGTGACTTATCTTCCGTGAGGGCACGGACGAGGGCAACTTACACTGTCAAAACTTGCTAAGGCTTTCTTGTATCGCTCACTGCTGATCATTTCAGGTTTGTGATTCGTCGCCAATCTATGGCCATTCTGTCCTGCTTGCAAACATCGACCTATATCACCGGTATATATAGGTTGGCAAAAAGAAAATCATCGGAGCTCACTCAGACTCATTCAAGAAATGTATTTTGCGCGTAATGCTCACTCGGACTCAGACTCATCAAAATTTTCCTCAGCGGGACTCATTCGGACTCAGACTCAATAAAATTTTTCTCTACCAGACTCACTCGGACTCAAACTCACCAAAATATTACTCAGCCGGACTCACTCAGACTCAACCTCACGGCTTGATTTGAATCTGAGTGAGTCGAGTGAATCGACTCATGAGTGAGTGAGTTCACCTATGATCACAGGTACTTTAACTTGACGTGGAAACCGGCCATCTGTTTATTTTCACTGCTACTTTCGCGTATTTCTTTGTGTTTGTCAGCTTGGCAAGCAAGTGTGACACCTCAAACTTCTATCGCGCTTTCAATTTAATAAACATTAGCGCGAGGGCTACGTGGATGTGAAATTATCGCCGACTAGTTTGTTAGATTCATGTTGCCCAGCATATAAAAAGGTGTTCTCATTTTGTCAATATCACCGTTCAGAGGAAACCAGTTCGTTCGCCGTTATGCTCCTTATAAAAATACACTTATACTGTTCATATAAAAGAATCAAAAGAAAAGTTAGACGACGCAGTCTTGCAGCCCTAAGGTAAACTGCGATGCGTATTACCTTTTTGCATTGAATATGATTTATTCCTATATATATATATATATATATATATATATATATATATATATATATATATATATATATATATATATATATATATATATATTGTAAGCACAAGACAGCGGAGGCAGAATGTAGGAAGTCCCAACCCAGGATAAGTTCATGAACGCACGTGCGTAGCACAATCATCTCGATGTGGTGACGTATGCCGTCGATGAAAACGCGAGCCGTACACTGTCCATCAGGTTGTATGAGTACGTTATTTGCGCCACGCAACACAGGTCCCACATAAGGTGTTCTGACTTTACGGAGCCGCGAGCACAAGTCACTACGTATAACAGAAGTAGCGGCACCGGTATCAACAAGCGCTTGCACAGGAACACCTTCAATAGTCACTGACAACAGGTTAGCCGGGGAAACGGGAGGCATTTTTGATGATCGACGGGACGCAGTTTTCCCTCCAAAAACTGCAATCCTTAGTTTTCCGAATGTGGTTCAAGAGTGCGGGAGAGGGGGCGAAGCGGCGATGCCGAGCGGCGGTAGGGTGATGGAGAGCGTCGTCTGGAGGAGCGGTAGTCCTGATGTTGACGCGGGGACGCTGGAGGAGACGGAGACCGGTACTGCGTGAATGGGTAGGAGTCTGGACCATAATGATCGGGTCTTCGAAACCGGTCCCGCTCGAACTCAGCATAGCCTCGTCGTTCATCCTGCTGGCGGCGACGGCAGTAACGAGATATGTGGCCTCGGATACCGCAGTAAAAACAAACAGGACGAGACGGACGCCACTGAGGAGACGAGGGTGGAGCAGGTACCGCACCTCGCACAGAAGCCAAATGGCCACAAGTAATGTCAGCAGGCCCAGATGTGACCGCAGCAGGCGGAATTGCAGCTATATCGGCATATGTGGGCATCAGTGTTTGAGCAACTGATGCTGTCGGTGTCGTCAGGGAGGCCACATCAGCGTATGTGGGCAGCGGGCGTGATGGTGGAGCGACCGGCGCTGTCGGTGTTGTCATGGCCGCCAACTCCTGCTTCACAAGATTCCGCAGGTCGAACGGTGCGGGTGGAGTTGAGACGGCAGTGGACCGCTGCTGTTCCAGGTCTCGAAGTTCTTCACGGATGATGGCGCGGATAAGAGCTTTCAAATCAGAGGGAGGCATAAGGCGAGGATCGCTGTCTTGTTGAAGGCGGAGGGACTGCAATTGGTCAAGGCGTTGGCATGTGGAAATGATGTTTTCAACCGTAGTTGGATTGTTAACAGCCAAGGCGTTGAACGCAATCGTGCCAATTCCTTTAAGGATGTGGCGAACGCGCTCGGCTTCCGTCATATCGCTGTTCGCACGGCGACAGAGGGCCAAAACATCCTCGATATATGAAGTGTATGTCTCGTGTGAAAGTTGAACCCGCGCAATATATATATATATGAGTAAATCATACCGGCGTTGTAATGTAATCTTCTATAGTAATCCTGCTGGCGTTATACCTCTATATATACGCCTAGAAGATTTAAAAAAAGGATTAGTTATAACAAAGCTACCACATTCAATTTTATTTGCAGAACAGTGGAAATGCAAATCCAATACTGTTCCTGAAATTCTGTGTGCCAACCAAGTTACTCCTACCCCTGGCTGATCAGCTCCTCTATTCATCTGTCTGCTGTCTTAATAAAGCTAAGTTAGCCTGTGTTATTTATATGTTATCTTTATTGATTCGTGCCGCTTAGCGTCCCTCTTTTCGACATCGTAGCACATTAGACTCGACGCTTACTCTCACAGTATACACAACACGGCTAAGCTGAAACTTACACTGCAACTGATCGCTGTCCTTTATAGCAAGCTCTAACGTCCAAATTCCGTCTCGCAAGCAGAAAATATTTTTCATCGCTTAAGTGTCTCAAAATAAATTCAATTGTGTTATTTCCTTTGCAGCCAGCGTGGTGCCCACAGCAAGTTTCTCTACGAAGGGGCCGCGGAAGTTTTCACTGAGACGCTTCGTTCTTTGACTCGTAAATAAGCGGGGAGATGAACCAGAATCTCATTTTGGAATGGCAAATATGAGCTAAACTATTTCTTCTTCGGCTTTCTTACGCAGCGTATTCGTGAGACTACTGCGAACAGCATATTGGCGTGTCTCAGTTGAAATTTTAGCAAACCTTTGCACGAGCGGTTAACTGAAGCCTCATTCAGCCAAAATTAAGTTTATCTAGTCTGTCACTCAGTTCGATATATTTCAACTCAGCGAAAGAAAGTTTTCATGTCTCCTCCAAACTATTTAATGCGATATTACAGCAATATCAAATACGAGACAAGAAAATAATAAGAAGACAGGCTAATATGGATAGGTCTGGATTCTAGCACTACTCTCGGACTGTCGTCACCATTAGGCCTTCACTTCAGTGCATGCAAATTTTCACTTCACTTCATGCAAATTTTATGCACTGTTTGGTTAGACTATCTTCAACATAAAAGTGCGTGTAAACTTGCTTATGTTATCTGTTGACTAAAGGAAAATCTTGTCCTTATGTTCTGCATCACGGGGGGGGGGGGGGGTTTCGTAACGTTTGTACTAAAATATTGATTTTCATTTTCATGGAAATCTACGGGGTTGTTCAAGGCGCATTGCTATTGGCCGCGAAATCGACCTATAGGTGCCAGCACCGTCGCTGCGTTAGTGTGGATACGTCGCCCCTGCGGTGTGTTTCACGGGTGTGTTTCGTTCGGTTCCCGAATGCCGCGCATGTTGCAGAGCCAGAGATAAGCTTTCATTTCTATTCTGGCGACGCGCAACACAGCCGAGAGTTGCTTGACAGGTGTCTGAACAGCAAGGCACTTTCCGATGGTGCGCAGCATGCACTTTGATCACGGTGGGGTGAAGCGTTCGCTGACAAAAAGTGTTGATGCTCAGTCTAATACGCTAGGAATTCTCCCAATCTTAGTCTGTAACATGTGCATTCATGTTTGTTGCATGCGCGCTACGTGCGTGAACACCGTTGCAGTGCGCGAATGATCGTGGCGATTTGGCCAGAGCTGCCAATCATGATTTGCTTGAGCTTTTGCGTACTTCCGCATGTAAATGAATCGAGTTTCCAGGTATGCAACTTGTTCTACATCCTTCGTGTGCCATCTTCGCAGTGAATGGAAGGTTCGTTCGCGCTAGCTGCGAGTCCTTTTAAGCGAGCGTCATCGAGCCTGACTAGTTTCCCTTTTTTCCGTCGCGCTTACTCGACTACGAGAAGTGTTCTCAGTGTTTCGAAGTATAAATATCAGTGCCTAAACTCGTCCAGTTTGTGCATGATCTCCTACAGAGTACAAAGTGCCGTTTCGTGAGCCAGAAACGGACGAACCATGCAAGTGATAAATCGAGTTTATCGCCACTGCTTATGCTGACTATATGTTCTCTGAATATTTTCAGTGGATATTCCAGAAATTATTGAGGGCCGATATACTACCAAAGTTGAAGTTACCGTACCGTACATTAGATTAGTAGAAGCGGCCTCGAAAGGTGCGATACAACAAATTGTGGTAAGCGCCGCGACCAATCATATCCAAGCAACTTAAGGTTTTATCGTCATCCTGCGGGGCATGAGCAGTTCAATTCTGCTATCGTTTCCTAGTCATTTAACTTGACGAAGACTTTTTTGAAGTCCTTACAAAGCCCTGATGACTGGAGCACGAATGCGATAACGAGCACGGCATCGTCAGAGCAGCACTTAGAAGAGACGGCAATGAATTCAGTGATTTAGCCCGCCAAGACATCTTTGTCCCCATCGCCGATAAACGTGACAGTCCCCAACAGGAGTCAGGTTTCTGCTCAAAGGCAGGAGGACTGTGCTACCGAATTACAAATGTTAGTTTCACAACACGTTGAAAAGCGACAGGTGTATGTGGTGCGGTCGCATTAAACAAATCCTTTTCGCATCGCTGCTCAAGAAAAGCGACTGGCTTTGCGAACTTCCATTATAAAAAGGAAAGAATGAGTTTTACTCAACGTCAACAAAACCGTCCCCGTCACCTTCCATCGTGAATTCTCGAAGAACAAAAACAACACACGCTTCTGCTGGAGCGGCGAGGGCCACCGGCATCCACACTTCGAGGCGTCGTCCGTTGGCCGCTAGGTGCCGACTCTGTTCGATCTCAAGGCTAATACCGGCCGCCGAAACACTCATTCCTTGCCTTGGCACTCCATTGCTTTACTATGCTTTCCTCTTTCACTTCCTCCGTACCTTCACCCTCACTTCCCTTTCCCAACTCTGCTATGCTAGGCTTTCAGTCTCACCTAAGCTTGACCCCGCCACGGTGGTCTAGTGGTTATGGCGCTCGACTGCTGACCCGAAGGTCGCGGGATCGAATCCTGGCCGCGGCGGCTGCATTTTCGATGTAGGCGAAAATGAGGCCCGTGTACGTAGATTTAGGTGTACGTTGAAGAACCCCAGGTGGTCGAAATTTCCGGAGCCCTCCACTATGGCGTCTCTAATAATCATATCTTCATCTTGGGATGTTAAACCCCAAATAATAACATTATTATATCACCTAAGCTTGACTTATGCTATGATTTCCCTCTTGCTATGCGCTTTCCCCCTCTTTCGGCTTGGCTATTCTGCGAACGAAAACGACGCTGTGGATGGACTGAGCTCGGCTATAATAGCTCCGCTGTAAAAATAAACTTGAGAGACAGATCGCGAGACATACCAGGTTCATCGGCGTACGAAATATTTAACCGCCCTGTCCATCCTTAGCCTGGTTTTAAAACTCTCCCCCATTCACTTCTGAATGTCGTGAAGTAGCAAACTTGACGCAGCCAAGTAAGCTAACCTCTCTGTCCTACCGTCCTTCTTTCTTTCTCATTCTCTCTCTTCCCCCCTTTTCTCTCTTCTGGCCTTTTGTCGAAGTGCCCAAGCGCTTGATCAGTGTCAGCTATTGTCAACAGATACATTTTAATGGATTCCCCGAAACGCTGTTTTGATTCATGCTGTACATAGACCTTGAAGCACACATATAGAGTAAGGCTCTCAAAATAATGAAAACTACGCGCATACACACCAAGCATTTTACCTCAAAGCGACTTCTCAGCGCAATAAAATATTTAAAAGGCGCTGTATTTCTCTAGTTCTGAAAGTCCGCTCTCTATGGCGCCACCAGCCTAGCCGTTCAACCGCTGCTTGTGAACCTCACTTCTCATAAGCAAACAAACCCAACAAAAAAAATAAAAATATATACTGTCCTCCACAATCTTGCTTAAATTTTTCTACTTACATCTGATGCTCTCCTCTCTTTGTTATAATTGACAGCTTGGTTCTGTCTTCTCCATTATGTCGGCTCGTATTTGATAATACCGGGCGCAGTCTGCCTTTGTTGGAGTGCACAAGGCTGCGCCGACGAGGAAGAGCGACAAATTCATTGTGAGACCGGACAGCCGGCTCAATACATCACCGCGCATTGTTCGAATGCCATGGTGATCCTTTATTTCCGCTTCAAAGTCACCGCCGCCGGAGCCAGCGGCAAAATTAAACGAGGCAGCGCCAACACATTTCCACGCTTTTATCTTTTCCCCTGACCATGTTGATGGAAATCAAATGTCGGTACCCATGTTATCTCGCAGTGACCCACGTGCTTCATAAGCAAAGTTGTTTTCCGTGCTGCCTCGGCTCCTTTAAGGAGGGAATGAATGCAAAATGCAGATAAGTTTCTGAGTGAATAGACAGCTGTCATTATTATTTCTCTAATAGTTCCTTTTTTTGTAGAAAATTATACCTTATTAGCGATGTGAACAAAGTCGACATTTCTTGATCTGCTTGCCATTCATGTTCGAACAAAAACATTTCCCAGGTCATGTCAAAGACATAGATTTCATGCGGTATTTGTTTATCTTGTGATTGCTCTAATTGGTGGAAATCTCTCTAATGATGGTCTAATTTCTGGTGGTTACTATTTTCGATATATTATTTAGCATAAAAGCTATGATTGCACAGTAGCTCCAAATAATGTTTGACGTCACGGGTAGCCAATGTGGGAATGTCATGGCCTTTCGTTTCTTTGCTTGTTTTTCATCTTTTCTTGAATATCAAATTACAGCTGAAGGAATACCCATTTAAACTGTACCTGTCTGTCTAAACTCCAGGTAAATGATTTTGCTTTTATGTTGTTAGTGCCAGAGATTCTAGTGATGCTAAGAACACTTTCTTACTTTCGCTTGCAGTGAGATATATCGCAGTGAGCGCTCGAAGTGAGATAACGGATATGTACAACGCACAACGATGCTCAAAAAGTACTGCTAACCCATCTCATCAAAGCGGCAACTCCGATATTACATCAATAGGCAGTTTTAGAATAGCGTACGCAAAGCTTTGCGTTGGCTTTTCGCGCAACTGCGCATGCGTCGTATGCTAACCGCTTGCGGGCTCCCGTTAAGTGACGGAAATAGCGGGCCGCAAACGTTAACGCTAACTTAGCGTACGCTATTCGAAAGCTCCCTAATATCCTATGCACGTCGCACTGGGTTTTCTTATTTGATACAGAACCGTTCCAGTTTTTATGAGGTCGCATAGGACTTATTTAACCGTCACTCAGTCTGAGCGTTCACATGAATGTGATGGTGTAGCATCGCTTACATGTGAACGTCGTGTGAATGATCACTGCGAATTCCTAAGCACGACAGCATCGAAATAGCGTCAAGCCTGTTTTCTTTTCTGTTTTTAATAGAGCGCCCCTCTATATATACTTATAGGTCAATTATCAAGAAAATTCGACGACATCAAACGATGTTTCATTAAGAACTTCCAGACGGTCGTTTTAGTGTGCGGTACGCCTTCGGACACGCTTACTTGCGAAACGGATATGCCGTACAGGGAACACTGAAGAGACAACAGCCGCTTATTCCGCATTTGTATCAGCATAGCGGCGCATAAAGGAATGTCAAACCATCTGTAGTGTAAAAAAATATCCTACCTTGATCAAAGAAGGATATGGAAACTATTGTTCACAGCTTGGGACATAGAGGAAATGTGGGCATATTCATACACATGTCCTGAAAGCTTCAAAAACAACACAGCTGATTGCCGTGTTCCTCCCAGTCCACAAAAGAAAGGAACTTTAACTTGCGTGTCAGTGTTCCTGTATACGTGTCAGCGGCGCAGACAAAGGCGAAGGAAGAGTCCTTTGTTTCGCAAAATTAGATTTTCGTCCGTATGGCGGGAGCTCAGCAAGTTTATCTTAATACTGCAGAAAACCCTCGCGCTATCTCTTCATGCGGCACGAGGGTTTTCTGTTGTTATATACGGAGGCACTTTCGCATACCAGATGACAGAAATTAGGCGTGTTCGGCAAGTCTTCCTTTTATACTTGTGCACCGCTGCCAGCAATCATGGCTCTGCGTTCAGCTATTGCATGGAAACGTTGAGGCATAGCAGGAAAACACTCACGATCAACTGCACATTCCAAATGATTGCCCTTTTAAGCTCCTTTTAGGTACAAAGCACCTTAGGGGCTCGGCTTGTCGGCGTCTAATGTCGTCACGGCGTGTCATGTAGTCACAGTCCATCATAAAACGGGTATGTGCCACAAAAATTGGGTAAATCCTACTGCTTTCCACCGGTCCACTAAAAATGAAGAAGGCAACAGTTAGCCCAACAAATAGCCGACGACGTTAGTGGAGCTGAAACACCCTTCCCTACATGCCGTAGCGAACTGAAACCGGGCATGTAGGGAAGAAGCAGCAGAATAAGAACCTTAGGGTAAGCTGCATTCCGACGCAGTTTTCCGACGAGGTTAGTGGAGCGAAAACACCCTTCCCCACATGCCCAGTTTCAGGCTTGGCACCATTAGTGCCTCATCAAGGGCATCTCTCTCGAAACACTGCACGCTTCGCACTTCCCCAGGTTTCACGTTAGTGGAGATGAAACATCCTTGCCTTCAAGTTTCGCACCTCTTCAGTGTGTTTTTGCAGCGCCTTTGATGGAGCAGGCGATGTTGACGTGATTCGTACCAAAAGGCAGTATTCATTTCTTGGATGAATTAAAATCCAACACCTCTCAGAGTCACGCAACATCTGAAGCTTCACTGTGTGTCTCCGCGCATTCTGTTTCCTTACAGAGTTTTCTTTCTCCCTGAATTTTCCAGCCACGGCAAAGATGTATCTACGGTACCAGTTAAGTCAGTGCGCGTGATCACTCTAGCATTCAAGGATTCCTTGTTTCCAGCCATTTATATGTGTATGTATGTATTTCTGGAATTAAAACTGAAACTAAGGCTATTTGTTCCTTTCAGGTAATAAACTGAACTGAACTGAACTGAATTTAAAGATAAGCATTAAACGTATCATATTTCTTCATTTGCACCACATTACCCTTTAAGGGTAATGTAGCTGGACCCAGTTACTCACATTGTGCGCTGCATCGGTTGACACGCGCTCGTACGTGGCACACATGTAAAACCTGCGGAAGTATGTCTTCGCGCGTAATACTAATACCACTGTGGAAAACACATTCCGTAGAAGGCCTTGCTAGCCAGCATACGAGCTCGTAGCGCTGAACAACAATCCACTCACACTCGCCTCCATACCTTGAAGCCATGCCTGTATAACCGTTATCCGCTTAGACACTAAGGCTGATGCTGCACGTGTGTGCTAGATGTGGCTTAGTGCGGCATTGACGAGCGCTTGTTGATTCCGCACTTGAAGGACCAAGATGCCTGCTTGTGGTAGCTATGGATGATAGAGCACAGCTATTTGTTTCATTTGTGGAAATATGCGTCGGAAAGGACGCTCGACACACCAGGCAATCACATCCTTGACGGACCAAAGAATGCTAAAACACTTGACCTGCCCGCGCTCATCAAAATGCACTTTGAAGATATTCATCCGCTTGGCAAGCACACGCTGACTCAGTGATAGTCTACAAACTAAGAGTCGACATGCACGGCGTTGCTTTCCTGTGTACTTTCCGTTTTGTTTTATATTATTTCCTAGCTCATTCTTAATTTCTTTCGCTTTCTTGGCATACTCTTACCGACACAAGGTGACATTTCCCCCTTCACCTCCCATCTTCTTTCGTCTGTCCTCGGACGTTGACTGTTTTGAATAATGTTATCAATATTGAAATATGTCTTATTAGTAAAAGTCTGCAGCGTTGTAGCCATCTTTTACAGCACAGGATATGTAATAGTGCCCTCGTGTATTTCATTTCTAGCACTCCAAGTATTTCGTCCACGTTATCAGAGATAAAAAGTACACAAACACTTTCGCTAATCTCGCGTGGACTGAGTGGGTGTTATTTCTATTTCACGGCTCAGTCCAACTGCTGCTTAAGTCCCTCCATGAAATGCTTGTGGTTTCGTTTTCCGTTCAGGTTCTGCTCACAGAAGACAAATCCTTTCCCGACGTGAAACATTCTTTTTTGGCCACTGCCTCAAGGAACTCGTTTCTCAGCGTCCATTTTTGTTTGAACAGCGTAGCTGTTTATGCCAGCAGTTGGTTGTAATCCGCGAACAGAACACTATCATCATCATGAACCGGCACGTCCTTTCTTCGTCCTCTTCTTCCTCGCTCCCAGGACACGTGCGCCGATTTGTCCGGCGTAGGATGGAGTATCTATGCTGGGTGAGAGAACGAGTATTGAGAGAGAAAGAGAGAAATTCTTGGCGAAAAGATTTCTTCACGAGATGGGATTCGAACTCTCGTACCCAAGATCCGAAGGCGAGCATCGTAACCACTCGGCTATTCAGAGCACGCTAGCAGAGCATGACACAGCCTTGTGTAGTAAGTATGCCAAGGTAGGGAAAAAGGGAAGTGAGGGCGAGGAGGAGGGAAAAGACGAGGGCAGCAAGTAAAGCACATAAAGCAAAGCATAGAAGAAAAGAGAGAAAGAAAGGGAAGAAAAACAGAAAGAGAATGACAGGCAGAAAGAGAGAAAATGAAAGAAAGAGAGAGAAACGTACAGGCAGAAAGAGAAAGAGATAGAAAGAAAGAGGAAGCGGGAAATACAGAGGAAGAGAAAGAAAGAAAGGAAACGAAAGATAGAAATAGAAATAAATATACAGAGACACAAAGAAGACAGAAAAAGTATAGAGAAGAGAAAAAATTACAGCATATCCACGGGTGAATGATGAAGAGCTTGGGCGAAGCTCCTGAAGCAATCATCGTTACACCGTGAAATGTTCAGTGGTTTCGCCCAGCAATAATCAAAGCGACAAGCCGCTTTGACTACTGCTGCGCTCGCTTGGCGGCAGCCTCTCGAGCTCGCACCTCGGGATCCTGCCGACGAGCACGAGACGCAGCGGCCTTCCGCACCCGGCGCTCCTCGTCGTCCATGGTCCGCCAAGCAGCACGATCCGGCAAGCGCACTCCTCCACGTACGGCGTCAATCAAGGAGAATGAGAGATAACGGGCGCAGCAGCCAATCTGAGAGGATGGATGGATGGATGCTATGAGCGTCCCCTTTATAACGGGGCGGTGACATGTCTGCCACCAGGCTCGAAGGCGAAAAAAAAGAAAGAAAAAAAAATAAACTTCCTTGTTTCATGTTGTCCTAATGCCTTATCTACATTGATTAAATCTACGTTATTATACCAAAAAATATAAATTCACGGTCCATCTCTCTGCCTCTTAAGGCAGAATGACCTTTTTTTTTCCCCAGTTATTTATTTTTGTACTTTATCTCTACTTTTCTGCCACCAATACTCTAACCGTCTCTTACTTATTTCTATCGCGGACGTGTTCAGCTTTCCATTGTTGTCCCTAAAACCCAAGGCTTCATGTAGACTCGTGCCCACACGTATACCTGGGTGAATATCGCCACATTCAATCAGTACATGTTCCATCGTTTCCTTAGTTCCCCCGCAGCATGTACATTGTTCTTCTTCGTTACTGAATTTCGCTTTATAACTACGCGTTCTAAGGCAGCCCGACCTTGCTTCAAACAGTAAAGCGCTTCCCCTTGAATTATCATAAAACCTTTCCCTCCTTATTTCGTTTTTTCCTTTTCGGTAGTTACTCAGAGCCGGCTTCTTTTCCATCGCTGTCATCCAATAAGTCCTCTCCGCCTCTCTGACCTTCCGCTTAATGCTCCTTGTTGTCATATCGCCCGCACTGCCAGCCGTATATTTACTGGTGAGCCTCCTAGTTCTTTTTCTCCACTGCGTGTCAACGCTTTTTCTATGCAAATACCTGAAAACCTTCTCTGCCCATCTACTCTCCTTCATTTTCCTCAGCCTCTCTTCGAATCTCATTTTGCTCTGCGCTTCCCTCACTTCAAAGCCTGTCCATCCCATATCACCCTTTACCGCCTCATTTGTCGTCTTCCCGTGAGCGCCCAACGCGAGGCGGCCCACCGTCCTTTTATTTACATCCATTCCTGATTGCACCTCTGACTTCATGCACACCACTGAGTTCCCAAATGTAAGCCCCGGAACCATCACACCCTTCCACAGCCCTCGAAGCACCTCGTACCTATTGTATCCCCATAAAGATCTGTGCTTCATAAGTGCAGCATTCCTCTTTCCCTTTGCTACCGATGCTTTCTCTTGTACTTCCATATATCTATCCCCCTCATTTACCCATACTCCGAGGTACTTGTACTCGCTTACCCTCGGTATTTTTTGGCCCTGTATTAAGACCGTATGGTCTCCGTGATCACTGAATACCATCAATCCACATTTTGTTGCACTAAATCCTAGTCCTAGAGCCTCACACTCCCTTCCGCATATATCTGCCAGTCGCTGTATATCATCTTGACTGTCCGCAAATAAGACAATATCATCAACATAAAATAGACCAGGAAGCTTCTGCTCAACCATCGCTCCGACCTGTTTGTGTGACAAATTAAATCCAATGTTGCTACCTTCTAGCGCTTTTTCCATCCTCGCCATGTACAGCATGAATAACAGCGGGGACAGAGGGCATCCCTGTCTCAGCCCCTTGCTAATTTCAACGCTGTCCTTGCCACTTATTCCTTCCCATTCTATACAAACTGTATTTTCTCGGTATATTTCCTTCAAAAGCTGTACACAGTCGTCACCTATGCCCACTTCCTTCAATATATCCCACAAAATTTCCTGATTAACGTTGTCATACGCCCCGGTGATATCTAGATAAGCTACGTATAAGGGCCTGTTTTCTATTTTAGATATTTCTATACACTGGGTAAGAACAAACAGATTATCGTCTAACCGCCAGTCGATTCGAAATCCATTCTGAAGTTCTCCCAAAATATCATTTTGTTCTACCCACGCTTCTATTTTTAATTTTACTGCCTGCATCGCCAACCTGTATAGCACCGATGTAATTGTTAGCGGTCTATACGAGCGAATGTTATCCTTTTCTCCCTTGCCTTTATAGATTAAGTTCATTCTACTTTTTCGCCAACTGTCTGGTATTTCCCTCTTCTGCAAGCACTTTTCTACGGCTTTCAGCAGTGCTTCTTTAGTGTTATGTCCGAGTTCGTTAATGAGGCTGACGGGAACCCCATCTAAGCCCGGAGTAGTGCGCTTAGGAATTTTTCCTTCGGCCTTCTTCCAATTGAAATTCTCTAGTACTACATCTTCGTCGGTTGCACTCCTTTGCGTACTTTTACTCACCGGGGGAATCCCCTGGGGGACCTTTTTAAACGAATCGGCTGTTATCTTTCGGATGTAACCCAGCGCTTCATATCCTTCCAATTTATTTCCTCCTTCATCTACCATATGCTGTTGCATTGTGACAGACTTCCTACCCAGCGCTTTTAGGTGGCTCCAAAATATCCTAGGCGCGGCCTTCTTCTTTTCGCGAATCTCTGTCATCCAGCGTTCACTTTCACCTTTAATTTTTGCCTCGACTAATTTCTGCACAATGGATTTTTGCTCTAAATATATTTCCCATATTTGGTTGACTTCGTCCTGTGGTCGCTTCTCCTTTTTTGCCTGTCTGTGCTCCCGTGATGCCTGACGTCGCATCTCGATTGCTTCCCGGATTTCTTTGTTCCACCAACTTTTTGGCTTTTTCTTTCCTTTCCAACAAATAGTTTTCTTCTCTATTTCCATTTCTTTCGTGATTACATGTAGCAGCTCATTATACTTCCAGTCTTTGCCTGGTAGTTCGTCTACTTTTTCCTCGACTCTTGCGGCTATATTTGTTATTTGTTTGTCATTTAGATACGAGCTGCCAAACTTTGATTCTGTGTTCTTATTTTCAGTTTTATATCCCATTTGTAATATTATGCGTTTATGATCACTACCCAAGCTGTTAATGCCTTCTTCGTCTGTTCTCATCTCTCTAAGTTTGTCATATATTCCTTCTGTCATGAGACAGTAATCAATGCTCGATTGCCTGTTTCTGACTTCCCACGTGATCTGCCCCTCACACTTAGGCCCCACGTTAACTATCTCAAGACTATGTTGCTCGCAGAGATCTAGCAATAACTTGCCATTGGTGTCTGAATATCCGTCAAGGTCATGAATGTGAGCGTTCATGTCCCCTAGAAGGATTATCTCGGCATCATGACCAAATTCTTTAATATCGGTGCTTATGCATTTCACTATCTCCAGATTCTTTTCTCTGCAGTTATTCCCTGTCCACAAGTAAGCTACACCTAGCCACGTTTTCTTTCCACCTACTGTGCCCGAAACCCATATGTGCTCTGAACACGTTTGTTTCACTCTCTCCCATTTTGTTCTGCTATGAATTAGCAGCATTCCAACCCCCCCACCTCTCCTTTCTGATGTGATCCTGTTACATCCTTCCCAAACATAATTTTCAATATGTGGTGGCTCTTCCAAGTCTCTAAGGTGTGTTTCTGTAACCGCATAAACACCTATCTGTTCCTTGTTTAACTGTTCCTCAATCTCTAACCATTTTGCCTTTTTTCTGCCACCCTGCATGTTAATGTAACTAATTGCAACACGCGCCTTCTCCCTTCTTTTACCTTTTCTCTGTTTTTTCGCTATACTACCTGTCAAAGAGTCCCCCTGGTTGTTTTCCTCATTACAAGCTACCATGGGCACCGAAGGGCCCGCGTGCCCCCCAAAAAAAGCTACTGCGCGTCCTGCAAGACGCCAACCCACCTCATGGCCAAGCCTCCTGTCGAAGTGTATTCCGTCTCTTCGAAAACCACCCCACCTGTGCACCTCTCTGTTTATTTCCACTACCTCGATGCCTTTCTCTCTACTCATCTGCCATATCTCTTTGTTTGCGTCGACAACCGCTCTTTGCAGGTTGCCGTCACGCACCGGTACCTCCGGTATTGTGCATGCCACTATCTGCACCTGAGGGGAAATGGCGCGCATGTCATCGACACCTTTCGCCAATGTGGTCGCTAGTTCGGCTGATTCGTTACTCAAGACGTCGTTTTGACCTCCCGCGATTATCACGAGGTTACGTCCATTAGACTTAGTTGCGAGTTTTGCGTTAGCTTGTTTCATCACTGATCCCAGCCTATGGCCCGGGAACTTCCCTATTAAAACTCGTTTGTCGCCTCTCACCCTTTCCTTGACTGCTTCTGCGCATGTAGCTAAATTCGAGTCCCCGGCGATTATCACGTGATCCGACTTTTCTGCTGGACTGTCCCGCACCTGGCCACTGCACCTGTTACTAGCGCGTGCTACTGCTGTTGTTTTGTCCCCTTCCGTTCCCAAGACTACTTCGCGGAAGGTGGGTCCTGTGACCCTTGCACCTGTCTTTTCCAAACCTGTTTCCCCCTTCGCGCCTACCACTGTGGGGGGCGATGCCCCATTGTTCCCGCTGCCACTTGCTTCCTTGTTCCCCGTGGCTACCTTTGCTGGCATGTCTACCTTTGCTAATCCCTCCTCGGCTGACTTAAGCCTTTCCGCCATAGCCATCGTTTTTTCCCGTTCTGTCGCCACCGCTTTCTCCAGCTCGGAGATTCTCACCATGAGCTCATTCTGGGCGGCCATCATTATTTCCATCTTCGCCTCTAACTCGCATTGCTTACACTTGGCGTCAGCTCTCTCTGTCGTCTCATCCTCACAAACCTCTATTTTCCGCCCCATTCCGCATCCTGAACACTTTACGGTCTTTTTGACCATGGCTATAGATCGTTCGCGCGGCGGATTAGATACACTTAAAGCCAAATGATATCACAAAACTCCGCTGATACTCCGCAAGTATGTTACACTTCAAAGCACCCGTGCACCTTTCAGCCACGTGGTGGCCGAACAAACAAATATTAAAAAAAACACCCGAAGCGACTGTCACACCACTTTGTACCAACAGTACAAAGTTGTAAGCTCTATTAAGCTGCAATCTAGTGGCTTAACTAAAAAAACAAGCTCGAATCATGCAAAAAAAAAATCCACTTATCTGACGCTGTCATTCCGGAGCCCACGAAAAACACGTCCGTCCTCTAGCAGCACCACGTCGAGCAGCGGCACCTATAACGCCATCTAGCGTGCATTCACCCAACCGCCATATTGCACACATCTCTATGGGACAGCGCCATCTAGTATATCGTCATCCAACTGCAGTTTGCATGCATCTCTATGGGACAGCGCCATCTATTGAATTATACGGGAGACGCGACAGCGGGGGAACGCCAGATGTAGCGACGACCGACCAGGCGATGCTATAAGGAGCTTCGCCCCTAAAATAAAGAGATGAAGAACGAAAAAGAAAAATAAGGAGAAACAAAGAAGGCCGCCCAGCTCCGCACTTCCTTCAGGCTTGGCACCATTACTGCGAAGTTGACTATGATCACCGTTACGGATAGGGCTTGACATGCGCCGTGCGTACATTCCCTTGTTCGGAAATTAATCTCGGCGTTCCGCAATCAGTCACACACGAGCCGTTTCGAATGCACCGTGAAAGACGCAGCGTTACCTAGAGGCGTTAATTACGCACGAAACTCTGATTAGGACGATGTGCAGGCGCTGTCGGTGCTTCAGGAAACTCGCTGGGACTTTTTTCCCACCGGGATTGTGGCAAACTGCGCCAACGTGGATTGCGAAGAATGTGACTCGTGCTGTTGTGTGAGCTGCTTTTCCGCAACCATAGAAACCAGGCTACCGCACCTGCGCGTTAACTATGTGGAGACAGTTAGGCTGTCGCAAAAGTGCAGTAAAAAGAAAAGAAGAATATAGCGGGGCTCGGAGTATCCAGACAACCAGCGTACGTACCTTGCACAGAGCGAGTTTCCGCCCAAGCTACAGCGTAATTGCTTCCGTGAACTCAGTCGCTCACTTCCATCAGACGAGTTACCTGAACTAATGTCCTTCTAGCACGCCTTTCGGGTAATGGTACGAGCTTCACTAAGAACCGGTAACGCGAATTCGGGGTTCTCGTTAAATACCTATTTTGTTTTGATGTTCATAGCATCCTCTTCTTAAAAATCTAACTACCGCGTTCCTCGCCGCTTTCAAGATTGCGCGTCCCAGGAAAGTTGCGTTAACGTCCCAGGTTTATTTTAAAAAATACTATTAGCAAATGCGCACGCGCAAGGTAAGTACTTGTGTTTTAAGAAGCAGTGCAGCACGAACAAATTATAAATAGACATCAACGAGAGCGCTTTGGGATAGACACCACCGCGTACAATTTCTTCAGCTTCTATCTTCCTGGTTTCTTTTCTATCGTCCAGCCTTTCATTTCTTTTCTAAATGTTGTCTTAACTGGCAACGCCTAACACAATGATTTTGACATTTTATTGTTATAATTCGGAAAGTTGTTTAGGCAAGTGCGACGATTCTTACTGCACCAGGAAAACCGACATAAATGGAGGAACTTTTGAATGAGATCTCATGCGTGATTTCCGCTAACGCATAAAATTGGCGCTGATGTCGCTGACGGATGGAGTCGGCAAGAGTAGCGTTTATTCAGATCAACCTGCCTGCGACAAAGTAATAAGTCGTTCTAAAATTTGGGTCAGACGGTCACACTTAAACCCAGGGTTTTATCAGTTTATATACTACCTATTTGCCATAGGCGGAAGGTTGAATGAACATTGCATCCGATAAAAATATTCGGCAGATCCCACGTACCGTGGGAGTGTATGTTATGCGAAGTATGCACAGGATGGTGACTGTGGCGTAATTTTTCACACTGAGCGAAACGGTGCCAATGACGCCAGCGAAATGAGGAAGTGGTATACGCACACCCATATGTTGAGAAGTCGCGTATGTATTACGTAACCAGGTGTTTACAGTTGCGTAACGATGCCAACAGCAACATAGGTGTTACCAACACCAGACGCGGTGAGCTGATACGTAGTGCTTATATTCTTCAATACTGGATAGCGCGAATCCGAACAGGACAAAGAAAGAACACATATGCACAGGACAGGCGTTACTCGCAACTAAGATTCATTCAGGAAAGTTTCCCTAGATATATACACAGCCGAGTGGCTCGCGCACGCGCACTGCACGTACGTTACAGTCACAGTTGCAGTTACAGCTGCTCTGCTTGCACTTGTCTGTTATACGGAGAATGCACGTACGTTTCACGAACCCGTGTACATGCATGTAAGGGGTTCTTGACAGTTCTTGAACAAGGTCATCATCACCGTGATCAGTGAGCACCAGCATCTGGACTGGACTTGTTAACCGGATACGTTCGTGATCGCGGTTACGAGGGGTCTAAGTGTAGTGAAGTGCGAGGTATAGAACTTCTGGTGGAAATCCTGGATGCCCCTTACGATGAAATGATCTATGATGCCTCCTGTCCTGGACGTGGCAGCGATGTCTGTTGATGCCCTGTCCACATCCAAGGCGTCTTTCATGCAGTACAAGGACCAGGCGTTGTTGGGTCTTTATAAATGAATGTTGAAGTCACCGGTAATGATGAGGGGCCTGGTGCTCTCGGCAGATTTATTTTTGGAAGCATCGGCCCCGGTTTTTGCGTAATTCACGTAGTCCACGTTGCGGACAACGTGGACGAGTGGATGGTAGTTGAGCGTCTTCCAGGGGTGTTCTGTCTTCACCTTCCTGACTTTCCTTGCTTCTGCCGCGGTGGTGTAGCGATTACGATGCTCGGCTGCTGACTGGAAAGTCGCGGGTTCGATCCCGGCCGCGGCGGTCGAATTTCGATTCAGACAAAATGCTAGATGCCCGTGTACTGTGCGATCTCGGTACGCGTTAAAGAATACCAGATGGTCAAAATTTACGGAGCCGTTCACTACGGCGTCTCTCATAATCATATCGTGGTTTTGGAACATAAAACCACAGCAATTATTATTGTTATCACTTTCCTTGCGTGTCAATGTGTGTGTGTTCGCGGTTACTGTGTTGGTTGACACTCTCTATCAACTGTGGCACATACCCGCATAACATGAGCTCTGGTATGCAGGTATGTGCCACACGTGACTGACAGAAAGGGTTTTATGATGTACGCGACAGGGATAGATAGATAGATAGATAGATAGATAGATAGATAGATAGATAGATAGATAGATAGATAGATAGATAGATAGATAGATAGATAGATAGATAGATAGATAGATAGATAGATAGATAGATAGATAGATAGATAGATAGATAGATAGATAGATAGATAGATAGATAGATAGATAGATAGATAGATAGATAGATAGATAGATAGATAGATAGATAGATAGATAGATAGATAGATAGATAGATAGATAGATAGAAACGGCCAAAGTGACTGAGGTTCGCTAAGAAATGCTTCGCATTTAATAAACCTGATTTCTGAGAAGCGGGAGGTTAACGCGAACACCTAGATGAGGAAGAACAAACAGACGATGATGGTGATCAAGATGGTTGTAGTGGTGGTAAACATGACGCCGAGGATGGCGCTGCATCAAAGTATATGACCTTACACTTAAAAAAAAGGTCTGATAGCGCCTCGCAACAGTTGCATATCCAGTTCACTTTCTGTCACGAAAACCACACTGAATAATCTTCGTACATTTTCTGTTTTGGCTGTGGATCCAGGAAAAGACATTTCGAAGAGTCACTGGTATTCGACGCGTGCCAAAGATCAATCCAATCAATCACCGTCTCTCTCGCCTGTACAGCTGGCGTGCCCAATGTAATCTGTAGTCTCTGGTGCTGTGCAAGTCTCTCATTTTGGGCTTTTAAAGTTTCATAATGTCGTTCACTGTTGTGCAAGAAAGGTACTATAGAACAACACCCATTGGCTGGTTTCGTTTTTGCCAAGCAAGCCTGCCACGATGGTCTAGTGGTTATAGGGATCGAAGCCCAGCCTCGGTGGCCGAATTTTCAATGGAGGTGAAAATGTTTGAGGCCACTTAGATTTAGATGCACGTTAAAGAGCCCCAGGTGGTCGAAATTTCCGGAGCCTTCCACTACGGCGTCCCTCATAACCATATCGTAGTTTTGGGACGTTAACCCCCAACAATTATATATTTCTTTGCCAAGCACACAAACATCAGCTTAGAGCCAGCTGGCATAGCAGATCCTGGACGAGTAGTGCAAAGAAAGCAAATGAAAGATTGATTTATGTTGCCCCTCTCATGCCAGTTCTGTTTACGATGCCAGTCGTACGCAAATATATACTGACTTTCTTTTGCATAGTATTGATACAAACGGTGCATGAAACGGAAGTAAACACTGCGGAGAGAGGCTAACGTCGTCATTAAAACATTATTTATTTAATTGAGCATCGGTGCATGTGACCAGGAAGCCGAGACAGGCGCAGAAAGAGCTGTACGACTTGATTAGCTGCGGGGTGTTTACGCCGTCTGAATTTGTGATTAGCGAAATATCCCGGCCCGTGTTTGCGAGAGAGCCATTCTCGCAAACATTTAGTAAAACATGCTTGAGTTTCGCGGTGTATCCGCGCTTTCCGAATCAACGGCGCATGTATACTGCCTTTACTGCTTTTTTTTTTCCTTTGCCAAGGCTGCTTGTTAAATTAATTAGTTTTTGAGTTGCAGTCCCTCCCGGCTACACGCAGTCAAAAGCATGGGAATCGTTAAGAATATGTCTTTATTTTTGGGGAAGAGGCCTTTTTCGTTAATTTATTACTGTAATGCGTACACTCGAAAAGCAATGAGCTTCACCGCTAAAAGAAAAATTGTTGAAGATGACTGCCAAAGTTTGCCTGAAAACACAATTCATCGGCAAAATATATGCGCTCAATGCGCCATCTGCTGCTGCATCTTATTTTTTTATTTATGCGCAATCGAGTGAAAAGAAAAAGAAGTAAAATAGCTATAAAGAAGTTTCTGAAACCATCTTTTTGAAAACTTGGGCTTAAGCTTTCGGCATCGGTATTACTCCCTCTGAGGGCGTCGGCTCATGGTGAGTACTAATGCGACATACATGATGCCATACTTAGCTTTATAAGTGAATCAAAGAGACTACCATGCTAATATTATAAGTATATTTGCTTATTATTTTCCTATTTAATTTATTTATTTATTTATTTATTTATTAATTTATTTATTTATTTATTTATTTATTTATTTATTTATTTAATACCATTATTTTTCTTTCGCTACAGAGTGGTCAAGAAAGATTTAACTCTTTTCGCCTTAACACTCAATAAAGAAACCAAAGCCCCCCTCCCCCCCCCTCTAATATTTTCGCTTGTCTACAAATTATCTTTCTCGCATTCCTTTTTGTCTCACAAATTCTGCTGCAGCACGATTTATGGCCTATCCCCTGTCGTGGATTGAACCATACCTCTAAGGCCCAACCAACCAACCAAGCAACTTTTGTGTTCGAGTCGTTTTAGGGGAATGCGTAAGAACTGTGTAACTTTTCATAGTAACCTTTCTCTCGTTGGTCACTCTTGCTTTCTGAAGGAAACAAAAGAGGAGCACATGCTAGTAGAGTACATGTTACTCTAAACCGTCGACAACTTTCTCGAAACGCATATGGCGATATCTTGAAATAAATTAGAGGCGCGAATGTACCTACAGAAACATATTACTCTTTATTCAATTTTTTTGTAGTATTCGTTACTTTTTGTTAAGTTCTTTTTATTAATTTTTGCCGCGTTTTTGTTACTATTTTTATTAATTTCCTTGCTTTCCTGCTTCGGTGGCGCCAACTGCAGTTATATACAACGTTTCACTTTTACATTTTTGCTACTCACTTTCTTTTTCACTTTTCCTATTTTCTCTTATTTATTTTTATTTAGCTTCATTTTGCGTTTCGGCGGCGGAGTTCTTAGAGCAACCAGCCCGGCGAAAGAAGGAAAGCATCGCGCGGCTCGAGGCGCGCGAGACAAGTGGCTAGGCGAGGGCGGCCAACAAGGAGCAACGCTCCACGCAGGAACCCGCGCCTAAGAGCTGCGCTCTAAACCGCCCAGTGATCGGAGTCTTTGGGACTGTACAGCGAACAAGCGGACACATACAACGAAGCTTAGAACGTCCATGTGTGCTCTGTAGTCTTAAAGGTGCATCTAAACAATTTGCCATGATGCTTTCGCTTACTTACGAGATAAGTAAGTATCGTTGTTTTCCGGGAGTTTTCCTTTTCTCCATTTAGAACATCCATAAAATTTGCTTGAAGGGCATCAATGCCGCTACCTTGCCTTTGTATATCGCAGCGCTTCTCGAAGTCGCAACAGCGTGCAAGTGCGCGCCTAGCGTTGAAATATGTAACGCATGCCACGTGGAGAGCGAATGCATCAGCGTTCGTCCTGTGCTCGACGTGCTTTCGTTCAACGCTAATCCGCTTCCTGTCTGTACAAAGCCATAAGGTAATTGTTTTTGCCTTGATAGAGAATAATGCGCATAGAACTCATTTATACTTGGCAGGGGTGAAAAAGATGAGCGCACCACGAGGCCTTAATAGCTCTCCGTCTCCCACCTCTTCATTACGATGTGTTTCACGCGCCATACTTCGTGTCCGTTAACCATTACACCAGCACTCGACCTCTTGTGCGTATGCCTTTGTCACGTAATGTTTTTGGAGTTATAACCTAAAGAGAACACTAAAAGGCTTTTTGGGTTTGAAGATTTGTTGTAGCTGAGTGAGTAGTGGCTACAAAGCGGGGGGGGGGGTGGGGGGCGTTATATTGATGGCATCTCCGACACTCGGTTAAAATAGCGCACAAGATCAACTTTCATTTTCCGTCCGCATAATGTACGAGGTGCGACGTGATATCACGTCCCTTGGGAACTTTCGAATGGCAGAGTGCTTTTAAGGTATAAAGGTAAGACAATAAAGCAGTCATAAGTAAAAGCCCCGCTTGCTTTTTCTTTATCAGACGCTGTTATACGTGCCTTTTTGGCACTCCTAGCCAGAAACCTAAGAAATGATGTGAACGTGCCTCGTCGCACTATATAACACTACGATTCTTCTGTGCAAAAGTGCTGCTTACGTCATCATTATATGTAATGACATATAGTGCACGTGCAGCCTAACTTCTCATTTGCGAACCATGTTCCGGAAGTCAAGAGGTGTACAGGTAATCTGTTCTGAAGATATTTCTTATTACTCTCGACGGCACACATGTTCAAAACAATGCCTAGCTTTAGAAATTACACCGTCACAATTCAAAATTCATGCAGGCAATTCATTTTTCATACTAATTTATATACATATATACATTGCTTCGCAGCAATCGTTAAAATAGATTACGCAGATCGTGTGGGATCACGCACACGACCGGTATGAACTTGTCACGAAATTATTAAATACTGACTAATCGATTCATGGAATGTATAAGTTAAAAGGTTTAAGCACCGCGGGCAGGGCGCGGACGCCACCGCCCACACTAACAAAAATTCAATGCTCCAACTTGCCCCACATGGGGGTGGCCGTTGGCGAGATTAGCCTTGCCGCATGCAAACGCGTGCAATGGCGGGGCCAACTCGAGCAGATCGCCTTCGTGATCGCGACTGCAAGCACCAAGTAAGTATGACTCCCGCACACTCGTGCTCGCGCCCGTCCACTGTTTAGCCCCGAGACGTCGCGCAAGTTTTAGCAGAAAAGTCGTCGAAATTCTTCCTACAACACGTCTACTTTGTACGTTACTAATAACACGCCACGGCGAACGAGCTTCGCCCGCGTCCATCTTCTTGCTGAACTCGTGTTTCGAATGCTGCTTTTATTATATTTCTGAGAATTTTCGTGGCAGGCCGCTGTTGTGCCAAAAAATATTAGACAACTACATCATCGGAACGAGAAGTAATGAATGAACGAATGAATTAAACCTTTCTTTCAGGGGAGGGGATGACTCTCAGCCGCAATTTATGATTAGGTGGGGAAAGGGTCGGGGATCAGGTGCAGAAGGGATTGTTTGGTGAACAGCGTCTGTATATGTCGTAGAAACAGCACGCGTATGTCGTAGAAAACTGCAACAAAAGCTTTACAGTGGGAGGCGTCGAGAAGACAGGGTCTCCGCGGTCCTCCTCGGGGGCGGGTCAGCCCCAGGCCACGAATTTGCCGCAGTTCAGAATAAAGTTGCTACCACTGCCATCTCCTGGAGAAGGGAAGCATAAGTCAGCTCCGCCGCAATACAAAATATTTGTACGGTGAAGCATATAAAAAATTAGAAGGGGCCGCGGCGCTATCACGTCACATAGTGTGCCTCTAAAAAACGCGCTTTTTCTTGCCAGGATAGCTTTCGCGGACCCCCAAAGATGGCTTCGCTGACCCCATTTGATAACCACAGCTTTAACGCTTCAGCTGAGTTATCACATTGACTCGCGCACTAGCAGCATTGTTAGCGGAATCAAACGTTGGCTGGTGTTGGATAAATGATGGCTAACGTACTAGCGTCTGTACGCAAGTCCTGTTCAAGGAGTTCTCATCTCTGCAGGCCTCCATTTTCCCCTGAATTTCTGTATTTGAATATCCTATACACAGCGCTTCAAAATTAGTATCCTTAGATATTCACGAAAAACATCCTCTCGGCTTTTTGTTTCTTTGTTTTACCAATGTATAAATACAGTCGTTCGTTTTACGGCTTTGCCAACTACTTTCAAATGCTACAATGTCTAGCAATTGAGGCAAAACCGAAAGAATGTGCTCTTGAACGATTACAAACGGCATCTGCTGGGGGATATTTATATACAAAGGAAATATCAAGCAATCAGAATCTGACTCTTTAGAAATAGCTAAAGCAGCTTCAAAACAGGCTCGCGTTCAAGAAGACATTATTTCTAGAAAGGAAAAAGAACAGAAAAGCGGCTATAATGGGGCAGGTTTCTTCACGGATGGATCAATGCAAAACTGTATTGAAAATCCTGCGCTGCACGACTCAGCACGCAGCGGGCCGTTCCTACGTTGGGACAGTCAGGCCAAGCCCGACCGCCGCATCGTGGGCCCTCCGGACAGCCCATAGTTGAGGTTTCTTTTCGCATTTTTTATTGCTATAGCAATTATATGGACAGTCTCGGCTGGTTCTTGCCGTCGCCGTCGCCGCCGTCATGCACCGTATATGTATATATATAAAAGTCCCAAAGAAAAATAGTTCAGAAAGTGCTTCCGAAGGGCGGAATCGAACCAGCGACCTCTCGCTTTGCAGCGCCTGGCGCCAACCACTACGCCACAAAACGCAGACCCTTCAGGTAGCTAATGGCGAGCGTTATATGCACACCTTTTACCACTGGCTGTACTCAGAGAAGGCAGGCGCTTATAAGCGTTTCTTCATTACCAACGAGATGGCGCGAGGAGCGCAACGGGTGCATTTAAAAGTCGTCGGCCAGCTCGCTTGCTTCTTCTAAAATTTGCGCAGGGAGAACCTTGCCCTTCTGCTGTCCGCGCGCGCGGTAGTTGCTGCCGGGGGGGGGGGGGCAGATGTTTCTGCAGCGTAGCAGCGCGTCCATCACGGGCCGCTTTTCTTGCTATCGCATTCATTGCTTCGCCCTTGCGGTGAAACTGTGACTTTTTTTAATTGAACGCTGCACACAGTTGGGTTCTTTCAGAACGCTGTTCACCATTCCTATACTTAGGCTTTCGGAAACATGATAAACGATACTGCAGAAAGAAAACAAACACAGATAAGGCAACAACCAGAGTTCCATCTACGTAATTACTATGCCAGTCGGCAAGCGTAATTGCATCAGAGAAGAGCTTCTTTGTCCGAAGCCATGACGACAAAGGCCGCGTGAGAGAATCCTTCTTCAAGACACAGTCAGCATTGTGCGAAGGCATCATTACCGCTCTTCCCTTCCGGCGTCCGTCGTTCTGCCACTAACTGAAGATGGCCAGCGCGATCCGTGTCACCGTTGTGCTGTGGTATCTCTGCCCAGAATGTATGCCTTCTCAATCCTGCAGTATAGAGGAGCGAAACATTCAAACTTGATCCGACGCTGCATTCACTGCAACGCACATTGTCCTTCACGTGGACTTTTAGTGAAAGAAGAGACGATTGCTTTGATTACTACATCAGGAATTGAACATTTAGAAAACACTGGCATTTGTTCGTTCTCCGGTTATGACATCAAAGAGATTCACAAACAGACAAAAATAGGGAAAGAAATCGCATTAGACATCAAAGGCGCGTTCGATAATGTGGCTCACGGTCTAATACTCACCAACAACCAAATGCGGATGAACATATAATTGCGTGAAATCACAGTTAGTTGGGGCGTGTCGGTATATTCCATTTGAAAATCTAGCGCACAGGACAAGAACCCAATGACAAGGGCAGAGTGTCTTCGTCGGTTGTCACTCGGTTCTTGTCTTGGGTTGTGCGCTAGATGCTGAAATACAATTACGTCCGAGCTTTTCTTAAAGATCGAGCAGCAACAATTTCGCGGGCACTCGCAGTAAGCAGAAAACACTAATACTTAATAGATAGAACGTGTAAACTGTCTAATCCGACGTTTCACAAACCGATCTACAACTTTCCAATTGCAATTTTTGTCGAGCTCGTTGTTTTAGAAGTTGATTAGTCTTGACTAATTAAGCAATTACGCAGAACAGAAAAAACAGCGCGACTTACTACATGCAATAGTTGACAACATGTATTTGGTCGCGTCGGAATACTTTTAAACTCTAGCTAGAGTTAGCTGTGGCACCCCGTAATAGAATCTGCATTTCTCCACGTACCTTTATGGTACATAGTTTCCATCAGGTGAAATCAAAAGCTGTCACGAACACAATAAGAATTACGACGTCACTGCACTCTCTTTTTGTAAGCCACACATACGTGGTCGCTGCATACTTCTATTCTTATAGCGATCTTTCTAGTTTCGTGCAATTTCTGACGCAGAATGGCCTAAAGTGCTACCACACTTGCCATCGCAATACGGACATCGTCTTCCAGCAACAGTGCTATGTCGTCACGACAGAATTTTCCTTGAAGTAACTTCGAGTTGCCAAGTGAAGGGCGATAAAAAAATTCGGCACATCCCAGGCTTGTGGAACTCGGTTCCACGCGAAGTAGTCAGCGAGTAGTTCTCTGCTGCATTTTTTTTTAGGGGCGAAGCTCCTTAAGGCGGCACCCGTTCGTCCCTCGTAGTTGTAGTCGTAGTGCGTAACCAGTCGTAACGCTAGTACCAGATCTTGACCTCCAAGGTGGTGCCGGTGGGAGATTTCTCCTGTGGGTTGTTGAACAATAAAAAATTCGCAGCGTGCGCGTTAACTAAAAGCCGAATTCTTCTGTCTCTCATTCCCCATTAGCAGCCATTGGCATGTTCCAGTAGGAAACGTTAGCAGAAGTGTAAGTGTTAGCTAAAAGTCGACTTCTTCTGTCTCTCATTCCCATTAGCAGCCATTGTTTACCTCCAAGGTAGTGCCTGGTGAGATTTCTCCTGTGCGTGATTAAACACTAAAACTTTTGTTCAAAACGCGTTGATGAAATAAACCAACGAAAGACGCCAGATGTTTTCTAAAAGCAAAACGAAAAGACGCCAGATGTTTCTAAAGGAAAACGAAAAGACGCCAGTTGCTTAACGAAAGACGCCAGACGTTTCTCCTCTCCTAGGGTCCCCCCCCCCCTATCTTGCCTCGCGGCGCAGCGGCGCCGACGCAGGCAGCGTCGCGGCTGATTGCAAAAAACCGACCGCTCGCGCTGCACAACCGTTCACTGACCACCCCGTTTATATAGGCACTGGATTTCGACCTCCAAAATAGTGCGTGTGTGCGATTTCTCCTGTGCATGATTAAACAATGAAAATTCACAGCGTGCACGTAGAATTAAAGTGAGCTGCAAGTCGTCATAACTCTCATCGAACCTTTAGTATAAACGCGCCCGATCTCACGTCGGTGATGCTGTACTGGGCAGAATTCACGGAAGATTCACGGTTTACCGATGAACCTCCGCAGCTTCGCCCACTCATCATCATTCACTCCGTGGATATGCTGTGATTTTTTGCTTGAGCCAAGCGTTACGAGGCGGATCGACGTGTTTTAAATGCGAAGCATTTCTTAGCGAACCTCAGGCACTTTAGCAGTATCTATCTATCTATCTATCTATCTATCTATCTATCTATCTATCTATCTATCTATCTATCTATCTATCTATCTATCTATCTATCTATCTATCTATCTATCTATCTATCTATCTATCTATCTATCTATCTAGCCGCCTACGTCTGGGCGCTGTCCTGGTCGTCTCCGCAACTTGTAATATACCAAAATTGGCATAGCAGGGGATAAGTGTATAGCGAACACGATTCACTGGTCATGACATCAGTAACGCAAAACGCCTGTCGCGTACGTCATGAAACCCTTTGCATCAGTCACGTGTGGAACATACCCGCATACAACAGTTCATGTTATGCAGGTATGTGCCAAAGGTGATTCATAGGCCCGTATTCACAAACGAAACTTATCCTTAAGTTATGACTTAAGTAACCGATCGGCGCTTTACGCGTTTCACAGAACAATCTTGTACTTAGGGTAAACTTAAATCGGCACTTCACTACCGCAAGGTAAAATACAGCCACTGGCTACCTTAAGGGCAATTTTCGCAGTTTTCTCGGCAAACAAAATGGCTGACTACTACGGCAGTCTCGCCGACTTTGCTTGCCGTGTTGAAGAAATTGCACAGGATGAAGCATATCATTACGCGCCGCCGTTACGCCCATTTCTCAGGGATCGGTCGAATCCCATAGACGCGTGTAATGACGCGGAATTCCTGTCGCGGTGCCGCTTTTCCAAGCCAGCGGTGCTACGCATGTTGGAAATACTGCCCCTGTGCCCAAAGGACAACAAACGTGGTCACCCGTTCCGTCATTGCATGCCGATCACACCCAGCCTGAGAACACTTGGTTTCACAATCTAAATAAGAGTATAGACTGTTGCAACCGAAACGTTTATTTACTCCATTCTTGATATACGTCAGGGGTCTCAAAGACGCGGCCCGCGGCTTCACGCGCAATAGTTTTGTGGCTTCGCTAAATATATTGCTAGCATTATTTTCTCGCCTATTGCAATAAACAGTGCTTTGTTCGAGTAAGCTACAGGGCTGGGACTGGTATCAAGCATTTTTTTTTTTTTTCATCCGGCCCCCCTTGGGGTCAATATGACTTGAAATATCACCGTGGAACGAAAACTCTATATTTCAGAATCGGCGTCCAAATTTTAGTCTTTGTGGGAATCAGTATGATATGGTTTTCGAAACCTGACGTCAAATCCCCTTCAGAAATGACTCATATGTGGGATATGAAAAAAGCATTCTTGCAAATGGCAACGTTAGGTGCCATATTGTTTACTGTTCCCTCCGCCCCCCCTCCCTCTGCCGCTCTAACCATCTGCACTGTAGAGGCCCTTGTGGGAAAACATTCCGTGACTGCGGGCCGCTACCAGAGGTGAGCTTGAGCCCTCTGGGATAACTGAACTATGCTGTTGTACACTTCCTGATTTCCTGCCGATTTGTGCAGTCTTATACATTTTCACTGTATTCATTTCACTGTATTCCACTGTATCCGATTGATACAGCATGATTAACCAGCGTTATTAGACATTGCATTTGTGTATAATCACCGGGAGTGTATTGTCTTGCATGAGAACCTCCGCGCCCAGTTTAAAAGTCTCCAACAAGAACAGGGCTTGAATTTTCAGTACTCCTCATGTATATTTGTTGTTTGTCGTCGCATACGATATATTCAGCATAAGGATTCTGTAATATCTACTCTTACAGGAAATTCCAGCGTGCAGATTGTTTTTAATATGGTTCCTATTGTTTTGAAACCGCTCTTTTAATGACGTGTTGCTTAAACTGTTGTGCACGTGTAAACATAACTAGTATACACGCATGACACATATGCATAAATTATGTTATATGCATTGCATGCGCATGCTGAAATATTTAAGCACAGGTGCAAGATATATCATATCTATGGATAAGTGTTCTTAGCAAGTATGTTAGTTATGCGAATCAATCTGTACAAGTTGCAACACACATTTAAGATGAAGCGACATGCTGTCCTTTAAGTGCCCTTATTTTCGATGCGATTCAGCTTTAAAGCACTTCTGCCTGATATCATTAAATCTAGCTGTTTCGCCGAAACGACACTTTCAAGATGCAGGATAAGCTACTGCGTGATTGTTGTACAGAGACTCCGCAATATGCATAGGCCATCTCCGTCGCGTCTATGAAAAGATTTAGTTGCTTATAAGTGTTGGATTACTCATGTTCTCAAACAAGAGAATAGCTTTTTTATATTGTTACGAAGTGGCAATGCCAGAGGGAAACGAGAGAAGCGGGTGAAGAGGAAGAGGACGACGACGCTGCTCCTGCGATCACCACGGTCTTTCGTGCCTCGGTTCTCATTAAATACCCCTTAAACATCTCCTGCGCGCGTAACAGTTTGGTGGAGGTGAGGGGTACGACGAAACCAACGACGGAAGCACTACCACCCGGACTTCGCCGCAGCCGCCGCCTTGCCGGACTCCCGCCGTCGCCGATCGAGATGTCCCATGACACACGGCGCTTTCACGCGATGCTTCACGCATGACCGTTTCTGCCAGTAAGCAGCAAGGGTAAAAATTGCAATATTAATTTTATTACGTAATTAGAAAGCTTTTGAATCGTCCTAATAAAAAGACATTATTGCGCAGTAAAGCATGAGAGTACCAAAACATTGTCTTCTTACAACACAAAGCAATGGGTTGGAAAGTAGAATGGAAAATTACGGCCTGTCGTCCACATTGTCCTGGGATGCGACCATGCAGGAAAAGCGGGATGCAGGATGCAGAAAAAGAAAAGGGAAACAAAACGAGAGATAGCATATAGAAAACGGAATAAAAACGAAGCCCCGTCAATATAATAGTCAGCGACGTCTGAAGGAGCTAATGGTCCGTCTTCGATGGCTTCTGGGTTGGCAGCGAAGAGGAAAAGGGCATTAGAATGGGAACGGCGTGCTTGAGCAACACAAAGCGATTTTCTTGCTCCGCCGTCGGCAATGATAGCCCTCACAAGCCACTCAGTGAGGCGTAATCGAGGAATGTCTGTTTGCCAGAGCACCAGAAAAGTCCACCTGGAATTGCCTCAACTATTACCCTTCATCAAGTATTTCCATATTGTTTCCCTGAAATTATATGGTATTAACTAATCTCTTCATGAACGACAAGCTGCAGACAGGAAAGAGTATTGAATAGGAGTAAAGAGAGAGAGGGGGAGAGAGAAACACAATTATTATTATAGATGGTACTCAACGTGACATGGTTGTGGCAGTACGCCCTAATTGTGTAAGCAGGAGTGCTGGACCAGTAAAGTGTAAGCCTGTACCGTTTTGTCTTTTTATTTCGAATTCACCATTACTGTTCCTTGATTGAACGGAATGGTAGAAAATTATTGGGTCATGCCAATTTTGCCTATCAATAAAATCACTCACCAAAAACCGCAAAAAAGCCGTGATTTCATGCCGAACAATCTTGAGAATGGGTGGAACAGCAGGCAAGCGATCCTGTTCCGAAAGGGAGTACAAATTGGTGGCGGCGAATTCCGTTGCAAAAAAAAAGTTCCTTCAACGGCTCTTTTTCAGCCGCGCAAAATATAATTTTACACAAATGAATTCGCAATTACTGCCAGATGCACCCTACTCAAAAAGTATCGACGCTTTGCCATGTTTTATTTCGTTCGGAACAGGGCATTCTCCAGCTATTCCGCAAACGTTTCAGTTCCTTGGGTTTTTTTTTTCTTTTTTTTTTTTTTTACAGTAATGCGCTGTTCGGCATATTATAGTGACGAAGTGCTTTTTATAGCTTGCGTTGCATCGCAACAATCTCATTGGGCACGCCCCTTCCTCCCCCCCTTCCCTCCCCGGCTACGCCAGTGCAGAATGAGTTCTCTGTACCAAAGTTATCTAGATGATATAATGTAAAACGAAAGCCTGCCGAACAAATCATTAGCTGCGCGTAATCTTTCCGTGTGCTGTAACAAAAAATAATTATGTCGTGACGTTCGCGGCTGTGGGCGAGCATTCTCTAAGTGGATCAAATCACTCGCGAAGTGACTTCTGAGTGGCCGAGTGCATAAAGAAACTTCAGCACACGTAAAAGGACAAGGAAAAGTCGAGATAGCACTTCGTTCTGTATCGTCTTTTTTCCTGCCCCTTTCCTCTTCCTGAAATTTCATTATGACGTGGGAGACGCCCGCTACGCGCTGAGCGCGTCCTGCAGGACGTAAATAAAGTTTTTCCAATCCAATCCAATCTGCATCAACACGCCCAACTGCATACCCTAACCACAGCTGGCTTTCTTAACATCGACCGCTATTTCAACACAGTCACAGTAAGACTTAACCAACACCATTGTCAGTCACATCGTCATATATCTATACACATATATATTTTTAGGACAGAAATAGTCTGAGACGGCATTGAGGAGACCGCGATGAGGAATGTTGAGACGCCAATGATGAATGAAAGACTAGTGTACACGCCGTGTGTACACTAGTGTACACGCCAATGATGAATGATATAGTGTACACGCCGTCTCGTGCAACGGTTCCCTGTGGAGCAGTCCTAATGCGCGCTCGAATGAAAGCTATATTACGTCCCAGATGTTTGCGGACTAAATCTGGGGTCCCATCACCACACGCGTACGGGCTTGTATACTCGCGCCGTGTTTATAGCACGCAAATATTCCCCTCGGGAACCGTATAAGCCCCGCATGGGCCGAGAGTGGCGCCATGCTCCGGATGCCTCGGTTCCATCATGGGTGCGCGTATGTTTGTGTACCTTTCCCGGAACCAGACATTTGATTGTAGTTTACTGCCGCGACGCACTCGCGGAAACGAAGAAGGCAGGGCAGACTAATGCCGGTATGTCTGGACGCCAAAGTGCATTACTGTGATGCGCCAAACTGCAGGAAGCAGGTGGAAGCCCTTGCAGCCATACCTGCACAGTCGCCTGACAACTTCCATTACATCGTGTAACCGCGCAAAAAAAAAAACCGGGCGGAAGCACAAAAGGGGAGAAGAAAGCACAAACAGGCGCTGAGACTGTTACTTCCCCTCTTTTGTGTTCCCGTCTGCTCTTTTTCTGTTTTTTGCTTACCAGTACCAACTGGCCCAACTTACCACGCTTCTGCAACTTCCAATATACTATAACCAATATCTTCTGTGTGAAATAAAATGCCTTGTAAAGCATCTGGCCCTTTACTCTTGTCGCATACTCGGTGTTTTAATTTTCAAGAAAACCTCGATATATTGGCAGCCTCAGATGAAATTCTCTTTTCTTGGAGTATTGCCTTTTTTTTATCGCTTCGAACTTTCGTCTCTTACATTCCAGAAGCTTCAAGCCCATCGCGGTATATCTAACGCCCTAAATATATTCTGGTAAGTCTTCCGCGGCTTCCTCATTAGTTTGTCCCAGCCGCAAAACTGTATAGCTTTGCAGACCGGATATTAAAATTGCTAAAAATTTAACAAATAGGGCCTCCTAATACAGCTCTTTCACCGCACTAACAGCATGATTCAATAGCTCTCCGCTTTAATATCCAAAGTGAATTCACCACGGCTCAAGCTTATTTCTTTGTCGTATCACAGCACATTGCGAACTGCAGCAGTTCTATCTTTTTATGTTCCGACAGCAAAACGGTCGCGCCAAAAAGTGCGAAAACACTGCTTTATTACTTTTCTCACTCCGACTTTATTGGTGTTCGCAATGAGGTGCGTCATGCCTAGAGCTTTGTTTTTTGTTTTCCTTTTAATTTTCTGCTGAGCACGATAGGTGCTTTCTTTGACGCTATTTTCATAACGATGAAAGGCGAAAAATTGAGACATAAAGCTTCAATATTATCTGTACCTGCCAAGCTGTTTCTTCTAATTCCGCTCGCCATTATGACAGGATAACAAAAAAAAGGACCCGTACGTCTTAACCTCCCAGACTTTAGTGCTTACTCTAAATGACTTAATCGACCAACAAGGACTCCATTTCGTTTACCATCGTAACAGGCCTTACTGCAAACTAATCTCCGGATGAAAAATTTCCTAGCTATGTCTTGTTCACCTTTTTCTCACATCCTCAGCAGCAATGCACGCGACCATTCCAATAAGCTAATTGCTTTAACTGTTTTAATCTGCATACGCCTAAAAGAGCCACACGCGCACGTGGCGAACGCCCTGCTCTCGATGAAGATCGTTTCAGCGAGTTTTTGCTGACCGTGGAACGGTGACAGCGACACGTCGACGTTGACAGAGCCGGTCGCCAAGGCGCTCAGCTTCGGTTAATGTATAGGAGCACGTGAACACATATACAGGAATAAAGGCGCCTCTACTCCGCACAAAACTTCTTGTGGTTGGTCGCAAGCGAAGATCATACGCGTGGTAGCAAAGTATGAAGAGCTCTTGTTTTCCAAAATGACACAGGAAGATGTTGATATCGACAAATATTAGCGCATACTCCTTCGACAGCACCTCGAGGTATACAGCCATGCTACAGTGAGTGTCCCGAGTGGTACAAGTTCTATTTTAAGCCATTCCTGCGGGAAAACAAGCTCCTTGAAGAAGGCTTTTTCCTTTCGTGTAAACACCGCGAATAGATAGAAATATTAAGACACCTTTCCGTGAAAAGCAACGTAAAGAAGATCGCATTAAGGTACCAGAGCCACCGAAGCTTGCTCCTCTTATGGTGTGTTTTCGTGTGCACGGCACCCAAACATCGTTATAAAGAAGAGCCATTCACCTGCATCTGAGAAATGTAAGCGATACGCGTACATCTCTTGCTCACGCAACGAATTTGCCACGCAGCAAGGAGCCTTTCTCTTTTTTTTTTTTTCGAGCACCGCCGACCAAAACAAATTGCTGCTGTTGCACCTCCTTCGACGTCTGCTTCGTTATTATTATTGACTGTTTACTGAAACTGGCTAAGGTTTGAGTCTCAAGATTTGATCTTGAAACTCAAAGAGAATGAAGAAAAGGAAACTAACGGATGAGCAGGAAGACAGAACTGCACACGTCGCTCAAAATTAATGCAAGCGCGATCAGGCGTTCGTCATTTATTTATTTATTTATTTATTTATTTATTTATTTATTTATTTATTTATTTATTTATTTATTTATTTATTTATTTATTTATTTATTTATTTATTTATTTATTTATTTACGATACCTCAAAGGCTCCAGTGAAGGGGTTTTACATGAGGGGTGGGTTGTACAGCGGTTGTACAGACTGAGACATTTCGAGAAGCGCAGCAATGCTTTTGTGGCTTTGCACATTTTTGCGATGCAGAATCGCCCGTAAGACATAATGCTTGGTGTGTATGTGTATATTATGCGTTTACTGCAAGGCCTGTGTTGCTTGTGAATTGTCACGCACGAGGTTCATAACAGGTTGTTCAACACAAACCGATCTTTATTAGTGACAGCAATGAAAGGGCGATAAAACCCGGAAACGGCCCCATTACAGTCGATTAGCACCACTTGCTGTCAGAGAATAAGGCCAACAAAAGCGTCGTGACAGGACAAATTAACGAAGGCACAAAGAAAGCGATGAGTGTTGATAAAGCCTAAAACGGTTTGACTATTGGCGAGCACAGCGAGTAATTGCCTTTCCACGGAGACAAAACAAGCGGTGACGTTGACATCAAACGAAGTGCCGGGAGTGTTCCTGTACATGATGCAAATCGCAATCGCGAAAATAATCTCTATGGGAACCGACAGCAAACTTTCTCGACCAGTTTTCTATACGCACCCATCCCTTCCCTCTCCTCCATTCTTTTTTCTCCCCCCTCCTGCTTTATGGAATGAAGTTGCGCTCTTTGCGTGCACCAGTGCGGGCCATTGCTCTGACGCTCAATTGTGTCAGCATACCCTGCCAATTACGCACACCAAAGTCCGAACATCACGGAGCCACTGAACACATGTCAGCGACTAGCGCGAAAGCAATAGAAGTCAGCACAAGATCACGCGTGCTCTCAGGGGAGAGGCAAGTCGGTTTCTCTCTGCGGTTCTGGCCTTACGGGCTGTCAAGAGCGTTCTCGCGTCGCTATCGATAAAGGTGTGCGTGCTTAGAATGTTGGCTGAAGAGGTTTCTTTCAATATGTGTTTGTTCGATGAACACGTGCCGGCTCCTGCCGTTAATCGCTTGGAACTGAGTACGCAAGCCGCGCCCTGATGCATATGCGAAGTTCGCAGGTATAAAGAACATACTACTACATTTTTTTTCGCCTCACCCCCCTCCCTTCCTTCCTACTCAGCAAAATAATGAGCTCTCAAAACAACTAGTTTCTGCGTAGCATACAAGCATGTTTCGAGCGAGCTGGATTGGTCAGTTACCGGCGCCTGCTTTTTGGGGCCCAGTGAAACTTTATCCACTGCTAATGGAATGTGGTCGAGTTGGAACACATTCGTGATGAACTAGCGCAACCGCTACACAAGGGCAAAATAAAAGAAGACTGAAACGATAACTGTTATGCTGGTTGGGCAGAAATTTCATCGATAAGACGCTACCATACGTGCACCGTTTGTTATTCTACCATGGACAGACTTACGAAGCCATATTCCGATTGCCTGAAGCTTTTTCTATAGCTGTCGCAGCACTATGTATTCTTAGCGAGACAAAGCGCAAAACAAGAAGAACCATACAAAGCATAACCCGCCTGTCTTCCTGCTGTCAGTACACGCTGTGCCTGTTTCCGGTCGCCATGTGGAAACAAAGCTTGCGTCTCCTTTCTTTGTCTAGTCTTTTCAGTTACTATATGGAGCCAAACTTGTTCCTGCTGTCGAATGAAAGTGTGAACATTGGTCCCCGTTTTCGATTTGTTATGCGGTTAGACTATGTCACACAACCTCTAGGGCAGGGGCGTAGCCAAGGGGGGGGGGGGGGGGGGGGGGGGGGGGGGGCTCCGATAGACCGCACACTTGTTCTGTCAGTCGGCGTCGGGGTTTGCTAATAGGTGGATAGCAAAATCGTGGCTCTCGCAAAGGATTAATTGTGGGCTACGGCGCCCGTCTGCATCGACTTCCGGTTCGAGACGTCGTGCCGCCGAACAGGCACTGTTGCTAGTGCCATGGCTTTCTGTGTGTAACAGTCGCGGTCCCCTTTTTTTTTTAATAAATTACTGTGTAATACTTTGGAGTACTGTGCAGCTTAGTTGAATAACAAATGCAATCACTACGGGATTGTTATAAAGGTGCAAACGGTCATTTATTCATTCAAATGGCATGCACCTCCGGACACATGCATGTTGTTTCGCAGCAAAGGGTGTTTTAGCACACGTTTTATGACCTGCAAAGGTTCGTTGCACATCACAGTGTCATAAAACATCCCCTCAATCTGTTTTCATTTTGCTCAACTCTTAAAATTATCTATTTACTTTTGTGTTGCGAAGATACCATCTCGGGTTCGATAATGATGAATAGCAATCGTGAAATGTTTCTTACTCTAAAAGTGAACGATTAACTCTCGCAGTTTTCTCTCTTTTCTTTTAGGCCTCTCAGTCTTCATTTAAGTGAAATGTCGTTCCCTCGCGCATTCAAGCGCTGTGTTTCAATGCATACAAAATTCCGCGCACTCAACATACATTTGTTTTCCGAGTTTCATTAAAAAGTATTGGCACTTCCCGCTTGCAAGTCTCTGAATTACTAGAGACGCCGTACGATGCAACTCGTTGCTTCACAAGCGACTACGGCAGTTTTACTTCGTACGATATCAGTAAATGAGTGGCCGTTTTGTACCACTGACCTTTTACGTGCTGAGCAGTTTTTCATAAATTTCTCAAAACGTCGGCAATGCAGTGTATGCAGTGCAAGTATACTGTATCGGCGTACTTGATCGGGCAGAGTACATGTGCAGTACTCACGGATTGAAACATGCCACTCGGGGCGCGTGGCCGCCGATACATGCAGCGCCGCTCGTGAGTGCTAGTGGAACTAAGATGTTGCATTCTGGTATAGAGCCAGGGAGAGATCATCTACGCTCCAGAATTGCTCCTTCCGGTCGCGAGTGAGCCGGCCTGCAGTTCACCGCACAGCCAGCATGGCGCTGCAAGGCATGCGCGCTTTCTTACGCCGAACGAAACGGCTTGCCAGTGCGCACCTTCTAGATTGCGGCGCGAGCAGAGGACGCTGTCGTTAGACTTGCTCTGGCGATGCGGCAGACATGCTGTGCAAGTAATACACCGGATTCAGCTAAGCGGTTGCGCCTTACATGCGTTCGTTATCGCCACCTCAGCCGCTGCTTGCGACACGATAGATATTGGGCCCGTCGAACGTGGGCGAAGAAAGAGGGAAGAAAACAGACATTATTTTACTTCACCGTGATTTGTCACTGCGATTGATAACCGCGACCATAGCGGGCTCTGCACTTGAATGTTGGCAGAATGCAATGCACGCTGTCAGGCGCAATCTCTTAGCTGAGTCCTGTGGCTTATTTGCACAGCATGCGTGCGGCGTCGCCAAGGCGCATGCAACGAGTGTCCTTTGCTCTCGTCGCAATTTAGGAGGTCCGCTCTGGCGAGTCTTTTCAGTCGGCATACGAAAGCGCGCAAGCGTTGCAGCGCCACGCTGGCAGTATGGTGACGGTGAACTACAGGCCGGCTCGTCAACGACCGGAAGGAGCAATTCTGCTGCATAGATGTTCTCCTCCTCATTCTACACCACAATGCAACACTTTGGTTCCATGAGCACCCACGAGCGGCGCTGCATGTATCTGCGGCTACGCGCTCCGTGTGTCCTATTTTATTCCGTTAGTACTGTAGTACTTTCGTCTGAAGTATTTAAGTGTTTTGGGAACGTACGTATGTTGACACACGTGTGCTCATGTGTGCGAACGATTTTGAGGTAGGCACTGCGTTTTGCTCAAACACTAAATCAGGCTATTTCTTCAAACTATTACTGCGTGTTTTAAAGCATAACCGTATATCTACACTCGCATGCTGCCCTCGAGACCCGCCTCTCACCGTTCCCCTTGTTCGCCCATTTCTACTTGTCGCTTTGTTCTATAAGCTGCGAAATATATTGTATGCATTCGCAAAAGGATTCAAGAACACAATCACTCGACAACCGGTAACAAACGCGTCGCCGAATCGCACGTGTTTCTTCTCCGATTACAATGAACAGCAGATACCTTGAAGCAGCGAAGAGCTAGGCCTCGAACCGGAAGTACCGTAGCAGATGACGCGCCGTTTTGCTATCCACCTATTAAACTGCAATGGCTAGCAGATTGCGAAGTGTTCCAACAGACCGCTTCTAGTGTCCAGCGCTGTTCTGCCTGATGTCAGCCAACCGAACGAGCACGCCGTAACAGCCCGCAATAACCCAAAGAAATGCCTAAAGTAGACGCCACCCTTTCAGGAGATTATAATTGCTCTTCCAGGTCATTTTCACGTGGGAAAAACTTTGTCCTGAGATACTGCGTTATCCGCGTCGGTCTATGTTTTGTAAAGGTATCGCAATAATCGGTGATTTCTTGTGACGTTGTGTTAATGAAGATCATGCTTGAAATGCTCTGCAATATGATTCTATCCGCGAGCAAAGCTCAGAAATGCATAATTTGTGCTTGTTTTGTAGACTAAATAGATGAGAATCCTAAACAGTAATTTCCTGCGTGAAGCAGATAGAGAAATAGATTAAAGGCAAGAAGCAGGGAAGTTAACCTGGTAGTAATTAGGTTCGTATGTGTATCTATGGCACTGCGATGAACTATGCATAAGGGCAGGCTTGCAAAATTAAAATAAAAACTACGATGCAGGTGACTTTAACAAAGACTGGGGTTGAATGGTGGCGCAAGGAGAAGAGCGGAATGCCTCATGGCCTTGTTTCACCGTTGTTTTAAAAGAAAAAACGGGTTATGTTTTCCTAAATCTTTGCTGCAATGCGGTCTTAATTTTATGGAAATATGAAACGTTACTTCTCTCTGTTCGACGAAATATGTTCTTAAGAAGTCATTCAGCTGTCTCGAGTAGGAATTTCCCACGCGAAATTGCAGGAAGACCTACAATTTCACGTGTATGTTCCTTCCTTTCTTTTTGTTTTTTTTTTTCCCTGAATAGTTAAAAGAACTTGTACACGCCAGCTGGGAAACGGGATCGCAGACTGGAAGATTTCTCTGACATCTGCAAATCAAGTGCTTTCTCTTTCTCTCAAGTAACATGCCCCATTAAAATAAAAATTTGGCGAGCCATGCGCGTGTCTGCTTCAGCCCTTAGTGCAGCCGCGTTATCATATGACCCTGAAAAGTAGTCCGCGTAACTTGGTAGCTTGTCTACAATTGGTTCATACAAGCACGCTTCAGTCGCTTCCGATATCCCTGTAACATTGCATATTGTCAAATATTAAGTTCTTTGTGACATTTCGGCAGACGTAGCCCCGATAGCCGCTCCCTACCCCCTACTGCTGTATCAGTTACGGCTTAGGCCTTGTGGCTCTTCAAGTACTCAGGACGTTTAGGGACAAGGTGCTCACAGCACGTGGCATGTGGCCACGCCAAGCAAATCCAGACGTAGGAAGGTGGTCATATGGTGTAGTTGGTTTTACGTAATGTTACGTGTTACAACGCGAATCGATACGGATTGACAAGGGACACACGAGCCTCGATATTGTGCTTTTCTTGTTCCTGACTCCGAGTCCAGCGAAGGGTTGTCTTCTCTCATGTCCCTCATGTCTGCACACCGGTTAAAACACGTTCTGTCTCGGTGGTGTCCTTCGCAACACGCTGCACCATTTAGACTTACGGAATGCCAGACAAAGAAAAAACTAATGAATGCAAACTGAATGCGTGCGCTATATTCCCTGTGCGGCGAAACTACTTTTAGGCAGTCAATCGACGACCACATCAAACTGCACGCAAGGAGTACACTTGTAGTGGCTTTTATTTCGTTCAATGTTTAATCTCACATAGTGTTTGTTCATCGCACAAGTAACAAATTTAATGTCGTACAATGCAAGTCCCATTATTTCTAAATCACTAATGCGTGAAAGTTAAGCCACTGCACTTCTCAAAGTTAACACGCAATGTAAAGGCCTTTCTGCAAAACTTAGTCACTGCATCCTTTTAGGGGCGAAGCTCCTTAAGGCGGCACCCGTTCGTCCCTCGTAGTCGTAGTAGTAGTCGTAGTGCGTAACCATTCTTACGCTTTGACCTCCAAGGTGGTGCCGGTGGGAGATTTTTCCTGTGCGTTGTTGAACAATAAAAAATTCGCAGCGTGCGCGTTAACTAAAAGCCGAATTCTTCTGTCTCTCATTCCCCATTAGCAGCCATTGGCATGTTCCAGTAGGAAACGTTAGTAGAAGTAGAAGTGTAAGTGTTAGTTAAAAGCCGACTTCTTCTGTCTCTCATTCCCATTAGCAGCCATTGTTTACCTCCAAGGTAGTTTTTTTTTTTTTTTTTTTATTGGCGCCAGTATGCCCTACGGCATAAGTTAAATAAAAGGAAAGAGTTCAGATTCGCTGATAAAGGCCAGGAGCGGTCGATGCAACGGCCCGTGCGTCCAGCGCGTTAAGTCGGGTGGTCGACCGGGGCGGTAGTCAAGGCCTCGTAGGTGGCGGGTGCGAGCCTTGTGTAGGCCCGGACAGGTCCCAAGTAGGTGATCGATCGTTGCTTCTGTGGCTGGAGCAACGCAGAAGGGGCATGTCGTTGGGGGAGGCTGTGCACCGGATGTCCATGCAGCCCGGATGGCAGGAGTCAACGCGGCGCCCACGCGAATCCTCCTGAGCGCAACCTCCTCTCGGCGAGTTAAGCCGCCGGGAAGGTCCGATCCACGCGGAGGAATGAGTGCACGCGTGGAGCGCCGGAGGGTTTCTTTGTGCAGGAGCAAGCTGTCCTTTGGGGACAAACGAAGTAGAGGCAGCGGGTGTTGAACTTCCACTGGATGGCAAGCGGCATCTGCGGCCATTTGAGCCAGTGTAGACCGACGGGTCCACAATACGCGGACAGGGCAGGCGCACGAGTAAATTAGTCGGTGCACATCGGAAGCTATATCGAGGGAGCTGCTCACTTTTCGCAACTCTCGAACTGCCTGCGTGGAGTCCGTATAGACGAGCAGCCTATTGAGTGACAAGCAATCCACCTTGGGTATCATGAGTGTTAAGCCGTCCCGTATAGCTGCGAGCTCCGCCAACACTGATGGAAATGGTGCCTCTGTAACATAGGAGCATGTATGTTGCGTTTCAGGTAGCGTGGGGCATACGAGGCTGGTGTGCAAAACGCAGCTATCGATAGCTGCATCTACGTATACCGCTAGTGAGTCGTTGACGGCAGTGACGACGGCTTCCTGTTCCACTTGTCGGTTGGATTGTCGCAGGCGAGTCAGTGGTCGGTTGTCGCTGGCCTGTGCCTTGAGCCATGGTGGAATTTCTGGCAAGGGTGCAGCAGGCTGTGGCAGCGTTGAATTATAGTAGTGAGCTAGAGCCGCCGCCGCAGGAACAGCTTGACTTTTTAGGTGGCGAGCCATTCGACGCTGGTGTACGATTTCGTCGATGGTATTGAGCTGCGCTTCCGCCTGGAGGGTCGCGATAGGTGTTATCCGAGGAAGGCATGTGATCGCCCTCATGGCATCTCGGTTGGCGGTTTCGAGCAAGTCCCAATCTCTCAATGTGAGACGTTGAAACTGAGCTTGATAAACAAGCCGAGGTTGCAGGATCGACCGCACTAAAACACGGGCCATTCGAGAGCAAGCACCTCCGGTTTTTTGAGAAATGCGTCGAATGAGATGGAGGGTATTAGCACTCTTTCGACGAGCAGAGCGAACCCATGCACTCGCGGAGCCAGATGCGTCCAGTTCGACTCCGAGCACACGGATAGTGGATACAGTGCTGAGGGCTTGGCCATTTAGGCTCAAACAAATAGGCGTCTGCAGAAGGCGACGGCGACCTCGTCTGTTGGTGATAGACATGAATGCCGTCTTCGTGGCCGATAGTGTGAGTCCTATGCGCGCACACCAGTCCGAGGCCTTGTCCAGAGCACTCTGGAGTGCATGCTGCTGGCGTTGCAGGTCTGGATGTAGTGTCCACACAGTCAAATCGTCCGCATACAGGAGGAAGAAGGCATCTGGAATGCTTGCTAGTTGCCACGCGAGGGGCAATAGGGCAATATTAAAGAGTATCGGAGCCAGCACCGAGCCCTGCGGCACACCCCTTTTCGTGACAAAGTGCCCGGTTCTTTCCTTGCCGACTCGGATGCAGAAGGTACGGTGTGCCAGAAAGGACACCACGAAGTCGCACACACGAGGCGGAAGTTGAAGCCATTGCATTACGCGAATGATGGCAGAGTGGCTGACGTTGTCGTAGGCCTTATGAACGTCCATTGCGAGAAGGGTTCGAATGCTGCTTGTTCTCCCTCCCACGAGCACCATTGACGTCATATGATCCAGGCCATCTTCCGTGCCCAAATGCGGTCGAAAACCAATCTGGGCCGGATGGTACCAGGCGTGCTTTTCCAGCCACCAGGAGATACGCGACGCCAACATGCGTTCAAGAAGCTTGCACAACGTACACGTAAGAGCGATCGGCCGAAGATTAGAGAGGTTGCCCGGGTGCTTTCCTGGCTTTGGTATCGGCACCACTTCTGCATGCTTCCATGATTCCGGCAGCTCTCCACTCGTCCAAATTACGTTAAGCGTGTCCAGCAGCCACTGTAGGGCAGCGCCATCGGTGTTTTTGAACACTTCATAAGAGATCCCATCTGGTCCAGGCGCCTTGCGTACTTTTGCTTGGTCAATTGCTGCCTGCAGCTCCGCCATCGTGTACGGCGCTTGCATGCCTTCGATGTCTGACTGGCTTGGAGTCACACCAACCTCCGGAGGTAGGTTATACGGACAGTCGAATCGTGGTGGGGCCTGGTCGTACGCTGGGAAGAAAGCCTTAGCTACTTCTGGAGCGAACTGTCTTGGCGTGCATCCAGAAGATAGACACGCACTGGCCGCTGGGTCCGGCATGCGAGCGCCTAATTCCATGCTCCGGAACGTTCGTCAGATCGATGCGGATGAAGACGATGGGCCGAGGGACGCACACCAGTCCATCCACCGTTCCCGGGAGAGTCGCTTTTCGCAGCGACGCGCTGCTGCGGTGAGTCTGTTGAGGTTATCACGAAGCTCAGCGGCGGCCGGATCTTGGTTTAAGGCTAGTTCTGCCCGACGGCGTGCTGCCCACAGACGCAACAGATGTAAATTCGGAGGTGTCCTGTTCTCCTCCACCCAGCTGGACTGCGTGGCGGCTTGTACAGCTCTGCTTAACACCTGCAACGGGTCAGACGATGGAGCTGCAATCAAGGCATCGAGTTCCTTGCGGAATAAGTCCCAGTCGGTTATGTAGCATCGGCGGCGGAGGCGGCGCTGGTTATTCGCTGCCAAACCAATTATCAGCGGGTGGTGATCACTCCCCCAACAGTCTGGTTCTCGGTCCCAGGAAACGGCACACATGCCCAACCACCACGAGAGATCGGGCGCATACGGTGGAGCACTGGAATGATCCCACCGACGTGTAGAAGTGGCCGGGGCATTCAAAAGGACAAAGTGCGCGTCTGTAAATGTGTCTAGCACGATGCTGCCTCTCGCACTGGAAGTAGGGTAGCCCCATGACTGATGAGGTGCATTGAAGTCTCCCCCGACTAGCACTGGGCACCCAGGATGAGTTCGACGCAGATGAGCGAGCCACCCGATACGCAACCGAGGAGCGCTGCCACTATACGGACGCACGTAAACTGAAACCACAATCACGTCAGTGCGCGGGAGTCTAACGAGCACTGCCACCACTTCTTGCCACTCGTTACACCACGACAGCAGGGGAACTTGCGTCTGAGGATATGAAGTCGCGACATACACTGCAGCCTTGCCTGGAGGTCCCAACGCATTGGTGCAGCGTCGATCAGGGATGGTTGGAGAAGCATACCCAGTGAATCCGGGAACGCGCGGAAGCGAGTTCGTTTCCTGTAGGAGCAGGCACCAAGCGGGGAGCTTCCCCAGTGCAAGGCGATGGCGAATCTCTCCCACTTTATTGGCAAGTCCTCGGCAGTTCCACTGCAGAACACAGTGGTGTCGCTTTCCTTTCGAAGGAGCAGTCATTGTAGCGGTGGGAGGTTGGCCAGCAACACATTTGACAGCTCTTGTAGTTGCCGGGCCACAAAGTGGAGGAGCTCCGCCGGGGTCAGCTTGGCTTGTGGTGACGCGCTTGTGCAGGGTGATTCAGGTACAGACGCAGCACACGGCGCGTCTTTTTCACGTGTCGTAGTTGGGCCAGCGGGTCGAGCGAGAATGGCGCGGCGTTGGGTGAGGCGCTTGACTTCCATTTGGAGCTGCGCTATCTGCTGGTCAAGCTTCACCAGATCGCCCGCCGTCGTATCAGTCAATTCCGGCGTGCTCGTAGCCTGCTGAGCACGTTTCTTGCCTCGCTTGAGGACAGTGCTATACGCGGGGCCACCGAAGTAAGTATTGTCAGGTTGTTCCAATGCTAGTGTGTCCTCTTCGGAAGGGGACAACAGTTCAAACCGATTACTCGTCGGAATGCCAGCATCCCTTTCTTCTTGTGTCTCTGAACGCTCGCGGTGCCTGCGTTGGCGGCGAGCTTTGATAGCCTTCTGTTTAACTGGACAGTCTTTGGACGTTATATCATGATCATCCGTTTGACAGAGCCCGCATTTGTACGTGGGCGTCTCGGCTGACTCCATGGAGGCGTCTGTGGATTGTGGACAAGAAGCTCGCATGTGACCGGTACGAAAACACCGGTAGCAGTGTACCACACCGGGCTTGTACACATGAAACTGCAGGATGCATCCATAGTACGTAATGCGGCTCGGCGGCATCCGAGGACCTTGGAGAGTGACCAGGCACGTGCGTCCGCGGCCCATATAACGAGCTGTGACAACCTTGTGTGTGGAGCAAGTCAAAGCATCGACAAGGCTCTCCCGTGACTCTCCTGGGTCAACACCAGAGACCACATACCGACGCAAGTCCGAGCCGGAACTCAAGTACGCTTGCACTTGCACGGTAGAATCAGCTGTGGCTGGCAGAGTTCGCAATTCTGTGAGGCGGTCGACATCCGCTAGCGAACGCACCCATACAGATATGCTGTTGGTTGGATGGTGAATGGAGAAACCTTGAAACGCAGTGGTTTTTAGGCAGGCGTCGAAAGCTGACTGAAGGAGGCGATTTGATAATTTTGATACGTCGAAGCACTCACGTGGTTTTACCACGACCTTGTACTTGGACTCGGGGCCGGGCGATGCAGAAGCTGCCGGAGAGGGACATTCCCGCTTGCTGGCCGGCGTTTCCGAAGCAGACAAACCATCTGCATCCATTTGTGAGTCAGCCATGCGTTTCGCACTGCGTTTCGGAGCGGAGGCTGGTTGTGATGGCTGCATCATAGGCTCCGCTGCAGGCGTCGACACTGATTCACATGAAGAACGCGGGCGCGTTGCTGCCGCCCGATGCAACCGGCGAGACGCCGGGGCTGCCTTGGCGAGCGTCCCGCGCACAACGTTGAAGCGAACGGCGCCAAGGGTGGTTAGTCCAGGTCGTCGATGGTGTCCGGGAGAAGAGAGCCAGGGGGCGACCCCACGGCCTCGTCCAGGGCGTCCGGCAGGTCTGTCCTTAACCGGTGGGGCCAGACAGCTAGTCGTTGCAACGTTGAGCCAGGGCGCAGACAATGCGGGAACGCCGGTGTGGCGGTGGTCGCGCGAGCCGGTGCGATTAGCCGATATCCACGGAGCTGTCGAAACGCGTCCGTTCTCGTCGGCAGCGCAGCTGCGTCTCACCTCCAAGGTAGTGCCTGGTGAGATTTCTCCTGTGCGTCATTAAACAATAAAAATTTTGTTCAAAACGCCGTTGATTGATGAAATAAACCAACGAAAGACGCCAGATGTTTTGTAAAAGCAAAACGAAAGAACGCCAGATGTTTCTAAAGCAAAATGAAAAGACGCCAGCTGCTTAACGAAAGACGCCAGATGTTTTCTAAAGCAATGGTTTTCTAAACAATGAAAATTCACAGCGTACATGTAAAATTAAAGTGAGCTGCAAGTCGTCGTAACTCATCGAACCTTTAGTATAAACGCGCCCGATCTCACGTCGGTGATGATGTACTGAGCAGAATTCACGGAAGATTCACGGTTTACCGATGAACCTCCGCAGCTTCGCCCACTCATCATCATTCACTCCGTGGATATGCTGTGATTTTTTTTTAGTTTGTCGATTGGGTATTTTGATTTCTCATGGATGTATTGCAGGCTACCTCAGCTAGCAAAGTTCTTGGATTGTGAACGTTCTATCTGCCATGGAACCTTTATTTTTAATTTTCTATATAGTGAACGGAAGAACGCCCTCTATGTGGCATATATATTATATGTCTCGTTATTGTGTGAGTCTGCACTTCGACACTACTTTGAAAGTCGCTATGCAGTGTAATTTCGTGATAACGCAGTTTCAGCGCGCGCAGAACAGGCAAAGACGAAAGGAAGTAGCCAGACAAGCGCTGTTTGCCCACTTCATTCCGTCTTTGTCGGTTCTGTGCGCGCTGAAATCATCCCAGTATGAATTCCTACCAACTAGCCCAGTTTTCATTACTTTTGCACTGTAAATCTTATATGTGAGGTACTGGCAGACGCGAAGCAAGGCTACGCTACAACCAATGTGTCGCTTTAAAAGAAGCAACGGACAACTAACCAAGCGCAACATGCTCATGACAAGCAGTTTTTAAGAAATATGAGTTCTTCGGATTTGATCCACACGCTAGGACTCCCTCACTCTACCGCAGCACCAACAAGAACACCGACGATGCCGCCCACCGTAGTCGAGAAAATCCAAGAAGTCACAGTTTCGCCGCAAGCGCGAAGCAATGAATGCGACAGCCAGAAAAGCGGCCCGTGATGGACGCGCTGCTACGCTGCAGCTACATCTACCCCTCGGCAGCAACTACCGCGCGAGCAGACAGCGGAAAGGCAAGTTTCTCCCTGCGCAAATATTAGAAGAAGCGAGCGAGCTGGCCGACGACTTTTAAGTGCGCCCGTTGGCGCTCCTCGCGTCTTCTCGCTGGTAATGAAGAAACGCTTATTAGCGCCTGCAGTCTTTGATTCCTGCTAGCGGTAAAGGGTGTGCACATAACGCTCGCCGTTAGCTACCTGAAGAATCCGCGTTTTGTGGCGTAGTGGTTAGCGCCACGCGCTGCGAAGCGAGAGGTCGCTGGTTCGATTCCGCGCTTCAGAAGCATTTTTCTGAATTATTTTTCTTTGGGACTTATATATATATATATATATATATATATATATATATATACTTATGCATATACGGTGCATGACGGCGGCGGCAAAAACCAGCCGAAACTGTCCATATAATTGCTATCGCAATAAAAAAGCTGATGCGCGGCTATTTGGCCCATCTGTATGGAGATTACAGATATACACCTAGTTTGTTATATACAACAACGGGGAAAAGCTGCCTCTTTAGTGCACTTTCCTTGCAACTACACTTTAATAGCAGTTCACTGCTTTGCAGCGGCACCTGCGGCCGAGTAGACTTTCATACCTCGCCGTAGTTACTTTCTTTACGTTTTTGCATATTTGTTTTATTTCTTTCTCTAGCCCTATAGGGGCCATTTTATTTGTGTCTTTGTAGTTTCGCTACCGTTATGCGAGTTTTTCACGAGAATACCGCGCGCACTTTTTTCTTGCGTCCCGTTTTTCTTTTCTTTTTTTCAGCGTTCGCTAAAACCGCTGCACTTTCTTCGGTGGCTAAGGTTCTGTTATTTCTTGGCATGAGCCTCAGTTTTCGTTGGAAATCTTTAAACAGCGCAATATAAAATATCCAAAGTACCCCACGGTGAAAACTGGGCCCAAAGAACGCCAGGGCATGTACTGAAGCATGACGTTAATACTGCTATTCTCACATAGAAAACGTGGATCATAACACAGAAAGTTTCGCAGAATGAAGCTCACATTATTTATAACACAACAAGAATAAGAATCAGTGGCTGGAAGATTTCTGCTGCTAGGCTGTTCTTTGATCTCGGCTTTGTGGAATATAATGCGCCATTTCGAATACTAGAGGTAAAAAACAAACTTGTTCACCTTCTTACATGCCATGAAATCGCAGAGAAAAGTTCTAAGGATAGTAACGGCGGCGTAGTTTTCGTTATGGTTACCGCACCACTCAGAATTCGGTACCTGCTCATAGCGGGTCGTTGCTGAACCTTAAATGAAAGCAAGCCGTACAAAAGGCTTCTGTCCGTTCAAGACTGTCCTTAGGGAAGCATAGAGATCAAGTATTTCGTCTACCGACCATTGTTCATGCTTTCTGTGGTTGGTAACCAAACGCAAGACGGCCACTGTGCGTGCATGAGATTTCAATGATAAAGAAACCACAGAGGGTCGTGCTCCTACGGGCTACTTATATGGATGCCGAAAAATACTCGGCGCACACTCTTGACGGTAGAGAAAAGTGATGTCCGAGTTTTCTCGCTGACAACACATGAGCTCAGCGAGCGAACGTGAGGAGGGAGCAGAGCTTTAAATCCGAAGTAATGGTTGTCCAACAATTGTAAGCAGGCGTAAGTACACACGCCAGTGCCTCCATCTCTCTGGCGCCTAAACAATGAATGAATGAATGAATGAATGAATGAATGAATGAATGAATGAATGAATGAATGAATGAATGAATGAATGAATGAATGAATGAATGAAAGGTTTGTTGACCAAGGAAGCACGCTAGGAACGCGTCCTTAGCCCGAGGTGTGACGTCTTCCTCACCCAGCCGGTGTGGCAAGCTAAGCCGGCCAAACTGAGCATTGAGTGGGGTGCATACAAGATAAATCCGGCATTGTTGTGATAGGAATTCCACCCAGCCGGTGTGGGGAGCTGAGCTGACCTAACTGGGCATTGAGTGAGATGTATAGAAGGTAAATCCGGCATGGTTATGATAGAAATATTGGAATTCATTGACACAACGTGCATTCCAGCATGTATAAGACAAAATAAAACCACTCAATATGGCTGCTAACGTGTACGGCCCAGGAATTTGGCGAGCCGCTCCCCATCCCCCTTCGTGGCCTAGCTCGTTAAGGGGAGGGGAGGGAGGGGCGAGGCACACCCTTGCCCCATGTGACTGATGCTTCTGCTGGCCTGAAATGTTTTTGTACACTGTTTTGAGGACATGCAAAATATGCTCGAGCGACTCCTCGAAACCACGATGCTTACGGGTACCGTTGTCAGCCATTGAAATACGCAGTGCAAGAGATATTGTGAAGGCTGCTCCTCGACAATACTTGCATAACAGGGTAGCATTGTCAGAAACTATTTGGATTTTCAGTTAGAGAGTGTTCGATTCGCTATGCGAAAGTTACGAACATAACGATAATGATATTTGTTGTAGTTGTGGTGGTAGGGGTAAGGATTGTAATGAAGAAGATGCAATCGCTTACGAGGATTTTCGCGGTTTCGTTAGCGACAGGACAAGAAGTTGCACAAGACCGGCACGGGCACCTTCACAAAGTTTACATTTCCGCAATCCCTTGATTGTTTCTGGCAGCAAGTGTTTACCGTCCTTGCCCTTAACGTGAACGGCAAACATGGACAATATGGAAATTATAGACCGAGTGAGGTGCGCAAGCTCGCGTCGTTGTTTACATCTGCCCCGGACTGCAGAATGTTTACGGGGTCAAACGAGCCGCGTCTCTTGAACGTCCCAGTTCCTGGCTTTTGAAGATTTAGCGACTGTCACGCATTAACATATTATAGTTCGCCACATAATTAATGGTACATCACTAACGATCGAAGCCTCAAGCTTTTCTTTTTTTCTCAAGTTATGTTATGCTGAAAGTTTACCATTACTGCATTTTCGTTACTGACTCGCTCATCCACGGTATAACGTTAGTCAATGATGAGGAGAAGCAGAATAAAAAAAACTGGGAGGACGCTTGAGCTTCGCCTTCAAGAGTAGAACGCGATAGCGTAATCTGGCCCCGTGCGCATCGCCTTCTCAATTGCTATAGCCTGGCTTTGGTTCTCGGTGCATGCCTCAACCGTGCCGTCAGGAAACAAACGACTCTGGGCGTGTAATAATATATGGTGCGCGCGGTAAGATAGGCAAGAACAAAACAGTGCGCCGTGCGGTGGCGACTTGTGTTACGACTTTTGTGGCCCTTTGAATGTGTGCGCCGTGCGGTGGCGAAGAGGACGGCGATCGTGTGCGCGGCGTGCCTCGAGACAGCGCCCTCAAATAATTTTCGTACAGCAGCTGTTGGAGCCGTTACAAGTAACAATGCGCGAAATAAGTTTCCCAAGTGTACTCAATCATAAAACAATAATAGAATTTGATGATATATTTCCAAAAAATGCTAAACTATTGCCTATTAGATATTTAAACGGCTTGTTGAGCGACCACCTTAAGAGTCTACGGATAAGTTCAGTCATAGCCACAGATGCCTCCGTTGCAGATGAGAAGGCAGGAGTGGGCATTTATTCAACAGCTTTAAACTGGTCCTTTTCTCTTCGACTGCCCGATTTTACGCCAATATTCCAGGCAGAATTAATGGCAATTATTCTGGCATTACGCAAACTCCCAGCATCTATTTCTTCAGTGGTTATATTGACCGACTCTTTGTCAGTTTGCACTGCTTTGACAGTACCAAAGTCATCGAGCTGCCTGTCAGAATTATATACATATATACCCAATCATGTACGTATTGTCCGTTTGGTTTGGGTACCAGGTCATACTGGAATAACTCTAAATGAAGCAGCGGACACATTGGCGGCGGCATCAATTCAGGGCCCAGTCCTGAAGGTTCTAAGACCCTCCTCCCAAAATACTATCGCACGATTTCGATATTTCTGTATTCGAGAGGAACACACAAGATCTTCTGTTCTAAACGGGGCAGACTTTCAGCACCTTAGGTTTCCATGGCATAGTTCATGGTGTGGCACAAGACAATTAGAAGTTACGTTAACTAGATTGCGATGCAGAATTCCCTCTTTAAATTTTTACTTACACAGGCCTGGTTTTGTTCCTTCCCCTCAATGTTGTTATTGTTCGCAAGCAGAAACCATAGAGCATTTTTTCACAGAATGTCGCAGATATCAACATCTAAGGCAAAGATTTCTTGAACCTCCTTTCCGAAAACTTGGGCTTGAGCTTTCCGTAACGGCATTACTCTCCCTGGGGGCGTCGGCACTGGGTCACTGCAACAGGGACATATGTGAGGCAGTAATTAACTATATAAACGAATCAAAAAGACTGCCATGCTAATATTTCTAGTACACACCGATGATTTATTTATTTCATTTATCGTTCATAATTTATTTAATGCTTTTATTTAACTAACTCTTTCTCTTCCATTTTTTTTCTATCTCTTTAGCATTCAATTGGGAAACCGCGAACACAAATAACATTTTCGCTTACCTAAAATTATCTCTTTAGAATTATCCTTTTTTTTTCTTCCCCCCCCCCCTTTTTTTTTTCACTCACACATCCTACTGCCGCACGATTCGTGGCCGATCCCCCGTGGTGGGTTGTGCCATTCCTCTAGGATCAACCAACCAACCAACCAGCGTGACCAGTGCGTGGGCCGTGCGCGAGAGTCGAATTCCAAGGCTGGGATCTCCTTCGCTGGGCGTCCGGTCCATGGGAGAAACCACAGCCCTACCTCCTGCTGCCTCGACTTACCAGAGCGCTCCCGCCTGTTCCGCTACGGGAAGATCGAGCCAGGGACCGTGTACGAGGCCGGGCCAAGCGTCGACACCGTGTGCAGGCGGGCACCCTCAGGGTTCGGCCCACGAGCACGCATGAGCCGAGGGCGTCAACCGTGGAGCGGGTCCCTCGGGCGTAGAGTTCCGGCATCAACGGCCGCGGAGTAGACCTCCGTGACTTCCCGCGCGCAGACGAAGCACCGAGCTACGGCATCGACAGATGGTCTACGCACGACGCCTTCGACTCGGCAACCCCATCGGCCCCGACAACAAACTGTACGCCACTGGTTGACTATTTCTCGTAGCAGCCATTAATGTCAATGTAACTTTCACTCTTCGTTGAGTCCATTCGTGTGTGTAAAGATGTCTTACGTGTGCTTGTCCACCTGTGCGCTGCGTCATTCTTTCTGGAGCGAATCCTGAACCCAAACACAACATCACAGGGCGTAACATTGGCCGTTCGAAACTATCCTAGAATACCTACGTACAGTTGTTAAGTGCCCTCTACGCCATAATTCTTCCTTTTGCGAATCAGCGAACGGCACAGTACACGTCCGTAAGGCAACACGTGCACCCACGCAGCTGCTCACGTTGTTGATGCTTTTGCAGCTGATGACGAATAAATATGTCTGAGAGCTTTGTAATCTGTGGGCCTTTAAAACACCCGCTCGTTGCGCAATTCACATCACGCCTGGCGTGATTCTACGCTTCTGCCACGCAATATTACATGTTTTAGAAGACTCCCTGCACTACATGGCATTCATGTAGTGTTTTTTTTTCCAAAGCGGTTTGAAACAATAGCGTACTTCGGGTGTAGAACACCTGCTTGCCACGCAGATGGTCTGAGTTTTTATTATTTATTTTATTTTCATCTTTCTCGAATTTTTGGTCACGGACAAGACAATGATTTTTCGCTCACAACCAACGATGCCGACACCAGAATTTCTGCGAAACGAGCTCTTTAACGCTATCGCGTTAAAAGTTTAAGGACTTAAGCCCATACGATCAACAGTGATTTCACTGTTAATTTAACTCTTCGTCCGGCAATAGCTCGAAAAAACATGCTACATAATGAAGATGTTTCCAGCACGTTCACATTAATTCGAATATTCGAATTTACTGCGCTTAGGAAAGAAATGAAGGCAGATCGATTCCTACGAAAGAGATTTAGTGAAACTGATAGCTGTAACGGTTCCTAATAGCGGAAAATGTGCAAGTATGAACTTGCACGCTCTTCCTTCGCTGTGTTGATTTCTCAAAGCGAATTTTGTTGATGAAAAAAGTAGGAAAAAGAAGGCTGCTACTTAAATGACGAATTTATAGGCGCCTCAAAGTCTGTATATGCTTTCAGCATATGCTCTCGGCTTACTCAAGGCGCACTTCGGAGGTCTATCACATGACGCTTCCAACTGGTCTGAGCAATCGCAAAGTCCCCTGTCTATGTCATTGTGTGAGCTCCGATTTAGTAAGTTTCAACGTCTTGGTCCTACTGGAAACTAATAAAACAGTTCATATCTCACTGGTTAACTTCATTGTTCGTGCACCGTAACGCACGTATTCATTCTGGATCAAATCCCTGAACGCATTCTGGATCTAATCCCTGAACGGATTCAGGGATCTAATCCCTGAATCTCTTAACCAGGCCCGTAGCCAGGAATTTTTTTCGGGAGGGGGGCGGGGCACTTGCTGAAAGCCTTGACTATTTGAGAAAAACGCCTATTTTCGTTATTTGTTTTTCATAAGACACCATGTGTCATCAGAATTTCGGGGGTTGGGGGCCGGTACCCCAGCCCCCCTCACCCCCCTGGCTACGGGCCTGCCCTAAACATTCTTTTGTCTACCCTTATCGCCAATGTCAAGCAGATAATACATTAGTCCTCCCATCTAGTGTTACTAAAAAGTTTCTGCAGTGTCTTCGTTAGAATACACAAGGCACGCGAAATCCATTTTCCCCCTCTTGGGTGTGGCAGTCCAATTATTAGCCTACACGATAGGCATGTAGCGAAATTTTGATATCCTTCTGTACGAAGTGAAAGATGGAATAAGGCCATCTACTCCCACTTAATAGAGTTCTTAGTACTAGCCTTGTCTCATTCAGTGCGCCGAAATAATTGCTCGTAAAAGGACTCACTGATCCACACGTGCGCGAAACTACGGCCCCGCTACGTATAAAACTACAGGGCTATACGTTTCAGAAAACACCTGTGCGCCCAATGAACATCCACGTGCCAGTTCCACCAAATGGGCAGGAGGCCCCGCTATGTGCTCCGCCATTGCTCGAGCTTTAAGGCGTTTACGGTGATATACAGCGGTATAACAAGCGAAGGTACTGAATACTCGTAGCTGTAATGACAGCCGTAAGTAGGCACGTGGGCACATATACGAGTCCTATGAGTATACGTATAACATAATGCCTGCCATTGAGATCGCTCGTGCGCGTTCCTCTGCAAAACACAGCGCCTGAGATAGTTAATGACAGGCTCAAAGCGAGTGCAGATGACCTCTCCTTTAGGCTGATGGCGGTGGGTAATCACGAGCACGTGGCCTAAAGGCGACTAGAGACAAGACCTTCATTTTCCGATGACTGATAAGGATCCCAATTCAAGTAACAATCAGGTGAATTGAACAGGTAATAAAGAGAGAAAGGTGGAGAAATTGGGAGCTTTCTCTTCTAATGCGTGTTTGGTACATTTCTTGCCAACGTGATGCCGAGATAAACTCCTAGCTGCTGCATTAAATTCCTGAAGTCGTATTAAATTTTTCAAATGAAACCCGCAAGGCGAATATGCTACCATCGAAGAATAACGACGGCCAGAGCCCGGGTATGAATTGCGTTTAGACGAGATAGAACTGAAGAATAAAATGCAGCTACCAGTCGCCCTATAGCTTGCCTAGCAACAGGATTTCGCAATTCGTACTTGCTTTTAGATGAAGACAGTAAAGTAATCATACATATTTTTTAGTGAATCGTTAATGCAAGAGCAGCTGACTAAGCTTCGCCTTCAAAAACTCCTCATTATTGCTTGCTGCCTGCCAAACTCTCCAGTTACATGTTCTTGTTAGCTCTACTTATATAACCTAATAAAACAATCCAATTAAGGGAGAAATTCTATGCTCTCACTGCTAAATATTCTTTCGAAAAGGCCTCTTTTATCGCGTTCGCCCTGACCATCAGTTCCTTCTAAGACGTCTCTTTCATTTCTTTGCCTGGCTAATTAGTTCTGGAGTAAGATTTCTTTAATTGTCTTGCATTCACAGGACAGCCATGCTCTCTCCTCGAAGAATCCTTGACAAGTGGTTTCAAGATGGCTCATCAGTTCAACGCTACCGCAAGGACAAGGAGACGGAAACTCGCCACTCGAACATACTTCTATCGGATACCTCTTAACAGCGGCACGTGTGGTTAATGCGATTTATCGTATGCGGATAACAGGATAACCGGGCGATCAAACGAAAGAGTACGTGACGACCGCCTAAATACGTTTTCACGAGAGAATTGGTATAGGGAGCCTGCCGGGTAAAGGCTGTGATCGCTTGAACCGTACTTTTTTTTTTCATTGCGGAAGTAGGGCGTTTGTTTCGCTACTTGGGGCTATCTGTGTGTCTCTCGTGTATCTTTTCTTGCCCTCTCAGTGAAGCACGTTTTTCTTTGAGGAAACAAAAAAGGAGAAATGGCTATCCCTACTCGTTTCTTCGCTTTGTCAAGCCGCGGTACAGAATTTGATTACGCGTAATGACTAGTTATCTGGGAGGCACGTAGTGAACTGTAATCCTATTTTTGCTGCCAGTTCGTTTCTGCGTTCGCAAGAACTTCAGCCTTTGTGGCACGACGTTCACCGAAGGGTGGGTTTATTAGGCAACGGTTTACAAGTAGCAGGGAGCAGTATTTATCCTAGGACGTGCATCGCAAGTCAAGACGTGCGCTGCTCTCCGCCAAGCGGTGCTTCGTTAGCGAACCTTCGTGCAGGCGCATAAATGCTCGTGGCCGGAATGAAGTTCGTCTTCGGTTCAACTAGACCAAAAGCCAAACGTTTAGCTCTTGATACAAATAGGGATCGTGGAATGATAACTGCCGTGCAGAGGGACGTTTCATGGGCGAAATAAAAAAAAAACTTTTATGTGATGTTTCATGTGTGGGCTTTGTCGAACGCTATACAAATGCAAAAGCTGTAATAAACAGGTTGCTCTAATCTAAATGCATATTACAGACGGGGTCCCTGCTCACCCCGGTGCTAGCTAAGTACGTGTGTCCGAGTGTGTACGCCAGTGACGTGTGTAGACTGTGCGTGAAGGAGAGAGCTACCGCGGCTCACATCCTTTGGGACTGTAGCGTAAATCCGAGAGAAGCCAGTGAGAAGACGACGATCCCGCCGCAGCTAGAGGCTGCAACGAGGATCTACGATCAAGACACACAACTCAAGGCCGTCCAGCAGGTCTCGGCAGCTCTAGAGAGACAGCGACCGAGCGAAACCGAGAAGGGGGGCGGCTCCCCAGGAAGGGGGGGCGGCTCCCCAGGAAGGGGGCCGCGGCCCTCTCGGAGCCGCGGGAGTAGCTCGGGAGCAAGGCCTCGAAGAGCACAACGCCCTAGACTGACGTAATGGCCGCGTCGCGATGAAAGCTCGTTGAAAGTTGTTCTCTCTCTCTCTCTCTCTCCATGAATCAACAAATCATTTTCCTCGCAAACGTATCGCACGTTTTGATGACGTTTGTTGCAATGAAGGAACAAGTTGAATCTTGTGGAATTCTTGAATTTATTTTGGGCTTTTACGAAGTTTTCAGAAACTCAATTATGAAGTTCACAACTATGAACCTTGCTCATCAATAAGAGTGGGATAAATTGCCACTAACACAGCACCAGAACTGGGTAGAAAAGATTTATGATACGCCGTATTTAAATACTTCCTTAACTTTTGAGAGGTATCGTTGCAAAAACGCTGTAAACATTATAATTTATCTTGCGAAGTTGTAAATTTATGTATCACGTTTGTCCAACTGAGTTGTTTTAACAGGCGTACCTTTCAAAGTTCAGAGATCGGTTTTTACTGGAAAATTTAAAATTTGTGAACGTTATTTCTTGGTTGTTACTTCTTTTTTTTTCCCAAGGTTACCAGTTTTCGGCCTTTATAGTAAGAAAGCGTCAATATCCTAGATGAAAATAATCATTCTAGGGGTTCCTATATTTAACTTTCTCTTGCAAATGAAATAACCTTTATGCCTATCAATCCAACCATTGCGTCATAAAAACACTGCAGCGTTATACGTATATTTAAATAGACAAAGTCAAATTTCATTCCGTTCTAAATGTATGTATTATGAACTCTTGTTACGGCTTTTTAGTAATATTTGGTCGTTACGTTAGGCATCGTTTCAAAGTATTTTAGCCAATAAAAGCTACTTGAAAACATTTAGACTAATTTCCAATATGACATTGCAAGAAGTTGACAAAGCGCGAATCAATGTACAAAGACATAGGTCGATGTCGCACGTTTAATAGACGAAGTGCCCTCCGAGAACCACTCCAATGGGGGAAAAAAGGCTCATATATTATAACGGAGCATATCAAGTGCGATATTGGACATCCTAACATGGATGGAGCAAGAATACTGAGGCACTGCAGTGTACCACTTTTTAACCTCAATTCATGAGATTATTCGCAACGCACGTGCTCATTAGTCACTAACACGCTGACGAGCATTACTTATCAACACTAAAGCCAAATATTGCTCGCGTACTAGAACAAGGAAAGAATTCAATTTCTATAAAAGAGTGTGAACTCTCTAAATCTCTACAAAACTACTCCACCTTTTGCTGCACAGAAATAAAAAACATAGCCGATTATCAAATTTCCACAGCACTCCCAAATATGCAGCGCCTTTCACCGAAATAAACAATGCCATGTTTGATACTGAATAGAGTTAGTGTGTATGCTCCTTTTGGGGTCCAGTGGGGAGGAGGAGTAGGAGGAAATTGACCGAAAAACAGGGAGGAGTAAGCCTATGCAGTAACTCCACTACTGACGGGGCCGTGGAGCCATCTTACGGAGGACCAGGAAAGCATCACCCTGCCGACTGAGCTCCACTTCAACGCCTAACATAATCGTGCATAGCGTGGCGGGCATTGAGAGACACATAATAAAACATGCGACAAGAGTCTTGCAACGAATAATGGTCCGTTGTCTACGGACAGCTTTGGTGCTATGCAATTGCTTCAGGCAACGGAAAAGACGCAAGTAAACGCGATGAAGTATATTTTTAATATTAGGGAGGAAAAATAAAACGAAGGCATGTGAGGATTAATCGAGGCAACGCTTTCTTTCGATTGGACAACTCATAAAAAACAAGAATGGTTGCTTGCTGGGCCGGTTAGTTCATCACAACTCGTGTAACAGCCTGAAAAAGCGGAAAGGACGAGGACTGAGACTGTGCGTGCGTGCGTGCGTGCGTGCGTGCGTGTGTGTGTGTGTGTGTGTGTGTGTGTGTGTGTGTGTGTGTGTGTGTGTGTGTGTGTGTGTGTGTGTGTGTGTGTGTGTGTGTGTGTGTGTGTGTGTGTGTGTGTGTGTGTGTGTGTGTGTGTGTGTGTGTGTGTGTGTGTGTTCGGGCGTGCGCGCGAAACACTTTCAAATGTTTAGAAGGCCGTACTTATGATTGATAAAACTGGAGGAAGGAATAATTTGAGGCTATCATCTGTTCTACAAATAACAGTACGCGCACCTCTACCACATGTGTGCTGGGTTGTCAAGAAAATTAGCAACTTTTACATAAGGACACGAAAGACGACAGAAAAGACACAAGCGCTTAACTTCAACTAGGCGTTTATTGCAAAACGTCAGAATATATAAGGGGGAAGAAAAAAAAAAGAGAAAAAACAGAGGAACGAAGAACAACCCACCAAAAGCCCACGTGTCGTGCCACGGCCGTGGTCGTGCCATACAATACTCATCCATTATTATCGACCACACCATCCAAAAAACAAAGTTCTTTCCGCGTGAGCTAGATAGATGGTGCGCTTACACACTCAAAGTCATCACGTGTCATTTCAGCTGCTTCAACAATCAAACGGGTTAACAAATCCCTGTCACGATATAAAACGCATGTGTTGTCAAAATACGGCACGCAACCACACTTTTTACAGTGAATAGCCAAGTGTCCATCTGTACCTTTTTGCACTTTATTGTGATGTTCTTTTACCCTCTCACTAATACACCTTTCAGTCTGTCCGACGTATGCGCGACCGCAAGACAAGGGTACTCTATACACAACGGGCTGTGCACACCCAACTTAGTCATTACGATGCTTAATCTTGCAACCCTTCTTTTCTTTCAGCACGGGACAGGTTTCGCTACATATTTCCGATGGTTTCTCTGGAGCAGACATGACCAGTTTTACACCAACCTTATTTCCAGCCTTTTTAAGATTGTGTGCCACACCATGGATATAGGGGACAACAGTCGTCTTACACTGCTGCACAGTAGTGTCATCACGCGGCCGATGTTGTTTCTTTAGGTTGATTCCGCGACAGCAATAACCAGTCTTATCGGGTAACCTGCTGCCTGCAGCCGTAAAACCTGTTGCTCGAAGCTCTTCTGCTTGAGGTAAAAACACGATTTCTTAAGGGAGTTAAAAAGGTACATACGTGCAACAGACCTCTTGTCTATCTTAGTACGACTTGACTACCTCGAGCAACAGGTTTTACGGCTGCAGGCGGCAGGTTACCCGATAAGACTGGTTATGGCTATCGCGGAATCACTCTATAGGGACCTAAAGAAACAAGATCAGCCGCGTGATGACACTACTGTGCAGCAGCGTAAGACTACTTCGTCGTCTTCGTCGTCTCGCTCTCTACCCAATACGCCTCGGGGACCCACGCTAGTTTTCGATTTTTGCGTCTTGGGTCAACGCGAGCGCTAGAGCCCTAGAATGGCTTGGGTTCTGCGCATGCGCCCTGGCGGCTCGCAAGCTTCTTGGGTCCCCAAGCTCCTTGGGCCCCAATTGTCAAACTCTCTGATATCATTATGAGAGACGCCGTAGTGGAGGGCTCCGGAAATTTCGGCCACCTGGGGTTCTTTAACGTGCACCTAAATCTAAGTGCACGAGCCTCAAATATTTTCGCCTCCATCGAAAATGCAGCCATTGAAAATCACTAGTGAGAGAGTAACGCACAGCATAATCTTGTATAGTATAACATAACAGGGGATGAGGTAGGGAGAGGGGGGAAGGGAAAGGACGAAGGTAAGGCCACCAGCTCCGCTATTTCACAGAGAGCTGAGCTAGTCGGTATACGTATTCATTCTAAGAGACGGGGCGTGCAAACATGTACACAAGGAAAAAATGAAGACACCGCGAACGCCGCGTTTGGGGTGTCTTGACTTCTTTCTTGTGTCCCTGTTTCCACGCCCAGTTTTTTAGAATGAACCACTATTTCAGTCTACGCACCACTGGTGCGTAGCTGCCCAAATTTTGTTCATCCCTTGTCTCAGTCACGCTGTGCCTTCTTATAGCTATGAACCAACTTGCGCATACCAGTCTTACTGCAACGTATCTATTGGCACCTTTAGTTTTGATCTAGTGGCTGGTTAAGGCCACTGCGGGGCAATCAAAGAACATGACTGTCAACAGTTACTGACTAGAAAAGGAGCATTACTTACTGACAAGCCTAGAACGCTGAACGACCATACATAACGCCTGATCATGCATTTTCTACGTCTTTTATATATAGACCATCCTCGAACATCTAAGGATAATAGTAGTGTCGAAATCATATGAAAATTTAGGCTCTTCTCAACAGTACCCGACGAGTGTACCCTGCCTTCTGGCATGCAACGAAAATATTCGCGTAGATCGCAGGGCATTAGCTACAGCCAAACGAAGCATCTGGAAGGCAACGGTGCTAGGATAAAGCACGCCTTCCAGTCCCAATTTCCCTTATAGCACGACAGTCTATTTTGTACTGCACACGATTTGGTAATCAGAACTTTCACTTCTATATACCGCGTCCGGCTTCTAGGCATTATGAAGTTGGAAAGGACAATTGTGTAGCCTTGTACGACCTAGGCTAACAAGTTATTTCTAAATATGTAATCCATGCCCAGATCCAGGGGATATCTCCAGATGACCTGACACTCCTCCCCGCACGTCGGTACAAGAACACACACACACGCATACGCGGACATACACCTTAATAATTGTTCGCCCTGCACCAGTGTGCGTAACGTGACAACCTGGAGAAGTTCTACACCCAGCTGTTAAGCGCTATTCGATTCTGCACAGACAATAAAGCTTTTCTGACTATTCAAGAGCACCCGCCATAGAGAAAAAAAAATCTAGCCGTAAGGATTGCCACCATGAATATCGGTCTCCGCTGCTTCCATCCCAATATAAGCTAAGTTAAATAGCAAGGTGGGTAGGCAAGATCTGTACATTCTAGGGAGAATGTTTTCAGCGAATGGAGACGCCACCTCCAGTTGTATTGCTGCTTTTTTTAATAAATGTGTCGTTGCAATGCCTACTGGAGCGTTATTATTATTATTATTATTATTATTATTATTATTATTATTATTATTATTATTATTATTATTATTATTATTATTATTATTATTATTATTATTATTATTATTATTATTATTATTATATGCATACATAGAATTATGATCATCATTGTCATCAAGCAACAGCTCGACTCCCTTTTCCGGAAAATATCGATAAGCGCCTGATGTAAACCAACGCGACTTGTGCGCCACTGTTGAATGCTGCCATACTGGTTTTCGAAAGTGTGGCAAAGGGCATTCACTCCTCTATCGTATTGAAGCTTGTTTAATTTAGGAGAAGAAATGCTGAGTGAGCACGCCGGCAGTGCGATTAGTGCCGCTATGTGGTCACATAAACATAACATTCCTTTTGTATTCTTTCCCTGCGCACGGAGCCGCGCTGCGTTATATTTTAATATTAGACATTACGCAAATGTCACGACCGCTCACATACAACACAAAATCGAAAAGTGATGATGAAAAAGATGAGATAAGAAAGCATGCCATCTGTCGCCACAGTTGGTTACAAAATGCTCGCCCGTTTTGAAAGTTCTGTATGCAGGTCGCTGAGCTTACGAAATTGCGCAACTCGAGTTCAAGCAACGCGAGCCTCCTTTCCAAGTTGCTTTCTTTCTGCACGCTCATTTTTGCAGTCATGGCACGGCCGCTGCCAAAACAAACTTTAGCTTTTCGCTGTTTGAATGTACAAAATCTGTGTAACAAAAAGAAATATAGCTAATCAGTGCTAGAGATTCAACTCGTAGAAACAAGGCCTCGTTGGTAAAAATGCATTAAATAAGACTGATCACATATTTCGGGCGCAGCGTTATGTTATAAATACATATATGTACATCGGTTTGTGTACCTCAGACATCAAGCTGTTTACAAGATATACTTACACTTAGTCCAAATGCGACCAAGATGACGACGGTCTAGCAATTGCAACTAGAATGTCCTCCTCCTCGTTATCTGATATCAAATCGCGGCGCTAGGAAGGTTAGACGCACGGCGTGTTCAATAAACATATTCGATAAGGACGGAAGCGTACTTTCCCCGGCTAACGTGAGTTTCTTCTTTTTTATTTTGCAAAGGTAACAATGAATAATTTTCAAATACTAATTCGCAGCACGAGATAAGAGAAAATGTCTTGCATTCTTCCTCAACATGCAGTGCTTCAGAGCCCTTTCAATGCTACTGAAGGCACCTTGTCGGTGCGGAGTGACTTAGACCCCTGCGGCATAGACATTAGCGCACATTAAGGTACTTGGAGAAAGGCAGAAAGGGGGGCTTTTCTTTTCCTTTAGAGTTCCCGTTCGCATTACTAAACAAAACCAGTTTTTCCCAACCTTTCTAGCTGTCCACCATCATTAATGATGATATAGGAGGACTGATATACACAACTAACGATCATTAGTGTAATTATCTATAGATAATATATGCAAGGTGAACAGCTGCGTTCGACGGTTTTGCTTGAAGTAAAAACAATTCGTGCTCAATTATAGAGTATTTGCACATAATTCCGTTGAGCACTGCAATATATATGTGTGTGTGTGCGTATGTACCTGTGTGTACTCCATTTTCTTTGTTGTTGGTCCACTTTATGTTCTCGGTCGCACAAAATCATGTTTGCAGAAAATCGGTCGCACAATCAATATTTCATTAAACCGGTTCATGTCTTGCCAATTTTCCCACGCTAACAAAGTCAAGGAATGTAGTATTTATAAATATATAAAATAAATAAGAATTCCGAGGGAAAAGTAAGAGACTGCAGTGCGTTGGGGTCCCTGCCCTTTGCCCGTCAGTAAGAAAGAAAGAAAGAAAGAAAGAAAGAAAGAAAGAAAGAAAGAAAGAAAGAAAGAAAGAAAGAAAGAAAGAAAGAAAGAAAGAAAGAAAGAAAGAAAGAAAGAAAGAAAGAAAGAAAGAAAGAAAGAAAGAAAGAAAGAAAGAAAGAAAGAAAGAAAGAAAGAAAGAAAGAAAGAAAGAAAGAAAGAAAGAAAGAGAACGACGGCACGCGAGTGACAAAAGAGAAACGACGAACCACTATATGATATGACACTTCCCTCGCTTCTGTGGAAACACAGACACACACAGGCCTGACTCTTCGTTGCGACAGTTGCAACAGCGTATTTGCGTAACACGTCCACAGCGCGCACAGCAGCATCACAACTGTCCAATACGGTGGTCAGTGTTACGGATCCATAGGTACGTAGGGTTCATATATGTCACATGTTCGTTGCATCATCCATTCTCGTAGGCCTTGGCGTGAGCGGGATACAAACGAGTACATTGCGAATAACGGAGGCTACGGCGTCGGGGTATGCTATACTCGCATCCTTTTCTGAATGCATGCAGTGCAAAGCCTCGGGATGTAAGTCCAACACCTAGATACGTCTCTGGGAGGAAGGAAAACATTTATTCACAGAAAGGGGTTTGTGGTGCGGGGATTGCTTGTTTCGCAAGTCCCATCTAGTAGTGCTAGCTGCCGTCAGTCCAGGGCGCCACAGGCAGTTGCCGCCCTGCGTGCCCTGTCGACCAAACTGATCTGATCGTCAAGGCTATTGGAGAATTCCTGTCATTGGAGTGGATGTACGTCGTTTAGTCCCTTTGTTATGATGTCGATAAGTTACATCCACGCGCTTTCGTGAAACATGTTCGTGTCAACTCGAATTCTTAAACTAAGAATGGATGAGAATCAAGTTCGCGAAGAAGTAAGCAGCGAGGTGAGAAGCCTAAACTTACATTAAATAAACGTAGTGTAAAACGTGCTTGAGCGGGACACGTGAAGATTGAGAAGCACAACACATTATTCTCGTTTTATTTTTCATAACGTGCGGTCAACTCTTGCGAAAAAAAATTGCTGGAATGGGAAGGCGTAAAGTTGGGTCCAGGGAAAATAGTCAGGCACATATGATGTGTGCTTTATTTCATCCAGATGACTTAGGCTAGGGTTGGGTGTCGCGTTCACCAATGACTGTGCGTTCCGCATAGCCATGCGCGACACCGTAGCCCGTGACGACTGCGGTGATGAAGAAATAATTCTGCATGTTCTTCGCTAGTGTCACTGGTGCGGCGCAAAGGAACATCCATTCTCTATTGTACTAAAGAAGTCGGAGGACTGGCCGCTGCCGGGATGAAGCATTCTGCCACACCAAGAAATGTTAGCATCGCTACAAAAGGCTGCGCAAGCGCTACTGCGATTTTTGCGACCCGCCGGCCTGTGTAAACGCCTATCATTGGAAGGCCTTCACCATATTTTGCTTCTCTCTCTCTCTCTTTCTCGTTATCTCTTGTTGTTTTATTATGAATGAATGAATGAATGAATGAATGAATGAATGAATGAATGAATGAATGAATGAATGAATGAATGAATGACCTTGAAGGCAATTTCAAGAAAGGTACAGGAGCAAAAGGCGAGCAACGCCTGACAGGGGCACCTGTACCCGCAACATATTACAACAGCCTTTTACATGATTTAGTAGCAGTTCATTGGCAATGAAAGAACAACACAAGGTCGAAACACAATTCCTATATTTTCCCACCCCAGTTCAGGGCAGCAAACCAACAACTCGCATTTGGTTAACCTCTTTCTATCTCTTCGTAAAGTACGCATGCTGATCTTAAGTGGCATATGCATTTATAGATTGTATGCTGCACCAACTTAGTATTGTTTTACTGAGATACCCCTATGCGAAACTCTGGCTACGATGAGACGCTTGCTTCGCGCGTGACGCGTAAATTCTGAAGTTAGAGTAAACAGGAAGAATGCTTGTTAAAGCAGAAATAGCTAACCTATGTCTTTAGTTCAAAGCAGTGGAGTAGCCGGGGGATGGCACGCCGGGCCCTTGCCCCCCCCCCCTCCTCGATTTTTTTTTTTTTTTTGCCAAGACATACAGAGCACAAAATGACACTCTACCACATCTGCCTGCCTGTCCCCCACTTGAGATCAAGGAGGCGCCTGCCCCCCAACCACGAAAAAAAAATTTCTGCCTACGCCCCTGGTTCAAAGTAGCCGTTCCTTCTTTGTGCCATTTTTTTGTCCAGCCATGTCGGAAATACAGATTCAATTATCAGGGCACCACTCACTCCCAATGTTCACTGGAAGTTAACGCTCGAGTGTGCGCTCAGCACATGGACGTTGATGAGACGTCTACGAGAACAAAAAAAAACTGATCTTCTCTAGCAATACAAAAAAAAATAATGCACGAGTTTCACCCCACTGAATCAAAGTGCGTGCGCGTCTCTCGTTTGCCTCGAAAAAACCGACGACTGAATGTAATTTCTGTTATACTATACGAGTACGCCTTCCGGGCACCGTGGTCTTGTTTTCTTGGTGCTTATACCGAGATACCGGGCAGGACGTTTGGACGCCATCTCAGTAATGGTGCGGCCGTGGGTCGCGCTGCACCGAATAAGAAGGACCGCCACCAGTTGTCGCTACGAGAGAAGACAGAGCAAGCTGAAGTGGACGGCAGTCGGGAATGCGTGAGCGAAAGGACAGGCGAGTCTGAGCGAGGCCTATAGGACGTGACGTCGTTACAACGCCGGCCCAATAAACGGCCCTGGCTGACGTGACCCAGACGCCCGACGAGCGAGCCAGCGAACCGCCTCCTAATTCGGGAAGACACGGGCACCCGCCAATGTTCTGTCCCGCTTGTGTACTGTATGAAAGGCGTGATGCGTTCCTTAGGGTATCAGTCATTGAACTTTGAGCTCGACTGGCGACATTATGAGGCATGCATCGTCGTGTGTATGCAGAAACTTAGTACGAACGAAAATGCAAATTCTTAAGGTCATTCCCTCGTTTACGCTTAGTGGTTCACTCAGTGACACACTGCTTCCATGTGCCATTCTCTTAGACACAACCTACCATGCATTTCTGACACGCAGTTTTCCAACAGAACTTAACTTGATACGCAGGCATTTCCATAAACACTTTTCTTTTAGGAAAGTGCACAATAATATTTCCGAAATATTGTACAAGGTATTTGTCCACACACGTAGTATACACTAGGGCTGATATTCCTGACAAAAAAATAAAGAACTGCAGGCCTGACCGTCTTCTAAGAAAAATTGACATTTGGGCAAGTTGGAATTGGTTATGCATCTTTGAAAGCTTCTAAGAAACCTTCATCATTGCATCTTTTAAAGCTTCTTCTAAGAAATGTGCTTGTAAATGAATGCAGTGCAGAATGTAATAGACAAGTGTTGAAGATTGGGCGAGTTGGTTTGTCGTCTGGCCCGCTCGGCCGTTTCTTCTTTTTCCCGTGATGCACTGTACAATTTCAAGTGCTGAATGTAAATTTTGACAAGGATAGATGCTCAAATTTCGAACGTACAGGTCCTTTGTAATAATATATCAGATTCGCGAGCTTCGTTTGTACTTGAATTGCGTTGTTATGAAGAGTTGAGATGGCCTGTTTCCCACATGCGTGGCAGAGATGAACAGAGTAAAATATTCTGGTGGGCTGGTCGATTCATATTGAACTTTTAACTCCCTGCGCGAGCAACAAGAGTAAGAAAAATAGCATACCACGTGACTAACTGAACAAGCACAGAGGTATTGTTATTTTTGTTCACGTCAATGGAAAAATATTTTATATGTTCTACAGAAAGAACTAAGTCGTGATCCATTTAGAGGAAACCAATATTAACGTAATGCTGTCCAACTATGGTGCTTGGTTCACATTTTCTATAACTCAGAAAGTCTAAAGCTTTTGTAGAAAAGTAACGCGGCCAAAAAGTAAAAGGTCAAACAGAAAAGAGGGCAGTAATTAACATGCAACTGTTTAATACGCTCTACCTGTGAAATGGTTCAATACTTAGTAAGCAGCCAGGCAAGAAACTAGAATATGAAAAAAATTCGGCAGATGAAGCATGCGGCGGGTAGGTGACTGTGGCGTTACTTTTTTTACTGAGGGACACGTTACAAAATGACGCTAAAGATTTGTATAAATTTTATACGCACACATATATATGTTGAGGAGCCGCATATGTGTTATATAACCAGTTGTATACGGTTGGGTAACGCCGCCAATGGCAACGTGGGTATTACCAACACCAGAAGCGGTAAGCTGATATGTAGTGCTTATACGTGTCCCTAGAACGCACGTACATTTCACGAACCTGTGTGCATGTGTGCAAGAAGTTCTTGATAGTTCTTGAACAAGGGCATTATCACCGTGATCAGTGAGCACCAGCAGCTGTCCATGACTTGTTATAGGATCCGGCCATGATCGTGGTGACGAGGGGGGCATGTGTAGTGAAGTATGTGGTATAGTAGAGCTGTTAGAATTTGTGGATGCCTCGGTCATTTCGTCGACAAATTCTCTGTCGACAGAGCCGGCGACATGTCGGAACCTGAAGCCACCCTTCGCGTTGGTGAGGTATAGGCCGTCGAGGCTGGTCGGCCTGGATAGTGCTACGTAGACCAACATCAGTGGATGGTATTTGTCGTATTCGTAGACTACGTGGGCGTATGTAGCCTGCGTAGCCTAGTCTACAAAGCGGCTGTCCATCAATCTGGCATCATCCTCGGTCAGCATGAGGCCATCGCCCAGTCTCGTAAGAAATGAAGAGGACACTGCGTCGTTCTGGTGGACGAAGTGCACTTTACGGTGCGGTGATGTGGATATCATATGTAACTTTCGTTAATGTATGCCTCCGGGATCGAGCAATGCTTCAATATAGCTTGCTGAATCGTAGTAATACAAACGTGTTTATTTGACTGCTACAAAATCGGAGCCAACACTGAAACTACAGACGTTAATCTGATATGACGCCTGTATCGTAAGAGTACACATTGTGGGAGTATCATGTAGTGTTTATTGCTTTCTTGTAAAATTAGATAGCCAGCACCGCAACCACAATTGACGTTGCACCAATATTACGCCTGCCTAAGCTGTTTTTCCAAACCAGTTTATAGACCTAGCGTGGCTCAGTGGTAGAATACCTGATTGCCAAGCAGAATGCTTGGGTTCGATTCCTGCTGGGGTCCTAATTTTCATTCTTTCCATTCGTTGAGTAAACGCTGCCGACGTTGGTTTTCCTTAACGCTCTAGCATTTAAGTTACCAATGTCTGTTCTCGCCGTTCCTGGGTAGATATAAACCGTCAATCACCTGTGGCGCATACCCGTACACCGCGGCCCGTGGTAAACGGGTATGTGCCACACGTGTCTAGTGGAAAGGGTTTGACGACGTACGCGACAGGATTTTAAGGTTATTGATGTCATGACCCGGCAATCAGATTCGTCAAATCCTCTTAGCCTCCCATGCAAATTTTGGTCTACACCATGTTAAGGAGGCGATCATGAGAGCACCCAGACGTAGGCGGCTAGATAGATAGATAGATGGATAGATAGATAGATAGATACGTAGATAGAAACGCTCAAAGTGCCAGAGGTTCGCTAAGAAATGCTTCGCATTTAATATTGATTTCTACTGCTAATAATATAGATGGCGAACATACATATATCCTTTCATATCTTAGTATTACCTATTGAAATTTGATATTATTGAGAACTAACAGACAATCATTAATATTGTGTCTAACAAAGAAAAACGAGCCCTTAAAAGTCACCTTCTTTCCTTTATTGAAATTTAGCCATTTCACTCGTGGACTAATGCGACTGCGATGGTCAATAGCCACCTTATTGAAGTCACTTGTGAAGTCTTCTGCATAGCAGCGAAAAGTTTGTTTGTGATAATATTATTTACGTTCTTCCTACGCACGCACACTTTCCCATTCATACAGCGTCATGCATTCTACTAAAAGGAAGGTGTCACTAGGCGTATACGCAGCATTCAGCGTTAGATCGCCGGCGGCTCATGACGGCACGATCTCGACGTCCCCTTCGATTTCATGAATTGCCTCTTTGTGACCGGCACAGCTGATCACTTGGCACGTTAAAAACACGCACTGCGTAATTTTATTACTTGTGTACGCATCTCTATGGGATGTTCTCTGTAACGATAACATTACAAATAACGAATGCACAAACTGCTTTGCCAACAACGGCAGCTCAACAAGAGTGAGAAATTGGAATGTTCAAATGAACGTTCTTCTCTGCTGATGCCTTTCCGAACATAACGATGCTTGAAAGGTAGTATGACGAAGCCACCTACCTGCGTATGCAAGACCTTCTTTTAAAAAAAAAACTGTCCATCGATGTGTTCTTGTGGATGTTACCAGAAGTGCCGCTGTCAGCTGAATGTACCGGAATGGGTACGTCCGTTCACTCGCAGATAGGCACCAGGCCTGCGAATTTTATGAGGTTCTTTCAACTTTCGTTACTTCTCCTTCACGAGCCCTGACAGCGCCTGGTTCTTTGCTATTTAGTAATAGTTAATCACTGCTGCCAGAAGATAGAACGAAAAACTGGCATTGATTTCACCTGATCGCCAACGAAACAGGCCATTTGTTCGGTCCAATAAACGACTCTTGGCGGTAATCCAGTTAGTAGACATGGCTAATCGTAACTTGTGTTCAGGCTGCCGCGGATATCAGCTATAACATACTCTGAAGACCAACGCTGACTGTATAGCACATATCTAGTTGCACTACTATGGAAGATAGCAGAGGCCTCTCGGCTTTATCAGACGCGAAAACAAAAACACGCGTGTGCTACTTCCAGCATTGTGTCAGCAGCTGCATTTGACTTGGAAACCCACAGATTTGCTCTTTCGCGGCGTCACTGGTGAAGGTAAAGGCCACGAACTGTGACAGAAGCCGCCATTTCGTCACAGAAAACCTTCGTTGCCATCATTTGTTGATTACAACTTTTTCCGTTATTTTGCCCACAGTAACGCTCAAACTTCTCGTGTTGTTTCCCTATGCATCCCGGCCTCCGGAAGTATACAACCTCAGGTACCTGCAAAAGCCTTAAGCAATGAAAACTGTATGACAGCGTCTTCTATAGGAAAAAGGAAAGTGGTCATGGCGATGTCAGCTGAGATACCAAACTGTAAGATGGCGAAGCCAAGAGATTAGAGCTAATATGAGTGTAATTTCGCCGTGGAGAATGTGGCCGCCGCGCTGGCGGCGTGGAGCTTTTAAAAAAGTCAGCGTTGATTTCGCGGTAAATGCGAAAGACATTCGTTATCATCACGTCGAGGCCTGGGGTGGGGTGGAGCGGGTCCCGTAGCCAGGGATTTTTTTCGAGGAGGGGGGGTGGGAGGCTGCTTGCCGACTCTCTGAAAGCCTTGAGTATTTGAGAAAAACACATTTTCATTACTTATTTTCAGTCAAACACCCTCATCCACTTAAATTTCGCGAAGGGGGGGGGCGTAGACACCCCCCCCCCGGCTACGGGCCTGGGCGCAGCGTATGTTATGAGGAAAAGACGTTCCTCTGTCTCACGTTGATTCGCGTTGGTTTACACTCTTTAAAGAAGTTAGTAAACAGTATATAAATGCATGCATTTACCGGTTTCGAGCGTATTTTACTCTCTTCGTGGCATCTCTTTACTACCCAGCAGCTAGTAAAGCTTGTAAATTTCGTCGTTACTAACCAGGGGCGCTTTTCTTTCCCCTTCCCCACTTACCCCCGTGAGGAGTAGCAGGCTGTAAACCCGCTTTCCAGACCAACCTCTCCTTCTTTTTCTCATTAAAACATCTTCATCTTCTTGGTGCTTTTACTACGTAACTACTACGCCACCTATGCCTCCAGTTGCTTCGAAGGTGCCGTAGTATATTATTCCTTAGTTTTTACACTACTATGCAAAATTTTGACAAAGTTTAATTTTCTTGATTATGTTAAAATGACAGTTTCCTGCTACGCCAAGACACACATATATGCAAACAGTTTGTGTGCGAGGTACTGGGCAGAAAACATCGATCATTCCTCTAAATTATATGACTGCTAACCGGTGCAAGGCGTGTTACCCCAAAGCAGGCACATAAATAGCCGTCGACCTCCTCTTCGAGTAGATGTCAAGAAAACAAATAGTAAAGGGAAACAGAAAATCGCGTACGTGTGAATTTTAGATGCGAAAGCATCTTATGCTCGGGGCAGTGTCCGCTCTGCGGCGTCCGCACCCATATTGCGCATGCGCCAACTCTACCCCCTGTCTTCGCGTGAGCGCGAGGAGGTGGGAGGAGGTGGCTTGAGCGCCGCCTCCGCTTCGTTTCTCCTCTCCCGTTTCTCTCTCTCCGCCACAGCTGTGCGCTCGTATATAATGCGGCGCGCGCTCGCTCCCGTTGTACTCCCCTTCGCAACGGCGCTATGGACGCTTGCGAAGCTGAACGTAAACGGCAACGCCGGCAAGCGAATCTTGAAGCTGCGAGGCTGCGAAAGCGCGCGTTCGCTGTGCTTTCGTCACTCTCTCTCTGTGCAACGGTGTGCGAAACACCATGAACAACGTCAACAACGGCTCTAGTTGCAGCGGCAGCGCCACCGCCGCGGAGCAGAGGAAGGCTCGGGAAGCTGAACGTAAACGTCAGCGTCGGCAAGCGGTAATTCAGACGCCTCTACAACCACCGTGTCGTAAGTCACATAAGAGAAACGGAAACTCCATGCGCAGCACCCGCGGTGCTTTCGCATCCCACCATCGTTGCCCATAGGGGAGATGATGTGTAATTTTTTTTAATCTCTGTGTGTGCTTGTTGGGGTCCTTTCCTGTCTCTGTGTGAGTTGTTGCGATGAGTACTAATTACATGAAGTAATTAGTGATTATTGATTAGAGTAACAGGATAATGCTGTAGCATTTGCTTTTATTGCGACAGCAATTACATGGACATTCTCGGCGGATTTTGCCGTCACCGTCGCCGTCACGTACCGGAGATATATATATATATATATATATATATATATATATATATATATATATATATATATATATATATACGAAAAAGACACAAGTAAAAATAATTCAGAAGAAAAAAATTTCCGAAGCGCGCGACCGGCGACTCGAAGCTGCGACCCCTCTACTCCGCAGCGCGCTGACTTAGACAATTACGCCATGCCTCTTTTTTCTTTCTATAGTGCCTATGTACATACATATAGCAGTGACAAACAAATATATACCGAACAAAGAACAAAAAACATGGCTGATCCCCCTTTCATAGGAGTCGGTATAACACGAAAGTGAAACATGCCTTCACAGGGGTAGTTAAGCATTTATTGTGCATTCTTTCTCCACAAGGACGAAGGAATGAATGCTATATCAGCAAATTGTAATGTCCCGCGAAGAACGGCAAGCAGCTCAAAACTTGCAGCGCGCTCTAAAGCAGAAAGGACGCACGAAGACAGCATACACAGGACGAGCGCGAACGAACAACTGTCACAATGGTTACTTCTTTGCGAGTGAGCAGCGCGCTCTTTTCGGAAACACGGCCGCTGCAGTGCGCAAAGTGACCTTCGTGCTCTCTGAATCGTCAACGGAAACTTGCGGTGAAAGGACAAGACGTACAAACCGCCCCGATCAAGAGATAAGCACGCACGCACGAGAGACACGCCCTGTTGAAGCGCGGTTGCATCGCCACGCGCGGGGCGACGACCTTTAAAGCGCGCCTTGCGCGCTACTCGCGCCATCTCGCCAGTGATCACAAGAACACGCTGAAGCCACGGAGCTCTGAGTACCGCGAACGGTAAATGGTGTATATAAATAGCTTGCCATTAGTGAGCTTAGGAACGTGCGCTCTGTGGCTCAGTGGTTTCGCGCCGCGCGCTGTTGATCGAGGGGTCGTAGGTTCGACTCCCGGCAACGGAACTGTCTCTTCTAGTTTTTTTCTTTGCCATCCGTTAGTGTATATTTTTACAACGTCATATCCGTGACGGAAATACGTCAGTGAGGTCGTGGTGGACCCCGGCATAAAACACTTTCGTGTTAAAAAATAAAATATACAGTTTGCAGGCTTCTTAAAATTGCTTCATCTGTAGAAGGCTTTCTACTTGATGAAGCCATTCAGGTACATCTTGCTGGACCTCTTGTGTTTCCACAAATGAACATACAGATTCAAAGAAGTAGTGTCGAACCGGACGTGCATTAATATCAGCATGGCGCACCGCCATTCTTGACTGCCATATACTGTGCAGGCCCAGTATCATAGTATCCTGGAAAACGAATGAGGCATGGCGTAATTGTACCCCTTCCTCATTTTCCCGGTTGAAAATGAGAAAGGGGTACAATTACGCCATGCCTCATTCGTTCTCCAGGATACTAACGGCAGAATACAAACGCACGCGGCGTTGGCTGCAACGCACGGGACGCCACACGTGGCGAAATTAAAATTATGTCAGACGTAGGCCACGCTGTTCGTTGCCCGCGCTGCGTTTGCGTAGTATCGCTGGCAACCCACGCTACTTTTCCATTTTGGGGTTAGGGAGCCTTCATGTGTGCGCGCCCCCTCCGTTGGAGGCGGGGGGGGGTCACATGAAGGCTCCCTGTTTGGGGTTGTAGCGCCGCGCCACTGGTGTGCAGTCGGCCAGAGAAATAGAAGAGCGTCCCGTGGCTCGTGGTGGCGCGGGCTTGTGGGAACGCTTTGGCTCAAGTAGAATTATAGGCACCGTCCACTGACCAGAGGGAGCTGCGTTGCTCGCTGTGGGCCGTCTCAAGTCGGCCGATATTGGCCGCTAGGGGCAGGCAGAAAACAGACGCTCGCACACGTCCCCCTTTCTGGCCCAGCCACACTCTGCACACTCATGCAGAGGCGGAGAGACGCGCATCGCGTTTGATTTTGTCCCTGGGCCGTCTCAACGTTGCTTTCTTTATCCGCTAGGCTGTGCGTTCTGGCGCTGCAGTCACACGTGAGAACTCGACTGCACGGTGCCTATACTACAGCAGGGAAGAAACGAGACAGCTGAACCAGAATCACAGTATATATCTTACACCGTGACCACAATATTGAGGCTAAAATTACAGCGCAAACGCACAAGACGCCCACGAAGAACAGAAACGTATATACGACACAAGCGCTGACTAACAAATGATTTATCCTTTCGTACTCCCACGCACATATAAGCCCAGGACAACCTTACCGCACATGTGCACACAACAATAGCTCTAAACGAAAACGTGTAAGAAAGCTTATAGTGTATTAAAGACGCGAGGACACGAAATTATTTTCGGATGTGTGCAGGGAGAAAGAAGTAAGAAGGACAACGAAGTGCGTTTGCGCTGTAATTTTAGCCTCAGGAATATGTACCAACTAGAGCCAAATGAAGTTTTGTCTTAGTGACCAGAATCGACGCCCGTAGGGAACGTGAGCCGTGGCTTCACGTGGCACTGCCAAACGCTGTCTTTATTTTCTTTTCTTGAGGTCGCGTGCTCTGCGGTTTTGTTCGCCGCCTAAAGGAAGGCGCTACAAGGTCGTGGGACAACGCGAGTGCAATAGTCCGAGAGTGGCTTGCGTTCTGCGCATGCGCTCTGGCGGATCGGAAACTTTTCGTTCCCCAATTCTAAAACTTTAGTGTTTCGCAGGAGCTTGGATGTGCGCCTCCGACTTGTACTTTGACATACAGGGCGTGGTCGCCCGTACTTGCTCTCTTATCTCTAGAGCGGAGTTTTGTACGTCTTGTGCTTTCACAGCGAAACTTGCTTGGAAGCTACAGACCGCAGATTGCTCGCAGCAGCGGCCGCGTTTTCGAAGAGATGAGCTGCTAGCTAGAAGAGCCAAAGTAGGGGCTTGTTGAAGTAACAACTTTGAGAGTTCGCTCTCGTAATGTGTATATCTGTGCGTTCTTTTCGTTGGAGCAGCGCGCTTTGTGTTTGAGCAGCGCCCAGCAAGTGTCGAGTTGGGACAGTTGTTAGTTCGCCCTCGCCTTGTGCGTTTTCTTTTCCTACGTCATTGGTGCTTGAGCAGCGCATAGGAAGTTTCTAGCTGCTTGCCGTTCATCCTGTGACATTTCAATTTCTTGCTATTGCATTCATTACTTCGCCCTTGAGGCGAAACCGTGACTCTTCTTTTATTTAATGTGCTATATATTTTTGTAATAGAATCAACTTGGTATAAGGATGTACAGTGCACATATAAAGCAAATGGGCGTAAACCTCTTGTTGAGTAATTACAGTCGACAAGTGTCAGTACAGTTATTAAGTTGCACGTGCGGTTACTACAACATAGAAAAACACAACAATTCGACATGGTACTGTTCCCTTGCTAACGAGGTGGTGGATTTCACTAGCCTGCATTTTACTACCTTCACTTACTACGAGGTTAGTGCTTTTTGTGACAAGTAAACAGTTAGTACTTAGTGAATATGCCGACTTTTTTTTAAGAGTGTACTACTCGCTTGTTTTTTTTTTCTGGGTGTTTTGATACCCTTGATAGAGAGAACAGTTACGTGTACAGTACTCTAACATGACTGCAAACATTTTTACATAGCGCCGGGTGAGAGAGACAAATAAGCCTACATTTTTTTATTGTCAATGGCACATAAAGCAGTACATATGGCAGCGCGCGCTTCTTTTTGTACTTTAAGTTGACCGGCCTGTTACACGTGTAACCCCTGATCTGCGCAGTCCGCGCCAATGTCTGCAAAACTTCCCGATTATTTTAGACTCACCGCCGCGGTGGTCTGGTGGTTATGGTGGTCGACTGCTGACCCGGAAGGTCGCTAGACCGAATTCAGGCCGCGGCGGCCGCATTTCGATGAAGGCGAAATGCTAGAGGCCCGTCTACTTTGATTTAGGAGCACGTTAAAGTACCCCGGATGGTCGAAATTTCCGGAGCACTCCTCTACTTCTAATAACAACAATTGTTGTTATTATTTTAGAAAGAAGGAAGGAAGAAACAAGCGGAAAGACAGGGAGGTTAGCCAGTTCTTAGACCGGCTGGCTACCCTGTGCTGGGGGAAGGGGTAAGGGGGATAAAAGATGATAGAAGAGAGATATTACAAAAAAAAGGAGAGCAAGAAAACGGAAAAAAAGAGAGGGAAAAAAGGAAACGAGAATATGACACTGCTTAGAGTCTGTCTCTAGGACCAGTTGTCAGCAAGAAGCGCAACAATGCTTTTAAAGCCTTCTGTGCTGACGACGGACTCGGCCAAGGTCCCAAAACCCTTTAGACTCTTCTGATAAGATTGCTCGCATAGCGCGTACAGTCGAGTTTGTTCTCGAACTAACGCGGCCACCAACGATGCCCACTTATACCCGATAGACGCACAGATATAACAGATAAAGTAGGCGGGACGACGACCGCCGCCATAGCTCAATCGGTAGAGCATCGGATGCGTTATTCGAAGGTTGCAGCTTTGGTCCCTGCCGGCGGCAAGTTGTCGTTTCGTCCACTTTAATTTCTTCGCATCTGTGTCACATTTACTGCAAATAACATCCCCTATACTTTAAGGGGTATGATCGTTTGTTGGTTGTCATTTTTTGTTGTGTTTAATAAAAAAAAAGCGAGCCCTTAAATTCCCCTTCTTTCGAGGAATCTGCGATGCCACGTGTTAAGTGCCGACGCGCCTTACCGCTGATCTGTTTTATCGACGACCAACGGATGGGTTCGCCGATATTTTACAGCGAAAGCTGTTATGAGATCATTTCACCGGACGTTTTTGGTGCCGTAGTTGTCCGCCGCCGCCGCCGCCGCCGGTGTCCGTAACCAGTATCGCTCGAAATAAGAAAAAAAAACTAAGAAAAAAATTCCAGGATGGAACGAGGTTCGAACCTGAGCCCTCTGCGTGGGAGCCCAGTATTCAACCCCTGAGCCATGCCGGTGCTTCAAACTGCTTTGCAAAAAGGTCCTATACAGGCTTCATGTCGGGAAGGAACCACATTAGCATATGCAATATAGCGTGGTAAAAGAGTAGAATAAGCACCAAGCGTCGCACAACGCGAATTCTGTAACCAGGCGTCACACAATGCGAATTGCGCAACGAGTAGGTTGTTGAATGCTTCCAACCCATTACAAAGAGCTCTGCCATAATTCTTCATCGTCATCACGCACAGCATCAACAAAGTGCGCATAATGCCTTACATGCGTTTAGCAGGTACCACGGCTGTCTGTAGAATGACGAAAAATGGCACAGTGCCTACTGCCGTACTTCTCAAAAATTACAATGATTTATAGCGTAGTGGGTTCCTCGCAAGTGCACTTCTGTTGGTTGCCAAGGAAGCCCATAAGGCTCCCATGATCCATTTCCTCAGGTTCTCAATAAAGTCAATTCTCTCTCTCTCTCTCGCTCTACGTTTCTCCGTTAAAGTGTGTTATAAAGCGTGGTGGGACAGTTAAATAACGACTGGGCGTCACACAATATGCATTACGTAACTAGTGGGTCGTTTAAAGCTTCCAACCCATTACAAAGGGCGCAACCATAATTATTCATCGTCATCAACCGCCGCATCAACAAACTGCACATACTCGCTTACATATGGTACCTCGCTTCTCCGCAGAACAACGAATAATGTCGTGCTGGGTGCTTCCCAACTTCCCAAAAATTACGCTTTGTGGCGTAGTGGGTACGTTGCTAATGTACCTGTATTAGTAGCCACAGGAGAGTTTATAACGGGCTCTAGAAATGCCGCTCTTCCAGCTTTCGCTGTGACTGTGCTGCGCTTTCCGCGCAGGCCTGGCGTTTTTTGCAATCTGAGTGTCATACTTTTTTTCTGGGCACAAGTTCGCCAAATACAGGGTTTCATCGCTACGGGCTGAAGTATCTGCATTCTTCACAGTCACAACCACGTGACAATATAAGCAGTGCATTAATTTGCTGTCGTTCGAAAAAGAGTAACCAGTATTAGCCGTGATTGCACAACACAGATATTTATTATTTAAGGTATTTGCGAACAGTTACAGGGAAAGATATATAAATTAAAGTGCGTCTTCCAATTCACATGCGTTGTTCTGGAATGTAAAAGTGCCACTGTGAAGACGACTGTGTCCACGGCCTCGAACCTGAAGGTTTTCTAAGGGCCAGTGAGCACCATAATAGACTTTACGTTAGTGCGTTTTTCCCAATTTAGCGAATTCCTCATTTATAAAAATATATCGCACTTCGATAAAAACAAGTAAGAGCGCCAAATTGACAAGCTCGGGAAAACATTTTCTGCGCTCAGCTAGTCCAAACACAAGAAAAGCATCTAACATTGTTACCGTGATTCTGACGAGCCGGTTTTGAGATCCCTACGCGAAATTCAAGAAAAGACATTGTCCCTTTCAGTTCTCCGCCTCCTATATCAGAACGTTTTGGCAAAAAAATGAACATAGACTCGTGAAAAAAAAAATCCCAATAAAATAAGATTGTGTTTCTCATGAGTGCCTATTTAAGGCAACCATCGTCTCTTGTGATGTTTAAAAAAGCCGAAACGGCTAGACTATCTTGAACCAAGACAAGCATTTGTGCTGACATGCGCTAATTTCTCGGACGAGCTTACAACAATTCGCAATACACGTGCGCCAGTAATCAATTTAGATGAGCTGTTCGCTTCGCTCGTGTATGCTAGAGAGTTCGCTAACACACTGGGTAACCGCTACTACGCTGAGTCCGCTGTCTCTTTCATTTACGTCTGCGTAGGACGGAATAGAACCTCATCTGTGCAACTTCCGAAATCCTTTTAGCAGTTTGAGCACACAGCTGTACAGCGCACTCTGCTCCTATCTACACTACCAGTACACCACTAGTTGGGAGCATAGACGAAGCTGTAGCTCCCGCTTCCAGCAAATAGAAGAAACATCTCACTAAACGAACGCGTTCCATGGAGTTCAGACGAGGTAATTGAGTTTGCTCGACCAGTTTCCTCGGCACGCTTTTACCGCCTGCCAGCAGTGGTTTGCGAAACGCGCTTTAATAAGCGTTCGCATTTGTAGCGTCGACTCGAAACGACAATGGCTGTCCAACGTTGTGAACGAAACATACTTGTAAGAATGTACTTGCTGTCTTCCACTGGCTGAAACTGGCGTTCGGCACGACTAAATAAAGCCAGAGAAAAAGCTTTCTGCGGAACGCTTGAACTTAAGCCTCGTGTGCCATCTCAATGAAGGATGCGACAAGAATGGCTTGACTAACGGCGAAATGACAACGGAAATGACGAAGACAGCATAACGACGACATGGCGTGACATGATGGCGGCATGATGACTTAAAAGCCCCGAGGAAGGAGTCTGATTCCTGGTGCTGATAACCGAACTAAGATACATGTTTTAAATATTAAAGAGGCCCTGCAACACTTTTTCAGCATGGTCAGAAAACGCTGCCGATCGGTAGTCGAGGCTCCCGAGAACACGCGAGCCAAACATACCTCAGCACGCGGCCTGGGATTGACAATAACTTTTCAAAGTCACCTAAAATGCGCTTCCTCTTCTCTCGACAAAAATGATGCTTACGGCGTCACTGACACAAGTTCCACGTCGTTGGCTAATTTGAACATGGCGCACTTGGTAGTTACTGCGGCTGCCGCGGGAGGCCGTCACTTGCCCGCGCACGCGCAAGCAAGCGCGCGATTGCATTGAAGGTACTCCGCGCGTTCGAAGAAAAAAAGAAAAGAAAAAATGCTCACGAGGCGCGTGCCACGTACCTTCTTCCCCTGTGCCAACTCTCCCTGCTTAGCTTCCAGCGCTTTCGTCAGGACGAGAGAAGACAGAAAGCAATCACAGCGTGCGACAATCTTTGTCACTCGGCTCGTACGGGACGGATTCTAAAAATTTTTGCGGTGGTCGATTCGTGAGAAGATAAGCTCCTTTATTGAAGCCTTTATATGACTACTTTGAAAAGTGTTGCAGGACCCCTTTAAGCTCAAAATTTGTGACAATTTAGTTTCATACTTCAAGCATGCTTTGGCAAGGAAGTTTGTAATACCGCAAAATATACTTCAACTATGGCGGTTTTCGGATACTTCCTCAAGGTGTCTTGAACCACCCTTCGAGCTTGGTAAATAAACATATTCTACGAAGAGCAACCACTGCTGTGAACAGTTCAGCCAAATTTCGTAGTGCGTGAAACGTAAAGTTTTCAAGCGGAGCGCAGGTTGCCGCTTTCTCACGTGCCCTCTTGCATACAGAGGCCCCGTCCTCGCTCATTTCGGTGGGCGGGGCTCCAGTTGTATGTCGTCAAACAGCAGATTGATGCTATTAGCTGATACGTGAAATAAGTCAGGAGCGGCGTCTGCATCATATGCGCTTCTTGCCACGCGATGTCGCCACGTGCCGGCGCCCCGTTCTACAGTGCGCAAAAACTACGCAGTGACAACACTACGGGAGAGAGCGATCGAGTTTCATCACGGGCACTGACGTAGTTTTTTCCCCCGTGTCATCCCTCCCTGCGTAGCCTCCAGCGTGCTCGTCGGGACGATGCGACAAATCCCCGTAACACTGCTCGATTTTGACGGATTCTAGAAATTTTTGCGGCAATCGATTCGGGACGGCAATAAACTCCGATACCGAGTCATTAGATTATTACTTGAAAAAGTGGACCCTTTTGGATATTTTTTAATTTATTTTAATTAATCAGACTAAACTGATGTCAGACACAATCGCATAGCTAAGACTTTAGTTATGACGTGCAGTGGCATCTTACAAACCGTTATCATAAAGGTTGTAAGCTTGAAGTAAAGGATACTGTGTCTCATAAAAACTGCCGTAATATCTATCGCAGAATTCTAATTTTTCTTCACAAATTTAGAGCACATTTTAGCGTCGTTAGCTATATCTTTCTGTAAGAAAAGGGGCAGCCGTCGAAAGCCGAGGTTGGTCAATCATGCAGCTATTCCTCTTGACGAAGAAATTTTACCCATTAGCTAACCGATAATATAATGCCAGTTATCCCGTATATCTTCTTTCTGGAAGACATAGGCTTGGAATAGTTAGGTGAGCAATCGTCTCCTCCTCTAGTCCGGCCGCGGCTATGCATTGGCTGTCCGCATGGCTGAGAACAAATGTGTGTGGTAACACACCACATTGCTGAGGTAACCTGTGGCTAGTGCAAAAGCTAAGGGTGAGCCGAGTTGACGGGTACCCTAATGCACGCCGTTTTCTGCTCGCCTGAGTATGGTGGTCGCTTAATATCAAGTTTGAGAGGCGCGTTTAAAGGCAACGCGGAGCAGTTCCTTCCCGCTAAGGGTGTCTTTTATCGCGCCAATTCTGTGACAGCAAGCGCTCATGGTGTTCGAGTGAAATCCGACGACATTAATTGTCATTTCTACCAGTTGTCAATTCGGTGAAGCCCCTGGTAACGCGGGAAACATCGAGTGGAGACTCAGTATAAACGAAACCCTCTCGCTGAGAGGCATAAGACGAGACCGGTGTACAGCATTGACGCACCACTGAACTCTGGTAACAAAGGCCGGTATTTAGCTCGAACCTAACCTGCAAGCCGCTTTATGGGGCGCATACTCAGACGTCCCTACACTGAGTGGTGGCTCCATTGTGCCGATGCATGCGACGAACTTTAGCGCGAGTTGCTCGCAACTTAGACGCGACGAACAAGCGTCTACGCATCGATTCGGCAACGATCGAACCGTACCTCCACCGGAACTTGTAAGAGGTTCCGGAAGCTCTAACAAAAGAAGAAGGTGGTCCGTACTGTAACTCCAAAGAGTGTCGCCATCGCCCTCCAAGAACACATCCACGAGAGCGAAGTAGAGAACAAGTAATTGATCTCAAGGCGCTGCATGGGCTGCGCCGTGTTCAGCGCACACGGCCGCACAAGGACGGGCCTTTGTTCTTCGCGCCGTATGGTGCGTCTATTCGGCGGTGCTAAAGGATCCACGATAGAGGCACACGCGCCGCTGTAGGATACTGGGCGTGTCGCGATAAGAGCGGTTTGAAGTCCCGAGAACGCGCCTAGGCGACCACGCGGTAAGCGATTATTGAGACGTTGCTTTCAATGGCCAGGTGGTAACAGCTGGGAGGAGGTTCGATGCTGAAAGGTTAGGCGCAACGAACGCTTATCAAGTTCTTGGGAGAAAGAAGGCGTTGGAAATAACGAGATATACTAAGGGCGGGGAGACAGCGGTTGTTTTAGCCTCCGATAGCACTTCGTAGGTAGTTATTTGCCTCCATTGGGAGCGGCCTTTGTACGACAGTCAGACGAGAGCGTTCTTACCTATTGTTTTCCAATGCTAAGCAGTTGTCTACTTGACAATGTGCACGGCCGCTTCGGTATGTTTTTAGGGGCGAAGCTCCTTAAGACGGCACCCGTTCGTCCCTCGTCGTGGTCGTAGTAGTGAGTAACAAGTCTTACGCTTTGACCTCCAAGGTGGTGCCGGTGGGAGATTTCTCCTGTGCGTTGTTGAACAATAAAAAGTTCGCAGCATGCGCGTTAACTAAAAGCCGAATTCTTCTGTCTATCATTCCCCATTAGCAGCCATTGGCATGTTCCAGTAGGAAACGTTAGTAGAAGTAGAAGTGTAAGTGTTAGCTAAAAGCCGACTTCTTCTGTCTCTCATTGCCATTAGCAGCCATTGTTTACCTCCAAGGTAGTGCCTGGTGAGATTTCTCCTGTGCGTGATTAAACAATAAAAATTTTGTTCAAAACGCCGTTGATTGATGAAATAAACCAACGAAAGACGCCAGATGTTTTGTAAAAGCAGAACGAAAGAACGCCAGATGTTTTTCTTAAAGTGTAGTAGTAGTAGTTGTATGTAGCCACCTCGCCCGATCGTCAACGGGCGAGGTGGACCGGCAACGGCGCGAGGATCCTGCCGTACGAGAGTTAAATCACACTAAAAGACATACTTTGCGGGCGATACACTCTAGTGAGCTTTCAACTTTTCGTCTTAATGTACATGGTAAAGAAATTATTTCTACGAAAAACGCAAGGCACACCTTGAGCAATATGTTTGGTTTTGGGACGCTAAATGGAACCATGAGGCGATGCGAAGATCCGAAGCCGGAGCACTTGCACGATCGCGTTCCGTTGGCTTTCGTTGGGCATGCTACCGACCTCGCGTCGTGGAACGCGCGTCCTGTCTTCCCTCTAGCCTTGCCTTTAATTCGCACAGGGCGAGCGGGGAATGCGGTCGCTCTTTCGCTCGGGAGCGGACTTCTTCCTTGCATTTCACCGATCACAAGTGATAATGAAGGGACCACGTAAACCAACAGTACAATAAATGTTTGATGTTTAATATATACACGATGTTTCACACTCTTTATATTAGAACCATGAGGCGATGCGAAGCCGGAGCACTTGCACGATCGCGTTCCGTTGGCTTTCGTTGGGCATGCTACCGACCTCGCGTCGTGGAACGCGCGTCCTGTCTTCCCTCTAGCCTTGCCTTTAATTCGCACAGGGCGAGCGGGGAATGCGGTCGCTCTTGGCGCTCTTTCGCTCGGGAGCGGACTTCTTCCTTGCATTTCACCGATCACAAGTGATAATGAAGGGACCACGTAAACCAACAGTACAATAAATGTTTGATGTTTAATATATACACGATGTTTCACACTCTTTATATTATGTACTGGGCGCATTTCACGGAAGAGTTTCACGGTTTACAGATGATTCCCTCCGTAGCTTCGCCCCACTCATCATCATTCACCCCGTGGATATGCTGTGATTTTTATCTTCCACACAAGGCGTTTGCCCACCGGTACATCTGTTAAGTTTTTCTAACACCACCTGCGGCCCGTACTAAGGTGCGCACTGCATTTTCAAATAACTAAGCTAAATGTAGTCACAGCGTCCCTTGATTCCTCTTAATTTGCGCAAGCCTAGTGGTAGAGGCCCGTGTACTTAGATTTAGGTGCACGTTAAAGAACACCAGATGGTCAAAATTTCCGGAGCCCTCCACTACGGCGTCTCTCATAATCATATCGTGGTTTTGGGACGTAAAACCCCAGATATTATTATAATTTGCGCAAGCCGAAAGATTTCATAGCTTCCTTCGGTGCATTTAAGTTCGTTCCCATTCATAGGTTTTTCCGAGCTTTGCCAGCCAAGTGGGCGGTCGGCCTTTTACGAAGGCAGTAATCCAACACGCTTGGCCTTGCCTATGATAAATCAAGAAGAATACACGGGCTGCAAATTTTCTAAGGTCATAATACCTTAATATGCACTTATACACACGCTTTGCCTACGCCGTTATGCACAGAATGTGAAGAAATCGACGGGCTGGAACACTTCGTTTAGTCCGGACGGCGCAGCGCTTCAATAAGGAAGGGAAGACTCTGCTGGACAGATTACAAAAACGAGAATTTCCTAGAGAGTCTGTGTACCAGGTGATGTCCTTCTAAGGACTGAGAACAGTGTGCAGTGAGGTTTCACGGCGCCTTATTGAGCATATACGCGACAATAAACTTGTAGCCAATTGGTAGAATATTCATGAACAGTGGAAGAGAGGAACAGGTGAGTCTATTGCCTGTACGTAATTTTCAGACTAGCCCCATACGTAAAACACCAAACCAACCAACTGTCTCTAAATCATTAAGATATGGTAGCGAAAAAACATTCATGGAAGGCGCTAGCATTAGCCATTACCTTACTTCTGCAATGCTTTTGCTTTATGTTGGCTTTTACGCGTACTCGCTTGTGCTTCGAGAGTGCGCTCAGGCACATGCATTCTATGTATATCATATGGTGTATATGTTCGGTCAATTCAAAATTAAGTTTCTTTGAGGAGCACTGGGAATTTTCTTGGCTACATATAACAATGGTTCACATTGTGTTTAGAAAAAGTTTATTTCATCGTAGGACGCTACGAACATTTAGAAACAGTGTCCGTACAACAAGAACATTAACATACACAAATGACGAATCACAATGGTCTTTCACAGCACTGAACTTGAGGCGGCGTCCGAAGCGTTCAACCCTGCGCCGGCGAGTGTACAACAATGCGGTCCTCGAAGGTGCACCGGTCATATGCATATTTCTATGCGCTGTTTTCCAATAATTTATGCTCGCTCGATCCTTTGCTTCTCGGCAGTGAGCCGTTTCTGATATGAAAATGTGATCTTTTGTAGATCTGACTCGTCATTTGATGATGACCCATTTTTATTGCCTGGATATTTACGCACGACCATCGTTGTAACCAGTAGCAACTGAAGTGTTGCGTTCCCGCGCATGGAAGAAGTCATTTAGGAGGGAGCATTCCGCAACGCGAAAGGAAGAAATGAAGGAAAGAAAGAAACAAAGAAGGAAGGAGAAAGGAAGAATGAAAGAAAGAAAGCAAGAAAGAGAGAGAAGTAAAGAAGGAAAGAAAAAGGAGAAAAAGAAAGCGAGAGAGAGAAAGAAAGAAAGAAAGAAAGAAAGAAAGAAAGAAAGAAAGAAAGAAAGAAAGAAAGAAAGAAAGAAAGAAAGAAAGAAAGAAAGAAAGAAAGAAAGAAAGAAAGAAAGAAAGAAAGAAAGAAAGAAAGAAAGAAAGAAAGAAAGGCAGTTCCTCAGGCATGCAGTCGCAAAGCTTCGCTTGCCCCACTTTCCCCGATACGGCAAGGCCGCCTGAATTTTTTTCTTCAGAGCTTTTTATTTGCTATCGAAGGACTCTGCTTTCATGCCTAAACGCCATTCCTATACAAATGGGTGTGACACGGCTTGCGACACGGTTTTTCTTGCATTAGAGGAGAATGAATGAATGAAAAACTTTATTGGTGCAAAGAAATTCTCCCGGTGAAGGTGGAGCCCTCAGTCCAGGGCCCCTGTGGCCTTTGCCATCTTGCGAGCTCTGTCGATCAGCTTGAGCTGTTCTTCAGGCTTCGAGCAGGACAGCGCAGCCTCCCACTGCTCCGGTGTTGGTGTGTTGTTTATTGGCACATCCTTTGAGTGTTGGCAGGCCCATGTAACATGATAAAGTGTTGCATTTTCCCGCATAGCGGGCATTTGTTGTCGTATGTAGTCGGGTAGATTTTGTTAAGTAGACTGAGATTTGGGTATGTATTAGTCTGCAGCTGTCTCCAGGCAACCGACTGCTCTCCAAAGAGGAGAAAGTCAATTGCTTAGTGTACGTTCTTCGTCGTTTTGCCGGAGTGAGATTGGGCAGTTCAAGTTCTTCTTTAATACGCATTCATTCGGCAATGATTAGACAAAAAATTGCATACTCTGATCCAGTACTATACAGTATATCTCATAATTTGGAAGAAACCGTCCAGAGAATGATGGCCCGAAGCCTTCGCATATGTCTTGGCGTACCGCGCGCATCTTCTAGCGCCTTGGTCATTGCGGAGTCCCGTCAACCAACTTTCCAAGCGCTTAGATTTACAGAAACCTGTAGGCACTACTTTCGATTGGCGACACAACACGCTAATCATCCTCTTTGCCGAGCGGTCTAGGAAAGAACCGCTGCCCGTAACCATGCAGATATAATCCAATGTAAAAATTTACTACCTACTCATGAATACTGGTCGGCGTACACAACTCATCCCCCATGGCGACTTGCCATTCCAGAAATTGTCACATCAATCCCGGGGTTAACTCGAAAGTGTGCCATGCCCATTATTGCAATAAAAGAATTTACTTTAGCCCATCTTTACACAAATTATGCTGAACGTATTAGCGTTTACACTGATGGGTCATGTCGAAAGCAAAGTTCTACGTCAGCTCTCTACATACCTCTATTACCTCTCGCGGCGAGTAATGCACGATGTTTCTTGAACAATCTATGTGGTCGATTTTCCAAGGAGACTTGGTTCGCGAACGGAGCTCAAAACTCTCAATTATATACAATCGATCCTGGAACGGAATTTCAAGTTCCGATTAAAATTAGCCGTTCTGTAGAAACAGTAATTGACAGACTTCGTCTTGGCACTGCCTACACTAAGAGATTCCTACATAGGATAAGAAAAACTAACTGCGCTACATGTACAGGGTCGACCACACCTACGCTGAACACCTCTTTAGTATTCAAACCAGTAAAACTAGAACGTTTCTTATACTTCACGAGTGCGATGCCCGTTATAGAACGTCTAATCATGGTGCCGACAAACACAGTAATGATTTTCCGAATTATGTATTAAACAACAGCTTCAATGAGGTCTTGAATACTAATGAGGTGTTCAGCTTATATGTGGACGACTCTGTACATGTGAAGAGGCAGAAGAAGACATAGAACACCTCCTTCTACACTGCAAAAGTATGCTATTCCCCGTAAACAATTCTTAGAAGAACTAAACAGATTGGATAGACGGCCGCTATCACTAGCAAAAGTTTTGGGTCCATGGCCAACAGAAACCTTTTAAAACATTCCTGCACGCGCCCTAGTACAGTTTTTAGAAGAGTCGGGAATATCAAAAAGATATTGATTCACATTTGTAATTATTGTTCACATTGAGATACTTCTGGTCACATGTTTCGCGTTGCCTCTTGTGATTCGAGACAGCTATGTTTAAAGTGCGGGCAAGGGCCCAGTGACTTTTGTGTGATCGCATTATTCAAAGGACTGTCAGACGAGCTCTTCGGCAAAGTGCGAACGTTTCTTGTGTGTCTTGCGTGTGAACATTTTTGTCGACACGTGGACATTATGCATGACGTGCATTCCTTTTAAAACGACATTGCCGTGAGCGAGTTTTACAATACTCTACTTTTATTTAAAAGTTCGTGACGCTAATTAATAAGTAAGGGAAGAGGAGTAGCCGGAGCCATGTATAGGCACCAACCTCTCCTTTTGAACACATTTAATAAAAAAAAATGATGTTTTGCTAGACGTCTTCTTTTCTTGAATGCTGTGGTACAAGGTGTTCCTACAAATGGGACATAAGGAAACTGGAATTAGGAGAACGCAAATGCCAACGAATTCTCATTTCGACCATTTCTATGTCCGACAGCACCCTTGAAATAAAAGATATATCATTCTTCTATGTCACCCATATCTGGCTTTCGCAGGGTGGCCAAACAAATGACACGTAAGCTGCCGACAGTGATGAACAGACCTTTTACGCGGCGGAAGCACATCCACCGTAATTACAAAACTGAGTTCCGGAAGACTACCGTGAGCAAACATCTCTGCCGGCGGCAGCCGATACGAAATGTACACGAACACTTCGACGAGCTGGACAACACGGAGATTCCATCCACGCTGTGTTACTCTCCAATCGCAGCTACTCCAGATGGTAAACAAAACAGCACTGTGGGTGCTTTCTTACTACGGAGTGTGGAAGGTGATGCGAGGCGCGAGCGAATTAAAGAAGAAAGAGAGAGAGAGAGAGATAAAGAATATAGGAAAGGCTAGGAGGTACAAAAAAAATGTTGCCATATTGGACCCAGAACGCTGTTACCGTGGCTTCGCAGTGTACTCCCGCATCGCAAGGGAAGCGGCAATATATCGCCTGAGAAGAGGTTTATTGGCGGTGCGTTCCTGTGGTGACGCTCTGAACAAACACAGCGAGTCGGGGCAGAGCACCGTCCACAAAGATGCCAGCGACAAGCAGCGCGAGGCGAGCGTTGGCGATACTGCTGACCGGCGACGCGTCTTCTTCTTCACAATTCGCCCCCGCCGGAAAAGAGCCATCCTGGCGACCTAGGAGTCTGGAGGCAGAGGGCTGTGGTATGGCTTGAGACGTGCCACGTGGACGAGGTCACGTCCACGCCGGCGCATGTCGTCAGATGGGGAAACTGGCTCAATGATAAAGTTCACCGGGGATGTTTGCTCCAAAACACGGTAAGGCCCTTCGTACTTTGGGACGAGCTTTGAGGAAAGCCCAGGAGCTTGGTACGGAACAGCCAGCCATACAAGAGATCCAGGGGAATAGCTGGGACTTGTAAGTGAGTCGGCGTTGTTTTCCTTCTGGCGCTGTTGTTCTTGGGATGTAAAGGTGCGCGCGAGTTGGCGGCACTCTTCCGCTTGTCGGGCAGCTTCGGACACAGGTGGGCATTCGGAAGCGTCCGGACGATATGGTAGGAGAGTGTCGATGGTGTGCGAAGGTTCGCGGCCATACAGGAGGAAGAAAGGTGAGAATCCCGTGGTAGCCTGTGTCGCGGTGTTGTATGCGAACGTTATGAAGGGAAGAACGCGGTCCCAGTTACCATGATCAGATGTCACGTACATCGCGAGCATGTCACCGAGGGTGCGGTTGAATCGTTCGGTGAGCCCGTTAGTCTGCGGGTGGTATGCCGTGGTCCGTCGATGAACAACGTGGCATTCGGAAAGCAGCGCTTCGACGACTTCCGAGAGGAAGGCTCGACCTCTGTCACTAAGGAGTTCCCGAGGTGCGCCATGTCGAAGGATGAATTGGCGTAGGACGAAAGACGCTACGTTCCGCGCAGTGGCACTTGGCAGAGCAGCAGTTTCGGCGTAGCGTGTCAAATGGTCCACAGCGACTATGATCCACCGATTGCCATCCGGTGTCATTGGAAGTGGGCCGTAGAGATCTATGCCGACGCGGTCGAAGGGGTTGGCAGGGCACGGAAGTGGCTGCAAGGCTCCAGACGCGCGTGAAGGCGGTGATTTGCGACGCTGACAGTCGGGGCAGCACTGAACAAATTTTCGTACAAAGTTGTACATGCCGCGCCAGTAGTAGCGATGGCGAATACGTTCATAGGTTTTGAAAACTCCGGCATGGCCACATTGTGGATCGTCGTGGAAGGCAGCACATATTTGTGATCTTAAGCTTCGGGGAATTACCAAGAGCCATTTACGGCTTGCGGGAGCGTAGCTCCGTCGGTGTAGCAGCCGATCACGAATGGCGAAATGGGCAGCTTGGCGGCGGAGAGATCGGGATGCAGGAGTGGTCGAGGCTCCCGAAAGATAGCCGAAAAGAGAAGCGATCCATGGGTCACGGCGTTGTTCAGTAGCTACGGAGTCAATGTCGAGAGATGTGACTGAGTGTGTGCAGTTCGTTGCGCAGGCCGAGTCTGGAGGTAGAGGCGAACGAGACAAGGCGTCCGCGTCAGAGTGCTTGCGTCCGCTGCGATAGATGACGCGAATATCGTACTCCTGAATTCGGAGTGCCCAACGGGCTAGTCGGCCAGACGGATCTTTCAACGTGGCGAGCCAACAAAGGGCATGGTGATCCGTTACCAGGTCGAACGGGCGACCGTACAAATACGGACGGAACTTGGTAAGCGCCCATACTAGAGCTAAGCACTCCTTTTCAGTGACGCTGTAATTGGTCTCTGCTTTTGTCAGCGTGCGACTCGCATAGGCGACGACGTATTCGGAGTAGCCGGGCTTACGTTGGGCGAGGACAGCGCCAAGACCGACCCCACTAGCGTCTGTATGCACTTCAGTTGCAGCTGTTGGGTCGAAATGGCGAAGGATGGGAGGAGAAGTGAGCAGACGACGGAGCGTAGCAAACGCGACGTCGCACTCAGGAGACCAGGAGGATAGGTCTGTGTCGCCGCGTAGGAGCTGGGTCAACGGCGACATGATGGACGCGAAATTTCGGACGAAGCGCCGGAAGTAGGAGCATAGTCCGACAAAACTTCGAAGCTCTTTGATGGTAACAGGCTTCGGGAACTCGGCGACGGCACGAAGTTTCGCAGGGTCGGGTAGAACACCGTGCTTAGATACTATGTGGCCTAAGATGGTCAGCTCCCGCGCGGCGAAGCGGCACTTCTTAAGGTTGAGTTGCAGTCCAGCGTTGGTTAAACACGTCAAAACCTGTCTGAGCCGATGTAGATGGGTAGGAAAATCGGGAGAGAAAACGACAATATCGTCGAGGTAGCATAAACACATAGACCACTTGAGGCCACGCAATGTGTTGTCCATGAGTCGTTCAAACGTGGCAGGTGCGTTGCAAAGGCCAAAGGGCATCACGTTAAATTCGTACAGCCCGTCAGGTGTAATAAATGCAGTTTTCTCGCGATCAGCTTCAGCCATCGGAACCTGCCAGTAGCCAGAACGTAAGTCTAAGGACGAGAAGAATTCTGCTCCTTGAAGGCTGTCAAGGGCGTCGTCGATGCGCGGCAAAGGATAGACGTCTTTCCGCGTCACCTTATTTAAGCGACGGTAGTCGACGCAAAAACGAATAGACCCGTCCTTCTTGCGAACTAGCACGACAGGAGATGCCCAAGGACTGTGGGATGGTTGAATAACGCCACGGCGTAGCATATCTTCGACCTGGTCGTTGATGACGCGACGCTCTGCAGCAGAGACGCGGTACGGTCTTTGACGCAACGGCTGGTGCGAACCGGTGTCAATGTAGTGGTGGACTTCCGACGTGCGGCCCAACTGCGGCTGAGAAACATCGAACGAAGTCGTGAAGTGTTGGAGAAGTCGAAGAAGCGCGGCGCGTTCTTCGGCAGTCAGGGTATCAGCGATTGAACTCGTGAATATTTCACTCGACGAGCCCTCCTGTGTTGAAAGGGCAAGAAGGTCGCTCGAGTCAGTATGACACGATTCGTCTGGCACGTTCAGAAAGAACGAAGGGTCAAGCTCTTCCACGCGACCGAGACATTCGCCGACAAGCAACGTAACCGGTGCGGAGAGGGAATTGTAGACAAAAATATTGCTGTGGCCGGCAGCGATGTCAAGAGCAGCAAAAGGCAGTGGGACGGCTCTGCGACTCATGAAGGTGTCGGAAGGTGTGAACAAGACCGTAGCATCGTTGAGGCCACCGCAAAAGACAGGGACAACGGCAAGAGAGGCAGGCGGAATGTCGGTGTCCTCGCGCACGACGAGTTTAGGCAGCTGAACAAGAGCGTCGTGGAATGGCTCTGCACACAGCGGCGAAAATTCAACTTCAGCGCGTGCGCAGTCGATGACGGCATTGTGACGTGATAGAAAATCCCACCCGAGGATGACGTCGTGCGAGCAGGCAGAAAGAACAATAAACTCCACGACGTACATAGTGCCTTGTATGAATACGCGGGCAGTACAGGATGCGAGAGGTGTGATGTGCTGTGCGCTGGCCGTGCGTAGCGACAGTCCAGAGAGCGGCGTGGTCACTTTGCGTAGTGAACGGCAGAGCTTGGCGGCTATAACAGAAACGGCTGCGCCGGTGTCTACAAGGGCAAATGAAGGAAAACCATCGACAGATACGGCGACTACGTTAGCAGGGGAAGTGCGAGGACTTGGCCAGTTCGAAGATGGCGCAGTTCTTGCCTCTTGAACTGCGGCGTTTAGTTTTCCTGGTTCGAGGGTCCGGGTCGGCGACGCATTGGGGAGAGCGATCGCCGTCGAGGAGATGGTGAGCGGCGCGACGGAAAGTCAGGGTGGTCAGTGTAAGCATCCGATGGTGAGGGTCCGGTAGGAGATGGGCCCATGGGATGAGCGCCGTATTGGAACGGCCGGGTAGCGTCGCTGGATGTTTGAAAGCGACGGCGACAATATCGAGCAACGTGCCCTGGAGTACCGCAGGCGTAGCAAATGGGACGATTGTCAGGAGTCCTCCAAGAAGTGCTGACTCGCGGCTCGGCCCAAGATGTAGGAAGAGGTGCAGATCGGTGGGCATATTGCTGCATAGGTGGGTAAGGCTGCTGGGGAGGCCTACGCACCACCTGGGCATACGTAATAGGTGAGGCTACGGGCTGCATAACCGGCGCATATGTAAGAGGCGCGGCCACGGACTGCTGATGGTGAGCGACGGGAACGGCTTGAGCGACCTCTTCGGCAATAACAGTGCGGAGCGTTGGCGGCAGACGAGAGGGCGGCTCCTGTGTGAAGGGGACCAAGGAAAGTTGACGAGCAACTTCTTCGCGCACGAAGTCCTTGATCTCCTGAAGCGTCGGCGAGTGCTCGGGAACAGTACCAAGACTCGAGAGCGAGTCGGCGTGCGATGAAAATGGCCGAGTCAGGGCGCGCTGCTTCCTCAACTCGTCATAACTTTGGCATAAAGTGACGACTTCCGAAACTGTGCGAGGATTCCTGGCCAGGAGCATCTGAAATGCGCCATCGTCGATCCCTTTGAGGATGTGCTGAATCTTGTCCGACTCAGGCATGGCGGCGTTGACACGGTTACAAAGATCGATGATGTCTTCAATGTAACTTGTGAACGTTTCGGACGGCTTCTGTGCTCGTGTGCGCAAGCGTTGTTCGGCGCGGAATTTACGGACAGCGGGTCGGCCAAACACTTCAGCGAAAGACGTCTTGAATACTGACCATGTCGGGATGTCGCTTTTGTGGTTGTGATACCACATTTCGGCAACGTCAGTGAGATAAAACACGACGTGGGTCAACTTGTCGGCGTCATCCCACTTGTTGTGTGCGCTCACCAGTTCGTAGTTTGTGAACCAGTCTTCTACGTCGGTCTCACCGGCACCGCTGAAAACCTTGGGGTCCCTCAGCCGAGGAACTCCGGTGCCGCTGCCGGACTGGGCGGACGGGGCCGGTTGGTCGACGTTGGTTGTCATGACGGGCGGAAGTGTTCTGCTTCGCAGCTCCAGGTTCAGTTGACGGGGACCCTCAGCACCCTCCACCAATTGAGAAGAGGTTTATTGGCGGTGCGTTCCTGTGGTGACGCTCTGAACAAACACAGCGAGTCGGGGCAGAGCACCGTCCACAAAGATGCCAGCGACAAGCAGCGCGAGGCGAGCGTTGGCGATACTGCTGACCGGCGACGCGTCTTCTTCTTCACACGCCTTTCAGTCGTCTATCTTCCGGAAACCTGTAACTGATTTCATTACTCCAGGTTGTAGCTATCGAAAGGTAATCTGAAAGAGCAGCACCTCCGGAGGGAAGTGATCGATGTAGGAAGGTGCGGACCAAAGCGATATTACGGAATAGTACGGATTCCACCGTCTATAGGGCTCTGAGTGTGATTTATATATATATATATATATATGGAATAGATATTGATTCACATTTCACATTATTGATTCACATGAGGAATTACAGGAATGAAATTGAACTGCGCGGCCATTCCCGGAGTGGGAATGGGCTAAGTGTTTTCATTACAAGGAATTGAAAGGAATGGAATTGCGGCAAGTTCTAATTCCCCGGAATGGAATTGGAATGGAATGGAGGCGCCCATTCCGCAACAATGGTGGGAAATGCTTTTTCCTCCTGTACTGGACATACTGTTGGCTGAGATTGGTAATGAAGATGATGATCAGCGTAAAAAGTATATTAAGAACTAAATAAGATAAAGTATTGCGTTTGGTGAGCTCAAAACCACCTGCTAGCTTCTCAGTGCATCGCCTGGCCAATTATTTACGATTTCGTAACAGGATTACCACTTCAAAGGACTATGAGGTTTTACCTACCAAAACCTCGACATGATTTTGAGGCATGCCGTCTTCTATAGAACTACGGATTAATTGAGATCCTTTAACATGCACCTAATCTAAGCACAAAGTTGTTTTCCGCATTTCGCCCTCATCGAAATAAGACCGCCAGGAGCCCGGCCAAGCTAAACAACTCAGAGTCTGAGATAACATGGCGGGAGGGCGTTGCCGGTTTCCTAAACTTAGCCTTCTTTTAAAGCGATGCCGCATATGGCTAGGGCATTCCGTTTTGTTGGCGAGCACAGACGTACAGGGCCTGTCCATGAAGTAGTGAGGCTGGGTCTGGTAAAGATATATATATATATATATATTGCAAATCAGTTCTGCGGAAACCCGCAAGGTGGCGGAAGGGTTAAGAAAGGGAAAATAGACAACCACCCGTTTGTAGCACGAAGCCACAAGGAAATCCATACGGATTTCTCAGAAATAAAGCCTCTTAGTTGCCGAAAAATTCGTCCTGGTCCGGGGATCGAACCCGGGACCAACGCCTATCCGGGGCGGTCGCTCTACCAATTGAGCTAACCAGGAAGCTAGCAATTGGCAGCGCGAGGGCGAATCCATCGACAACTCGAAGCAACTGGACACATATTGCAAATCAGTTCTGCGAAAACCCGCAAGGTGGCGGAAGGGTTAAGAAGGGTGCTGACCCGAAGGTCGCGGGATCGAATCCAGGCCGCGGCGGCTGCATTTTCGATGGAGGCGAAAATGTTTGAGGCCCGTGTACGTAGATTTAGGTGCACGTTAAAGAACCCCAGGTGGTCGGAATTCCCGGAGCCCTCCACTACGGCGTCTCTCATAATCATATTGCGGTTTTGGGACGTTAAACCCCAGATATTATTATGGTGACTTAAAGCCAGCCACACATTACAAAAGGCACACACGTTAGTGCACGTGTTCCCTTAAGACCACGTTGTGGGTGCATCGCAACTTCGAAAACGTTTCTCACGCATAACTCCGCCTGGATTAAAATATGCTACCCATTACATGAGGCAAACACCTTAGTGCACGCATTCTCTTACACGCACTTAGAGGGTGCACCGACACTTCGAAAAATGTCACGCGCACATCGTTCTCTCATGCCACCGGGCTCTCGACACGCTTGTGATGGATTCTGTGTCGTCTACAAGTGCCAACCACACTACTGTGTCTTCCTCATCGGCGAGTTTTGGTGGGGCATCAGTGTCAAGTGACGCACGACAACGAGGGCGGCCACGCATGACGGAGGCAGAGAAGGCAGACACTAAAGCTCGGCGTGCTGCGGCTATGCGACAACTTTGCACTTTGTCAGCTACACTGCAGGGATGCACAACCTGAACTTCTCAAGTAACAACATACAATAAGGAAATACAATGGGCAGCGGATGACCGGCTCGGTATATGTTTTACTTTGCTGAATAAAGCCTTCATTTGATAGTAGCGCTGGTGTCGATCTCTCTCTTTGGGCGTGTATCAGTGTGCGCTAGAAAAGGTATTTCGATGCAGGATATCGCTATCGCGGTCAACTCTTAAAGGAGAAGCTTAAGCGTGGCCCATATTTTGGCAAAGCAGCTTCAAGCACCGGCATCGCTTTGAGGTAGAATACCGGGCTCCCACGCAGAGGGACCAGGTTCTTATTTCGCGCGAAAGCGCTTACGGACACCGGCAGCGCAGAACTACGGCTCCAAAAACGGCCGTTGAAATGATCTCACAGATTTTGCTGTAAAAATGCCATTTCCGTAATTTCGCAGGTATTTTACACTGTTGCATTCTGTGATCTGTGACGTTTTAATACTCGGTGCAATTACTACCAGATTCTTCTGCCATGGAAAAATAGTCGTCGTTTCTGTGCGCTCTCCCTGAACGTATCTTTAGCCCTTTGACACGCTACGTACACAATTCTGTACACCGCTTAGTTTTGTCGATTGTAACGACTAGTGGAGGGGCTAAGAAAGAACAAGATACATTGAGCTTTGGATGAAATGAACCTCCTGCATAATACATTTCATTTTGCAGTGTACTTTTGCATAGGATTGCTTTGCCGAAGGCACTACACTGTTCGATGAGTCGTTCGAAGTGCCTTTTCCCGGGAGCCACGTGAAGAGTATAATTTTCCTTTGCTACAAATGGGCATAACCGAAAAACGAATTTGCACTATATTTCTGGCGTAAGATTTCATTCTATAAATGCAAAAACGAAGCATGAATGACTTCAAAATAGGTAGATATTGAATTACAATTGAATTAGAATGAATTACTGTAATTGCTGTAATTACTGTAATTGAATTAGAATGTATTACTGGAATTAGAAATACTGGGTACTCTGTTAGATTACTTAAGTCTTTGCAATATTCCCCTCGACTCGTGGTCATTCATATATTTGGCAATGGCCGTACAAGGCTACCTAGAGAGCGAGCTTTCTAATGGCCACCCATTGTTACGACCGAGTATTCGGATCCATCCCACCGCTGCCACCAGTTGTTACGAGTGGGTATTTGGATCCATCCCACCGCTGCCACCAGTTGTTACGAGTGGGTATTTGGATCCATCCCACCGCTGCCACCAGTTGTTACGAGTGGGTATTCGGATCCATCCCACCGCTGCCACCAGTTGTTACGAGTGGGTATTTGGATCCATCCCACCGCTGCCACCAGTTGTTACGAGCGGCGACGTTGGCCGACGCGGACTCGTGGGGTAGCGTGGAGCTGAGCGGCGACAGTCGTACCGCAGGCCCAGGGACGTCCGGAACAGCAGGAAGCCGAGGCAGAGAGACCGACGTTGAGGAAAACTTAACAGAGGTTTATTTACAACATCATAGAGGACAGGATCGTCAGAATGACATCTAGTCCGATCGATCCGTCCCGAGCAGACGCTCTGCTGCTCCTTAAATACGCTTCAATACAAAGACAGGGAAACTCCTTATGCGGCAAATGTCCAATCACAAACGTGCATGCCTTTGGAGCTGCACAACTATAGCTCCTTATGCGGCAAATGTCCAATCACAAACGTGCATGCCTTTGGAGCTGCTTAACTATAGCTCCTTATGCGGCAAATGTCCAATCACAAAGGTGCATGCCTTTGGAGGGTCCGTCTCTTCGGCACATAGGTCACCGCCCCCAGGATGGCACTCCAGAGACCACTGTCCTCTCACTCTTCACGTCCGACCAGTTCGGAAGGGGGGGGGGGAAGACAATGCCACCTCGGGGAACTGGTAATCCTTTTACGAACAAAGGCACCAGCCTTAGCCAAAAGCACACTCGATGCAAATACGCGACCCACGGAGTGGTCCCGCGTGTAGCAGCCAGCTCCCCACCGAAGCGCTCAGTTCAGGGAAAGACAGCAGGTGTAGGTAAATCCGTTCTCCGAAATGAGGGGGGGGGAGTCCCAAGTAGCAGGAAAACTCGTTTGGAGACAGCTGGCCCAGGACCCTCGCATTTGCTTTGTAACAGCTTCCCCGGCGGCAGGCCGAGACCTCGACGTACAAAGGTCAATCACCTTTGTGGGGAGAGGTCGATGAAGACAATGCTGATGTGCTGAAGCCGTACACACCGCGATGCTGCTCTGCTACATTCCTCCGCCACCTCCGGTGATCTCGAACATCTGGTAGCGTCGTCCAAGTTCGGAGAAAAGCTTCTCGCTCTGCTGGCCAACATTCCTTCTCGAAAGACAGCACCTGTGTCAACCACGCGAGAACCACAACCGCCAAGCAGGCAAGCGCCCGTACTCTCTCCCTGAGACCCACCAGGCTTTTACTCCAAACAAAATGACCTGTTCTCAATTACAATAGCAGCAGCAATTCCAACAACCAAACCTTAAATAGGCTGCTCAAATCCACAAACACATGTCGTGATGAAGCACGACCACAACAACAACAAAAAAAAGGCAATTGTAAACCTGTCACAAAAAAAATGAACCTAAATACCAAGCCAGAGTACCCGATGCCATCAAGTTCCCTGAATCGCACACAACCCTAGCCTTCGGCTAAAACCCTTTTACTCATTGCACTTGGCAAATGAGTACTACATTAAGAAAACAAAACGCTGCAAACTAAATACGAAATAAAACTGAAAATCAAACTCACGCGTTTAACACAATACAAGGAGAAACTAAAATTACACTGACGCGCATACTAACACGTAACGAAAAACAAATCAGTAGTACGTTAAACAGAGGCTTTTATCATCTAGCCTTCGTCTCTGTAACTACTACGAACAGCTCTCCTCTACTCGAGCGCCAAAAGCTATGTTTCCAGCTGTCGAAACAAAGCTATTTAATACGGAGGATTTCAACACTCAGCCTACATCTCCTTCAAAACAATTCAGAGCTCTTTACACTAGCGCTGACGGTCATGGCTCTAAATATAAAAAAAAAAACAAATAACCAAACAAACGTCTCAATGTCCGCTACAATGAGGAGGAAAGTGACAAATTACAAAATTTCACTCCTCAATTCGTTAGTACACATTAACACACTAACTTCTTTCAAGATGTCAATTCATCTTTATGCTGCGGTTATCCCAGGGTGTCTCCAAAGGCACCCTTTTAGACGAACTCTGGGGAGACGCGCATGCCACAGATTTCGAGGGGTTCGGTCTCGACAAATGAACAAAGAACAAACCTGTCCGACGCGCTCAGTAGCGGCGACTTTTGACCCGCGGCCTCTCGATTCTGACAAAGGGCATCGCTTGCCCATTGTGCCCCTCCGGGTTAAGCCGTCAGCCTTTTGCCACGGTGGGGGACAGCCTTTGTCACGATTCCGGCGTACGCGACATCTCGCTGCGCTCCTGCCTCGACTAGGCCGTGAAAAGGATAAGACCAGGCGAAGATTTCGGCATCGGAATTTCACTGAAATTCTTTTCCTCGCGACGCGCCTCACGTCCGATCTAGATTTCCGCGGGACTCTCAACTTGGAACTTGTCCTAGCACGCCTTTTTGGGATTTCAGGCCTAGCCTTTATCTTGGCGTCTCGAAGAATGCGGCCGTCGCATTTGGCTAGCGCTTTAGCACGCTTACCGCCACTGGTCTCTTTTGCGTTCGCCTTTCGTTTGCGTCGGCGCCTTTTCCTCACCGAACGGCTCGCAGCGCTCATAGTCTCGGCACTAGTACTCTCAAGTGCGCTGCCTTCGACATTCGCTGCCAACACTTTAGGCGGCTGAACTGACTTGTCCTCTGGGCCGTTACTAGGTATCTCTGAGTCTGACCTAACGGTAGTCCCGACACTCTCTAAGTCAGCCAGCTCGCCCTGAGATGTCTCTTCAGCTTCGGGCGTGCTATCGCTTTCGTAGATAGCCCTTTTTCTCTGGCCTTCGAAGCCGGCCTCCTGCTCTTCGCGCCTTTGACACTCTTCAATCTCACGCGCTTTGCGTAGCGCCTCTGTCTCTCGCGCCACACGAAGTGCTTCTTGTTCTCGCGCTTCCTCATCTAGCGCTTTTCGATGCGATTCATCCTCACGCGCCTTGCGGAGCGCCTCGGCCTCTTGCGCCACGCGAAGTGCTTCCCGTTCTCGCGCTCTGTGACGCGCTTCCTCCTCTAGTGCCCTGGCGTCCTCAAGCGCCTTACTACGGGCTTCGGCCTCTAACGCCTGGCGACAGTTCTCAGCTTCAAGCGCTTTACAGCGCGCGTCCTCCTCAGGCGCTTCAGTGCTGACTTTGTTGCCCCGACTTTCGCAGTCAGCAGGACCTGAAACACCTAAGTGGCGCAACAAGGCATCTTTGGCCTTATCAAAGTCTTGCGCTTCCTCCGTGGATAAGCGCTCCAAAACGCATGCAATTTCGCGCGGTAGCAACGTGACAAGCCTCTCCAACCAAAGGTCTCGGTTAACACCAACATCTTCGCAGACCTTTTCAAACTTAACGAGAAAAGACACAATGTCCTCGTCTATCTCGAAAATCTTGAGTTGACATTGTGCCAGTTGCCACTTCATCGCCTGAATTTCACGATCAAGCTCCTTCATCTGGTGAGCATGTTCTCGCTCCCGAGCCTGCCTCTCGCGTTCCTCCGCCTCTGGCTTTTCACGCCTTTCGCGTTCCTCTGCCTCTCGCTTTTCGCGCTTTTCTTTTCTTTCTTCAACCTCGCGCCTCTCATTTCTTTCTTCAGCCTCGCGCCTCTCTTTTCTTTTTTCCTCAATTAGCTCTAGACACTCTGAGAGCTCGTCGTCGTCTGCCTCAAGGTTCTCAATAGCCTCGATAATCTCTGGCTTTCTCATTTGTTCTCGAACATCCAAACCCAGACTTTTAGCTAACTCTAGCAAAAGCGGTTTTTTCAGTGCCTTCAGATTCATGGTTGCTGCAAGTGCTGCTAACTTCACTACTACTAAGACGCTACGTTCCTATGCACAGGTCAACGTAGAGTAGTTACCCAAAATTACCACCTTTCATGAGACAAAGCCTGGTAAAATCTCAGTGAAGAAAGTCAAGCACTCACCACACCCTGCAGCCATGATCTCGGCGGAGACGATCCCAATGCTGGCACGAGCTTGTTGCGACTTGTCGTGAGCAGAATCCCACCGCTGCCATCCAGTTGTTACGAGCTGGTCGTTGTCCGATGTGGACCCAGGGGGTAGCGTGGAGCTGAGCGGCGACAGTCGTACCGCAGGCCCAGGGACGTCCGGAACAGCAGGAAGCCGAGGCAGAGAGACCGACGTTGAGGAAAACTTAACAGAGGTTTATTTACAACATCATAGAGGATAGGATCGTCAGAATGACATCTAGTCCGATCGATCCGTCCCGAGCAGACGCTCTGCTGCTCCTTAAATACGCTTCAATACAAAGACAGGGAAACTCCTTATGCGGCAAATGTCCAATCACAAACGTGCATGCCTTTGAAGCTGCACAACTATAGCTCCTTATGCGGCAAATGTCCAATCACAAACGTGCATGCCTTTGGAGCTGCATAACTATAGCTCCTTATGCGGCAAATGTCCAATCACAAACGTGCATGCCTTTGGAGGGTCCGTCTCTTCGGCACATAGGTCACCGCCCCCAGGATGGCACTCCAGAGACCACTGTCCTCTCACTCTTCACGTCCGACCAGTTCGGAAGGGGGGGGGGGGGGGGGGAAGACAATGCCACCTCGGGGAACTGGTAATCCTTTTACGAACAAAGGCACCAGCCTTAGCCAAAAGCACACTCGATGCAAATACGCGACCCACGGAGTGGTCCCGCGTGTAGCAGCCAGCTCCCCACCGAAGCGCTCAGTTCAGGGAAAGACAGCAGGTGTAGGTAAATCCGTTCTCCGAAATGAGGGGGGGGGGGAGTCCCAAGTAGCAGGAAAACTCGTTTGGAGACAGCTGGCCCAGGACCCTCGCATTTGCTTTGTAACACCATGCATGATACGGGGTCGACGAGAAGCACATCGTTGTACACTGGCTTTTACAGCACGACATAAAGGTCCTTATTGCCACGACTTTTATCGTTTTATGGATTTAAAGCTGCCAATGACCTTGTCAATTTTATTGCCCGAAATTTCGATGGATCGTTTAGTTTTTCTGCTTGTCATTTTTGTAATAACGGAAAGAGCCTTTAAGATTCCATGGAAAATACCGATCTGTGCCTTGCGTTTCAAGATGCAAGATTTCTTTATCTCTAAGTGCATCACTTACATTGCATGTGATATAGATGACTACATTTAGAAACAAAACTAGAACAAAGATGGAGGTACAATAAACATTACTCCTGTCTTAGTGTGTTCTGTGTCTCGAGCCTTTAAGTCATTTGTTCTGCTCGCGACGTCGCATAAAAAGCTCTGACCTATGCTTATAAATTTTTGTCAATTCCGAGGCACGCGAAAATAATAAATCAAAAGAAGAACGATCGCATCAGGAACATTAAACTAAGCCCTGTCTTAGATCTTGGTTTCTTCTTGCATATTTTGGCCATAGAGAAAGCGAAATTCTTTTGATGTAGGCTTACAAAGTGCTTGCACAGAACTTTTGTTTCTTGCTGCGGTCGAAGCACCCCTCCAGTCAGCTTTCACTTTGTCATCTTACTCGCCGCATCTCGGATCTCCAATGAAGCACATCACAATGCACGTCGTTCTTGCCGCACTCTGAAAAAAAAAACACTGGGTTCCCCTTGGCGTTTGATGCAGCGGAATAATGTGACGTCTCGTATTCGAGATTGTCATGCGAAATACATCCACCGTAAAAATAACAGAAATAATAGAAGTAATACAAGATTATCTTGCAAAATGATACTGCCTAACTAAACCCACAGAGCGAACCATTACTGCTAATGTCTAGTCAGGTTCAGTGGTACGATTGGGCGCTGCCTGTGAATATTTCTTGTCGCTTAAGTTTTGAAAGCATGTAGGTTTTGAATATTGAAGGAAGGCAAGAAGAACACACGCGACGACGATGGCTACAGCAACAAGGCGCGTTAGAAGGGAGGGAGGACGCACCAAGACGAGATCAGTGGCGGCGCGTAGGCAGATTAACGCTCCCGTATGAACGAAGCGCGATGCGTGGCAAACACCGATGACGTCCATGGAAGGAACGCAGAACGCATGCGACAAGCCAGACTGAGGGACGGCGACATGGAGTCAAGTTTTCTCGAGTCGCAGATGAAGATGATGTCGACCAAGATGCTTCGGCGAAGAGCATAAGAAAGCTTTACTTATATAAAAAAAAAAAAAAACTTGTGCGCTTGAGGGCATATATAGGGTAAACCTGTATCAAGTGCCGTATGGATATTTAAATACTGTTAGTTGTTCTACTGCGAAGATATACAGAGAGAGATATGATTTATCAGAAGGTGGAGAGGTAATACGAGTAATAATTGTTTGAGTTTTATGTCTGAAAACCTGGACATGATTATGAGAGACGCCGTATAGTGCAGGGCTCCGCAAATTTCTACCACCTGAAGTTCTTTAACGTGCGATCTAAATTTAAGCACACGGGCCTTTGTCATTTTGCCTCTATCGAAATGCGGCCCTCACGGCCAGACAGAGAGGACGGCCTGAGCTAGTACGATGTGGTCTGGTACTCTGCTCAGGAAAATGCAAAGGGAAATGGAGAAAAAAAAAAGAGCAAGGAAGATACCTTAAGAGGTCGTCAGATGGGGTTGTGTGTATATATATATATATATATATATATATATATATATATAATATACACACACACACACACACACACACAGGAGTGCTTTAACGAGCGTCTGCTGTTATAATTGGAACAGTGCACCGCTCAGGTACTTTGTGCCTTTGCATCAAATACGGAACACCAGGCCACACTGCTCATCAGCACTCACCATAGAGTTAATATACTGACTATATTAACTCTATGGCACTCACGCTTGTCAAACGCGCCTCTCTCTCTCTCTCTCTCTCTCTCTCTCTCTCTCTCTCTCTCTCTCTCTCTGTACGGAGGGGGAGGGCACAGTTTTGACGCTGCCCTTTCGGAGCACCTAGCCCGCCTGTGCGACGCAGACTTTACAGAACACGAGCTTGCTCGTGTTTTGAACCGCAGACGTCACCGCAGCACCCCTGGGCCGGACGGCATCACGCACAACATGCTGCAGAACCTCGATGACAGCCAGCGCCACCTCCTGCTCGCTGCATTCAACGAGGTATTTCGCAGCGGCTCCCTCCCGGATTGCTGGCGTACAGCGATGGTTGTCCCGGTGCTGAAGCGCGGTAAACCGCCGCGAGACCTGAGGTCATACCGGCCGATCTCTCTTACCTCAGTGCCGGGAAAGACCATGGAGGGAATGGCACTTCATCGCCTCCAATGGATAGCCACTGCGCGCGCCACTTTCCCACTACAACAGGGCGGCTTTCGTGCCCTGCGCGCCACAGCCGACTGCATAGCCGCGGTCGTCGGCACGCTTGAGCAGGCACTGCACGACGGTGAGACAGCCTTGCTTCTTCTCCTCGACGTGCAGTCGGCCTTTGACTGCCTACCACATGCTGCTATCATCGACGCGGTTTGTGCGCTAGGAGTACAGGGCAAACTCCTCCGGTACATCAAGGCCTTCCTCACCGAACCCTCACTGACTGTCCGTGTGGGGAGGGTGTCCAGTACTCCATGCCCTGTCACCACCGGTGTGCCTCAGGGGAGTGTGCTGAGCCCCTTCCTATTTAACCTGGTCCTCGCACCTCTCATTAAACGCCTCCCGAAAGGTGATACGTTTGCTGTGCGCGCGATGATATACGCGGACGACATCGCCCTGTATGTGCGCGGTCCCACCCGCTACACCAATACCGTTCGCCGGTGCCTCCAGAGTGCTCTCGAGGCCGTGGCCGGGTTCTTGGACGGCATTGGCCTGCGCATCTCGGCTGCGAAAACTGAGGCACTCCTTGTGCATCCGCGCGCCAGTGCTCGCCGCACCACTGCCCCCATCACACTGCACGGTGTCCCACTGCCGTGGAAAACACGCGTGCGCTACCTTGGCCTCACCATCGACCACAGACTCCAGTGGAACAACGAGGTAGGCCGTGTACGCCTTGAAATGCGCTGTGTTGAGTGCTGTGTGCGTCGCATACTCGCGCGAGGCGACGGATGCCCCGCCTCCTTCGCGATGACCATTTACGAGGCCATTGGGATGGCCAAGGTGCACTACGCGCTGCCCCTGTGCCCCCTGCGCCCCATCCAGTGGCATGCGATCGACGCCGACCACCGCCGAGTGCTCCGAATGTGCCACGGACACACTCGCGCATTGCGGACACACTCGCGGAGACCCGCGCCTGGCCGGCGTCACTCACAGGCGAAATGCGCGCGCTCTACCACCTGGAACGCCTCAACCAAAGATTCCCCCGTGGCCTCCCCCTCATCGGCGAGTGCCTCTCTCCATCGGGTTCGAGCTCCCGGGGGTCCGCTCCAAGCGGAACACACCCGCCTGTACCATCGCACAAGAAGCCGCTGCAAGAATGGAACATGACCTGGAAGGAAGAGTGTAGTTTTTCACTGAAGGCTCCGTGCTCCAGGACCATTCTGCGGCCGCTGCCTGCACGGCACCGCAGCTGGCATTGAAGCGCCAATGCCGGCTCGCCTACCTTGCGTCCTCCACCATGGCGGAGCTGGTAGGAATTCACCTCGCTGCTGACCTCATCCGTGAATCGGCGCACATCGATCGCGCCGCGATCTACACGGACTCGCGGTCGGCACTCCGCCAGCTCGCCAAAGAGGAGCGCGCCCCCCCACTCGCACAACGTGTAGCCCTTCAACTGCACGCACTGCGAGAACATGGTTGCGACGTGGCTCTTCAATGGATACCGTCACACGTTGGAATCGCGGGGAACGTAGCTGCTGACGACCTGGCGAGGACTGCACACGACCCCGCGGTTCCGCTGACAACGTACGCGGACTCCGCAGATTCAGCACGCCAGAACATCCGGCGAGAGCTCGCTCGCAACCACCCTGATGCGCGCGTAGCCTCCGGCTGCCCCCCGCGTTATCTACCGGAGGGAATGTTAAACCTAGTACACTGTAGTTAAACCGAAAGGAGCGCTCGCTTCTGCTCGCACTGCGGACCGGCTCTGTCTGGCCCGCCGAGCGCCGGCACCGCCTTCGCGGTGCTCCCTCACCCCTATGCGGCGACTGCGGTGAGGAAGAAACACTCCAGCATCTGGGTGTGTCCAGATAAGATCGAACACGAGGTCCCGGTCACCACTCCCGATTGTGATGAAATTTACTGTAGGCCTAGGCATTACACCTAGAACAATGGCCCCGCAGTTAGTTTAGCGAAAAAAAATTTCGTTCGGCTGGAAAAAAATATACAAATTTTGGCCGCAAAAAACGCCTTTCCGCCAATTTCGCGATTTCTGAAATTTGAGCGCACCTAGGGAAAAAACGGTGCACTCCTTCATCACAATATTTATTCCCCAGAAAACGTGCGTCAAATGTGACCATGCCAGCCTAGCGGCCGCGTCGTTTGTTATGGGCTGAAACTCGGATATAAGTTGCTAAAAATACTTGTACGTGACATAATCACAAATCAGCAGCTCCACACCAACAAATGCGCAGCCCGGTGTCATGGTTCAGCAAGCTTTGTCTTGCGATGAGCAGCTTGACAAACCCGCAGCAGCGGTCGCTGTAAAAATACACGTACAAGTATTTTTAGCAACTTATATCCGAGTTTCAGCCCATAACGAACGACGCGGCCGCTAGGCTGGCATGGTGACATTTGACGCACTATAACCTGTTAGCAACAAAAATAATGCAAAGTATTTTTTCCGCACAATGGTAGATGACGTCCTTGACTTCAATCAGAGGCATTTAAAAAAAATTAAAAATGGGCTTTCTGAGAAAATCATTTTCAAATCCGGCGTTTTTGGTAAATCACTTAATTTTCAGCCTAATTATCAAGTAAAACGGAGCGCGATAGAAGCACGAAAATTATTTTAAACGAGAGCGAAAGTAAGAAAGTTAATATGTACTGATTTTTATTATCCTCACTTTAACTTGCTTGCAGCAATAAATTCCTGAAATACACGTATTTTTTGCGATTTGCCAAGTTTGTGATTTTTTTCTTCACAAGTGCTTCGACAAGCAAGGAAAATAATAGACTAATAAGATTGTATTTCACTTGTTCTTTAAGGGGAATAAATATTGTGACGAAGGAGTGCACCGTTTTTTCCCTAGGTGCGCTCAAAATTCATAAATCGCGAAATTGGCGGAAAAGCGTTTTTTGCGGCCGAAATTTGCATATTTTTTTTCAGGCAAACAAATCTTTTTTTTGCAAAACTAACTGCGAAACCATTGTTCTGGGTGTAATGCCTAGGCCTACAGTAAATTTCATCACAATCGGGAATGGTGACCGGGAGCTCGTGTTCGATCTTATCTGGACACACCCATCTCCTCATCTCCTGTACCGCTCTGGCTCCGCAACGGGAGCACCTCGCGCGCGCCTTCAGGAGGCAAGGGTTACCCTGCGCGACCATGAACGATGTGCTGCACCCGGCCGGAGCCATGGACCGTGTTCGCGGTGTCCTACGCGCGGTGCTCGAGTACATTGATGCCGCGCAACTCGCAGACCGCCTCTAAGCCGTGCTTAGCGCCTGACCAGCAACGACAACGACGGATCTCCCCGCTTCCTCTGCCCCCAGCCCTCTACCTGTTGTGACCTTACCTTTCCTACCACCATCTTCTCCTCCTCCCCTTTTACCCCCCTTCCCCTAAAGTGACGCGGTTGTGGTCAAGGGCGTAGCCAGAAATTTTTTTCGGGGGGGGGGGGGGGGGTTCAACCATACTTTACGTGTGTTCGTGCGTGCGTTTGTATGTGTGCGTGCCTATATACGCAAGCAAAACAGATAAATTTCGGGGGGGGGGGGGTTGAACCCCCCAACCCCCCCCCACCCTTGACTACGCCCCTCGTTGTGGTGTCCTCGACTGAGAGACAGTTACTGTATCACTCAGGGTTGCCACTGACTTTCGAGTAAATGTCGCCAAACGACAAGCAAAAAGTCGCCGAAAGTCGCCATTTTCTTACAAATTTCGCCAAAAAAGTCGCCATTCTAGATATGTGCGCCATACCTAGTATTAAAAATTTCCACTCACGTATAGCCCCGTAGAATACAGTGCCATCCAAGACCCTTAAATTGACGTTTCTAAATGCACCATGGGAGACCATGGTGCTGTTTCTCCGACCAGCCGCAAGATGTGCGTGGTGGCGCAAGGGTGAATGAATGAAACGCTCCTGATATTCTTCCATCCCTGTCTGCTCATTTCAAAGGTAAAAGTGTGGTAAACCTAGGGCGAAAACCGTGAAAGCGTTGTTTGTAGACAGCTTTACGTACCCTTATATGAATTAAAAAGATTAAAGGTTTATTGAAGGTAACACGACAGAATTCTTACAGGAACCGATCGTTAGTGAGTCTTACGCCTTTTCAGTGTGAACTAATATGATACCGGACGCCACCGTCTCTTTCTTATAGTCACTTATATTACACGCGTCAATCCGATGCGTTATTAATGAACAGGTAGACAATATAAAATGTTATATAGCAATCGTTTTCATTGCACACGCTCACCGAGAACAGTGGAAAATGCTTCAATAAATATAATTTTTATTGCACAAATAGCGCGTATCCGCCTCTTTTCGCAATTCCAAAACAGTCTTTACGGGCTGAATTGGGGATACTGCTACAGTGAATAAGTCGCCAGGCTATTCAGAACAGTTGGAGCTTTGGCGGAACAAATGGTAGGAATACGCGGCCAACCCGTCGTCTGGGCTCTTCAGAAGCGAAACTTTACAGAAGCTTAAATCACTTAAAGCCATAAACTTATATAGTCAAACACTGCCCCCTCGTGGTATGCAAGGCAGTCCGCCGACTTACATTTTGCTAGAATGTCACTGGGGGACGTTTCATTACCTCCTGCATCTAGATGAATTGAGGAGACACACACGAGTTACAGGACGGACATACCGAATGACGCGTAATGTGCACATTGTACTCGTGGGTCTAAAACCAAGAAAAATACAGAGAATGTGGCCGCTCATTCGTTGGAAAGACACTTAGCTTAGGATGCATAACTCAGTGGAGACCTAAGCCGAAAATCGCCAGAAATTCGCCATGTCGCCATTCATAATTTTAGGTCGCCACAGGCCTCTTAAATTCGCCAATTTGGCGAAAAGTAGCCACCATTGGCAACCCTGGTATCACTCCCCCACCTTTCTATTTTCCATTTTCCATCAAGAACCTCTTCTCTCGTCGTGTACGACTGTGTGCTGACAGAGTTGCGGGCAAAGGGGCCCATATATGTCTAGACAGGGGGGACAGTACTGCAAAAGGGTGGGGGAGGAATTAGTATGAGGTGAGACGGCGTGCAAGCTGGTATACGAAAGCTTGCAGTGAACACAAGCATCGCGCCAGCGATATGCGTCTAAATCGCCGACGGCAACAGAAGCAAAAACTAAGAAGTGAAGGGTGGGGAGACAGCAGGCAAAATGTCGCCCGCATCTTCCCACGGGGGGAACTCGAGTAAATGCGTCGCAGAGTGGGGGGGTATCGCGTGAATGTTATGTAATTGGGTTTCGCAGAAGCGTCGCGCTGCCCTAGTGATGGATCCGCTGCTCAACGTTCACGAACGGTTGCTGCTTCTCAAGCATGACGTTCAGGATCCACAGCACGTCGTTGCCGTGTCGCAGCTGCTTCTCGTTCCCCGAGTGAAGGATTCGCTGCCCGTCTCGCAGCAGCTTCTCGTGCACGAAGTTCCGGGTCCGCAGCTCGCTTCAAACGCTTGCGTTCAGCGTCGTATGCTCGTCTCTCCGCAGCCTTGTCTTCTGCGTTGCTTGCTGTTGTTGACGTCGACGATGGTGAGGGTGGGGAACGTTCCTTCAACGAGTGGTGGGACGCTGATTGAAGATACTGTTGCTTCCATCGCATCTACTTGAATCAAGCAAAACGTCAAGTCAAGCGAAAGCCAAGTAAAGACGCCCTTGATTGAATTGCGAACGCACGCTCTGCCGCTTATATACACACCGCCCGCGTTCGATCGAGAGGAGGGAGGGGCGGAGAGGAGGGAGGGAGGGAGAGGAGAGGCCTGCTGCCGGCACGAGACGAGCCGAGCATGCGAGGGAGAGAGAGGAGAGGCTTGCTGCCGGCACGAGACGAGCCGAGCATGCGCAGTGGGGGTGTGGACGGCGGCCGACGCCGCAGGTGCGACTAAGAAATGCTCCGCATCTAAAAAATTCACAAGGCGTAAAGGGGGGAGGGGGGCGGGGCGTATGCCGCCGCTGTAGTTCCGCACGACGAATACCAACCGCATAGACCGCGGTTACGCGAAGAATAGAGACAAACTTCAGAGCAACATAGTTCATATAAGGACAGAATTGTAGTAGGCGCGCTGCTTATAAATATAGCGTGCTTGTAATCAGTCAAGTCGTTTTAAAAACACTGCTTTATTGTTAAATTCCAGGCTCTGACTTACTAATGTTTGAAGTTTGAAAAACAGCGCGTAGACGAAAACGTGCTGTACTTTCGGAAAAAGGCTTAATTCCATTCCCATTCCATTCCGTGCAAAAGGCGCTTAATTCCATTCCCATTCCATTCCTCCAAGCGTTGTCCCCATTCCATTCCCATTCCATTCCGGGGTCGCGAAAATGTGGAATGATTTCGGAGTCATTCCAATTCCGGAGTTGCAACTCCGCAACACTGTTTCCCACTGATATCATGCTTACCTATACCTTGTAACAGCTGATTATACTGATAAACAAGACCTTTATTTATTTTCATATCAATAAAAAAAAAAGCAGGCATACGTCCCATCACGAAAGAAATAGGGGGCCTTCAGGGAAAAAGAAGTTTACATACAAACATTTGCACGGACACAATCCCCTCTGCGAAAGCGGAGCAAAATGCGCGCAATCACGCGCATCACCGGGATCTGTCATTAATAAGCAAGCTCGAAATTTTGGGAGGAGCTCCCCGAATCCCACAATTCGTCACTGGACGTCCAAGACAAGAGGTGCGCGAGACAAAATATTCCCGCGCAAAGCAACAGTGTGACAACCGGTACACACATCGTCAACTCACGTCGCGCATAAACTTGGCTGCCGGTGTCACCGCTGGGAAAGGAAAGGACTCTGAAAGTGAGATAATGGAATGAAATATCACTATAGCTAGGCGCATCAGGAATGGTGGCACTCGCGAACAAAACGCGCAAAACACTGAGGGAACAATAATAAAAGAGTAGAAGGAGTAGCCGTTTGTTTACGAAGAAAAGTGGACGGACTGAATAGATGAAAGATATTATACTTCCGGCAAAGAAAGTCGTGTGGTGGAAATCCCACCAGGCGGTGAATGTACCAACTGGTGGAGAGAGTGGGTTGAAGGAACGGAGGAAATATCAGCAGCAAAAAGCGAGAGAGAGTTGTGATGTCAGTGGAGCCGGTTGACGAGGTAATAATAGAAGAAAGAAATCCGGACGGATAAAAGTGCCGACAGTCGCAGACTCGTCGTCTTCTCTCATAGGAAATAACATAGTGCGCATGCCGCCGCACGGCAACTCTAATCCGCGTTGGCACCACCGCGGTCGAATTGCCTTCAGTCCGTCCGCAAAGGACATATCATTTTCTCTTCCGCGAGTCAAAACAAAACGCCGTGTTCCGCCAACGGGCGTTCACGTTGATATCTTTTCTCTTTGTTTCTGTCCTATCCTTGCGCGTGCTGAGTTTTCCGCTGTAATCTTGCCTTTTTCGCCAAATTCTCTCGTCTCTCTTCTGCTTGACAGCGCAGAGTCGAGCAGTTCGCGCGACAGTCGGCATTCCCATAGAAAGAAATATATTTACTGTGCCTTTTGTCGTACGTACTTACTTGGCTAGAGAGATGGCAGAAACATTGAAAGGACACGCCGACATAGCCGAGTAACCTCGACACTGGAACGCCGTGCAACCGTCGCCCAAACCTTTGTAGCTTTATGCTTGCGCGTGTCTCTTTGAATCACGAAACGAAAATTGGAACGTACCAGCTTTGAGAGCGAGCAACAACAATAACAACAAAGAAGCTCCTCGAATTCCACGCACAGCAGAGGCCTGGACATATAGGACTGGTCGAGTGAGCACTGCGTAAAAGGAAGGATCAAACAGACTCCTTTTCTCGTTTTTGAATTCCTGTTTTCTTTTTCTGAGCGCCGACACCAAGCGAGTGGTTCGGGTCTTGATAATGAGCCCGCATCCACGCAGAAAATCAGCGAAGTGCGCCGACGCAGATGACGCTGTGAAAGTCTGGGATCGCTCAAGAAACTCGTGCTGGAAATGTTCCGGGTGGACAACAAGGAAAAAAGGTAAATGCGAAGGTAGTGAGGTTGTCTTTGTTATAAAAATGATGTTGTTGTAAGACGCGGCTGTCGCAGACATCAAGACTAAACTCCAACAAATACAAGGAACAAAGGCGGGCCGAGGCGTAAGCAAAAGAATGAAAAGAAATACTAAGACAAGAACAGCACAAGAACAAATAACAACGGTATGCAGAATCAACTGCTAACTGCTGGGGTTTAACTCCCCAAAACCAATATTCAGAATCAAGAAAACTCAGGTTCTGTAGAATGTATATATAAACCTTGCCGCAGCCATGACGCGCGAAAATTAAGTCATATTTGTGCTTTGCAAAACAGTCTGTGTATCTTTGCGTTCATTATAAAAAAAACACGTTGAAGAATAACGCACATAACCGTTTTATGGAAGTACTGTTAGATGTTCGCTCGTTGATTCCGATGACGTAGAAGTAGGCATTAGTAAAACAAAAACATGGTTGATCCCTCCGTCATAGGAATCGGATTAACACGAAAGTAAAGCGTGCCCTTACAGAAGTAACTGAATGTTTACTTTACATTCATATAAGAGAGTTTGAACAATGTATATTGATGTCTGGCAGCTATAGCACCATTTAACGTGGATATAACCACTTTGATGAAAGGCGGTGCATCTCCATCCCGACGACTAACGTCCATGCTAAATGTTTAAACAAACCCTTGTGGTAGCTGTAGTAGTTAACGGTGAAAGCGTAATCAGAGAACGAGGTGTGAGAACGAGCCAGAAGAGCGTCGCATATTGGACGCAGAACTTGGTCGCCATCCCGCGGCATGTTAGAATGTGATTGAACACCACGGCTGGACTAGATGGAAACGCAAAGCGCGTCGTGCCACCCCGGTAGCCCGGCCGCGATTTTTCTCGCGGCGAGCGCGTGAGCGGGGAACGCGGTGTTACAGCCAGGTGAGACAGGCGCGCGTCGCAGAGCTATTTTTGGTTTGGATTAGCGGGATAATATGAGCGAGTCCGACGCTTTTACGACGCTAGGGCTATGGTCACCAGCTCGGGGTGTGTGAATTCATTAACAAACTTGAACTTCTATTGAAAACGCGCCGAATGGGACGGACGTGTAACGCGTTGCAGGTGCTAGTCGCGGAGGCCACAGTAATGACGAATTACTTTGCCTTACCGCTCCCAGAGGGCAACACCACCCCGCCGACCGGGAGAGTGGTAGATATAAAAGGCGCGTTTGTAAAGTCTCTGCAGCCTGTGACCGTGGCGCAGGACATTCCACCTCTGGCGCTAGACTAGACCAGACGCGGGATGGCTCGCTCTCTGCGAGGTGAACAGACGGCCGACGCTGGCCGGGATGAAGCTGGTTCTCGCCCGCCACCGGGCTACCGCTTTTTACTGCCGACTTTGCCGACAGGTGAAGGTATGAACCTTTGTGTTTTTCTCCACGGAGACCCTTCGAAGCGACCCTATCGAATCGAAGACTTTCGAGAACCACTTGAAGAAGCCGGAGTGCTCAAAGCTGTCAGCGGCATAGGTGCGTTTCAGATGAGCCATGTCTGGCTTGTCAAGTTCCAAACGCCAGAGGCTAAGAACACCGTGCTCGCCAAAGGTGGCTTACGTGTGAAGGGTGGATATTGTGCAATCATTGACCCTTGTAAACAAGAAATTACGCTCAAGATTCACTGGGTGCCTTTCCACATTCCGGGAGAGGCTCTTCGAAAGGTTCTGAGTGAGTTTGGTGAAGTGAAGGACGTTCGCCTTGACGAGTGGCATGTTCCTGGCTTCGAGTGCGCAGAATCGACAACTCGAGTTGTGCGGATGGTCCTGAAAGAAGGCGTGACGGCGGAGGAGCTACCGCATCTGTTCAAGTTTTACAGCGGCTCTGTACTGGTTGTTGTGCCTGGACGAGCACCGACCTGCCTGAGGTGTCGGAGGCGTGGGCACATCAGACGTGACTGTCAGACGCCGCGCTGCACTGGGTGTCGTGCTTTTGGGCATGTTAGGGAGGACTGTGCTAGAACATACGCCAGCGTCATTGGTGCGTCTCCTGCTGTCGAAGACAGCCACGAGCACATCATGGACGCTGATGAGGCAGAGTCTACGGCACCTACAAAGGATGAAGTTTCTCCTCATCGCGAGCCAGGTGGACAATTGGAGTGTGCTGGGAAGTCACCGAGAGAGCCTGAAGCCGCCGACAAGAAGATGACTCAGGGCACGGCAGAGGAACAGGAACGCTGCGACCTGATGGAGGACAGCGAGGCACCGGCGAAGCGTCCGAGGAAGGACGCTCCCACGCCAAACGAGGGCGGCTCCGACCGTAAGCAGCAACGCCGTGAGCGTCCGTCGCTCAAGGCCAGCAGCGAAAAGGGAAATACATCTGCCATGTCTCGATCTGCGTCCTCGTCGCCTGTGCGCGGCGAACGACGCAGAAAGTGAGCGTTCGGCGTTGAGCCTGAACGCTTACTGGTGTTGAGTTAATCGTATATGTCGGTTCACTTGTGTTGACAATGGCGCTTCTGTCTGCACAAATTCGAGTAGGCACGCTTAACGTGCGTGGATTGGCTGCAAGGCGTAAGCAGTGCCAGGTCAGGCGTCTCATTGAGGAAAAGGACTTGGACATACTTGCTGTCCAAGAGACAAAGGTCGAAAGTGAGAGTGGAACCGACCATATGGTCGCTCAGTTCAGTGCGCGTTATAACGTGTGCGTTAGCCACGCAGTAGGTACTTCCGCAGGGTGTGCAATATTTATTAAGAGGTGTTTAGGCATTGCTGAGGAAACAGTCGTTAGCTCCACGTGTGGACGGTTTGTTTTGTGCGACTTTACGTATGAGGGGGCAAAGTTCAGAGTAATCTGTGTGTATGCGCCGACAAACCCTCGTGAGCGCTTATCGTTTTTCCTGGAATTGTGCCCTTATTTTGACACAAATAGGCTTCTCGTTGTCCTTGGCGATTTTAACTGTGTGCTCAGTGCAGATGATCGATCCAGCTACTTAGATTTAAAAGATGATAGTGCTAATTACCTAAGAGAGATGATTGAGAAATTTTCGCTTCAGGATGTTGCTTTCTTCGCTAAAGGAGGATTGCACCGTCATTATACCCATTTTCAGGGTTCTAGTCACGCAAGATTAGACAGAGCCTATGTGGTATTAGAGCTGGCGAATGTATGTGCTGGTTATGGTGTTGAACAAGTCTCATTCAGTGATCACTCACTTGTTATGTTCTCCTTAGGCACAAAGGAAGTTCTGAAACGTACATTTATATGGGATCTCTGGAAGCTAAATGTGAAACTACTTAGCGATGATAAGTTTATCAGTTGCATCCAAGAAGAACTCCACAAACTTAACACTCGAGCGTTTACAAACTGGTCGGAAAATTGGGAATCATTTAAATCTGCAGTAAAGATGGGCGCCATGGAAAGAGCTGCAGAAATCCGATACGAGGAACGAGCTGAAGAGAATAGTTTAAAGAACTTACTTGAGGAATACAGCAAAGCAGAAACAGAAACTCCTGGAACGTATGGTGACGCCATTAGAGACATTAAAAACAAACTCGAGGCTATCGATGTCACAAAATTTCAAGGTGCGGTTGTAAGGGCTCGTGCCGACAGGTTACTCGCAAATGAAACGCCCAACCAAAGATTTTTGGCTACAGAAAAGAAGTATGCGCGTGCTAAAGACATCACAGAAATCGAATATAAGGGCAAGTTAACGAGTGAACCGGGAGACATAAAGAAGGCATTTACTGAATATTATCGCGAATTATTTTCTAACCGTATCCCTAGAGAAAAAAGTTTTGAAAGTGACTTTCTAAGTTCCTTGCCAACACTTGGTACCGAAGATACAGAAAGTCTATCGGCTGATGTAACTGCGGCGGAGATAGAAATAGTTATAGACAGCTTGCATAATGGAAAATCTCCTGGCCCAGACGGAATAACGGCAATATTTTACAAAGCTTTTAAGACAGAGTTGGCCGCCTTACTGCAAAAGGTATTCGCTGAATCTTTTAACAAAGGTAGACTACCACCTTCCTTCAAGAAAGCGCACACCGTACTGATTCCAAAAAGTGTAGACCCTGTAAAGCGAAAATATGTGTCAGGCTATAGGCCGATAACATTGACTAATGTTGACTACAAAATACTAATGAAAGTTCTAGCGATGCGGTTGCAAACAGTCATATGTACACTGGTTGGCCCACACCAAACCTGCGGAATAAAAGGAAGGTCAATTTTTACAAATATTCATACAACAAGAAGCATATTAGAGTGTTGTGACGCTGACTTCAGAAGAGTTGCGATGTTGCAAATTGATCTAGCGAAAGCTTTTGATCTAGTTTGTCATAGCATTCTGTTTAAGATGTTAGAACACGTTGGCGTTGGCTCTGTGATACTTCAGGGTGTTAAAATGGCTTATGACAATTGTTCAACAAAGTTAATTGTGAACCGCCAGTTGACTGAAAGAATTAATGTATATTCATCTGTAAGGCAAGGGTGCCCACTTTCACCATTATTATTTGCTTTGTACCTTGAACCCCTCTGTGTAGCCATAACAAAAAATCCAAGTATTCAAGGTTTTCACCTAGGAGCGTGTGAGGTGAAGATATTAGCATATGCTGATGATGTTGCCGTATTTTGCAGCGATCAGGAGAGCGTAACCATTGCCATGACCGTTGTGCGAAGGTTTTGTGATGCTACCGGGAGCATTGTAAACTTAGACAAGTGTGTCGGCCTGTGGCATGGAAATTGGGAAGTTTCCCCTGCGGTCTACGAACGAGTGAAATGGTTTAATAAGCCTAATACCTATCTCGGTGTGCCACTAGACAAATATCGGAAAAACGATGACCTGTGGGCTGAAAAAACCAAAGAGCTCTCTGTTCTGGCGCAGAAATGGGGTGGACGTGATATATCTGTCTTCGCACGCGCGACAATATGCAACGTCTTCTTGGTGTCGCGGTTGGTCTACTTGTTGCAAGTACTGCCATGCACCAGGATCAATATTCAGAGGATTCATAGGCTATTGGCAGTTTTCGTGTGGCAGTCCCAGTATGAACGCACAAGCCGCAACAACCTTTTCTTGAGACTAAAAAGAGGAGGATTGGCTTTACCGCACCTCTTCTTGAGGCAAGTTGTTTCAAGGTTTCTTTTTCTACGTGACCAGTGCGACCCATTTTTACGGACATTCCTTCAAATCAGGCTTGCATCAGCTTTGCCAAACTTTATTGTTACTTCACGTGATGAGCTCCGTCATGGTGTCAGTAGCTTTCTGCGAGAAGTTGTTTTGGCTTTTAGATTTCTCAGTGCCAGATTTAGTTTGGATTATTTGTCTAATGTCACTCGAAAGCGTTTGACGAGAGATTTGATTGAAAGTGTTTTTCCTGTTCCTTTGTATCGATCTATGTATAGTGGAGGCCAAGGAGAAGACGTTTTGAAGAGAGTTAAAAAAATGATCGTACCAGCCGGAGTTAAAACGTTCTTTTTTAAGTTACACACTGATACGCTCCCGGTTAAAACGTGGCTAGAGCAAAGAGGTGACTTTTTACCGTGGGGATCCAATTGCTTACTTTGTCAAAAACCAGAGTCGATAGAGCACGTCTTTATCGATTGCTGGGACGCCTTTTTATTTTGGGATGTTCTCGAAAGAACACTTAAGAAAGAATTGCCACTTACACCACGCGGGATTCGGTTCTTAGCAATAGAACCGGGACTTTTAAAATACGATATGTTCTTTCTCCTTGGCTTGCACAGTATATGGCGAAGCCGTATGGCAGTTAGGCATTGTGATTTAGATGCTCGGCCAGTTCGTATTTATTTTATTGAACAAATGTGCAAGTTGCGAGAAGTATTTGCAAAACTTTGTTACGATGATGAACTACTTAATGTTATGGACGACCTGTGTCATCTGAAACCATTTTAAGCGTGTGTGGCATGTTGCATACTATGCTTAAGCTATAACACTAAGCTTGAAGCTTAGTGGGGATGTATTTGTTTTTGTTTGAATGTTACCTTCTGCAATAAAGACAAAAAAAAGTGACCGTGGCGCAGTGGATAGCATGCCGGGCAATTGTTGTAGCTGACCGCGCGGTCGTGGGTTCGATGCCAGTTGGTGGAACATTTTTCTTTGTCATCTGACTGTGTATATTTTTTCGACGTCATTTCCGTGATGGAAATACGTCACTGAAGTCTTGGTGGACCCCGGCATAGAACACTTTCGTGTTAAAAAATCGACCTTATTAAAAAACCAGTGTGCTAACAGATCGTCTTTTTTTTTCTTTCTTCCCTCACCTCGTCTGCCCTTATCTTATCCCCCAATGCAAGTGTAGTCAAACGGACTGTCAACCGGGTTAACTTCTCCGCCTAGGTTCTACTCTTTTCTCGTGACCATTAGCAACACGTTTGCAGTTAATCTTCGTCTCAAGTTGAGCGCTCGTGACTCGTGTTGAAACGAAGCTTTCTTACTGAAACCACCCTGAGTTCGCTGCGGGTGGCTAGCCCACGGAAAGTTAAAAAAAAATTCCAATTGCGGTATCGAAGTTCATGTTACTTGAAAACAGCGCAAAAATAAAACTGGCTCCCATCCTGCCCTTCGAGCGTGAATGTCCGGCGACGTCGCATATCAAACACCACACCTGCTAATTGGGGGAGGGGGGATGTGTTATTATTACTTCAAAGTGATTGTTGCGAAAATCGCTTTGTTGTCGCTGTGGGAGGCCGTGATTGGCTCCGCAACCATTTTCAGCAAGACAAGTTTGATCCTTTCGTCGAGCATTGTATTCACGCTGTTCTTCTGTATTTAATTTCCGTGGTCTACCTATGGCAGTCTTAGAATCAAATGAATCAGTTGCTAGACGGGTCTCCATTTTATATATGCAAGCGGGATACACACGCGGGTAGAAGGAAGGGTTTGACGTCATTCGAAGCCCTCGTGTGAAGTGCAAAGCATCTGCAACTTAATCTTTACCGAGAACGCCTGGGAGGGTGTTTCCATTGTTGACAGGCGCCTTATCATCCATCACGCTATTTTGATGCTTGTTTTGTGGTTTTCTTTTTTGAAACGAATACTGAGCTCTATGCTGTGTTCCTGATTGCAAAGAAAGATATACCGTTCATCTTCAATTGTTAAAGGCCCCCTAAACCACCCAGAGGTCGAAATTTAGTTGTGGCGTTGCAGTAGTGCACGAGTCTACAGCAAACGGTAGCGGTGTTACACTCGTTTGCTCGTTTCGCTCTTTCATTCGCTACGCCTGTTCGTCAGCTCGTCTGTCTACCCAAGGCCACCTAAAAAAAATCACAGCATATCCACGGGGTGATTGATGATGAGTGGGGCGAAGCTACGGAGGGAATCATCTGTAAACCGTGAAACTCTTCCGTGAAATGCGCCCATTACATAATATAAAGAGTGTGAAACATCGTGTATATATTAAACATCAAACTTTTATTGTACTGTTGGTTTACGTGGTCCCTTCATTATCACTTGTGATCGGTGAAATGCAAGGAAGAAGTCCACTCCCGAGCGAAAGAGCGCTAAGAGCGACCGCATTCCCCGCTCGCCCTGTGCGAATTAAAGGCAAGGCTAGAGGGAAGACAGGACGCGCGTTCCACGACGCCAGGTCGGTAGCATGCCCAACGAAAGCCAACGGAACGCGATCGTGCAAGTGCTCCGGCTTCGCATCGCCTCATGGTTCCATTTAGCGTCCCAAAACCAAACATATTGCTCAAGGTGTGCCTTGCGTTTTTCGTAGAAATAATTTCTTTATCATGTACAGTAAGACGAAAAGTTGAAAGCTCACTAGAGTGTATCGCCCGCAAAGTATGTCTTTTAGTGTGATTTAACTCTCGTACGGCAGGGTCCTCGCGCCGTTGCCGGTCCACCTCGCCCGTTGACGATCGGGCGAGGTGGCTACATGCAACTACTACCCTACTACTACTACACTTTAAGAAAAACATCTGACGTTCTTTCGTTCTGCTTTTACAAAACATCTGGCGTCTTTCGTTGGTTTATTTCATCAATCAACGGCGTTTTGAACAAAATTTTTATTGTTTAATCACGCACAGGAGAAATCTCACCAGGCACTACCTTGGAGGTAAACAATGGCTGCTAATGGCAATGAGAGACAGAAGAAGTCGGCTTTTAGCTAACACTTACACTTCTACTTCTACTAACGTTTCCTACTGGAACATGCCAATGGCTGCTAATGGGGAATGAGAGACAGAAGAATTCGGCTTTTAGTTAACGCGCACGCTGCGAATTTTTTTATTGTTCAACAACGCACAGGAGAAATCTCCCACCGGCACCACCTTGGAGGTCAAAGCGTAAGACTTGTTACTCACTACTACGACCACTACGAGGGACGAACGGGTGCCGCCTTAAGGAGCTTCGCCCCTAAAAGACTTTAGGTGGCGTTGGTCCACCTCTCTGAATGCCCTTCCTCAGCTTCCGAGGTGAAAACGCAAAGAGCGCGCGCATCTGCTAGCACGCGAGCGTCTGTAGTGAGTAGTGGGATTTGCCCAATTTATGTGGCACATACGGGTTTTGCACTGACGCCACGAAATTTTCAGACCAACGAGAGGTATACAGTTTCGCTGTAAAAGACGGAACCAAGAAAGAGAGGATACAAACGGTGGTATTGAAAATGGGCTTTTTTTAGTGCCAGCTTGATACTTTAGCCACTGCTTATTTCGAACTCATTACTTCGTCTGGATTGCATTACTCATGACAAGCAAACAAAAACATACACATTCATAAAAATGTTGTGCAGGTTCATAAAAATTCATAAAAATTTTGGTTATTAGGAAAGAAATCTGAGGCACGCTTCTCTCGTGCCCATAGCCGTAGCCGTACGCAGGGGTCCCCATTTGGGGGGGCAAAGTCTCATAAGTCTCATCGCAACGCACCCCTCTCCCCCACGTTGGTCCATTTCGAAAAAAAAAAGAACAAGCATCGAAGTGAATGAAAGAGTGAATATGAAGCGATGACGTGCTTCCCAAAGCGACAAGCCTTTGTTTCTTAACTTTCCTGGGGGTAAAAAGGTGCAGTAAACAGCTCTTGGATGCAACATCAGTCCTCGGCCGTCAATATTGTCAAAAACCTGCATGGTCATAACCTTGCACTTTAAAGAATGACGAGACAGGTACGACTAGCAAAGGTATGGAGGAAACTTGGCGCCCCTCCCCTCCTATATCCCGCGGGAGGTTCAAACAACTTACAACACACCCCATCTGCCCCCCCCCCCCACCCTCGTGCGTATGCCTCTGCTCGTGCCAACGCCAGTAGCTCTTCGAAAACTCCTTCGCGCGTGTCACATGGCAAGGCGCGCGTGCGCGAAAGAACATTTTACTTAGAAAAGCTTCGCTTCGCATTGATTTCAATATGTGTGACAAATATCTGCGATATTCAAGCGAAACACTATCTGCGAATCTTTCCGTGCTTTTCTTATCGATACTGCTGCTGAGTTCCCGAGTGGATATCGCAGTGCGTATGATTGTGCTCAAATGACGAATACGTTTTTCCAACGAAACCTTATCTGACTACTCATGTAGGAACTTTCCGGATCGCCTCAGTTCTCTGTGGAGTTGAGGAGTGGAACAACTAACGGTACGGAAACATCCATACAGCAACAAATACAGGTATGTAAATACGCCTTCGGACTTATAAGTTCATTTTTCAAATGAAGCTGTCTGTGCTTTTTTCGCCGTAGCATAACTCATCTTCTCAGTCGTTGTCGTTGTCGTCGTCGTCGTTGTTGTTGTTGTTGTTGTTGTTTTCTCTTTCCTTTTCTTGCTATCCCCCAAGAAGCAAAAAATGAATACTTTCCAAACATCAGCGACAAGATATATTCACTGGCGGCGGCCAATGCAACCGTTGAACCTAACCAGACAGTACTAGTAAAGGTTGGCTCTGTTGGATTAGCTCTTGTCGTTATGAAAAAAAAAAATAGAGAAAGAAAGAGAGGACGAAACAGAAAGAAAGAAAGAAAGAAAGAAAGAAGGAAAGAAAGAAAGAAAGAAAGAAAGAAAGAAAGAAAGAAAGAAAGAAAGAAAGAAAGAAAGAAAGAAAGAAAGAAAGAAAGAAAGAAAGAAAGAAAGAAAGAAAGAAAGAAAGAAAGAAAGAAAGAAAGAAAGAAAGAAAGAATTTGGGGAGGGGCGCGCATGTAGGGAAGGATATTTCTGCTCCACTAACGTGAAACCTGTGGAGGGGCGAAGCATGCAGTGTGCGCCGGTGTTTCCCACAGCAAAATCGCTGCTAATGGGCGATGAGAGACACAAGAAAAATTAGACTCAGAGACCTGTAGTCCGCTTTTAGTTAACGCGCACGCTGCGAATCTTTATTGTTCATCTACGAACAACAGAAATCTCCCAGCGTCACTACATCTCCCAGCGGCACTGTATGGGGTGGGCGGTGAACATTTGTGCAGTGCGAGCAGTCGTTTTCAAGAAACTCGCTAGCAGACGATGCCTGCGTCGGCGTTGTCTCTCGCGGGCGTGGGCGCGTTCTCGTTCCTCGCGAGTTGGTAGTTCACCGCAGAAAGGGCGTTTCCATAATCAATGCGCGCCGTTCGCTCTCTCGCCTCACGGCGAGCGCTGAGGTGGTGGCGCCCTCTCTTGCGATCAAGCAAATGGACAGGGTACGACGATGAAGGCAAGCAAATTGTTACGACGATGCACGCGGCGACAGCAGGCGGCCGACAAGACGAAACCTTAAGGTGCTTCGCCCCTAAAAGTATTTTAGATTCATTGTTCTATTCCAGTTTTTCGTGCGATTGATGAATTTCGCATACGAATCTCGAATGAAGGTTGTGACATTATTCCGCTGCATCATACGTGATGGCGAAGATAATGTTTCTTACGAGGGGCCCACAATACAGACTCGCATTGTGACGTTCTTCTTTCCGGATGCGACATGCGGCGAGTTAGATGACAAAGTTAAAGCTGACTCGAGGGGTGCTTCGACCGCAGCAAGAAACGAAGCTTTTATGTGAGTATTTGATCTCTATTTCTATGTCAAAGGAATGTCGCTGTGTTCGTAGCCAAAATATGCCGGAAGAAACTCAAATCTGACGGGGCTTAGATTAATGCTCCAGATGAAATCGTTCTCTTTTTCTTTTCTTTTCTTTTTTTTGCGTTCCACAAAGCTTACAATCATGGCCTGGAGTTATTTATTCCACGTCGCGGGGCACAGTGAAAGACTCGCAGAATCGAGACGCAGGTCGCACTGAAGACTACGGTCATGCATAATGTTCTTCCATTTTTGCTTTTGTTTTTTTTTTACAATTATGTTTATCTGTATCAGATGCAATGTAAGACATGTACTTAGATATTGAAATCTTGAAATCATGAATCTTGATACGGAAGGCCTTCTTCGGCATGCTCCATGGAATCTTAATAGGTCTTTCTGCTGTTACAAAAGTGGCAAGCAGAAAAGAAAACGATCCATCGAAATTTCGGACACTAAAATTGGCAAGGTCATCGGCTGCTTTAACGCAGTAAAACCATAAAAGTGCTGGCCATAAGGATTTTATGTCGGGCTCTAAAGGCCCCTGCACAACGCTGTGCTTTCCAGCGACCCCGTCTCATGCACAGAATAGAAAGAGGAGTGGGGGTGGGGGGGGGGGGGGCATTAAAAGGCTCTCTATCTAGGTAACCTTATGCAGCCATTGCCAAATATATGAACGATCGCGAGTCGAGGGAATATTGCAAGGACTTAAGGAATGTAATGTAGAACCCCGCATTTTTTATTCCACTTAAAGGCCAACTCCGGCGATTTTTTTGCCATGTCAAAGTAATGGTGCTTTTATGTTCCTGAGACGCTCCTGTTACGGTCCCGATAGCAGAAATACTCGGCAAATTGGAGAATAATTTTAAATAATCAAAAAAGCGCAACACCGAAACCGAAACCCAACCGAGTGTACTGTCTACGTATGACGTAGACGTTGTTACGAACGAACCGGAAGTCGTGCAAGGCATGCTGGTCACGCCGGCGCGGAGTATGAAAACTGTGACAGCCGGGACGACCAGCGAAGCGCCGGCCAAACCAAAGCTGTCTGTCGCCTTGTGCACAGCAGACGCTCGCTGTAGCGGCCTAAGCGCCGAAGTTAGCGGTGCCCTCGGCTGCGTCACTTCCGCCGCCTTACCAACACTGACGTCGCAGACGCAATGTTGCCAATAATTGTGGGAAGCCAGGAGGGCGTTTGCAGACAATCTTTAAAATTCATTTGCAAACAATCTGCGCATGTCTCAAGCCTGTAATTTGGCATAAATGACGGAAACGTGCAAAGGAACGTACCCAGCGAATTTCACTGAGATCCATCGACCTCGAAAAATCGCCGGAGTTGGCCTTTAAATATGATCTGGAAAGCGGTAAATTACTGAAAACTTGCCTAGTATTAAACGTGTTGATTCGTTGCATTTGTAGTAAACAGACACTGCGAGAGAATGCACAGCAACGATTATTATTTCTCTGTGGCAGAAGAATCTGCTAATAATTTTGCCTAATCATACAACGTCTCGTATGAATGAACCCAACAGTGTAAAACGCATACAAAATTGCAGAAATGATATTTTTCCTTCGTCTTGAACCTTTCGCTCCCTTGCGGACTTCCGGCTAATTGATTTGGCGTGTATGATTGTTTTAGAGCATAGTGAGCAGATTGGTACCCCAGCAGATTTGCGCGACCACCCCCTCCCTACAAACAAATTCTCCTCCCATTTGTGTCAACTGAAATGCTGGCCAAGACGCAGTTTAGTCACATTTTTTTCCGCAATGTGCACGCTGTGCATTCTAGTGACCATTTTTGTTTGTTTGTTTTTTCTAGGATGGCCGCCATGTCTCAACTACAGCTGTACATCGTGACTGTCAACATTCCTTTATAAATATATTCAGAGAAGTTACGGGTTAAAGTGGGACATATAGACGGCCATATATTTCATTTCCTACGCGCAATCGCCTGGAGGCTTTCCAGGGAAAATGGGCAAGAACAAATACTATACGCAGACGTCCATCTTTGGGCTGAAAATTTTTGTAACGAAGATTTCGTGCTTAACGCTGCTCTCTTCTCGCTCAATTTTCGCAGATAACTGTCATTTTCTTGTCCGCATCTTTCAACTTCATACTCGGCACACTTACTTGCCTAGATTTTAAGAAAATGATATTTGGCGTTCGTTTGTGAAAAAAAATATGCGCCGCAAAAACGGCATGTGCACATATTCATGTTGCCGCCTGGCGGCAGCGGTGCGCAGACAACAGTTCAGAGACGGTTACCGCATAGGCAGAAGCTTCCCTACAGGCTTTACCTGCATATCAAACTTATAGTCTCTATTTCTCTCAGTTTTGTTTTGATGACTCCTGATTGTCTGTACCCATTTTCGATAGCCCTGTGCTCGGTAATCACTTTTTTTTTTGTCTTCTTGCTCTACGCCGTCTTCACGCTTTGAAAGCACAAGGTATTTGCTCACTTCAACTGTTCTTTTTGTTAAAACCCCTAATCCTAAATACAACAAAAATAACCCTGGGCCACGGTGTTCAGTGTGTGGCTGCGCGCTTGCTATAGAGTGTATCCGGTAACGCACAAAACCACCGTCGCGGCTCGGTTGGGCCACTTCCTGGTTGATGTCAACGACAGTAAAACTTCACCGCTTCAGGTAGCGTTCAAATCTTTCTCTTGAACGTGCGTACTGCCTTTTTAATGTCGCACTACTGTTTTTCAGCCTCCTCCAGTGTGCACTCTGCGTGGGCTTAAAGACTTCGCTGGTTTACAGATTTTTTATCTTTTGTTCCTCGGAGAGCGCCACGTGGCAGCGAAAGGGGCACCTCAGCCACGTGTCCGTATTTTGGTTCCTTTTGCACGGAGAATAAGAGCTCGCTTCAGTCTTAAACAGGTCGCGCACATTGGAAGGAGCATTAGCTTCTCCAGTCTTCCTTCATATTTATTTTTTCTTAGTGGCGACTTTTCACGTCCGTATTGTAACAGCAATTCAAAAGAGCACTCCTTCTTTTTACCGGTATCGCACAGAGCACTTTCCAACACTTTAAAATGATGTTTTCCGCTTCAAGTTCCTCCTCGCATTTTTTTGTTCCTTTTTCTTCCGGTTCCCTAGCCATCCATTCGCTGGGGATAAATACAATATCTTTTTGCTCGCACTAAAGACACCCACGCGGTGAAATTGTGTCTCAAGACACATCCCACGCTGCAAAGAGGGGACGGAGGCACAACAGGATTTTGCCTTGGAAAACTTTAGATTTGTTTATTTGGGCATGTTATATAAATGTGTAATGAGTAGCTCCTTGCGAGCTAATCTTATTCTCAAAGAAATGCATTAAGTGAGAAAGTTCGTGATACAGCTCGTCCTAACAATGGGTGCAAACGGATGACGCCGTATTAAAGACAAAACGACACGGCGTAACTGGCAACTCAAACATTTATAAGGCATCGCGCATATGTGTGAAGAATACTCTCATGCCAATGTGCGGCGAGACGTGAATGCGAATGCGAAAAACGCATACGCACGAGAAGACTCTTTTTGTGTGTTTTTGTGTCTAATGCGCATACACAAGTGCACAAATTACGTATTGGAGAATATGTAGCTTAATGGATGCGGTGCATTGTCACCTCCCATCCGCCACTCCACTTCTTTCTCTCTCTCCGCCACCTGCTTTCTTTCACCGCTGAAATGTGGACGCCTAGAGGGGCAATAAAGCAAATGTTCGAGGTATTTCTTCTGTCTGCAGTCATTCCTTGTGTAATGTACAGCCACCGAAGAGCTGGGCCCAGACATCCCTGAGAAGCCTTTCGCATGTTACAAACGAGATCGTACCCATCACGAGGCTGACGCAGCCATTGCAACTCAGACATCACTCCACAATGCCCAGATTGCAGAGAACTTTATTGTTCACTCTCGCACATGTTCTGGCAGTGTCCCGCGTTACCTCAGGAACCTCTCACCAGTGCGTCCGACTGGGAAGATGCACTCAGGAGCTCCGAGCTCCACCACCAATTCAAAGCAGTGTTATTCTCCGTCCGGACGGCTTTGTCTGAGCCACCGCCCCCCCCCCCCTCCCCGGAGACTAAAGATATATTAATTCGGTGGTCGGACTCACTCTCATTCTCTCTCTCTCTCTCTCTCTCTCTCTCTATATATATATATATATATATATATATATATATATATATATATATATATATATATATGGTAAGTGGTACATTTACCATTTACATATGGCAAATGCGAACGGATGGTTTAGTCGTTTCGACCTCCCGATACAGCTAGTGTATATCGACCTGTTTGATGCATGCAGCGTATTTTAGCTTTCGTTGGTCCAGCATTGAGCTCTCCGTTGACCGTCCAGGTCTGCTTTTTCTCCTGCCTACATCCTACGTAAACTGAAACCGAGTAGGTAGGATCCTAATTTTGGGAAGCCTCGCATCGGTGCTAACACGAAGAATTTGGTCGCACGAAGCTAATCCTCTTTGGATGGCTCCAGTTTGAAAGAGCACCGGCTCTCTTGAGATCACGTGGGTGTTTCTGCCAGTAACAACTTCTAAAATGATTTTCTTTTCTCAGAATCTGTTCAATTCCAAAATCCATTCTCGTCCTACCCACTCTCAGCCCAGCATTGTTCCACGAGCCGTGGCTTATGTTGCTGGAACTATATTAGACGCCTCGCCGCTCTCGAGGAAGACACTGTTCTATGTCTTGCCTTTGTTTAGTCGCATTGGGAGAAAGAAAGAAAAAAAGGTGATCGAGAAATTAAGCTGACGTGGCGAGCGCTCAAAACTTTAGGCTTCCTCAATTTGATGGTGAGTGCTCACGTGGATTTGAGAGAAAACACCCCCTTAGATCTTAGATGACTTACATAGACCTAAAAACGATCTATTTCATTGGCTTTATTTACTGTAAGAGAACAAGCAAAGAACTTTTAGGCGCCGTTCTCTAGGTCTGAAATTTCTTCGAGACAGATGGAGAGATAATATGCGAAGATATATAGATTACCTTGAGGGCAAACGTCCTACTCCCTGCAATGCATGGCAGAAGAACGCACGGCTCGAGTACCAATAAGGTCATCAAAATGGGTTCAAAGCCACGCTGTGCAGGTGGTTAGCCAACGAAACTGAGGTATCACCTGATTCAGTAGATCAATGTGACGTATGCTTGAACTACTGAGCAAGGTAGGGCATGATAATGTCACGGGTTTGGAAATGCCACTCCAGCCCGGGCGTTGAAATGCCACTCAATGAAGGAAGACGGCAAGACGCTGTGAGGCTGTCTGGAGATCCACTGTTGGCCTGAGAAGCTGTGCGCTCTGTGCGGCGTTTGCTGTACTATAGTGCTGACTGACAATTGCCGAATAAATACTCTCCGTAACTTATTTTCAATATGTATAAGCACTTTTCGCTTCAGTTTTGGAATGGTTTTCTGTCGACGGACTCGGAAGAAATCCCTGGATCTGAGCTATATGTAGCTTCTCTGTAATTAATTATCTAGGAACATTAAATACTGACACTCATGCGTGCCCAAGTGTAGATGGTTAGGTCTCCCAGAGCTGCGCAGTATACGATTGCTTCAAAGAGCGACAAAAGCCAGGCCACTTCACGGCAACGTTGCGCTCATACTGCTCCATGACGAAACACGCTAATATCCGGGCATTTCAATTGCTTAAGTATTGAAAGACCCCGCTAATATGCTCAAACGGCGTTGTAGCTTCCGCTGCTCACACGAGAGCTGTTCGCAAACGCATTGGCATTACTTCCGAGCAGATGCTTGTGCAGTATGAGCTAGAGGCACACAGTAAGCGTCAAGTACCTACTCGTTTTATTGAAGGCTGTGGTACGTGGATGGCTTTCCATCGGTCTTAATTTCTGTGCGCTAAAATGTGACCCATTTTCGGATGCGGCGGTCGCAGTTTGATGTATGCGAAATGCTAAAGGCCCGTGTACGTATATTTAGGTGCACGGTGAGCGTGCATCCACACGACGGACGGCTCGGCGGAAATCTCTTCCGCAGATGATGGTCCCGCCGCCCATTCGGCTGCGGAGCGCATCCAGACGGCGGATGAAGCGAGTGGAGGAATGCGGCTGAGACAAAAAGCATGGCGGCACCATCTGAAGCGAAAGCCATCTGCGCGCTTCGAATTTTTAAGCTCTTCGTCGTGCATTGCGTGGCTTGTTAGCCTCAAACTGGCGCTCGTATTTGCTTTAGTTTTGTGTCCGAAAGTTTCAACGGCGAAGTATTCATGACGATCTGGCACCGTTTCCGAGAGCCGTATTCGTTTTCTAGGAGATGTAGGCTTATGGAGTGCCTCTATTGGCGGAACATGACCTCGGAGATTTGCGGTATCTCGAGAGCTGGCAAGTCTAAGAGGCCGTAGTGTAAAAATGTTTGCTTGTTTCTTCTCTCTCTGGATGGCACAAAGTACATAGGAGTTTTAAGTGCGAATGCACTTTATAAGCGACCCTGAATCCGCCGTCCCATAGCAACGGCGCGAGGAGCGGAGAGGAGCGTCTGTAGCAACGGCGCAGCGACGTCACGCCCCACGTGACTGCGCGCGCTCCGCCCTCCGCTCCGAAGGCCGGCGGCGAGACGCCGAACGAAAGCGCGCGAAGCGAGCCGAGCACCCCGAAGCCGATCTGGCGCGGGGACGCGCGATGCATGAGCGAGCGCGGGCCCTCGAATTCGATCGGCCGGACGCGCGCTTCAAGCGAGACTTCCTGGACCGCAGCTTCGGATATAGCTGCGCGGTGTGCGATCGACTGTGGTTCGACAACAACCTGAGCCCCATCTCGGGCGTGCGCAACGCCGCCAACAAGTTGAACGCGTTGCGGGTTCTTTGGAACGAGTTCGGAAGACAGATCATCATCATCAGTAAAAGTGCTTTGCACTTAAAAACGGCCAGACCTCCGTGGGTCGGCTGGCGCGTGCTCTCTCGCTGCCGTCTCCTTCGCTCGGCTCTGCAGTTTAGTCGCGCGCGCCCCCTCATAGCATCACCCCGTGCTTCGCACTTCCTCATACTCCCCTTCGGGGAAATGCGGGTTTTTTTTATGTTTTTGTCTTTGTCGTACATAGTTATTTTTGCTTGAAGATGGAGTTTGAAAGCAAACGACGATTAGCTGCAATGGTTGTCTTGTCGGACTTCGATTATGACGTGCAATTGTTTGCTGCAAAAAGACCTTGTTGCCAAAAGGATTGTTTCGCTCATCAAGATGCAGAAAAAAAATTGGCCGCGTATCTGCGTGCTTCGCTGCAAATGTCGTCTAAAGACGATAGAAGAGACGCTGCGTGAGATATGGACGCCATCTGGCAATACGTCGGGAAACACGAGTGCTGTGTTGCGGGCTGGTACTCCCGGCGCAGCGGCAGGCGAAGACCGGCGGTGACCAACGCGACCGGTGGGGACGCCGGCCAGCCCGAACACGCTGTTTGGCGCGATGCGCCGAAGGAGAAGAAACGTCCGCACTCAACGAGTACTCTCCACACACTCTTTTATTTACACGTCGCCTGGGTAAAACAGCAATGCCAGAGCGGCGCCCCCTGTCATTCGTACAATGCAATACTGAACCGAAACCGAAACACAACATGAGCTTGTGCAGAGGGCACGGAGGAAGACAAGTTTCAGCGCAGTCGCATTTTCAGCGCAGCTTAAGAAACTAGGGTTGTAACATTGTACGGCGAGTAGGGCCAGAAGGACCGTCACGACGAAAACTTGCCTCCTCAGTCGTATTCGCCTGGAACGTTGGTGTGGCTTCGCGTTCCCTCCTCCACTCCTGGCCTTTCCACAAGGCTACTGCCTAAGTACGAAGGCCCCTACCGCGTCCTACGTCAAGCATCCCCAGTTAACTATATGATTGAACCTGTTCAATCATCTACGGGCCGCCGTCGTCGCGGCCGCGAGACTGTTCACGTCGATCGACTGAAGCCGCATTATGACCCACCAGCTGTACCTGTTCCTTAGGTCGCCAGGATGGTTCCTTTTCCGCGGGGGAGTGATTTGTAACATGGTACGGCGCAGACAAGAACGCCTGCGAAAGAAGAAGACGAAGACGGTGGCTGTTGGCGCTCGCGCTTGCTCGGCTTGGAGCGCTGATCGCTTCAGCTGTGGCAATCTTTTAATAAACGCGTTACTGTCTCAACGTTAAACGCATACCATCAAGGTCTTTAAAATTGCGTATCTATGTATTTTCTGTTAAAGGAACACACCGCCTAATGCTTACCTAGTGATGTTGCGCCTCAGATATGCGCAATGTTTGCTTTTTGATCAACAATGTACACAAGTATGAACCTAGTCAGCCGTTCACGATGGCTGGCCCTTGGGCAAGTGGTTCAACTTTGGCCGAGTGGTTGAATCGAGGGACGTGCCGACAAACAGAAAGACAGACAGAAAGACAGACCAAAATTTCTGCGTTTAAGTTCCCCAAGAAAGACTATCGTCTTTAAAAAATGCCCCCACCTCCCCGAAGGGAATCGTGAGGAAATGCGAATGCATTTCTTGCATCGAGTGTACACGGCGTAGTAATTTTAATGGCGTAAAGCTGGACACATCGACGCGCTTATAGTGTACTAGAATAATTTAGACGCGCTCAAGTGTCTCCCTTTTGGGCGCCTCTTTCAACGAACGCTTCCTACGTGCGTTCGGAATCACCTCAGGGATGTTGCCACCGCCGTCAATGCAGCACAAACGCGTTTAGAACGCGCTGTTTTCAGGCTGTGCCAAGGCAGCACAAACGCTACAAACGCGTTTCAAACGCACTGCATTGAGGCGGTGGCGCAGGGAGGAGAGAGAGCGAACGGCGAGCGAAGGAGCGGCGAAGCACTGCACCTACCCTCTGCTACACTCTCTCCACACACGCGGGAGCTCCGCCGAGCTCCCGGGACTTTAGAGCTCCCGCGATACGAGCGCCCTCACACGCCAGAGCGCGCTCCTACTCTCCACTCACTCTCCGCTACTCTGCCCGCACCACCTGCTCCGGTTGCTAGGGGCGAGGATAAGCGCGCGCGCCCGCAGCTGTTGCTATGGGAGAGGGAGTGAGAGCGGAGAGGCGCGCGGACACCGACGCCTCACACAGCCCGACTAAGAAATGCATTCATAGTTGCAGTCGCGCAGGTCAATCCAGCTGAGCGAACTGTCCGCGCAATAGCCCCAATCAAAAAAGGTCGCGCCTTTCACCAGACCCTTAAGACTTCGTCGGTTAAATCCACAAAACAAAACGAAAGAAAAAACAAAGCTGCGCGTGTTGCCAGACCGATAACGGCACCCTCAGCTGAATCTGCTGTGTTAGACCACCAAAATCCGGACGCGAAAAATAGCTTGGCGATTTCCGTCCGCGAGGTCCGCGGACGCGGTACAGAGGGCACAAATCCGTCACGGGGGGTCACGTGATGCGCCGTCCGCCGCGTCGTGTGTGCGATCGCACCACAGCACGCCTGTCTCGCACCCAGGCTGCTGGCGAGCCAAGCGGATACTCTCGCACCCAGACGCCGGGCTGACCGGGGCTGCCAAGGCGCGCACGGGCTGCACCAACTAAAGAGGCCAAGCTGCAGTTCTGAGGCTTTAAAGTGCGAAAAAGTACCCGTTCACGCCGCTTCAGCGTATAAGAGCTCGTCTGGGCACTACTGCGTCGTCTTTGGATGCCAAAACAAGCTGTGCAACAAGAGGATATTAGCGTTGTCTGCGACGATTACGACGCACCACGGAAATAGTGCCGGTGCGGTGTTTTCAGCTTCGCCGCGAGTGGATAACTGTGATTCAAGCAAAAAAACTAGGAGCCGAGTGAAAATGCGCGAGTAAGTACACTATTTGCGTGTATTCTGCAGTGTGATACCCACCTATTTCATTTTGCGAACCTAATTTGCGTGACACGCAGCTGGGTTGAAGGCAGGCGTCAGCTTTGTGTGGGGGTGCACTTCATACCTTTGAGCGTTTCCTTTGACGAAAATCTAGTGCTAGGTAGTGCTTTCAAGCACAAGCAATCAGCATGCTTTGCCACTTTAAACGTAGTATTAAGCTTTAGTGCTTTTGATGGCATCCACGCCTTCGAAATTTCGTCTTCAAAAGGTAATAAATGGCACGGTGCTCCTCAACAGCTGGCTTCCATTTCAGTGTTTGATGTCCCCAAATTTATTTGGACACGAGGCATCCAGCTGCACATAATACATATATTGGTACGTAAGTAAACAGTACTCGCGCCAGTGTCCTTTACATCGCAGGCGTAGCTAACCGGCTTAACTAAGAGTAGCACAGTTTCGCTTGTAAAGCACCATCGTTACAAGAATAAAATAGCGCAGGTAGAGCTTCCAAAAGGGATCGCTGAACGATACTCTCTGATAGCACGCTTTTGTGAGCAAGACGCATTACTGTAAGAGCGCCCGCTAAACAAAAATTACGTTCCGCGAAACTACCCGTAAAGCGTACTCTAAATATTACGCGATGCATGCTGAAATGATGAGCTTTCACAAACCTTTGTGCATAACTTGTAATATGGGGCAACAAAACATCGTTTCACTCTTTCGCGAGCTGCACTGCAATTACGATTCACGCGTACTACAGCGAGAACGTTTTTTTTTACAAATATAACAGCGTACGTATCTGACGAGGTTGCTTCCGCAGCCCACTCAGCACGTACTGTATACATTGTGGACTTGCATGAGGAAGATGTTCTTGGTGTTCCAATAAAATCAGCGAAAATGTCCAGGCTAGAAAAGACGCGAAACACGCTCTCCGACGGGCTGAGTTTCGGAAGTTTCACGTTTGCTCTGTGTAGCGTCTGCTGGCGTGGCAGCCCGCGCGTGTTGTTTTGTCGCGTGTGCGATAGATGGCGCGACGCGCGATGCAAATATGGCGATGCGCATGGAATTCGCTGTGTTCTGGTCTATACACGTTAAGGAACCAGAGCACCCCACTATGGCATGCCACATAATCATATGGTGATTCTGGCAGTTAAAAACCTAAGCTATTAAAACATGTGACATCTGCAACTACCGCGACGCCTTCAGTGCAACGATAAACATTGCCATTGTTTTCAGTGCTTCGCCTTCGGGCAGATCTAGCGATTTGTAAACCGATTTGATGGTTAAAGTAAACCCAAGGAGGTTTACTTTAACCATGTTCCCTTGGGCCTCTGCTGTCCACAATTCCTACCAAGACGTGACGTGTAAATCTGACTGAATTAAACGTGTTTTTTTTTTTTAAATGGCTAAGTGGTTTGCTAATGGTAGTTAGTGATGGCTTACTATTGGATAATATCGGTGAATGCTCGCCTCTCGCGTAATGTTGACAATACGTTGGTTATCTGTTGGCTAGTGTCAGCTAATACGTATTCATTATCCTCCAGCACAGAGTCATTGCCTTCACAGCAATCGAATTGTCTACCAAAGTTCCTATGTACATTCTCTTCATAATTCGTCTTTCATATTTATGCCGTCAAGGGTGTATTCCTTTTTTATACTCAGCATGCGAACACGTTGATCACTGCTGCATTTCTTGAAGCTCTTCCGTTGCCTGCCTTTCACGAACAACAACAGCTCTCTTCCTCATCACTTCTTTGTTCGCTCATTTTCAGCGTTGTTTTCAATAATTTTTTTGCTTCCCTTCGCAACGGCATTCCAAGACAACGTTATAGGTTTCACCGCTGCTGACTCGTCCGTGAAATCCTTAGCATCCCTTCGTTTCTATATTTAGCAAAAAAACGCGTCTCCACCGCTTTCAATTCGTGTCCTCGAGCCAGTGCTTATCAGGAAGCACACGTTTCGTTTAATTCCCGCAGAGATGCTCTCCGAAATCTGCAAAATCGGTCTCTCGACTCACTTTTCCGGGCCTTGCCATGCGGTGCGCGCCCGCCTCCCTTTGTTTATCCAACAGGAGCGCAGGATTTTCGTTCGCTCGGATGGAAAAACAGAGACGACTTCACTTGCAGCGGCGTTCTTACGAACAGCTTTTGACAGTGGAAGACAAGCGGAAAGGATAGACAGGCAGAAATAAACGAAATAAAGACGTCTCTGTGCGTAGACGAGCCATTAGATGCGGCAGCGTCAGGTTACGGACGAAAATGTTTGCGCTCAGTCTACTCGAACGGTTTAGAGCGGGGATTACGCTTCGGATTCGGGAGCGCGCAGGTCCGAGAAGAAAGGCAACAACAAAAATTATGAGAAACGCTTTTAACACGGCTCCCCGTATTCAAAGAAAATGCTACGCTGTAGAACAGAAGGCTGACACCGATTCGATTGTTTTTTGTCGTTTGCTGACGCCGCACTGGTACCCGCAGAGGCTTTGCTTGTTGCTTCTCGCGTTCGGCGTACCCTGGATGTAAACAAGAATCGCGTACCGCGAGGCGATTGCTCTGTCTTTGTGGACCAGTGCGTTTCGAATGAGGGCGAATATGGCTGCGCTGCAAATCGGCGTCTCTGTGAATGACGGGCTCGTGGGGTAAACAGGTGAGAGCGTGTAGCGCAGGGGCCCAAAAGCATTTTCGAATCAGTGGGCGAAATGTAAAACAAAAGTGTTCCTACGGAACGCTCACCAGTGCGGGACGTCGCACCGGCTGTAAGCAAGATGTTTCACTTGTGTATCGCTACAGTGAAATATATATAGAAGCATCGCTCGCTACTCCACTTTATTCTGAAAATGAGAGCGAGAACGTGTCTCTCCTGTGAGAGACAAGTTGGTAGTCATCCCCTACCATTTTCCTTTACCTAAGTTATGCTTCACTTCTATCAAAAATATGGAGAGCGGCGAAGCATGTAGGGAAGGGTTTTCGATCAATTCTTCCTTTTTTTACCATATAATTTTTTTAATGCGAAGCATTTTTTAGCGAACCCAAGGCACTTTGAGCGTTTCAATACATCTATCTATCTATCTATCTATCTATCTATCTATCTATCTATCTATCTATCTATCTATCTATCTATCTATCTATCTATCTATCTATCTGCCTGTCTCTACGTCTGGGTGCAGTTGTTATCGCCTCCTTAACTTGGTGTATAGACCAAAAGTGGCATGGGAGGGTACGAGGATTTGATGAGCATAACTGTCTGGTTCTGACATGAATACCCTTTCGTCTAGACATGTGTGGCGCATACTTTTAAAGACGATAGTCTTTCTTGGGGAACTTAAACGCAGAAATTTTGGTCTGTCTTTCTGTCTGTCCTTCTGTCTGTCTTTCTGTTTGTCGGCACGTCCCTCGATTCAGCCACTCGGCCAAAGTTGAACCACTTGCCCAAGGGCCAGCCATCGTGAACGGCTGACTAGGTTCATACTTGTGTACATTGTTGATCAAAAAGCAAACATTACGCATATCTGAGGCGCAACATCACTAGGTAAGTATTAGGCGGTGTGTTCCTTTAACAGAAAATACATAGATACGCAATTTTAAAGACCTTGATGGTATGCGTTTAACGTTGAGACAGTAACGCGTTTATTAAAAGATTGCCGCAGCTGAAGTGATCAGCGGTCCAAGCCGAGCAAGCGCGAGCGCCAACAACAACCGTCTTCGTCTTCTTCTTTCGCAGGCGTTCTTGTCTGCGCCCTACCATGTTACAAATCACTACCCCGCGGAAAAGGAGCCATCCTGGCGACCTAAGGAACAGGTACAACTGGTGGGTCATAATGCGGCTTCAGTCGATCGACGTGAACAGTCTCCCGGCCGCGACGACGGCGGTCCGTAGATGATTGAACAGGCTCAATTATATAGTTAACTGGGGATGCTTGACGTAGGACGCGGTAGGGGCCTTCGTACTTAGGCAGTAGCTTTGTGGAAAGGCCAGGAGCGGAGGAGGTAACGCGAAGCCACACCAACGTTCCAGGCGAATACGACTGAGGAGGCAGGTTTTCGTCGTGACGGTCCTTCTGGCCCTACTCGCCCTACGATGTTACAACCCTAGTTTCTTAAGGTGCGCTGAAAATGCGACTGCGCTTAAACTTGTCTTCCTCCGTGCCCTCTGCACAAGCTCATGTTGTGTTTCGGTTTCGGTTCAGTATTGCATTGTACGAATGACAGGGGGCGCCGCTCTGGCATTCCTGTTTTACCCAGGCGACGTGGAAGTAAGAGAGTTTGTGGAGAGTACTCGCTGAGTGCGGACGTTTCTTCTCCTTCGGCGCATCGCGCCAAACAGCGTGTTCGGGCTGGCCGGTGTCCCCACCGGTCGCGTTGGTCACCGCCGGTCTTCGCCTGCCGCTGCGCCGGGACTACCAGCCCGCGACACAGCACTCGTGTTTCCCGACGTATTGCCAGATGGCGTCCATATCTCACGCAGCGCCTCTTCTATCGTCTTTAGACGACATTTGCAGCGAAGCACGCAGATACGCGGCCAATTTTCACTTGTTTAACACGGGCCGCGGTATACGGATATGCGCCACAGGTGATTGACAGCTTATATCTACCCAAAAACGGCGAAGAAGAAGAAGAAGAAGAAGAAACATTTATTCATGTCATGGCTTGTAGTGGTTAGGGTGGGGGGTGCCCCTCTTCCAGGGCCCCACTGGCTACAGCGGTTCGCCGGGCCTGGTCAAGGGTCGCCAGTTGGCTTCCCATTTCCAGTTCCGCGAGCCGCGCCTCCCACGACCAATTCAGGGAATCGTTGTTACACAGAGGCGAGATGGCAGCCTCCGGACGTTGTGTACACTGATATGTTATGTGTTCCAATGTCGGTGTTGCATCGCACCACGGACATTTGTTGCTGTATGTGTGAGGGTACATTCTGTGTAACCTGTGTAAATGTGGGTACGTGTTTGTTTGGAGGCGACGCCAGTCCCGTGCTTGTCTCCTGTTTAGGTTAGGATGAGGTGGAGCTTTAGTTCGCCTACCTAGCCTACCTAGTCTTTGAAATTCGAGGATTTCTCTTGGCGCGCCAGCTGTCGAAGTGTCCTCCCGGGTGATGTGGTCCGCGGCTCGGCCTGTCATGCCTCGAGCCAAACGGTCCACCCGTTCGTTCCCCTCAACTCCTGAGTGCGCCGGGCACCAAGTCACACCATGATCCATTGTGAGAGCCGTCCCCAGTATGCGTCATACGCAGTCCGGTAAGACCCCGCCAAGGAAAAGACGGCAGGCGTCCTGTGAGTCCGTCAGAACAAATGCCGATTCGCCCCTGGCCTCCGCTGCGCGTATGGCCAAGGCTATGGCCGCGGCTTCGGCCGTTGCAATTGATCTCGTGCGAATGGACACTGCAGTGGTTGTTCGCCCTTGGTTAGTCACAACTGCAGCGCCAGCGGGGACCATATTTGCGCTTCGATGGTAGGGACTCGCGTCTGTAAAGTACGTATTAGGATCGTCCCGCCGCTTTTGTCGCGTCTCCGTGTCGCGTGATGGATTGGGTGCATGTGACGGGGGATCGGGGCCCAAAAACGGCGAGAACAGACATTGGTAATCCAAATGCGAGAGCGTTAAGAAAAACCGACATCGGCAGCTTGGACCTACAAATGCAAAGAATATAAAATCAAGATCCCAGCAGGAATTGAACCCAAGCATTCTACGTGGCAGTCAGATATTCTACTACAGAGCCACGCCAGGTCTAGAAGCTGCTTTAAAAAAACACCTTATCCAGGCGTAATGTCGCTGCGACGTCAACTGTGGTTGTTGTGCTGGCTATATAACTTTATAACAAAGCAATAAACACTACATATGTACTCCTATACGATACAGGCGTCATGTCAGGTTAGCGTGTGTAGTTACAGTGTTGGCTCCGCTTTTGTAGCAGTCTAATAAACATTGCATTTGTATTCATATGATTCAGCAAGCTATATTCAAGCGCTGCTAGACCCTGGAGAAATACGCTAATGAAAGTTAGGTATGATATCCACATTGTCGCAACGGAAAGTGCACTTCGTTGCGATAATACTGATGTATGTGCTCTAACGTGAGTGCTGACGTTTCATCAGACCACAAGTTACCCCTTAAACGCCAGCGCTGTTGACGTGCCTGGTAAGCCCACGATGTGCACATAGCTACTACTCTTACAGGAACACGCCGATCCACGTCGTAACGCTTGGCTCAAAGTAAAAAAATTGGCAGATCCCACGTACCGTGGTAGTCGATGTTATGCGAAGCATGCGGCGGGAAAGTGACTGTGGCGTAATTTTTTTTACTGAGCAAAACGTTTTTAATGATTTTTAAAAATCTAACGATTTTTATCAATTTTATACGCACACATATACGTTGAAGAGCCGCATATGTGTTATATAACCAGTTGTTTACAGTTGGGTAACGCTGCCAACGGCAACTTGGGTATTACCAACACCAGAAGTGGTAAGCTGATATGTAGTGCTTACAATTGTCCGTTATGATGGAGAACGCACGCACGTTTCACGAACCCGTGTGCATGTGTGGAAGATGTTCTTGACAGTTCTTGAACAGGGTCATCGTCACCGTGGTTAGTGAGCACCAGCAGCTAGTCATGACTTGTTATTAGATTCGGTCGTGATCGCGGTGACAAGAGGTCCGTGTGTTGTGAAGTATTAGGTATTGTACAGCTGCTGGAAATTGTGGATGCCTCGGTCATTTCGTCAACAAACTGTCGGTCGATATGACGGAACCTGAAGTCACCGTTCGCGTTGGTGAGGTATAAGTTACCAATGGCTGTTAAGGCTGGTAGGCCTGGATAGTGCTAGGTATACCATCATCAGTGGATGGCGCTTGTCGTATTCGTAGACTATCTGGGCGTATGCGGCCTACGTGGCCTAGTCTACAAAGCGTCTGTCAGTCAATCTGGCATCGTTCTCGGTCAGCATGAGGCAGCATCGCCCAGCCTCGTAAGAAATGAAGATGACACTGCGTCATTCTGGCGGACTAAGTGCACTTTACGGTGCGATGATGGCAACATCATACGTAACTATCGTTGCTGTATTCCCCCGGGATCGACCAATGCTTCAATATCGCTTGCTGAATCATAGGAATACGAACGCAATGTTTATTAGACTACTATAAAAGCGGATCCAACACTGGAACCGCAGACGTTACTCTGATATGACGCCTGTATCGCAGGAGTACACATCGTGGGAGTATCATGTAGTGTTTATTGCTTTCTTGCAAAATTAGATAGCCAGCACTACAACCACAATTGACTTTGCACCGACATTACGCCTGCGTAGGCTGTTTTTCCAAACCAGTTGATAGACTAGGCGTGGCTCTGTGGTAGAATACCTGATTGCCACGCAGAATGCTTGGGTTCGATTCCTGCTGGGATCTTAATTTTCATTCTTTACATTCGTCGGGTCAACGCTGCCGATGTCGGTTTTTCTTAACGCTCTCGCATTTAAGTTACCAATGTCTGTTCTCGCCGTTCCTGGGTAGATATAAACTGTCAATCACCTGTGGCGCATACCCGTACAGCGGGGCCCGTGGTAAACAGGTATGTGCCACACGTGTCTAGTGGAAAGGGTTTGACGACGTACGCGACAGGATTTTCACGTTATTCATGTCATGACCCGACAGCCATATTCGTCAAATGCTCTTACCCTCCCATGCCAATTTTGGTCTACACCAGGTTAAGGAGGCGATCATGAGAGCACTCAGACGTAGGCGGCTAGATAGATAGATAGATAGATAGATAGATATGTAGATAGAAACGCTCAAAGTGCCAAAGGTTCGCTAAGAAATGCTTCGCATTAAAAAAAAAAAAAACTGGCTGATCCCTCCGTCATAGGAGTCGGTATAACACGTTAAGTAAAGCGTATCTTCACAAAAGTAGTGCTTTTTGTGCAGTGATATATGAGAGCTTGCACATTGTCTATTCGTGTTTAGCAGCTATAGCACCGTTTGACGTGGATGCACCCATGTTGACGGCATGTCTCTATCGCGACGACTAACGCCCACGATCATGATTAAACCGTTGTGGTAGCTGAAGTTATGAACATATATTTGGACAGCGAATCGTGAATCCCGAGTAAAGATGACATCAACAAGCTCATAATCAGCACTGGTACCCGATATGCATTTCTTTAATACGTCGTCAATTAAAGAGAAAAACGGCACGGTGTGCGCTTTCTAGTAATGGATAGCCGACGCCTGTGCTCATGCATACACTACCACACTGCGCTTCAGCGACATGAGAGGCAGAGGTTCGTAGCTTGAGCCGCAAACGCGTGAGTCCCGCTGGTCTCTGTCTCGCTCCACCAAGGCACGACACTCGCCCGTCGAAATCGTGTCCTTTCGGCAACGCGTATTGCGGCAGTTTTGTTCGTTAGTCGGTGCTCTCGCAATTGAATCAGTAGGCGGCGAATAGATCCCGTTGGTGCATGTGGAAGCCGCACTACTCCTATGAGCCGGCGCACGCTAACACGATGCGAAAGGCAGAGAACGTAACAGCGTCTAGGATGCCTCAGCGACGCCAGCGCGGCCAGTGTCCCTTGCTGGTACCGAGACGCTTTAACCATGACCTCCGAGATGGCGCGAAATCTCGGAGTAAGCGCTAGTAAGTGTCGATCGCGACGCATTACTTCTTTTCATCTCTCACAGACGGCGGCACCACCCCGCTCCGCCCCGCCCACCTACATCGCCAACAGAGAGCACCGTGCGAGAGAGAATGTGCGAAAGGCGATGCGCAAAGCGCCGACCACGCCATCTGCCGCCATGGCTCGGAAGCGCTCGCGGGTCCCGGCGAACAGCGTTTCAGCGAGCGTCTACGCGAGTGCACGGATGGATGTGTTTTAAATGCGAAGCATTTCTTAGCGAACTTCTGCGACTTTGAGCGTATCTATCTATCTATCTATCTATCTATCTATCTATCTATCTATCTATCTATCTATCTATCTATCTATCTATCTATCTATCTATCTATCTATCTATCTATCTATCTATCTAGCCGCCTACGACTTTGTGCTCTCCTGGCCGTTTCGTTAATCGGATGTATACCAAAATTGCTGTGTCATAACATGGCCTTATTACGAACATAAATGATAGGTCATATCATGAAAAACATGACACGCATGTCATGAACAGCATGATTTACATTCCGCGGCCTTTGGGCTCCCTGGCCGTTCCGTTAATCGGATGTGTACCAAAATTGATGTGTCATAACATAGCCTTATCACGAACATAAATGACAGGTCATATCACGAAAATCATGACACGCATGTCATGAACAGCATGATTTACATTCCACGGCATTTCGGCTCTTGCGACTGTTCCGTTAATTTCATATATACCAAAATTGGTATGGCGTGACAAGAGTTCATGACGAACATAATGACAGGTCCTAACATGCAAATCATGACGCGCATGTCATGTGCAGCATGATTTACATGACATGGTCTCGGGGCGCTCGCGGCCGTTTAAATGAAGGGATACATACGAAAACTGGTATGACGAGACATTTCTGTATGACGAACGTAAGTGAGACGTGGTAACATGAAAATCATGATATGCATGTCATGTATGACATGATTTACATGCCACGCTCATGGCGCACTCGCGGCCGTTTCGCTAGATTGATATATACCAAAATTGGTATTGTGCGATGTGACTTTATGAAGAACATGAATAACAGGTGGTAGCACGAAAACCATGACATCCATGACGTGTATGTCATGATTTACATGCCACGCTCATGGTGCATTCGCGTCCATTTCGCTTGCGTGATATACACCAAAATTGGTGTTACGCGACACGACTGTATGACGAACGTAAGTGAGACGTGGTAACATGAAAATCATGACATGCAAGTCATGTACGACCTGATTTACATGCCACGCTCATGATGCGCTAGCGGCAGCTTCAGTAGATTGATATACACCAAAATTGGTATTGCGCGATGTGACTGTATGAAGAACATGAGTGACAGTTGGTAAGATGAAAACCATGACATGCATGTCATGTATGTCATAATTTAATTGCCACGATCATGATGCATTCGCGGCCGCTTCGCTAGCTCGATGTACACCAAAATTGCTATTGCGCGAAGCGACTGTACGACGACGGTAAATGAGACGTGGTAACATGAAAATCATTACATGCATGACATGCACGACATGATTTACATGTCATGCTCATGACGCACTTGTGCCGTTTCGCTTGCTTGACACACCAAAATTGGTATTGCGCGACGCGACTGCATGGCGAACGTAAATGAGAGGTGGTAACATGGAAATCATGACATGCAGCTTATGTATGTCATGATTTACATGCCGCGCTCATTGTGCATTCCCGGCAATTTCGCTAGTTGGTATACACCAAAATTGGTATTGCGCGACGCCACTGTATGACGAACGTAAATGAAAGGTGGTAACATGATAATCATGACATGCATGAAATGTACGTCATGATTTACATGCCTTGCTCATGGCGCACTCGTGGCCGTTTCGCTAGATTGATATGCACCAAAATTGGTATTGCGCGATGTGACTGTATGAAGAACATGAATAACAGGTGGTACCATGAAAACTGTGACATGCATGTCATGTATGTCATGACTTACATGCCACGCTCATGGTGCATTCGCGGCCGTTTCGATAGCTTGATATACACCAAAACTGGTATTGCGCGATGTGACTCTATGATGAACATTACTGACAGGTGGTAACATGAAAAACCATAATATTCATGTCGTGTATGGCATGATTTACATGCTCTACTCATGGTGCACTCGCGGCCATTTCGCTCCTTTGATGTACACCAAAATTGGTATTGCGCGATGTGACTGTATGACGAACATAAATGAGAGGTCTTAACATGCGAATCATGTTATGCATGTCATGTACGGTATGATTTACATGCCACCGTCATGGTGCGCTTCCGGCCGTTTTGTTAACGTGATATATACCAAAATTGGTATGGCATGACACGAGTGCGTGATGAACATAAACGACAGGTCATGCATTTATATACCAGAATATGCGTTTCATTGACATGGTGTACACTAGATTGTGCATGCATGCGTGCATGGCAAACATGCGATATATGGTGGACTAGATGCCATGGTATGAATGATTTCATTTGGCTCAAAGACAAACGAGGAAATGTATGCAGCTCTTTGCTGGCTGCTTCGCATTACATCGATTCCCACAGTACGTGGGATCTGCCGAATTTTTTTTCAACGTGATTTAAAGACTCTCTCGGGCTTCAGCGATGTCGAAAAATGACTGCTGCGTTGTCGGCTGCTCAAACACATACAAAAACTCGCCAGGAACGCACTTCTACATGTTTCCGGTGCTATTTCATGAGCGAGAGCGACGGCGACGGTGGATTGCGGCTGTCCGACGCAAAAGGTAAGCAATCGCGCTTTGTTTAGGCAGTGTTAGAACGATTACCGTGTTTTTATTTCTCCATTTATGTCGCTACGTCTTCAGCGAACGCTACTACGTTTACATTTGGTCGCCTCGCCTGCATTGTAGACGCTACAATGCATATGAGGTTGTTATCGCTGATAAGACGCGATGCATAGGCTCTCTTGAAAAACGAATGGCGCGAAGCGCTATGCCAGAGAATGTGGGGCAGGTGGCGGCTACTTTACAAAAGCGCCGTGGAATCACACGTGTGCTGCACGAAATGGGCTGCATTCTACCTAATGATGGCACTGGAATGCGATCACCGGTGCAGAATGTTCGCTGTGCGCTCGCCTCAACTGTATGCATATTGGCTGTAAAACATGGCACCTGTTCGCACTGAAGGCTTTTGACAGGACATTCAACCGATTCAACCTCCCTTTGAATGCCTCGTAACATGACTTCATGCTAATAAAAAACACCCTTGATGTATCCCACTAATACTCATTCGCTTTACACAAGTTGTGTTATGAGTGGGGCCATAGGCGTGCTCACGGGGCGTGGGGGCTTTCCTATTTGCCTAAGAGGGGGGGGGGGGGGCGCAAAATCTGCCCCTTCTGCCCCATCTGTCTGTCTGGCGCGGCTAAGACGCCACTCCTCCTGAAGGCGCACGCCAGAGGAAGCCTCATCCATCAGAGAAACCGACATTTTGTGCCAGAACTGTTTCAACCGCTTCAAACAGATCGCCGTAGAGTCTCTGGATGCATCTCATTCTGCCGAAAATTTTGTTGCCGAACAAATTGCTGTCGAAGAGCTACACGTATTCGTGAAGACAACAAGATATATTTTTGTCAGCGAAATTACAGGGGGTCGACGGACGTGCACCGACGTTCTTCTCTGAAGACACCCAGCAAATACGTAGCCAAGCTGCTATGACAAGCTAGGTGACCACCAGCTCCGCAGTGACTCAGTCCCGCGCCACTAGCGCAAGCTGCCGAGATATTTTTTCGCAAGTTTATCGTGCTGGTTTCAAAGTTTTACCAACGCTGACCATTCGCGTGGCCGCACCCGTGAAATCCATGCGCCGGCGCGACAGCGCTCCCTCAAAATCTACTATATAAACACATGGCACGTAAACGAAGCTACTGTGTCGAGAAAAAACGTTGGTTCATGCGTCAACGCATGCAGGCATTAGTGATCGGGACGTTGTAAAGAAAGCGGTGTACTTACGATGAGCTCCACTTCGTAAGGAAGCTTGTTGACGCTTGTCTGTGGCAAACACTTGGCGCGTATAGTGACATTGTCGTCCCACACAGCTGTTACATCGGACACATGTCCACTATTATAAAGCGCGGCTCCTTTGCGCACACTATCGCCGCAAAAGTAATTATCAGGGACGCACACAAGCGGCAAATCGCACGCGCGCACTTCCGTCATGCTTGCAGTGAAAGGAGGCGTCCGCTACGCGACCCGTGTGCGGTTCCAACGGCCGCCGCTACGCGGCTTTCAGTAGCGCCCCTATAGGCGCTGCGCATCGCGAATAAAGCGCGTTCGTGAGGTGTCCACCATCTGCCAAGGTAGCTTAGTCAATAACGAAAAAAATAAGCCAAGGTAGCTTAGTCGGTTGAGCGTCTGGCGCTTACCGTCGCGGTCGCAAGGTCGTGGGTTCGATTCCCTGTGGCGGATCTTGTTTGTTTTTTTTTCTCACCGTTGGCGTGCATTTTATCAACGCCATATCCGTAACGGATGTGCTTGGTGGACCCCGGCATAAAACGTGTTTAAAAAATGCAGCATAGATAATTACTCATCGACTGCTTCGCATGACACCGATTCCCACAAGGCGTGGGATCTGCCGAATTTTTTTGCTTTATTTCGTTCTAAGTGTTTAATCAAGGTGGGTGAATAAATATCATAGTATTAATAATCACAACGAAAAGTAACCATCTAAATGGGATTCAAAAGTTGTAAAATGGAGATTTTTAAAATCATCTCTTAGAAGCCCGACATGATGACGATGATGATTATCATCGTCATCATATCAGAGTACGCCACATCCCCTTAACGCCTGCATAAGGGTGCGTCATTACAAAACAAAGAGTATTAAGGCCTTATGATCGAAATGGTTTAGCCACGCGCACTCCATAACAGTGTCCTTCACGAAGAAAACGTGCGCCGGTTTTTGCAATACGTGTGCCACAAAGGTCAGAACGGATGTTGGATTCCTTTGTGTACGCCATTAAGTTTCCGTGTACGGAAGCGATCGCACAGAAGCAACGAAAACGGACACATCGTGCGTATTTTTGTCTCCGTTACTTCAATGTATTGCAAGAGCAAAGACAGACACGTGGTCTTCCTTTCCTGATCAGAACAAAGCTCCTGCCGACCTGATACAAAAATAGCGCTGCTTCTATCGATCAAGCCAGTTTGATGTACCATGTCGTGTTTATAAACGCCAACGAAGCGGCCATTCAAGAAAGCGTTAGAGGTCAGGGTAACAGCCGAAATGTATATCCACGTCGCATGGCTCTCAATAAACGCATGAATGAAAGGAAAGACTGAAAGAACAGTCGAGTCGAGTCAAGAGATGCGTTGCCGGGGAAGTTAGTATAATAGAAGAAGCAGATTATCAAAGAGCAGAGTATTTCAAACAGGAAGTAGCTTTCAAAGTAGTTTTCGGGCACGTCATTGTACTATTTCGAGATAGGAGCCATTGTGTCTCGTATAATAAAAAATAGATAGCAGCAGTGAACCTATGCGAACTGAGTGGGCGCAAGAAAGAATGTAGCATTGCCTTCCGCCGCATGTCCTTTTCAGTTACTTTGCAGGTAATTGTGTATGCGACCTCTTTCCGACACGTGGGAAGCTGCGATCTCCAAGCCGGACTTGGTCTATCGGCGCCAAATCGTCGCCCAGGCCCGGTAGGTAATCCAGGCCGTGGGCATACAGTTAATATACTGACTCTAGAGGAAAAGCTGGGCCGCAAGACCTATAACCACAAGAACGCTGACATCTTGGAACGTTGTCATTCTTGCCATCACATATCAATCCTAAAGAAGCATCTGCACAATTAAAAACTTGCGGACATTGTTTTGTGTTTATTTTGGATACTTCTACGAAAGAATACGACGGCTATTTATGAAATTTACTGCGCGCGGCAAGGAGCGTTTGCAGGCTGGTTAACTAGATGGCACCACCATATCAACACTCGCGAGTACGCGAGTGTGTGCTTGCGGCCGAATACGCCGGTTTGCGCGTCGTGTTGAAGCCCCTGAAACTTCGTTCGCGACGTGTATCTCGTAGTTGTCATAGTGTCCCGTTGGGTCCGTTGTGTGCGTTTTCTGTCGCCGCATACCACTCGACTTCATGTGACAGCCCTTTTTTCTTTCGAGCTGAAAACTTCAGTGCATCAGTGCATCAGTGCATACCAGGACGGACGGCAAAGAAGAGATGAGACAAGCCCTGAAAGTTATGTACGAACTAGTCGCAACCGATTTTTTTAATACTTTTTAACGGCGATAAAGCTTCGTGGGTCGTGTAACTTTAGTTTCAATTGAAGCTTTCGGGAGATGTCTCACTCACAATCGCCGCTGCATGCAGCAATCGACATTTTTCTGCTTTACGGCTCTCTGCGCTGAAGTACGGCAGCAATGAGCTGAAAAAGAACGTGGATACAGGTGTCTTGCCATTGCAAGTCGAATCAGCGCGCGACCACAGCCTACGGACTTCGCTTCGAGCTGCGAATCTGTAGAGTGACCTTTGTGCCAGCGAACGGAGAAACTTTGGGAGTGCCTAGTAAAAACCATGCACAAACAGGTGGAAATTTTAATTGTTATCAACCGGACCAGCTGCACAGACAACCGTACACTAACACACGGCTTCACGCATCAAAACACAGCTGATGTTCTCTGAACAGCGCGTAGCTGGCTTAGGTTGGTAGATTAAAACTGATTACTACCGTCAAATATAGCGAGCGTCTCAGGGTCTGGCAACGCTGGCAACGATTGTTTTGTTCCATCATGGCGGAACCCATGCAGTTATAGGTTTCAATGCATGGGCCCTATGGGGAGCTTTTCCTCTAGAGTCAGTATATTAACTCTATGGCCGTGGGTGTTCATGGAATAAGAGAACCCTTCAGCCCGAGTCACAAGTCACTGTTTCAATAAAAGTTTGTTTCGTTCATTCATCCTGTTTGACATTTACAGCGCATGGTTCCAAGGAAACGGTCACGGACATTGAGCTCTACGTAAATTGTATGCACCCGTGCGCTCAATGTCCATAGCTTCATTTCCCCTCCCTAAATAATATATTTTTACATACTGCAACTTTGCTGAATGCACTACCATGTTTGATGTGCAGCGTTATTTCGCTCAAGGGTATATAAGCAGACATGTTATTTTTCTCTACAAAGGCAGTAGCTGACTAATGAATTTATTGAAATGGTGTACGCTCTTTTGTCAGGTGATCTTGTTAACGTTATTTTTGAAACCAGGCTATGCGTGATTGCGCAACAAGATGAATATTTCATTACTCTGTAAATAACGAAGACTCATTGTAAGCTATATTCAAAGCATTTAATTCATTCATTCATTCATTCATTCATTCATTCATTCATTCTTCGCACCTAAGATGCGCCTGTGCTTAGCTGACTCACCGGATGATATTTGGAAAATGTCGACTCAAGTGCTGCTCAGCTTAAAAGACGATAGTGTCCCTTCTTCGCCCTATTGTGAAACGTTAGTTTCGAATGCGGGACTCCTCGTTCTACGGCACAATTTGCTGCGGCTCTGTTTTATTTCCGTTTCAAGCTTGCCCTTTTAGGTCGACCTCCCACTGTTGAGTAAGAAACAAAGTTTCGCTGACTTCTAAAAAAAGCTATGTAAACACTAAAAATATAACAGTGGTCACGGTACATCTACAAAAGGCCTTTGTGGCGGCGACTGAGTGCCCTTTGTGCCCACGTGGCTTCCTGAAAGAAAAGCTCGTTCCAGCGAAACTCTGACAACACGCGCCGTTTGAGGTCCAAAAAGAGTCTTTGTCCTTGCTATTGTTCACTTCGTTTTGGGAAATGGGGCTCATATGAGAGCGATTCACATGTTCATATTGAGCTAAAAGCTTTCAGGACAAGGATTTAGACAAAACACTTTAGCAAATCTTAGACTCCCTCAATGCGCGTATAGTTCAATTCTTCTCGTCAACTTTCTGTTTGGCAAGGTTAACGTAATCTCAACTTTAACATGACCTTCCGGACGATCCGTTGCAATTTTCGAAAGCTTTTTTTTTTCTAAGGCATTCACCTAACTGGGATAATCAGTGTATGTAGACAGAGAGAGAGAGAGAGAGAGAAGAGAAAAGGCGGAGAGGTTAACAAAGCACGTTCTCGGTTGGCTACCCTATAGATCAACTTCGGAGGTGCGTCACGCACCGCGTGTTTCTTCAAATGGCCTGAAATTCAGTGTGCACATTCGTGCAGGCTTCCCGAGTGGACAACTAGCGGTCATTTAGCTTCATTGTGCTACGTATTGCTGCAGAGGATCACTTTGTTGGCGACTTTACCATGTTCGATGATCGTTTGACGTGCCGCGTTCCAGGACCAACGTCAAGAATATTTTTTTATTCGCTCGAAACGAATACAACGAAGAAACAAACTGTACATACATTTCGGACCTAATAGTTGATCCTTTTCATGCAAGGATTGAAGCTGACTGATTGCGGAATGATTAGATATTTAATTACACGTTAATTAACATTAATTATTCAAACTCACACAAAACAACACATTCCTTCATTTTATTTTTTGTAATGTAATACTGAGTGCCTTGGGATCATTCTGTGCCAATTTGACGCATTTGCAGACAGTACATCATAATTCGTGACTGAAGGAGCTAGAAGTTAAGAGAGGAAATGACGAATAATAGGTAAGACCGCAATGAAAAAAGATAGCTAGAAAAAATTCAAATGGACACTGTGTGAACACAGAGAAGACGTACATACGCTAGGAGTTCGTGAAGACCAGTCGACTTCAGCAATCTCAATAGGACCTTGGGAATGTCAGAAAGCGCAGGTCAAGGCCCCAAGATCTTGTTTTTCGAAATTCCTCTTCCGTCAAGGTGATGGAGTTTAGCTTCTAGAGCATGTCTTGAGTTTGGTGCGAGGGGAAGTGGCACGGAGTGTGTTCAGTCGTCTCCTCACAGCCGCAACAGTCATGAAAAGAATATGCATTCGCACATGCTACATCAAACCGCATCCGACACAGCAAAGTTGTTTCTCGACGGGACAGTCCGGACGGCAAACGAAGTCGCAAATTAGAGTCGGTATAATAAAACGGGAGTTAGGGAAACCTTCGTGTATTTCGTGTGTTAAATACACGACGTTTCGTGCATCTTACGAAACATCGTGCGTGATGTGGCGAGTAAGTGATTGAAGTTGCCGCGCCCGCATCAGTTCTAGAGACTGGTATGTACATCCATTGATCTTGTTGATGTGCCGAGCCTGCAGCTCCAGTGGCTCTGTCGCTGCCGAAAATTCCTCAATGGCTCGGCAACCACAAAAATATAATACCGTGTCCCTTCTCGAGCACTTTGCGGTAATCCGTGCCTTACTTCGTGCAACAGCTGCTCGTGTAATCCATTACGTAAGGCCAGATGTAGTGTCTTTAAGGCTGACTTAGAGTCGCAAAAGTTGGCGCACTTGATTAGGTGGCTGGAGTACGTAATTGACTTCACTTCGAAGCTCTGCGAGTTCTTCTGCGAGTTCTTCTGTAGACGTCGTAATGTGAACAGAAAGGGATGCATGCATCTCCTTAGACTTACTTCCCCTTTTTACTATCCTGTTTTACTGTTTTACTTTCTTACTACCCCTTTTTCTTTCCGTGACAGCATTTTTTTTTTGCTATTTCGCATAGAAGGTCCCTAAACAAGCTCTGAAAATACAAAGACCAAGCGCGTCATCGTCTCCTGGCATTTTCTGTCTTTTCAGCATTATTCGTGACGTCAGCACTATGTTCACGAGACGCAAGGAGGGCTGCCTATGGTTTTGTATGAAACGTTTAGGCGTTTCATCAGCCCTTTTAAAACCCTATCCCGCTATTGAGTGTCCCTATGACGTCATACGCTCACGCGATAGCGCGAACAACATAGTTGTTTCGCGACGGGAGAGTCCATGATGCATATGAAATCGCAAATTAGGCTCGAGAGAACATACACGTGGAGTTGGAAAAATCCCTTGTGTTCCAATGTAAAAGTGTGATTTGGTGAGCAAGTGTTTTAAGTTGCCCCACGACATCCAACTTTAGAGCCCTTCCAGGAAATTGCCACGGTCCATCCATCCTTTTGATATACCAACACCGCTGATGGCACGCGTTGTCAAGCTAGGTAAAACCCCGAGTCGCCCAAGAGTAGCGTTCACAAGAACGCTTTATACCAGCGGTCTGCAACATTTTGAGGCGGAGGGCCGATTTGCAAGAAGCCGACACGGCGGGGGCAGGACGGAAAATCGCAGAAGGAGGAGGGAGGGAGGCGGGGAGGGAGGGGCGAGGGATTTTGCAGGCAAAGAGAGAAAATTCGGGGAATTGACAGTAGTGTACAAACCCGGAACATAAATTATGTTTATTTGCGGCACGCATATCATAAGGTTGCAATTTACAAGCATAGGTTTAGTGGAAAAAAAAGAAAAATCTCTTTCAATGCGACTTTTGGTGCCGAACATTCTTAACCAACTCGCAAATATCTGCCTCAAGGCTGCTCACCGACAGACCCAGAAAGTCGTGGAGGGGTTCATCGGTAAATCGGGAACGCAAGTTTGATTTGATCAACTTGATTTTCGAGAAAGTCTGTTCGCAGACGTATGTACTGCCGAACACTGTAATGATGGCTGCTGTTAGTTTTTTCAAACTCGTATCTGAGGCCAGCGTAAAAATTCACAGTATCCTCCTGTCTAGCCCGTTCGAGGTCGAAACTGCTATGTCAGTCCTCAGACAGAAAGTGACAATTGGTGGGGGGGGGGGGGGGGGGGAGAGATGTCATCGGACGTCATGCCGGGGGCCGCATAATACCGCCCGCAGGCCGCAGGTTGCCGTCCCCTGTCCCTGTTTGAGACTATATGTTTGTTGGCATGGCATAATCCTAACCAATCGTAACGCTAGACATGTACTGAAGCCGGCCATCCGAAAGCAAAAATAAAAAAGCATTTATGGATGAACGCGAGTTCGACCTCGGCTGTGATCTTCATAACGCTTTCGCTCTAACAAAAATTTCTTGCCGTAAAGGTCTTCTCTTTCAGGGGCACGAACAATAGGCGCGCGGTACAAAGAAAAATGCTTTGGAAGGACGATTCTACCTCGCGCGAGTCAATATAGGAGCCCCACGAAAGAACAAAGGCGGGGGCTTTCAAAGAAGCGAAACTGCGAGCTTATTGAGTTTGTGATACGCGACAAACGGCTCGGGACGATCCGTCGTATGCGTATAATTGCGTTGCGGAATATATATACGAAGCCAATCCAGCAGCTCGAACACGTAACCGAGTCGGACATGGAAGAAAACACATATGCGACGGAGATTTCGAGGTTTCGGGTGATTGTATCAAAGGCCTTTGTCGAAAGCGGAGCCGAGTATCGTAACAGGATGAAGTGGAAGCGGGGACTTCGCTGATTCGATTTGAAAATACGTCCCGTTGTTGGGGGAAGATCATACGAACCGCCGCTCCGAAAGTAGTTGATTATTCTTCGCTTATTTCAACGAAATTTCCCACTGCAACAGGTATAAAACATATTTAAAAAAAGGAAGCAGGGCGTTTCGCTGGATCTTTCATACTATGGCCTATTTTTGTTTCTTTTGTTAATGGACATGTCTTTTTGCTCCAATTCATTTATGATTGCCAAATCGATGTTATGGGAACAGGCCGCTGAGGCACGTCTATCAAGGCTGATACCGAGGTCTCCTTATGTTTGTCTTTCGTGGCAGTATATTATAAACGTTAACGTTTTCTGTTTATACTTTCCGAGAACTCAAAGGACATCCCCTGATTTTATTTTCATCAAAAAGATTTCTCGTTTTCGTGTTTGCGTAGATGCATTCTTTTCGATGAACTTCCATGGAGTGCCTTTTTTCCGGTGAATAATTTCTCGCATCGTGCTCGTTGTTGTTGTTGAATGTTCATATACGGGAAAAAAAGAAAAAAAAAACATGGGAGAGTAAGCTACACTAGAGCCGGCTAACCGATCAACATGATAGTAGTATTGAAGAAACACACAAAAACAAGAAATACTAGAAGGAATAAAAGAATAAGAAAAGAGAAAAATGATCAGAAGCACTACGTACATACGCGATATGTGGCGTGTAAAGAATTAGCAGAGTCTAAGTGCAGAGTCCCATACATACAGGGTGGTCATACAGATTACCGCGGATAGAGTCCGTACAGTTGTGGTTGTTGTTGTTGTTGTCGTTGTTGTTGAGGAGGAGGGGGAGGAGGAAACAGAAAAGTACTTTCCTGGTGCCGAAGCGTGCTGCGTGGTACCCTTCCCACGTTGTATGGCACGTGAAATACACAATAACATTTTTACAGAAGCAGTCTCTAGCCATCGCACAACACCATACATACGGCGATCTAACTGTGAGCGCGAGTTAAAAGCTGAGTGCGTTTGCTATTTGAACACAAATGAATTATACTTAATTTTATCCCACTGATCTATAGCACTTCATTGCATCGCACCGACGTCTTCCTTTCCCTCCTGATTGTTTCTGTCCCAGTGGAGGGTAAAAAAAAAAATCCACGCATCGCAATGAAGTGAATCATGACGAGTGGTCGAAGCTCTGGGTATCGTATGGGTGAGTAATCGTACGTTACCCGAGCGTTGCCCCATATAACGTAAATTGAGTGACATAAAGTGACTAAAGTGACAAAGTGGCATAAAAAACTGCCCCCACCTCCCCGATGGGAATCGTGAGGAAATGCGAATGCATTTCTTGCGCCGAAAGTACACGGCGTAGTAATTTTAATGGCGTAAAGCTGGACTCATCGACGTGCTCAAGTGTCTCCCTTTTGGGCGTCTCTTTCAACGAACGCTTCTTACGTGCGTTCGTAATCACCTCTGGGATGTTGCCACCGCCTTCAATGCAGCACAAACGCGTTTAGAACGCGCTGTTTTCAGGCTGTGCCATGGCAGCACAAACCCTACAAACGCGTTTCAAACGCACTGCATTGAGGCGGTGGCGCAGGGAGGAGAGAAAGCGAACGGCGAGAGAAGGAGCGGCGAAGCACTGCACCTACCCTCTCCTACACTCTCTCCACTCACGCGGGAGCTCCGCCGAGCTCCCGCGATGCGAGCGCCCTCACACGCCAGAGCGCACTCCTCCTCTCCACTCACTCTCCGCTACTCCGCACACACCACCTTCTCCGGTTGCTAGGGGCGAGGATAAGCACGCGCGCCCGCAGCTGTTGCTATGGGAGAGGGAGTGAGAGCGGAGAGGAGCGCGGACAACGCCGGACGCCTGACATAGCCCGACTAAGAAATGCATTCGCATTTAAAAGTCGACGACTAAGCTAGGTCCTAAGGTCCATAATGTCTACGTTGAAGTCGCCGACTAGTATAAAGGGTTCGTGCTTGTAGGTGTTTTATATTGTTTCGTCACAATTATGATTGACGTTCGTCTATTGTGAACCTTTTTTTATTCATGTACATACATATATTTCGACTATAGCAGCGGTTTTCTATATACCGTGACAGCGGACAGTGAGAGTCGACGACAAAGTAAAGTCCTCAGGTCCATAATGTGTACGTTGAAGTCGCCGACTAGTATAAAGGGTTTGTGCTTGTGGGTGTTTTATATTGTTCCGTCACAGTTATGAGTGATACTGGTCTGTTGTTAAACCTGCTGTTTCGATTTTACACGGTGTTGTGCCGTGCGCACGGACGCCATACGGACAAGCCTCGGCCTTAAGGTGCTTCGCCCCTAAAAAAGTAGTGTTTGCGCTTTAGGCTAACACGGGACTTAGGTAAAGTTGTTATAATGAACCTTTTCGGTTGAAAACGAAGTTCGGGAGAAAAGCTGTTATTATTTTCTTTTAGTGGAAGCGCCGAACCATAATAGTGACCAAGATTACAGTAATCGTGCGGTGAGTTTTCTAATCACACCTTCTGCTCGGCGATGCAAACCACGCCCGAACTCGTGAAAACCTTCACCCTATTAGGAATTTCAGGTACCATCGAGAAAGCATAAATTTTAATGACTAAGGTTGCCTTTTAAATACTTCTACACCAAAGCCAACATCCTCGTAAATATTCTTGTTTGTTTGCAAGCTGCGTTTGCAAAATGAATGACAAAAATTAAGATACGAAGTACTGGAGCACTACAAAAAAAACATTGCTAGTCATTTGGACAGAGAGCAAGCATACGGCCGTAGTAAACGGTACGAACCATAAATTCCGATTTAATTGATTTTTTTTTATTTTGCTGATTTGCTGACGTGATTTATTTGAAGGTAACGATGGCTTTTTAGTCACCCGTGCAGGAAAGGATTGAATACACACATGGGCGCCCGGCGTTGCAGAGAATATTCTGCTTTACTCTAAGTTTTGCGAGAGAAAAGAGAGAGCGGGGGCGAGGAGAGGCATATCCAGTGAAGTTTTTGTGATTGCTGGTGGCAGTCGCTAACGCCATCGCAAATGAATAGATGATTGCTTTGCGCATCAAGCGAGCTTCGGGATCGCGGTTTTTGATGGCCAGCGCTGCTGTACTCTGGCCAGTCATTACGAACATCTGATGACACGCGCGTCGATCTGCGCACATTTTTCTCGTTGCACGTATACGTTAAATTCAGGTGGGCGTGAAGTGTATGGCGTTATACGGGACCGGGCTTTTCTGATGAACGAGATTCGATTACAGTAAGGCCTCACACAGTTTTGTTTGACGCAGTGCATGCGTCGTGACTACCGATCGGTACGTGCGTCGGTCAAACTCTAACAATAAATTCGCGCTGGGAAATAAAGAAAGCAAAGCAGGGCCGGCTGTCTTTTACAAATCTGGAAGGCGGAAAAAAAATACACAGTATGCATTACCTACTTTTCCTGCGAGTTACATCACCTACGAGTCACAAATCACTGCGGAGGTTTCATGACATCAATGCAGGTAAGTGAGTTCAGATTCGTATGAAAAACTCTGAGCCCGTTTGTACAGAGTGTATTTTACTGGAAAGTGTTTCCGGTGTTGTCCAGCAGTAACAAGGACGTAATCTAGGAAGCAAGTAAGCCCTGCGCATTTTTTTTCGCAAGTTTTTTCTTTGGAGAGTAGACAGGACACACCTTCGTGTGCTAGCGCAATGGCCGAGAATATTTTCTTTACGGCAGTTCTCGAAGGTCATGCCTTTCCTTGTTTTTTTTTCCACCCACAATCTGTAATGGGGTTCAATAAATACTGGCATACTACAAGCGCTGGTCAGTATTGGCTATGTTGCCTACCGTGGGCTAACTGCCATTATCAAATTTCGGCTACTGTTGCTAAATAAAGGCTACTGTTCGCTAACGTTAGGTAAATGTTGGCAAGTGTTTGCCGACGTTGGCTGTAGTCGGCTACTTGCTGATGTAAGAGCTACATCATTTTCATGTAAACTCAATCCAGTCACTGAGCCACCTAATAAGTTTTAATTGATGCGCAGTTGTTCGATTGCTCTGGCCCTAGAGTTCGGCCGGACCGGAAGCGTCAGATCCTCCCACGCGCTCTGACGGGGCGATCACGCATTGGCCCGATTCGTGCAGCTTCAGTCGTCTCGCGCAACGCTTCCTCCCTATAATCTTTTTATTCATCTTTTTTTTTCATCCTCCACGTTGTTCAGCGTGCATGCGACCGTCATTCACGATGTGGATCGGCGCAATAACAGAACACTCACGGTAGTAACAGCATATTCTGTGGCACGAGCCATCACATCGTCGTTCACTTCGTCACTCCTATAGCGATACATGCTGCATATCACTCGTTATGAGACCACAACTGCTTGTTCGAGACTCAGTGAGCGCCCCACGCAGATGTTTGTTCTTTTAAATAACGCTGTAAAATAAAAAAAAACGCGGAGTTCCTTATGCATTCACCTAAGACGACTCGAATGAGAAAGCCATCTTTTTTTGCTTCTCAGTCAATTTATTGATCCTGCCTCGCCACCACCCACTGAAAGCTTTTCGCACCTAACGTGGTTTTGCAGAACGGAGTGCTGGACGAGTTGGTAATTCATTGTGAAGGGCATTTTGGGCAAAAAACAAGAGACAAGGAAGGAAGGAAACACGAGATAAGCGCAGCATTGTGGAAATGTTCATCGTTATCTTCATGTATACATTCCCGCACAAACTTCAATCCTTTCGGGTCGTCGCGGGATCGAATCCCGGCCGCGGCGGCTGCATTTTCGATGGAGCCGAAACTGTTTGAGGCCTTTGTACTCCGATTTAGGTGGACATTAAAGAACCCCAGGTGGTCGAAATTCCGGAGCCCTCCACTACGGCGTCCCTCATAATCATATCCTGGTTTTGGGACGTTAAACCCCAGATATTATTATTATCCTTTCGGGTCCTTTCTTGTCCCTCGTCTTTTGCGCAATATGCCCTTCAAGTGGTTGTGCACTGCCCCCGTGATCTGCTCATATTCGACCAAACGATGATGTCATGTGATGACGTCGTCATGTGGCATCGCGTGATGTAACGTCACAGTGGCGTCGGCATGAAGTCACAAATTATGGCGATCTGTGACGTCGTGATGACGTCATATGGTGACGTCATCATGTTATGATGGTTTTTGCATCACTCGTGCTGTCGCCAACGCTGGGGGACGCCGGTCAAATTTCTCGTTTGATGAGGCCTTAAAAGGATCATTCTTGTAATTACCAACAGAGGGCGCTGAGCGAAAAGCGACTTCTGATACTGGTGACTTCAAGCGCATGCTTAAACGCGGGTCAAACGTCGTTGCATGCGAGCGAACTAGTGCACGGGTGTTTTTACGAGCAAGAGACCTGAAAATTGAAGCAATGATCAGTGACATTGCTTCAGAACCAATCGGCTGAGTGCTTAATAGTAGCATAAGCAACTACAGTGCCATAACTAATATCTGCGAGGGTTCGTGAGCTGCATGAACCAAGAAAAGCGTACGTATTCTTCTAAAGTGAATTAAGCCGATCAGGCCCAATTACCGGACTTTAGACTCTCTGCACCATGCTCGCGAGTTACGTACAGTCATGCCTTCTTTTGCGCTTTTTATAGAACTCCCCGCTCCCCTCTCCACGTGTATAGCATAGTAAAGAACAAATCAAGTTAACCTACCTGCCTTTCCTTTATTCTCAATCTTCCTTTATTACTTCACCCTCTATCTATATTTCTCCGTCAGTATACCGCTAATATTGCCAATAGTAGCCCGGAAGGTTTCAGAATTACAGCTTAATCTGCTGCTGGAAACGGTACCAAAGTCTTGGCGCAGAGATCAACCCGCGGCTTGATGCCTGACAAAGGCATAGCATCAAGGGCGTGGCGTCAACAGAACTTTGTCCAAGGAGGAAGCATCCGCAGAAAAGGGGGGAGGGGTTGTAGTGGGAGGCAAGAGACATCCAGAACAGCCAGCTTCTTTTTCACTGCCGTGACATGACCGGCAGTATTAGTCATGTTGTGTAACGTGAAACGTTTGCTCGTAATCCTGAAGGGCGTTTCACGCGGATATGCGGGACCTGAAGGAAGGAAACAGAAAAAGCAGAAGGCAGGGAGGTTAACCAGAAACACTTCCGGTTGGCTAGCCTACACTGGGGGATCGGGGAAGGGGAATAGAAAGACGAGAAATAGAGAGGAGGGAAGAGAAAAAGAGAGAGAGAGAGAGAGAAGATATGCAGTGTATTCACTACAGCGTGCGGGATTGCCCCACAAGTCAGAGGCGTTCGCATAAGCCCGTCGTTCTCGAAAAACACAAGAGTGGTTTCACTGCTTTGTGGGCCGTCGAGAGATGTGGACGGTGCTGTAGTAGCACCTGCACGGAAATTGCGGGACCTTAAAGTGCTAATGAAGCTGTGTGGCTTATTCTGCATAGAAAAATGTTATCCGAAATTCCATGTGGGGATGAGGGGAGGGGGGTAAGGTTAAGCCACTGTCCCTTGCACCCCCCTCCGCACGCCCAAGCATAGCATCACAACTGCAGCAGACGATGATGAAACTATAGGCCCGGTATAACGTATAGCGGTTCCTCTCGCTCGGTTTTGTTCGTTACATTTCACCCACCTTCGTCTTGGTCATAGCGTAGGTGGCGTATTCCTCAAACCACTGCCGAAGTGCAGAAAGGAAAATAAGTAGAATCGGGATTGTATACGCAGGGTTTGCGCGTGGGTCTATCGTCGTTCTTTCCGAGTATACACTTTGAGAAGTGTAGCCTATTCACATAAGCACCATAACCGTACTATATACTCACTACACACCCGACAATGAGTTATGATACTGACACTCATAAGGTGCCCAATCGGAAGAGAGCAAATACGCTCATCGTAAACCATTCAGCGTGCCTTCAAGCACCCTCACCGCATGCAACTTCCGGAAAACTAAGATTTGTTAGATGAGGCTTCCCAGAACGAGTTTCCTGTCTTCATCTTTCTTTATTATTATTATTTTCACCCGGCTCGTGCAACCTACAAAGATATTGGCGATCTTTCAGTGAGCTCGGCTCACCGAATCACGCCAGCCCTCTAATGATCACATGCGGGCACTCACTTCCGGGAATAGCCGCACGTAAAGAGAAAGTACGGGACTCGTTAGCTCTTCCTCGTCTTGAAGGAGGAAGTGGCCACCCCCGCGGAAGCGAACACAAGAGCACCGCCACCGCGAGAATATCGTGTGTGCACTACCAGCTTATTAATAACAGCGATGCAGGAGAAGGAACACATCGAATTCGATTCTCAGAAACAAAAGCACCTCGTTTGCTTCCGGCATAGAGCAGCCTTCGTTCTGGCCCACTATTACATGGCTATACATTTTGTCTGTTTGAAACATCTCTACGGTGCATTTATATTCTGGAGAATACCGGTGCCCAGCTATTGGCACCGAAAAACACGGTTCTGTTTAAGCTGCCTGCAATATACTTTTCTTGAAATTGTGTTCATGAGAGCTGGTTGGTATATAGCAATTGGTAATTCGACCAGCGGAAATGAAAAAACGAAACATCGAAAAAGGGGGAGAGAGTGTAAAGAAGCGAGATAGACGCTATGGTTGGTGGGTGGGTCGGTCGGTCGGGCGGTCGGTCGGTTGGTCCTCAGACACTTGGCGCAACCCATCCCGGGGGATCGGTCATGATTCGCACGGTGCCTTGTTTAGGAAATTAATTAGCTTGATCAAAAATCAAAGAATAGGTTTAGAGATAAACAGTTTAGCAGTAACTCATTATTGATATAAACAAATAAAACTTAGAAAAAAATTTGCAGTGGCTCAGCTCGCCTATGCCAGGATATACGTAGCGTTAGCCAAAGGTTCAGCTGATTATTCTTAGGTTTCCCGGTTGTATAGGATTATTAGCCTTCTTCTGTTCATTCTTCGTACGCTGAACCGCTAATTGCCAGGCAACTACTTCGGGATCCGATGAGAGAAGCTTCTCGGCTCTTCTGGCCCTTCGAGCAGCATTTGCGCTCTCCTTCTCCATGGCGTTACACACCTGCAAACGCCAGTCAGAGGCGCTATCAAGCGGCCCCAGCACAGTGTCAGCAGGGTTGCCAGGTTTGGCTACATTGCGCCAATTGGCTACTTTTCTAGGCCGGCGGCGGCAGAAAAAGTTGTTGGTTACTTGGCTACTTTTTGGCTAGTGTCTTGTTGCCTCAATTTGAACCAAATTGTCAATAGCTTGTGACGTCGCAGCCGCTGGCACCGAGTATGCGGTGTAAAAACATGGTTATCAAGGCGTGTTACAAGCTCCCGAAATTGAACTTGGCGCTCGCATTATACAAAAGAAAAGTCTTACGCATAAGAGTCTGGGACTTTGGAGAAAACTGTTGCATGGCGTCTCATTTCGCAGACCACCTATCGCTGAACGCGACTTTAAACTAATTGAAAGTGAACAGGACAACCGAAAGCGCTGCGCATCCAAGGTGCCATGCACTTGTCGACATTAGAAATCGGATATCTGACGAACTGCTTGTGTCGTTTCCAAGAATTAGGGGCGGACTGCGACTCGAGAATAACAATTACTCGAACTTCGTCATCATGCGAGAAACGATTGCCGAAGTGAGTACAATTTATGCTTCAATCACGGAAACTGACTTTGTGCACACTTATGCAGCACTAATTTTTATTGTCGGTGGTACTTGTAGCCCTTTCAAGAAAAGTCACGCAAAGCGCGCGAAGAGGACGTACTTTCTGCAACAGCGTAAGAAACTTCATCATTCGGCACGAAATGATTGCTAAAGTCAACAATTTATGCTTTATTCTCAGAAATTATGATTTTGAAGGGTTTCTGGTGTACTTCTTTACGTTTCCACCAAAAGGCTATTGAATTTAGTCATTTGAATAACAAGGTCGCAGTCGTTTTCACACACGTGTGGCTACTTTTGGCTACTTGTAGTGCCCTTGGCTCAAGTTGGCTACTTTCTGGCTAGTTTTTCCGATTTATTGGCTATTTTTTGTCTTTTCGACCTGGCAACCCTGAGTGTCAGACGGCGACTGCACAGCGAAGGCGAATAGCTGCGCGCGCGCTAGCGCCACTGTGTCTACGACGTCACTCCTCTCGAATGCGGCGCAGACCATTAGCAGCGAGCCGCGCGCGGCGGTGTCGGAGAGCGCGTGAGATGCCAGCTCCGATGATCTAGCTGTGTGACATCACTGATCCTCGCGCATGCGCAGCACGGCTCACGACGCTCCACGCGAAGTCGACTCCGGCTAGGCAAGTGTAGCTAACGCTACAAAAACGAAAAAAATATAATAATAAACCACTGTGACCGAAAAGGAAACGATCGACAAAGAAACTGAATCCAGTTACTCTTAACATTCAGTTCTTTTTGTCTCCCGTAAGAAATTGCATACAGCGTCGAAAACGCCCCTGTGGCTGCTTCCCGGTCTTCTTGTCTTTCATGGAACACATTCTAATTCTAACGATGATGATGCATACGTGCGGGACGCAACCATCGTCTAACTTTCAACGTCTTCCTGCACGCGCTATGCAGAATGTACTGAATTCACAGGTCGTTCTTGTAGAAGCAGGTGCTGAAAGTTATCTATCCTGATCAACCAACTACCGCCAGGTAAACAATGAGGAAAATAGAGCCGTTAATTAATTGCCCACCGCTTCGGCTTCGCCAAACGTAGAACAGTATGTGATGGCTTTATTACGCTGTCATGGCGTTCGGTACTCCAAGGACGAAGCCTCCAGCAATATCCACAATAACGAAGCTCGGCATCCTGACCTCGTGAATTTGCCATCATTGTGAAATCGCAATAGATCAGGCACGCAGCTGGTGGCTTCAAGTGCAATAGGCCTGCAGAATCAGCTTCCTCGTAAGAATTTTATGTTTTTGTCGCACCGAAGGTTAAGCTTACAGGACGGATGTCGCCGTAGGAGTTGAATAACCTGGCCTTCAAAGTGGCCGATTGGAAAATCTGGTGATGAGCACACATACACGTTCCTTTTTTTTTTTTCGAAAGTCTGCCCTTAGGCATAATCATCATTGATTCAGAAATACCGTGGTTCCCACAACATACAAATTGGCGTCGTGTATGAAGTCCTGTAATGAGCGATGGTTTCTGCATAAGGCTTCGTTGACAACATGATCCTCTCTTTGTGGACATCCAGATTTCGCGAACATAGGGCCGTCGTCGTGAAGAGCATGTCAGTATGGAGCTAAAGTAAACGTAATACCCCCATCTCGCGAACCCCCAGATGTCACCAGCAGTCACTTCAATCCGTGGATAAGGTCGTCTCGGTCTCCACAATCAGCCGCGGTTGTATACCCGGGTTTCACGACATCAGCAGAGGCAAAAAAAAGAAAGAAGGAAAAGACTGTCGACAGTATAAAAAGCCGAGACCGACGTCACGGAGGTTCGATCCTATTAATATGCTGGCCTCGTCTTTTCATGTGTACGCTTGACACCGGACAGCTGCTTTGTAGTTCCTTGTGACGAGGAGCTGCCAGATTGAGGCGTCGAGCAGCGGACTTGTTATGAAGATATTTATGGAATGTTCAGAGAGAGATAGAAATGTTTTAATGAAAGCTGGAGATGTTAGCCTGGCTATTCGCCTGACATGCTACTCCAGGTGCTGGGTGATGATTATAATATATGCGCTTTGTAAATATCTATAGTGTAATCTCTGTGTGTAATTGAGAAGCGTGCGGGCTTGAGGTTGTTGGCACACACTCAGAGAAAAAAAAACAGCTCGAAATCTATAAGGACGAGACAGATGAAACAGGACTAGCGCTGACTACCAACAAAAAAAAATGTTGTTGTTTGTAGTCAGCGCTAGTCCTGTTTCATCTGTCTCGTCCCTGTGTGTGTGTGTGTGTGTGTGTGTGTGTGTGTGTGTGTGTGTGTGTGTGTGTGTGTGTGTGTGTGTGTGTGTGTGTGTGTGTGTGTGTGTGTGTGTGTGTGTGTGTGTGTGTGTGTGTGTGTGTGTGTGTGTGTGTGTGTGTGTGTGTGTGTGTGTGTGTGTGTGTGTGTGTGTGTGTGTGTGTGTGTGTGTGTGCGTGTGTGTGTGTGTGCGTGCGTGCGTGCGTGCGTGCGTGCGTGCGTGCGTGCGCGCGCGCGCGCGCGTTAACACGTGGATTGTTCAATGCTTACAACTTCATGTCTACGTAGCTGAATCGGATGCACAGTCACTCGCAAACACGCTCAGTGCAGAATCGTTTCTGTGGCTTGGAGCTTCCGAAGGTGACAAGAAAAAGTTTTCCTTGCCCACGACTAAACTAAACCACTAAACCCACGACTTTAAAAAAGTAGAAATTTCGGCCAGTTGGTGATACATATTTGGTAGATTGAAGCGCAATGAACAGGAAGAAGATAGCGCTTGTCCCGTCTGTCTCGCTTTTTTCGTCCGCTTCAATCAACTTAGTAAAGTAGCGTCGCCACTTCTGCTCGAATGTATACGTGCGCTGGCTGCCGCTGTCTAAAAGTATAGACACCACTGTCCAAAAGTCGTCGGCCTCCCGAGTCTGCCCAAATATGTCGTGTCTGCGAGAACACAGCAGCAGCTCTGAGGTACTGCTCTGAGAGCTTTTCAGGCTTCGTAGGCTCGGCGAATCTGGTCCTTGTAACGCAGCAGATCAGGCATTTGGCGGTCGGCTTCATTGATAAATCACACAGAATCATCAGGTGGCAGCGTTAGCACGTGCCACGCGTGAGGCTGTGGGATTTCTTGCACAACCTGGCGATGTGCAGTACGCGTTCCACAGCGAAAACAGCAGTTCCGCACTTTGCCCGCTTTTCATTTGCCGATAGGTTGGCGCTGCAGAGAGTGGTGCCACCACTTTTGCTGTTTCGCAATGGGAACGCTGGGCTGACAGGCAAAGTGGACACTGTTAGTACTGAGGCTCACGGCATGTGTTCCATGCCATACATGTCGTTTTCGGACATCACGGCTTGCCCCCATCTACAAATTGATATCGCCTATAATTGGGTAGAATAGAAGCACTACCACCAAGCGAAACGCCCTGCGTGTAGTAGTACGGTGCACCGCCGCCGCAGGAAACGACATGCAGGGCTACTAGATCACGGTAAGAAGTCACGCGATATCAAGTTAAAAGTCTGGCACATGCTCGCACATACTTGCACATATATACTTCAACTCACCCACCTATAGTCGATAGCCATAAACCTTTGCACGTATAACCGATGCACTCATAATCTATAACCTATACGCACTCAGAATCACTACTCAAACACCTTTCTCGATTGCAACCTGCCGCGCTTTCTCCAGTCGACCTCATATAACACAGCCACTAAAAAAGAATTTTCCTTTCTCTTTACCGGCGTACTTCCCGTTCCTTAACAGCAAGTGTTCAAATAGCCTAAGGCTTTCTTCCTAAGTCTTGTGCGTCATGTGCGTGCGGTTTTGTGTGCTTTTTTCTAAGGGGTCACTCCGAACTATTTTCACCAAATTTAACTCTCGGCATCCATCTCTCAAGTCTCATTTTACCTTCGAGTTACTTTATTCGTTTCCTTCACTCGGTACTTTCTTTATTTTTTATTGTCTGCCTACGAAATACCGATGCTTCGTGCACATAAGCGCATGCCTCGCAGCCGATTTACTGAATATTAATGCAAACGGCTAGCATCCCGCGACGGCTCGGTCTCGGACTAACAGGAAGCGCAGAACACGTCTTGATGCTTCCTCATGATAGTCCATCACTGTCGCTAACCAGAAGCACGCTTGCGGCAGCTGCACGTATACCAGCGATATATTGCTGCCATTTCTCTACTACTTAACGACCGCTCACACGATCTACTGCTGCGTAAAAGACTGCGTCTAAGCTCCTGCTTTACCATTGGAGATTACGCGAGAGATATGAGAGAAGCATGACAAGCCATGTATGTGCGCGCAGAGATGAAGTGCGCACATTATCCTGCAATTTAAAACCGCAGCAAGGGCCCGTGTGGTTCATATATGAGGCGGCGCTTAGAGGAGCTTCGAGGGAGCTTTAATCGCGAGGCACATACCTTACCCCACAAGACCTAACGCAATACACGCGTACTGTGTGTGTATATTGTGCTTTCGTGCGTGCAGGTCTCGTGATGTTTTCGAAATATGAGGTAATGAAAGCCAAGCTAAAGGAACGCCCGTGCACTACAGGCCCTAAACGTGCTGCTGTTTTCAAGACCGGCATCATGTTCAAAACTCATTATGTCACGTCGTATAGACGAGCCGTAATTTTTCTCCCGAGCAGAGGAAGTGGCGGAAGCTCAAGATAAAAGAAGAAAAGAAAAAAAAACTTCCACATTGTCCTTATAAATTCCAGTTAGTTGCTTTTTTTTTCTTTTTTGCTGTCATTATCTCATTTTTGAGTACTTAGACCTCCACGCATGCTGAAGCGCCCTAACACATACTCTACACTTCGTTCGATGTACAGCACCTTTCCCAAGAGAATACAAGAATGAAATAATTCTTTTCACTCTCCTCTCCGAAGTATAGTCTCAGAGAAGTGCCCTACTAGCACCGTAAAGGCAGGCTCTCACGCCGCATTCTCGCATATTTCTCACCTTAATAATACCGTTACCAAAACTTCCACGCTCCCGCGAATGATAATGATTTCCTAACCATAGGCCGCCGTGAAAGAGTACGACAAAAGCAGTAAGAATCTTCACCACTTGGCCCTTATTAAGGACTACCGCCAGCGAAAAAGTGAATTAAAATGCAATCGCGTCCTGGTAACGCGAACCATAAGGATTACTTACGGCGTGGTGCAGCTCATTGCTTTCAGCTTATGAAATGGTTTTCGGCCGTGTTGCTGTCTAAAAAACTAAATATATTGTATTTTATAGGCTCGCACTTTTGCTGTGCCTCAGCCACGCGAATTTTGACGGACGCTTTAGACAGCGCTAAATTATTTATTTTCCAAAAGAAACAGGCGCCTTCCGGAGCTCTGTCTTTTGAAGTTAGCGAAGTTATGCGATTTTCGCGGAGAAGTAACACAATAACGGTGCATACCAAAAAGCACGATAAAAAAAAAACACATTTTACACGCTGCTTGGGACCTCACACAATGTTTCTCTTTATTCCCTGCACACGTGACAGCTTCAAGTCAGAACACTGAGGGGTACGAGATACATTTAAGCACATTTACGCTAACAGGGACACATTCTGGAGGACTGATCGATAACAGGCGTGTATACACCTGTGGTCGCATGCCAATGGCTGAAGAACGAAACAGTTCAAATATTAGGAACAATAGGAAAAATAACAGAAGTAGTTCGGTATAAAGCGCTGTTCCATTAAAGGTCTCGAACAATACTATCGCAATCGCATAGGTTTCATGCCGTGATTTATTGTTGAATCGCACGAAGCAAAAGCGCGCTAGCTAGCACTTATTTGTGGAACAACAATCAGTGCCATAAAAACTGTCAACTAAGCAAAAGAATTCCACGCGAAATCTCCTTTGGCAGATATCTAAATGACGACTAAGTGCTGTGTTTAGTATAACTGCAAAAACACTGCGAAAGAATCATGAAACGCAGACGCCCGCTTGCAGTCTCAAAATTTTAAGAGAGGCCTACATGAGACGACTAAGAAGAGGTGACTATAGAACGCGGCTATCCGGTATGTGGCGTGTTTAAAAAAATTAATTTGCGCAAAGTCAGAATTTTCCTCATATTTATACAATGATCCATGACGGCTTCACCGGTTCTCCTTGCAAATACTTTCATTCCACGATCAAGAAAAAAAAGTAGAAACTGTTCTCCCTTCACAGCGGCGCTGGTAGCTTAGCGGCTAAAGTGTTAGACTTCTCAGTTCGAGGACGCGGGTTCGAATGCCCGCCACGGCGACCCCTTTTTAATGGGAGCGAAATGCAAGAACACCCGCGTCCTTTTATGTAAGTGCACGTTAAATAACCTCACGGGGTCAAAATTAATCCGTAGCCCACGTAATCATATAGTGCTTCAGTCGCGTGATTTGCCAGAAATTATTACGTTCTCCTTTTTTTTTCAATTTTAACCGCGAAGCTGTTTAAGCTATCGATAACTTGTGCTCCGTCGTGCAAAACTCCTCAGGTGGGTATGTGCCACAGGAATTGGGCAAGCCCCACTACCGTGTAGAGCAGGTTGCGAGTGTCAAGCGAAAAGGAACACGTGAAAAAGAGAGAGAAAGAGACAGAAAGAGACTGAAAAAAAGAGGAAGAGAAAAATAGAGAGAACTAAAGGGAATAAAGACAAAAAAATAGAAATACAGAAAAGCACAGGCGGAGAGAGAAACAAAGAGATAAGAAAAAAAGAGGAAGCGATAAATAGAGAGAGTAAAAGGGAGGAAAGAGAACAAAAATATAGGATAAGCGAGAAAGAGACACAAATAGATAGAGCGAGAAAGAAAGAAATAGAAATAAATAGATACAAAAAGTAACAGTTTCGCCGCAAGGGCGAAGCAATGAATGCGATAGCAAGAAATTGAAATGTCACACGAAGAACCAGAAGCACCTCGATACTTGCAGCGCGCTGCTGAAGCACGAAGAAGGACGCCCTAAAAGAACGCACAGGCATGTACAGTGCAAGCGTGAACTAACAACTGTCACAGTTGTTACGTCTATGTGCTTGAGCAACGCGCTGCAGGTGTCGACAATGGAGAATCAGGCGCTCTTAGATATTTTTTCTTCTTTTAAACTGCGGCGCGTGGAGTGACCCCCTGCGTCTCCTGCCACACGGGGGCGTCTGATGCAAGGTGTGCCCTGTGTTCGTTGTTTTTTTATATATACATACATATACATATCCGGGGCATGACGGCGACGGCGAGGGCAAAAATCAGCCGAGAGTGTACATATAATTGCTATCGCAATAAAAGAGATAAAATAGAAATGAAGAGAAGAGGGAAAGAAGAAAATAAAGAGAAACAAGGAAGGCCTCCCAGCTGCGCTCTTCCTTCAGGTACACTTCAGGCTTGGCACCACAAATGCGAAGCTGCTGTCAGTGTCGGAGCAATGCCACTCCATGCATGCCATATCTCCTTTTTCGTTTCGCGCCGTCAGTGGTGCTGTGTTTCTCGTGCGACGGGCCGCCGATACGAGATATTCGAACTCACGTGTTTTCTGCCTGTGTATACTGTCCGTTCGCTGCCTGCAGTGGAGTGATCCCCGTGTGGACTCAGAGTATCTCGACCGGATGCCGCCTGGCAAGTTAGCTTCGAGGCACGATCTGGAAAGGATCGCTAGGCAGCCAAATGAACGTCATGTAGCGTTTTGCTGCATTTTCTTTTATTACAGTTTGTTTTAAATCATAAAGTTGTATTATTTCCTTCATTATTTCCCTGACACTGCCGTATTTTTTTTTTATATCGCTGGTACAACGCACTCATTTGGTTCACTGTGGCGCACTGCGCAAGCTTGGGTGTTTAGCCCAGTGGAAAAAAGACCTAGTCTGATGAGTGTGGTGTGGTAGGTTCGAAACCCAGCGCCGCAAAGGTAACTTAAGTAATTTTATAATTTTATTTTCATTTTGGGCTATTAATCTTAAGTAGCAGATGTACGGGAGCGTTTCCTGACTAAATCGGCATATAAAAGCGTACCCGTTTGTACCGGCACTCACCAGGGTACATGAGCATTCACACGAAATACCTGTTTCGGAAAGCGCATGCAAAGAGTGCTTCGTTTTAAGTTGAGGTAACCTATAGCGACAGTCCGTTAAAATACGTCACTGTGGCGTATGAACAGCGGATACGACTTGCATTCGCGGTGTACAACAGTAAGTGCCCAGCTCCGAACGCTCGCGCACGTAAGCGCGTCACTAACAGCGTACAAACTTGGAGGACGCTCGAGCTTCGCTTTCGAGGATAGAACGCGATAGCGCAATCTGACCGTGTTCGTATCGCCTTCCCAATCGCTAGTCTGGCTTCACTTCTCGGTCGACACTTAAACCGTGCCGCAAAGAAAGCCTAAGTGCGGACGCGCGCCGGCTGCCACGGAACACGGAAAGCGCGCTTGTGGGCCCTTTGCGCCGTCTCGCCGGATTCTGTCAAGCCGCTCAAGAACCTCCGAAATGTGCGTACCACCAACGCTAAATGGTGTATATAAATAGCTCGCCGTTATTAAGCTACCGAATGTATGCGTGGTGGCCGAGCGGCTAAACGCATCGCGCCACGTGGAGCGAAGGGTCGCCGGTTCCAATCGCAGATCCCACTCGAACCGACAATATTTTATTATTTTTTTTTTGTTTGAATCTACCTGGAATTTTCGCTCATGGACAACGCTGATTTTTCGCCCGCGACCAAAGACGCCGTTACCGCCGACACCCGAATTTCTGCGAAACGAGCTCTTTAACGCTTTCGCGTTAAAACTCTATATACCTTACGCGCCGTCAGATCCAGGCATCTCACCCGCCTCGCGAAAGAAAGAAACAACGCCGCAGAATAGGAGACAAATGGCGCATCGCTGCGTCTATAGCCACCTCGAGATGCGATCCTCCCGATCTCGGCTTGCTTCTGTTCCGCACGCGAGCACACCCATGACTGCAGCTTAATGAAAGACAGGGACACACAAAGCACCAACGGTCAGAGCCCCCTACTCCGGCGGTCGACCAGGCCAGCGCCTCCTCTGGCCAGGCTCATACACGCGTCCTCCTCGGCGCAATAAAGGCGGCGGCACTGTCAGGAAAATGCGACGGTTGATGACGGTGAAGAATTATGACTGAGGTCTTTGTAATGGGTCGGAAGCTTTAAACGACCCCCTAGTCAGGTAATTCTAATTGTGTGACACCCGGTCGTTATTTAACTCTCCCACCACGCTTTATAACATACGCTAACGTAAGAAAGACACAGAGAGAGGGAATTAACCTTATTGAGGCCCTGAGGAAATGGATCACGGGAGCCTTATAGGCTTCCTTGGCAACCAATAGAAGTGCACTTGCGAAGAACCCACTACGCTATAAATCATCATAATTTCTGTGAAGTAGGGAAGCAGCCACTATGCAATTTTTCGTCATTCTGCGGAGAGCCGTGGTACCCGCTAAACACCTGTAATACATTATGTGCACTTTGTTGATGCTGTGGCTGATGACGATGAAGAGTTATGGCAGATCCCTTTTTAAAGGGGTTGAAGCATTCAACAACCCACTCGTTGCGCAATTCGCATTGTGTGACGCCTGGTTACTATTTTACTCTTCTATATACATTACATATGTTAACGTGGTTCCTTCCCGACATCAAGCCTCTATAGGGTCTGTCTGCAAAGCAATTTCAAGCACCGGCATGACTCTGAGGTAGAATACTGGGTTCCCACGCAGAGGGCCCAGGTTCGAACCTCGTTCCATCCTGGATATTTTTCCTGATTTTGCGCGATAGTGGTTACGGACACCAGCGGCGGCGGCGGCGTACAACTACGGCACCAAAAACCGCCCTTGGTGTGATCTGATAACAGCTTTCGCTGTAAAAGACGACTTTGAGAAGACTTACGTTGGCTACATATTAGCCTTGCAAACACAGCAGATCGTCTGCTACAGTTCTTCTCAGTGGTGTACAGTCTATGCAGTTAGGGCATCGGAACGAATGCCTCCTCGCGACTGCTACTAGTCCTCAGAGTGATGAGAAACAGATCTTGTGCTTAATATACAAAATTTTCGTCATTCTTAGACGCTAAGCTTCATCAGAGTTGGAGGTTCACCCATTAAAGTGCTTTAGCAGGGTCGTAGTGTTGCTGTGTTTTGGCAGACTCATGCCCCGTCTGCAAGTTTAGAATGTCTCCAGAGAAGAGAGCATGGCACAATGGCACGTCGTTCTGCACTCTCAGCAGAGATCTACAGGTGTTACTGTGGGAATAGTGCGAAACTGTCTTATTTCCCTCGTGTAGATATTGGTTGTCGGAGGCGCTGCCTTATTTTGAAACTTCGGATGGGCGTTAGTGGTCGCATAGATTTTACCTATTTATTAATGCACCCCAAAAGCCCTGCAGGCATTGCATAGGGGCACGTTGCTATGAATTGAACAAGGTAATACTTAACCTTACACGGCTAAATAAAAAAAATTGGTTCTAGGATCAGTAAAGACGAATCAGCACAGAAACAAGTTACAGGCAGTGTTTAGCATCCGTTCTCATTTTGTATAGGTTTAGATCCTTCATTTGATGGCAAAGCAAGCACAGTGGTCTCAAATCGCAACATTTTCCATTTTCAGAGCGACTGGAAGGCCAGTTGTAATAGCGCGGCTCACACCACTACGACACGTGCAATAGGGCTAAGCTCTGTGCATATGAATTCTCATGAATTTGTAGTGTTCGCCCTTTTTCTATTGCTTTCGAGTATACGATCACTTTTGCAAGTCCATCGCACGCATCATTTTTCCTCATCAGGTAAGTCGGTAAGCGACGTTTTTGCACCTGAGGGAAAGGATGCTATGTTTTGCGTAATTCCAAGTGGTAGTAGAAAACTTTATGAACAGACTTGGTCGGCAGGATTGCTATAGACCAGAGATGTTGACACGTAGTCGTGTGAAATATTGCTGAAACCACTGTAACCCTAGAAGCAGTAAAAAAGGGAAAATCTCCTTGATCTTTGCTTCTTCGGGCAGTGGAACAAAAAAAGAATGCTCATTGTGCACTTTGCACGGAACTAGTGAGCTGAAAAAATAACACGATATATCACTATGCAAGAAAGGAGACTTAAAAAAGTCACAGTTTCGCCGCAAGGGCGAAGCAATGAATGCGATAGCAAGGAACTAATGCTATACGAAGTGAGGCTCGCCAATGGATACTCTCAGTTTGAACAGCGCTTCTGTTGCAAAGGCGGCCGAAGCAGCGAAGGAAACTAGCGTGCTTCAAGTGTCGAGCTGTGACACTTGATAGTTCGCGCTCATCTTCTGTTTGTTCGTTTAGCGGCGTCCCTGAGCTCGAGTGACATTCGTACGCGCCGTAACATGAGCGCGGACATCACGGTGAAAGCGTGAAACATTCCTCTACCCCGCGCCACGAGAAAACCGCGCGAGCAGACAGCGGAAGGGCAAGCTTCTCCCATGCGCAAATATAAGAAGCGAGCGAGCTCTCCGACGACTTTTAAATGCGCCCGTCCAGAGCCATATGTACCCTTCGGGAGAGTTTGGCGATTGTGCGCCGCCCTCTTCTCGTGACGTAAACCCTCTCTCCTCGCCGACGGCGGCGGGCGACAGCGCGGCGCGGAGTCCGGCGCTGCCGCGACGGCGAGACGCCGGCGCGCCGCGTAGGTTACGAAGCTCTTGTGCGAATCCGCGCGTATTCATGGCGACTGCTCCTCGCATTCAAGCGTGAATTTGTTGCGTGCGGTGGGCTGCTGTTGCGCGGTTGGCTGTTCAAACAGCAGCGCGCAGGGTTTCCGCCTTTTATGCTTCCGAAGGAAAAGAAGCGACGACGCCTTTGGATCAGCAACATCAGACGCAGCAAATGGACCCCGAACGACTGCTCCGTGCTATGCGAGATACGTACTTGAGTATTTAGCTTGAATATTGCTGGTATTATAAACAGCGTTTCATTAACACCAACTTATTATTTGTTGTGCAATGAGGCCCTTTCAGGCGCACATACTTAAAAAATAATTTTGTCACGCTGAAATAAAGGGTTTTATGGTTTCGATCGCTTGGGCAGATTGAAATTTTGGAGCGATCACGCTATAAGTCTCAAGCGTGATGTGTTGCCTTTACGTAATTTATCGCGCGTTCTGAGCACGAGCTTGGGATGTTACCATGATGTTGTGAGGGGAAGATTTATTTCGATATCGCAGGTTAGTGCCGTCGCGCGTCAGCTGCGGCGGTTACCTGGCATGTGTTGTACGTTATGTGGTCTGTGTTTCGGTGGCTGTCAGCCTATGGTGTCATTTACCGCTGTGTTGCCACTTGTGTGCATGCTAGCAGTTTCACGTTTAATTCGCGCATGTAAATTAATCTGCGCCTCTGTGCTAAGCGAATGTGCCTTGCGCTTTTTAGTCATGTACTTATAGTGCACGATGTCTGTGCTCGTGCAGGAAGCTCTTCCAGAATAGCAAGGGGCCCTCGTGTGCTCGATGAAATTTCGTGATTAGGAAGTATAGAGCGCGAAGATGTTGAGCAGAAAAATGATTTTGTAAAGTAAACCAACAGGATGTCCGCTTTAAGACTAGCCGAACGAGGTATTGTTTTCATTGAACACGCGCCTACTGGGGGCCCTGCACCTGCTCTGACGAAAACCTCAGTGCCTCAGCAAACGCGAAAATTGACCGCCGGCGTCCGCGGCGTCGGCGTCCCGCGTCGGCGGCGTCAACACGAGGGATGTCAAAAACCATCACGTAATGACGTGACCATACGACCAAAGATTGTGACGTCGTCATGACGTCGAATAACGTGACTTCACGCGATGACGTCAGCACATGACCAGATGTGGTGTAGAAAGATTGCAGTGCCTCCGATATTGGAGGCAGTGCAAAACAATGTTAGGTCACAAAGCTTTCTGGAGGGGGGGGGGGGGGGGGGGGCGTGAGGAACAATACATCAACTGAAGAAAAGGAAGGCGGCTTTCGCCACCGAGTGGTCTTAGGCGAATGCATAAGGGACCCTGTGAGTTTTCTTTTTTCTCTCTTATTAGAGAGTTTTAGTGCCGGGGACTCCAAGCCGCTTCCTTATTCACCCTCTTACGTTCCCTTGTACTCTCAGCCGCACCCATGGACTATAAAGAGGAACGTAAGGGGCTTACGTACGCAAGGCACTTTGGAGTCCCGGCACTAAAATTCTCTAAAAGGGAATTTTAGGGCTCGAGATCCCCAAGCCGTTTGTGTACGCCCGCTTTTGCGCTTTTGTGGCCTTAATACAATTACGTGCGCTGGTATCTGTTTCTTTTAAAAGCAGAGCTGTTTAAGCTTGGAGAATCCCCGTTAGTGGCGAATAAAAATTGTCACCATCTGGAAGCGGCACGCAATCCGTCCGCTTCTTTATATTCTGCTTTGGTGCCAGAACACGTGCACAGACTTTTCCGGCGTGGTATGCAATGATTCTCACGTAACACTTGTCACGTCACATGTTACAAAAATCACACCTGTTATATATGCTCGTCACAGAGTCGCATCACGCAATACCAATTTTGGTGTATATCAATCTCGCGGAACGGCCACCATCGCACCATGACCGTGGCACGTAAGTCACGCTGTACATGACACGTGTGTCATGATGTTCACATTAACTTCCGTTATTTATGTTCGTCACACAGTCATGTCGCGCACTACCAATTTTGGTGTATATCGAGCAAGCGAAACGGCCGCCAGCGCTCCATGAGCGTGGCACGTAAGTCATGCTGTACATGACACGCGTGTCATGATTTTCACATTAACTCCCGTTATTTATGTTCGTCACACAGTGATGTCGCGCACTACCAATTTTGGTCTATATCAAGCTAGCGCAACGGCCGCCAGCGCACCATGAGCGTAGCAAGTAAGTCATACATGACACGTGTGTCATGATTTTCGTATTAACTCTCGTTATTTATGTTCGTCACACAGTCATGTCGAGCAATACCAATTTTGGTGTATATCAAGCTAGCGAAACGTCCGCCAGCGCACCATGAGCGTGGCACGTAAGTCGTGCAGTACATGACATGCGTATCATGATTTTCATAATAACTCCCGTTATTTATGTTCGCCATTCACTCTCGTCAAGCCATACCAATTTGGTATATATCAAATTAACGAAACGGCCGCAACAGCACCAAGACTGTGGCATGTGAATCATGCTGTACATGACATGCATGTAATGATTTTCATGTTAAGACCAGTCATTTATGTTTGTCATACAGTCACATTATGCCATACCAGTTTTGGTATACACCCCATGAACGAAACGGCCAGGAGAGCACAAATTCGTAGGCGGCTAGATAGGTAGATAGACACATAGATACGCTCAAAGTCGTAGAAGTTCGCTAAGAAATGCCTCGCATTTCATAGCGAGATGAAACAATCGCCAAACTCTCCCGAAGGGTATATATGGCTCTGGACGGGCGCATTTAAAAGTCGTCGGAGAAAACCACAGGTCTTCATAGCTCGAAAAGTCACCGATGATCACGATACTCCCTCATGCGAATTCTGAGCGCAGCTTTGTGTTGAGGCAACGCGAACTGTGTTTGAATTTCTGGCTATCCGCATTGGAACATTCGTTACATATTGCCACAGAAACTGCCAGTGCTCGAGTGCTACGCACGCCACTCTGTGCATTGCAGGCGTCATCGACATCCCCGTCACGACAAGCGAGACAGTAGCAGCGCACCCACCAGCTCTACATGCGCACGAGCTCCGACCGAAGGGCGAGCACGCATGACGGAGGAAGAAAGCGATGTTAGAGGCCAGTGGCTCGTGACATCGACAGAATCCACCTTCGCTGTCTTTCGTCATCGTTCGCTCTATCGGTTACGCCGACTACGCCAACGGCGATGCCAAACAACGCAGGAACAGGCGTCTAAGAGCTGCGACCAAAAAGCACAGCGCGTATCGCGTCGTGGACTCGAATCGGCGTGCATAACTCAGTTAAACGATGATTTAGACCCGTCTAATTCACTCCATATTCTTCATTAAATTCGTATACCAATGTTCTTGGAGAATTTCGCTTTCGAAATTTTTTTAGTAGCGCTAGATTTCACGAATGAACAGAGCGTACATAGCCTCAGCCGTGCGCCCGTCGCGCGGAAAGACTATATATGGCGGACGCCGCCGGAGCGGAGACGTGGCGGTGACGTGAACAGTGTCATCGCCGCGCCGCGACGTCACTGCCCCGCCCATTCGCCAGACTCTCCACATCGACGGCTCTGCGCCCGTCTAGAGTCACTGGAAAATCAGAGTACCGCAAAGGTAGGCTGCACGCGGGCAACATTGGGTGGCGGCGGCCATGTCCCTTCCAGACCGTCCGGCGCGTTGCTAGCGTGTGTTGAGAAGTGACCGATCTTTTAGCCTCAGTGCCGCGTTGCGATCGGCAGAACGGCATTACGTGTGTGTGTTTCTTCAAGAGGATATTAGAAGTGATTTCGAGTCATCGACAGGTATGGATCGACTGCGCGGTTAGCGGTGTAATTAATGAAACGTACGGCGAATGTTGCCATGTGCTCGCGAACTCTCTTCATGGCTTCATCGGTCTCTTTTCGTGTCACGCCCGGGCGTGTTCGCTAAGTCCGGAGCTGTAAACATACTTGCATTAGCGCAGTGACATCGTGCGAGATGCCATTTACTTCGACATTTGGTGAATCTTGACTTTGCGCTAGCTTTGCAGTCGGTGTTCAGGTTCACTGCACTCGAGAACGTTATCGAACAACATCGAGAACATTCAACATTGCGTCCTTAAACTGATCGCTGACGCATAGCTTGCTTGCGCACCGTGCTTTGTTCAACTGGTTGATATGTGTAATAGAAGTTGTGTGTGTGCGGTGATTGGAAGTTGTGCGCGACATCTTGATTCAGATCGCCAGCAGCCGAACGCGCGGGCGAATCGGCGTGCGGTAGATAAGGTGCATCTTATCTTGCGATACGTAGAAAATAGGCCATCAAAAATGATTGACATCACTACTTAATTGTTTCATTTCCTATTTCTTGTGTCCTTATTATTCCCAACGTTGCAATGAATTTGCAAATATTTTGCTGTGTTCCGACAAACAGTTCTTTTTTTTTTTTTTGGCGTTGCCAGCGCGTAAACAGCTGGCGTTCAGTTTCTGCACTGCAGCACTTTTCTTTTTGCATAATACACTCTTATCGAAACTTCCTCGGCACGGTGCTTTATGTTCTTTTGGTCAGAAATAGCACATTTCGGAATTTTTAAAGCCCATGCTACTGCAACACAGTATGTATATATACCTAGGGCTCGCATAAAATCGACTCGCTCAATGCGTGGGATGTGCTTTTTTTTTTTGCTGTGACCATTTTTCACCAACAATGCAGTATTTTAAGGGTACGCTCGGCGCAATGCAGCGTTAGCAGCATTTTTTTGCAACATATTTAAAAGTACGCTTGATAACATTGCCGTATACCAAGTTTATCAACAGAGTTCCACGCTTCTGTTTTGTGCAATGCCAAATGATCATGCCAAAATTGCCTGCAAGGTATACCAGTAAACAGTCATTATTTTATTAAATTTTCGATTTCGCTCTCGTGCGTGACACGCTTATAACTCGGATATCATGCGTAATCTGTTCAACAGGTCGAGATATAAACAGACGAGCAAATAGAAAGGTATGTAGTTCTCAATATCGCTGACCATAGCGAACCGAAAAGGTGCTGTTGCATAAGATCTTTTCCAGCAAAGTTAGTGTAGTTCACTGCAGGAAGGAGTGTTACTCGAGGGGGGCGAATTCGTTCAAGCCAACTATGCAGCCACGTAGAACGGCGCTCTTTGACATTAATTTTTCCCACACGGCAAACTAGATTCCCAGAGTAGCTCATCAGTAACGTTCGATTGATGGTGAGCTACTCTCTTCTGGCATCTGCATGCAGTGGCGTAGCCAGGGGTTGGCACACCGGGCCCATGGCCCCTCCCCCCCCCCCCGAAATTTTTTTCCCGTGGCATACATAGCACGAAATGACACTCGATTACATCTGCCTGCCAGGCCCCCACTTCAGATCAAGGAGGTGCCCCCCCCCCCCCCCCCCGAAAAAGATGTCTGCTTACGCCCCTGTCTGTATGACGCGTTTAAAAAAGCGACGAAGTACTTCTGGGGACCGTGGTACTGCTAAATGTCCGGCACGCCCTGCATTGAACGCGCCTGCACCCAAAGCGCTTGGAAGGGATATGGCGGCGAAAGGTCACGTGATGCGAGTAAGCCAATCGCGTCGGCGGCGGCGCGCGGAAAACAGATGCGATACTCTGAAATTTTTCCAGTGACTCTACGCCCGTCGGACTCCTAGCGCCACCTCGCTGGTAATGAAGAAACGCTTATTATCGCCTTCTGTCTCTGAGTCCGTCCAGCGCTAAATGGTGTGTATATAACGCTCGCCGTTAGCTACGTGGAGGATCTGCGTTTCGTGGCGTAGTGGATAGCGCCGCTCGCTGCGCAGCAAGAGGTCCCTGGTTCGATTCCGCGCTTCGGAAGCATTTTTCTGAGTTACTTTTCTTTGGGGATTTTATATATATATACATACTTATACATATACGGTGCATGACGGCGGCGACGGCGACGGCAAAATCCAGCCGAGACTGTCCATATAATTGCTATCGCAATAAAAGACCAAGGATTACAGACCCATCAGCCTACCTTCAGCTCTATACAAAATATTTACGGACTTACAAATTTAATTGAGAAAAGAGGAACACTTTAACCAACCTAGAGAACAGACTGACTGCAAGAAGGGGCTATTCTACGATGGATCACAGCCTTGCACAATCAAATGAGAAATCAGCTGAAAAGCACTTCTTTATACAGCCTAGCTAGTAGACTACAAAGAAGGCATCCGACTACCAGCAGCTTTGGAAGCATTGTGTCGACAGGGGATACTTGAAATATATGCAAATACCACATGCAAAGCCTATATTTAGAGCCTATGAAAACTCCGTATTTTTTATTTTTTGAAGATTCGCGAAACTAGTTTAGGGCGCATTTCTCTCAAATTAGGTAAGTATAGCCTTTGGAAATTCCATATTTTAGTTTTGAAGATTTGCCAAAACTAGTATAGGGCGCATTTTTCTCAAAATAGGTAAGCCTATAGCCTTTAAAAATACCACGTTTTACTATTTTTGAAGATTCGCCGAGACTAGTTTAGGGCGCATTTTTCTCAAAAAAGTAAGCCTATAGCCTTTGGAAATCCCATATTTTTCGATTTTTGAAGATTCGCCGAAACTAGAAGAAAGCGTCGGTGCTAAGCTCAATGGTTAAGGCACTCACCGTCGGAGCGTGAGGGACTAGGTTCAAATCCCATGACTGCGATGAAAGTTTTAGGGGCGAAGCTCCTTAGGATGTGGGTCGTTCCCTCCTCTGTAGTAGTAGTAGTAGTATGTAGCCACCTCTAGTTTATGAATTGCTCAATAGATGGCGCTGTGTGTCCGTACGTGATAGAGTTACTGTATATGCTACATACAGTAACTCTAGTACGTGAAAGAGACGCCGAAGCGCGTCGTCAGGCTGCTACCTCTAGTTTATGAATTGCTCAATAGATGGCGTTGTGTCTATATGTCCTTGAAAATAATATCACTAGATGGTGTTAGTGGTTTTTCGTATACGTTGATTATTAAAGATGATAAATGGCGCTGTTATAATAAGAAAAGGCGCTCGCTCTTGGCGCGCTTTCTCTTTCGCTCGGAGTCGCCGGATGGAAGACAAGGCGGCGGCAGCGCGCGCTCGCAGACAGAATCCGGCCGTGCGAGAACGAGAGGCCGAAGCGTGTCGTCAAGCTGCTCGGCGACGAAGGGAAAACCCTGCAGTGCTAGAACGGGAGGCCGAAGCGGCACGGCAGCGTCGCGAAGATCCAGCCGTTCGAGAACGGGAGGCCGAACGCGCTTTCTCTTTCGCTCGGAGTCGCCGGATGAAGACAGACAAGGCGCTCGCCCTTGGCGCGCTTTCTCTTTCGCTCGGGAGCGGACCCTTTCCCTGCATTTCACCGATCACAAAGCGGTGATAATGAAGGGACCACGTAAACCAACAGTACAATAAAAGTTTGATGTTTAATATATACACGGTGTTTCACACTCTTTATATGATGTACAGGGCGAATTTCACGGAAGAGTTTCACGGTTTACCGATGATTCCCTCCGGAGCTTCGCCCCTCTCATCATCATTCACCCCGTCGATATGCTGCGATTTTTTTTTCTTTGTCGGTAGGACGCATTCATGTGGTTCAGATGCATAAGGGAGAAAAAGCGTCGGTGCTTAGCTCAATGGTTAAGGCACTCACCTTCCGAGCGTGAGGGACTAGGTTCAAATCCCATGGCTGCGATGAAATTTTTCTTTTTCTTTGTCGGTAGGATGCATTCATGCGGTTCAGATGCATAAGGGAGAAAAAGCGTCGCTGCTTAGCTCAATGGTTAAGGCACTCACCTTGGGAGCGTGAGGGACTAGGTTCAAATCCCATGGCTGCGATGAAATTTTTCTTTTTCTTTGTCGGTAGGACGCATTCATGTAGTTCAGATGCATACGGGAGAAAAAGCGTCGGTGCTTAGCTCAACGGTTAATGCCCTCGCCTTTGGAATGTGAGGGACTAGGTTCAAATCCTATTGCTACGTTGAAAGTTTTTTTTTTTCTTTGTCGGTAGGACGCATTCATGTGGTTCAGATGCATAAGGGAGGAAAAGCGTCGGTGCTTAGCTCAATGGTTAAGGCACTCACCTTCCGAGCGTGAGGGACTAGGTTCAAGTCCCATGGCTGCGATGAAATTTTTCTTTTTCTTTGTCGGTAGGACGCATTCATGTGGTTCAGATGCATACGGGAGAAAAAGCGTCGGTTCCTAGCTCAATGGTTAAGGCCCTCGCCTTTGGAATGTGAGGGACTAGGTTCAAATCCTATTGCTACGTTGAAAGTTTTTTTTTTCTTTGTCGGTAGGACGCATTCATGTGGTTCAGATGCATAAGGGAGGAAAAGCGTCGGTGCTTAGCTCAATGGTTAAGGCACTCACCTTCCGAGCGTGAGGGACTAGGTTCAAGTCCCATGGCTGCGATGAAATTTTTCTTTTTCTTTGTCGGTAGGACGCATTCATGTGGTTCAGATGCATACGGGAGAAAAAGCGTCGGTTCCTAGCTCAATGGTTAAGGCCCTCGCCTTTGGAATGTGAGGGACTAGGTTCAAATGCTATTGCTACGTTGAAAGTTTTTTTTCTTTGTTGGTAGGACACATTCATGTGGTTCAAATGCATACTGGTGAAGAGAGCGTTGGTGCTTAGCTCAATGGTTAAGGCGATCGGTGCCGGATCCGCAGGGAGTAGGTTCGAATCCCAGTGCTGCGATGGACGTTTCTTTTTTTTCTTGGTTGAGCCTTATCGTGGTTGATAAGGGCCCAGGGCCGTTCTCAGGGATGTTTTTCGGGAACGGGCGGTTCAGAGCCCCCTCAGCCCCCCCCCCCCTTCCGGCCACTAAAGGGCCTCAACTTTTTCGACTCCTTTAGAGCATCCATTGTGGTGAAGTCAACGCACCGGGAACCTTGAGCTCGGAAGGAACGCACAGTAGGCCAATCGCTGCAATCTGTGACGTCAGACAAAAGTTGAGCCTTATCGTGGGTGATAAGGGCCTCAACTTTTTTGACTGGTTTTGGGCATCTATTGCGGGGAAGCCAACGCATCAGAGGAGCCTTGAGCTCGGAAGCAACGCATAGTAGGCCCATCACAGCCAGGTGTGACGTCAGACAAAAGTTGAGCCTTATCGTGGGTGATAAGGGCCTCAACTTTTTCGACTGGTTTTGGGCATCTATTGCGGGAAAGGCTATGCATCACGGGAACCTTGAACTCAGAAGCAACGCATAGTACGCCCATCGCAGCAAGATGTGACGTCAGACAAAAGTTGAGCCTTATCGTGGGTGATAAGGGCCTCAACTTTTTCGACTGGTTTTGGGCATCTATTGCGGGGAAGCCAACGCATCAGAGGAGCCTTGAGCTCGGAAGCAACGCATAGCAGGCCCATCACAGCCAGGTGTGACGTCAGACAAAAGTTGAGCCTTATCGTGGGTGATAAGGGCCTCAACTTTTTCGACTGGTTTTGGGCATCTATTGCGGGAAAGGCTATGCATCAGGGGAACCTTGAACTCAGAAGCAACGCATAGTAGGCCCATCGCAGCCAGGTGTGACGTCAGACAAAAGTTGAGCCTTATCGTGGGTGATAAGGGCCTCAACTTTTTCGACTGGTTTTGGCCATCTATTGCAGGAAAGTCAACGCATCAGGGGAACCTTGAGCTCGGAAGGAACGCACAGTAGGTCCATCGCTGCAAGCTGTGACGTCAGACAAAAGTTGAGCCTTATCGTGGGTGATAAGGGCCTCAACTTTTTCGACTGGTTTTGGGCATCTATTGCGGGAAAGGCTATGCATCAGGGGAACCTTGAACTCAGAAGCAACGCATAGTAGGCCCATCGCAGCCAGGTGTGACGTCAGACAAAAGTTGAGCCTTATCGTGGGTGATAAGGGCCTCAACTTTTTCGACTGGTTTTGGCCATCTATTGCAGGAAAGTCAACGCATCAGGGGAACCTTGAGCTCGGAAGGAACGCACAGTAGGTCCATCGCTGCAAGCTGTGACGTCAGACAAAAGTTGAGCCTTATCGTGGGTGATAAGGGCCTCAACTTTTTCGACTGGTTTTCGGCATCTATTGCGGGGAAGGCAATGCATAGGGGGAACCTTGAGCTCGGAAGCAACGCATAGTAGGCCCATCGCTGCAAGCTGTGACGTCAGACAAAAGTTGAGCCTTATCGTGGGTGATAAGGGCCTCGACTTTTTCGACTGGTTTTGGCCATCTATTGCGGGGAAGCCAACGCATCACGGGAACCTTGAGCTCGGATTTCTCCCACTGAAATGCACCATTGACCAGAAAACCCAAGGAATGGGGTATAATGGGGTGACAGCTTGAATAAATGAACCGGACACTTTATCCCATACTTTCGTTACGCCGAAAACTGTGTGGTACGGTCTGTCGTTTTGCAGTGTAGATATACAGAGCTTCAGCACCCCGCGCACTTTGGAGGTACTTTCGATGCGGATGTGTATAAGCAGAATTGAGTATTATGGTGTTATTAAGGAGTATAGCATTACAGAGGGACGTCCGTCCCTCTGTCACTAAACACACACACACAAAAGAAATTAATGAGTAAAAGAAAAATTCAACGTGGTGCCGGGTTTCGAACCTTCGGCCTCATGCTGTAGAAATGAGCAAGGCATCCTGTCCACTGGACAAATACCGACGCCTTCCGGAGGCGAGTATATATGAACAATATGAATGTGTTGTATTGGCGATGCAAACAAATTATAAGGAGATCACTTTTAAATGCGCGAGCGTTTCTGTGCCGAACCAACGACAAATTTATGTGCATGTCCGTCCGCCTCTATCACAGAGAGCGAATGATTGTAGATAAAAAAAAATAAACTTTCTTCGCTGTGTTGGGAGTCGAACCTAGCCCATCCGCTCGGAAGGCGAGCATCCTAAGCGTTAAGCTACACACCAACACTTGCAGAGCGCTTAAGCCATGTAACTGCGTTGTACCGGCGATACAAAAAAAAAACAAATAAATAAAAGGATAAAAATGTTTGCACCGTCTCAATGAGAGAACTGCGAGTCGATCCGCACGTCCCTCTGCCACGTAACACGATCATCACTATAAGGAAATTTATGAAACAATGCAGAGATCGTTTCGCAGAAATTCCGGTGTCGGCGTCGTTGATTGTGACTGAAAAATCGAGAAAGATGCAAATAAATAAATTTTTGGTCTCGAGCGTGAGAATTGAACCCAGGCCTTCTGCGTTCTGAAAAAACATTATATGAAGTTATGTTGTGGGAGGAGTCTTCTTGACGCATGTAACATTGCGTGCAAGAAGCGTAGAATCGAGCCGCGCCATGCAGACGTCGAAAAGATGCGATTTGCGCAGCGAGTGGGACTTTTAAAAGCCCAACCATTACGAAGTGCTCATGCATAACTAATCATCATTATCTTCAACAGCGTCAAAAATTGCTAGCATCCATCCATCCATCCACATGTCCCGAAATCCTGGGGATGGTTAGTTGAAGGTCGCAGATTCGGTCCCTGCCGGCGGCATGTTGTCTTTTCGTCCAGCTTAATTTCAGCACATATATATCATAAACTACAAATCACGTCCCCTCTACTTTCCAAAGATTGATTGTCTGTTGGCTCTCATTAACGCTGCGCCTAACAAAGAAAACGAGCCATTAAATTTCCCTTCTTTCATTGTCTTTGAAGAGAATTTATGTATGTGAACTCAGACTCTAAAAAATACTAGGACTTCCTTTTTTTTTTCTTAGAACGGCGTCGTGGCTCATTAGCATATAGTGATTCTGGCGCGTAAAACCCCAGAAATTATTATAATCATGAAAAGATGGTAACAATTGTTGTGGTTTTACATCCGAAAACCACGATAAGATAATGGGAGGCCATAGTAGAGGACTCCGGTAATTTTTACTATCAGGTGTTGTTAACCATGCATTTAAATCTAAGTGCACGGGCCTCTAGCATTCCGCCTTCATCAAAATGCAGCAGCCGCGGCCGGGATTTGATCCCGCGACCTTCGGGTCAACAGTCGAGCGCCATAACCACTAGACCACGGTGGCGGGGCTTATTCTCGAACTTAAGCTGCTCATTTCGGTAATGATGTCAGCACATATGAAAGAACTGTACGACATCAAACATAGCCCGCAATATTGAACAGCATAGAGATACGCACAGTCCCAAGTGGCAGATGCTTTTTCACTGCTTTAAACGTGACAATAGTGGGATATTAGGCCTCATTATGCAATGCCTACTGTCACACAGGAGAGATGTCACTTCAATGTACTAGCAAGATCACATCTGTATCTTCAGTTGCAGACTTTCCAATGTGCCAATGTACAATGTACAATTAGAACTTGGAACAATAGGTAGACAATTGGACACTTCCACACAAAAGGGGCGCATAGGACAAGAAAAATATTGCACTTAACCTGCGTGTCCAGTTTTGAGCGAGGGAACCTTGAGTAACATTGGGCTCACCTTCTTGGTCACAAATGCACTCACAATCAATTTTATTAGAATGCGACGAAACTTCCAAACATCGAAAAATACGATATTTCCCAAGGCTATAGGCTTACTTCTTGGTCGCAAATGCACTCACAATCAAACTTATTAGAATGCGACAACGTCTAAACATTCACGCACGACCTCAATACGTATTGATCAGAAGCGTGAGTTAGGGGAAGGGGTGCCATGACTTCCCACCAGAAACTCTTTTATGGGAAGTTCTTGATAAAAATATCTCGTGCTAGTCCCGTATTTCATAAAAAATGTCCTTACTGGATCGACATAAGATATATGATAACTCAATCGTACTTGAAGGTACAAGATACTTATCGAAGAACACTGATTATGTGAGATATTGTGAGATATTTAGATATGTGAGATTATGTGAGATATAGCATTGACACCATAACCGAAACAGCTAATTTTACGCCAACGGACTGATGAGTCGACTCACTCAGGCTCACTCAGACTCAGATGAAGCCGTGAGTCTGAGTCCAAGCGAGTCTGGCTGAATAATATGTTGGTGAGCTTGAGTCTGAGTGAGTCCAGCCAGAAAAAAGTTTAGCGAGTCTGAGTCCGAGTGGGTCCGGTTGAGGAAAATTTTAGCGAGTCTGAGTCCGAGTGAGCCCTCAGAGCAAAATATATTTCTTGAGCGAGTCTGAGTGAGTTCCAGTTGTTTTGCCGACCTATGGAATGCGACAACTTTCAAACATCGAAAAATACGATATTTCCTAAGGCTTACCTTCTTCGTCAGAAATGCACCCACACTCAATTTTATTAGAATGAGACGACTTTCAAACATCGAAAAATTCGATATTTCCCAATGTGTACTTGCTTTCGCTTACCTTCTTGGTCAGAAATGCAGCCGCAATGAATTTTATTAGGATGCAACAAAACTTTCAAACATAAAAAAATATATTTCCCAAGGCTATAGCCTTACCCAACATTACTAGACTAGGTCTAGTAACGTTGGGCCTAGTGTAGTAACATTGGGCTTACCTTCTTGGTCACAAATGCACCCACAGTCAATTTTATTAGAATGCGACGAAACTTTCAAACATCGAAAAATATGATATTTCCGAAAGCTATATATAGGCTTGCCTTCTTGGTCAGAAATGCACCCACAATCAATTTTATTAGAGTGCGGCGAAATTTCTAGACATTGACAAATGCAATATTAGCAAAGGTGGTTGCATTTCTGACCATGAACGTAAGCATATAGTACTATATAGCTTTTGCAAATTTCGTATTTGTCGATGTTTAAAGGTTTGCCGATTTGTTTGACAGGTTCATCTCGCGGCCTCGTGTGCCAGAGACACCAAGTGCCAGCAACTAGATGACAGCGACGACGCTGCTGGTCGTTTTGCCGCTGTGAGCACGAGCTTACAAGGAAATGTTTATCGCCTGTCAGCTAAGGGGTATTTAAAATACTTATTGAAAACCTTGCCGAAACTTGGGAGGAATTCGTATAACCCGACAGAAGGGGCGATAGCTTCGCAGTGTGATGGTTTTCCCTGCGTGTTACCTGCTGGATTTCCTTTACCTTCCGGAAAACCAGTTCAAGCATGCCCGTTTGATCGTCAAGTAATTTGGTATAAACACTTTGAACAGTCTGCATATGCGATATAAGCATAGAGAAAGTGCAGTGAATGAAACAATTTGTGCGTGTATACCTATGCCTTTTCTTTCTTTCTTTCTCTTCGACGATTTGGAGTGACATTTTCTTGCCTGCGCTTGCTCCTCCTCCTACATGTGCATATTGCAATGGTGTAAAGATGTTTATTACTCAGCTGCACTAGGACCAACCATCCGAGCAGGGCACGACCTCAGACCCTACAGTTGTGAACTGAAATAAGAGAAATGCAGCGATTCCATATACCTTTCACACTCGCCTAACGTGCTTTTTGTTGCTACGTATACCCAAAAACATTGACTCATTGTGCCACTGCTTCTTTCTCTTCCCACCTTCATAAGCAGGGCAAAAAGACGCACTGAGTAGGCAGAGCCATGCGATGCACATGAATTTCACACAATATGTGTAGTACTTGCTTGAGTCAATACAGGTGCATGTGATGCTGTGGCATGACTGGCAGCTCACACACTACAGTGGAACCTCGTTAATGCGTACCTGCCGGGAACGCCGCATAACTACGCACTAAACGGTAGTACGCATTAACCACCAAGTAAAAATTTGCATCTCCTCGCGTACGCCATCGCCGCGCCAGCAAAGAAATATATACTGTGCCACAGTAAATATTGCCTAAACTACCCACTGCAAAGCCTTTTCTTTGTATTTGCCAAAGTGGAGAAAAGATTCTGGCACTCTCGCACGACCGTCCGGCAGTGTCGATAGCGCGCGGTGGCGACGCCAAGGAGCATTTCGGAACTATTACAGGGTCCGGTATACGCAGTGACCGACATAGCGACGGAACGGACAGTGTCTGCTATATGTGTGTGCGTCTGTACCGCGATCTGCTACTAAACGAAAACTGACACAGTTTCGGTTAAACGCGGTGCGGCTGCGTGGAGCCGATCGTCTTCTGGCTAGTTGCGTGCAGCGCGTGGCCTTCTCGGCTCACGTCGTCACTGTCGGACCGCTTGCTGCACTGGACGCGCGCATTTGTCGTGGGAGTGTTCTTCGTACCCACTTCGCTCCAGACCGTGCACAGATGCGGCGAGTAGCTTGTTCAGTTAACGCGGCGATGACGAACTTCCTGCAAGCGATGCGCACTCTGCGACGCTCTAGCGGTGCTGGCAGCGGACGGAAACGCGTTTGGGTGGTCGCCCAATAAAAGCGTGCAGTATGGTTACAACAGCGCTACGCTTGCTGTACGGTACGCGTGCGTTTAGCGTGATAGCGTCAATGCAAAGAGGCTTCTCGTCGCCCGCGACCAGCAACGCTCAACTCCGCAACAGCGAGCTGTTTTCGTTTCTACAAAGCGGCGCGCGCTTGAACACGGCCCCGCACGAGGCGGCAGCGATCGGCGGCCCAGCGCATTCAGGTTGTCGCCTATTAAAAGCGTGCAGTAGGCTTAAAGCAGTGCTGCGCCGCACGCGTGCCCGAGCAGATATCTGAAGATACTTATTGTGATAAGGTTGTCGGCGATAAGTCATGCTGCCGCGTTCGTCGGTGGCCGCCGCCTCACCTTCGTTCTTTCCCGGTGCTTACTCGCAAAAGCTTCGTCGCAATCGCGTGGAAGTCGGAATCAGCGATCGACCGATCTACGCACTTCTCAAAGACGTAAAATCTTTGGCGGCACAATGGGGGGTCGGGAAGTTCAGCGGCGCAGTAAAATTTTATGGCACAAAAAGTTATCGCGGTACGCAGGGTACGCACTAACCGGTAGGCGTAGGACGAAGCACTACGGCTTAAGCGGTCAGCGAATGCATTAGGCTCTATGAGACTCGGTCGGGGATTCATCGCAACTACGTTTTAACCGTTAGTACGCTTAAAGCGGGTACGTATTAACGAGGTTTGACTGTATAACAGATGAAACGTCTGTCGTAAGTTTGAGGATACCATGCTGTCGGTGCGTTGAGAGCACGAAAGATAAGCTACATACACTGAAAGTATATGCTCAAAGTCTCCAAGGCTCACTCAGAAATGCAGGAACCAGAGTGACTGCACTTTAAACAAATATTTCCATGAGCTCATGGTATACAGCATTCATGGGTTCCAACTCGTTTCAATGATGGAGAGCAGTAAGCGCACTTTTTCGAGAGGTCGCTTTCTTATCGCTACGCTAACACACCTCATTCGTTCTGTCAATGAAGCACCGGCAAATTGCAACTCCATGAACTGGGTATCACAGGGGCTTGGTTAAATACAAATTGGGGATACGGCATGAAGTAAGATTTGGCAGGTGTTACGCTCTTGTAACACAAGGCGGCAAAAGCCTAGCTCCACTCATTTAAGACAAATGAGCTGCAATGAGCAAGTACATGTGTTCTGCATTCAATCGACCCTTAGAACGCCTCATGAGAGCACTTTCGCCTCTATGTCTTGTTCAATGAGGTGTAGACTTTAGCAATGTACGCACTACATGTCTGCAAGACAATACATGCACTTATGTAGCTGCACACTTCGTTGATGCTGTGGCCGATGATAATGATTACTCAGCCCTTTGAATGAACGAAAGAAGGAAATTTTAAGGGCTCATTTCTTTGTTTGACACCACCGTAATTAAAACCAACAGACAATCAAGCCAAGGTGCGTATAGGGGTAATCATTTGTACTTTTAACTGTATTGTATCAATTATGATATAAATGTAAGTAAAGCGGACGAAACGACAGCTTGCCACCGGCAGGAACTGAATCTGCGATCTTCCGATAACGTGCCCGTAAATAAATGAACCCTTAAAATTATCTTCTTTAAATTTCATCCATTCATAGCAAGGGTCTCATTCCAGCAGGCTTGATGCCTTCAGGTAGTACGCAAGGGGTTATTGGTCACGTGCTATGTGATCTTTTAACAAGACGGCAACTGGTAGAAAAAGTGTTCCACATTCGCCATCATGGCTACGAGCGGCACTGACTAACACTCCGAGATTTGCATGCACAGAAATACCCGATTAAGTGGACGGGAGGACTACCATTGCCGTAGCTCAATTGACATACTATCGGGCACATTATCCAAAGGTTGCAGGTTCAGTTCCTGCCGGCAGCAAGTTGTCTTTCTGTCCACTTTATTGTATTATGATATAGTAAACGTCAAAAGAGTACAGCTAAAAAGAGTAGAAATTACGTCCCCTATACATTCACTGGCTTCATTGACTACTGGTTTTCATTAATACTGAGCCCTTTGCAATAGGTGGCAAGCTTTATAATACTCACTCGTTATGCAACTCACATGGTGTAACACCTGGGGCGATTCTAAGCTTCTGTCACAAAATATTAGGTCTTAACGAAGGAAAAAAAGACAACTTCTTAAGAGCTCATTTTTCTTTGTTAGACACAGTACTAATGAGAACTAACAGACAATAATGCCTTTCCTTGGCATTATTATCTGTCGGTTCTCATTAATATTACGTCTTAACATCGCTCCTTGCCTGAGAACGCCTGTATATGGTCTTTTTCCAAAGCAGTTTCCAGTACTGGTGTAGCTCTGTTCAATGCTTGACTGATGCGCAGAATACCAGGTTCTATTCCGGCTCAAAACCAGATTTTTGAGGTCATGACGGTTTTTCTACCGCACTCCGCATGTTTCGTCACCGTCGGAAGAAGCACTAAAGGCTTTTACCTTAAAACAGAGGCAAACGCGATCACTCCACCGCAGCTGTAAAGTGAGACGTCGCCTGTGGTACACACAGTGGACTCCGACTTTCTGCATAAATTCATTTGTCCAAGTTAAAAAATCAAAAGCTTTTTTTCTAATGAGGCAGTAAGAGCTTTTTACGGCCCTTAGAATAAAATATCGACAGCACGTTACACACTCTGCAACACTTTTGAAGACGTAAGTCTGCTGTACACTTGGTAATGCATCAAGTTACACAATCGTGGACCAGACTTCCAGCAAGGCATAACGAGCTGCAGTGTGTGAGACACTTAATATATTACCTTGACATCTTAGCAGAGGCATTGTCCGAGGGGCTCGTTTTCTGTATTATACACAACTAATGAAACCAACCGACAATTAAGCCAAGGAAAGCACAAGGGTCGTTATTTACGGTTTCTTAACTGTACTGTAATGATTCTCACTTAAATTGAAAGAAATTAAAATGGACGAAAAATCACCCTTTCCGTTCCGAACCCACAACCTTCGAAGGTTGTGGGTTCGGATCCCTTGAAGTCTTTAGGTATATTGCTTTATTCTACCTCCTGAAGCTTTCTGCCCCTCGTGCGTCGTTGCACTGCCTCTGGGAATGGCCCACCGTTGATGTCACGTGATGACATCACAAATTTCGGTGATCTGCGACGTCATGATGACATCCCAACAAGCTGTTCCCTCTCCATGTGTGTTTTTGTGAAAATTTTTGTGCTTGCCATGTTTCGCTCAACGTCACCGCGCAACGAAACAAAGAGATCGACAACCAATTTTTATGGTACCCGTTTTCTTTAGTGCAGCGGAAGGCTTACCAGTCAGTGTGTCTCATCATGCAATGGTCACACTGAAAACACCGTAAAACCTTTGATACCTGAATATTTAGATCTGCAGTGCCTAGCTCTTTTGAACACCCTGTGTGTAATATAAATCTATTTGATAGTGGGTATTCTCAAACTGCCACATAGTAGAAAACCAAATCCAAAAAGGAAAAGGTTTCAACAGTAAATGCACCGAAACAATCACGAAGCTTTCGCCGTGAAAGGGACACCACAAAGCCTTGCAACATCCACATATAGACTTTATTCTTGACACTTCCATTATGAGACAAAATAAAAAAAAAATATAGAGAAGTGAATGGAAGAGTCCAAATATATCACTTAAATCCAGTGCCGCCACAAAAGGACACTTCCTTACATGAGGTAACAAAATTGGCATGACAACAGCACAAAAATGCCACTTTAATTTATAGAAAAAAAAAATACAAAACAGAACTGTTTAGGAAAATAGTATGTACACAGACAGACGAGCACCAAAATCGAATGTAAAGATAAAAAAAAACAAATGGTATTGCTGCTCACAGCTTCCGCACTGCTAAAGGCAGGCCACTAACATCTAATACACACAGACTTGTCTGCCCCGTACATGCGTGAACCTTCGGACACGAGGTATGGTACGAGCCTACTTGGAATGAGGTTGAAGGAAACAATGCCGCCAGAAGCTTTGATGGGGCCAAGCGATCGACAACACAGTTCTTTGGCTCCTCCGTGGCAGTGCTGGTGATAGGGAGGTCCTTTTCAGTCTTCCAAGTTGCGGAAGGCCTGCTGGATGTTCTCATAGAGCTCCTCAAAGTCCTGCTTGATCTTCTTCTCACCGTCCACTGCTGGGTCCTATAACAGAACACAATGTACAATGCGGAAAATCAGCTTAGCAAAAGGGATCTTGATGAAAGAAAAATATCCACACAATTGCAGTACAAAACTGCAAAAGAAATCCACACGAATTTCTCAGGAATAAGGCTCCCTAGATGACGAAAAATTTATTCCATGCGGGGTTGAAGCACAAGACCAGCACCACTCCTGGGGTGGTCACTCTACCATCAGTTAACCAGGAGGGTAGCAGATGGGAGTGAAAAGCCTGAAGTACATTTGAATACATTCACTCTTGCTTCCATATCGAGCTTTAAAGGGGCCCTGCAACACCTTTTGAAGTTATCATCGAACATACTTTAGGGGTTTGTTTCTGCAGGAATCTCTTGGTGCCAAAATTTTTCTAATCCTTTAGTATATAAGCGAACTTACAGGAATATATGAACACTTTTTCGTGAGAACCTGGTGTGCATCAACTTAGTCCTCATAACCTTGACCTAACAAATTGTAACGAAGTTCCCCCCCCCCCCCCGACTGCACATTTCTAAGAGACTTCACTTTACTGAACAACCAGTAATGTCTACCAAATTCTCTAGCACATGAGGCACATCGGAGAAAGCCAGCATGCGCTGGCAAATGTACTGGTGGTTTTGGCAATAACGATTCGCATTTGAAAGTACCGTCATTGTAGGATCAGTACAGGACAAATGACCGACTGAGACGCATAGCATTTGAAATAGCACGGGGAAAGTACGAATGGCATTGCCTCGCATGAACGTAGGAGAAAACAAAACATTAAGCAGACCACTGTCGATCAAGACCAGAAGTTGGTGTGATAATGTGAGATACTTACTCGTTGTTTTTGAAAACAGAGAGAGACATTTGTATTTGCTTATTTATTGAACTCGAAACTAATAATAAAGGTATTATGTTATCGCAATCATCAAATCAGCCAATGGTAGTATCCTTCCCTCCAAATGACATCGTCAGGCCCACGGATGTAATTTGGCAAAAGAAGAACGAGCGATTTCTAGTTGTCATTGAAGCATAATTGTAAATTATGTAAAGCTATAATATTTGGCTCACATGTTCACAGGAGCCTTGACTGCAAATCAGCATCGTTTTCTGACCATGTACAGTACGGTCCACTGTTAAAGGGAACACTCGAATGAGCAACTTTCATTCTGTTGGCCCCCTAACGGCTAGTGGATGCAGAAAGATTGTTCGCGCACGTTACAAGTCTATCCAGAAGGGTTCCGAACTATAAATCACCAGTAGTGTTACGCAAATCTACGCCACTATGCTTTAGAAGGAGAGCGAAATGCGGACATACCTGAAACGCAAGTGTTCCCTTTAACAGTGGGCTTGTCTGTACATAAAGTTTTGCAGGGCCCCTTTAACGGCACCAGCTAAAACTATGTGCCTCAAACATGAAGAGATTTGCATATCAGGTATCGGTTGATGTTGCCTCATGTCGTGAAGCATCTCATGAACTCCACCAGCTCATGGCCGAACTTAGACCAGATAAACTATAAAAAAGCAGCCTAGCCCTCACTGGCACAGATCGCTACACACCTGCACTCCTCCTTAGTGGAGACTACATGGAATTGCAATGCACCTCCCAAGGACACTGTGCTCCATTCCGATCCACACGATTTCAAGATTCCCATCGAATCACTATGACAAAATGATGGCCCATTCCTCGTGTGAAACTTTGCTCCCAAAACATCTGAAGAAAGAAATTGACAACCACCTGTCTGTAGCACAAACCCTCATATTTCTCAGAAAGAAAGCTTCTTGTCAATTTCCCTTTCGTAACCCTTCCGCCAACTTGCGGGATTCCGCAGAACTGATATGCAAACATCTGAAGTATTGATAAATAAAACAAACACCAGGCCTGCACGGAACACGTAGCACAGTCACAGTGAAAGCTGGAGGAGCGGCCATTCTAGAGCCTGTTGTAAACTCTCTTCGGGCAACTACTACAACTACAAATGCAAGGTAGCACACTACGCCATGAATCATAATTTTGTGAAGTAGGGAAGTACCCACTATGCCATTATTCATCATTCTGCAGAGAAACCCGCTACACATCTGTAAGGCATTATGTGCACTTTGTTGATGCTTTGGCTGATGACGAATTGCGGCTGAGCCCTTTGTAATCTGTGGGAAGCTTCGAACCACCCACTTGTTACATAATTCGAATTGTGTGACGCCTGGCATTATTTTACTCTTCAATCACGCCATATCACATCTGTTAACGCGATTCCTTGCCCTACATGACGCCTCTACAGTCAAACCTCGTTAATACGTACCGACTTTAAACGTAGTAACAGTTAAAACGTAGTTACGATGAATACCCGGCCAAGTCTCATAGAGCCTTATGCGTTCGCTGACCCCTTAAGCTGTATAGTGGTTTGTCCTATGCCTACCAGTTAGTGCGTACCCGGCGTACTGTGTTAACTTTTTGCGCCATCAAAGTTTATTGCGCCGCTGGACTTAGAGACACCACAAATGTGCCGCAGAAGGTTTTACTTGTTATAAGAGGCGCGGATATCGGCCAATCAATGATTCCGACTTCGCACAATTGCAGCGATGTCTTAGCGGTAAGCATCAGGAAAGAACAAAGGTGAAGTGGCGTCCACCGATGAACGTGCCAGTATGACTTATTGCTGGCAATCGTATCACAATAAGTATCTTCAGCTATCTGCTTGGGCAATGTGACGTAGCGCTACTTTAAGCCTGCTGCACACTTTTAATAGGCGACAGTCTGAACGTGCTGGGCCGCCTTGTTGTGCGGGACCGTGTTCAAGCACGCACCACTTTGTAGAAACGAAAGCAGCTAGCTTTTGCAGAGTTGAGCATTGCGGCTGCTGAGAAACCTCACCACATTCACGCTGTCTCACTAAATGCACGTGTACGGTACAGCAAGCGTAGCGCTGTTGTAACCATACTGCATGTTTTTATTAGGCAACAGCCTAAATGCACCTCTGTCCGCTGCCAGGACCACCAGAGCATCGCGAAGTGCGCATCTTTTGCAGAAAGCTCGTCGTCGCCGCATTAACCCAACAAGCTATTTGCCGCATCTGTGCACGGTCTGGAGCAAAGTGGTACAAAGAACACTCCCATAGCTAATGCGTGCGTACAGCACAGTGAGCAGTCCGACAGTGAAGACGTGAGCTGAGTAGGCAACGTACTGAACATAACTAGGCAGGAGACGATCTGCTCCACGCGGCCGTACCGCGTTTGAATGAAACTGTCAGTTTTCTCTTTCTAGTTGATCGCGGTAAAGACGCATACACATGAATCCCGGAAAGCCTATACAGTAAAAGCTCGTTAATTCAACACCCATTAATTCGAAAATTTGGATCATTCGGACGGCTCTATTGGTCCCGGCCAAAGTGTATGTTAATTTATGGGACCAAACCTTCGTTAATTCGTCAGAATTGGGCTATGCACCGCTTAATTCGGACAAATGCTGACACCTGCCGCCACACAAAAGTGCGGTAAAGCAGCACTGGACCACTGGAGCAAAACCGAAACCTGAGTGACATCTCCACCATCATCAACTAGTGGGGGCGATCGCAGCGTCACCGAACGTCGGCATCTTCTTTCTTCGCTTCATCCACTGCGCCTCCGAAGCCATTTTCCTTTGTGTTGTGTCAGCACCGTCTCTTCTTGCGGAGTTCTCTTTTTTTTTCCCCGTTGTGACAGTGTTTACATGTGAGGCCCGAGCATGCGGCAGATGCTCGACGATGGCATCAACGAGGTGTCAGCCGAGTCCACCGACGATGACTGCCCGACCTTCGATGCTGTCCTTCCCACAGATATGACCCTTCAGAACTACCGTATTTACTCGATTCTACCGCGCCCTCGATTGTAACGCGCACCCGTTTTCCGCGACCAAAAAAAAAAAAAAAAGTAATACGTCGATTGTAACGCGCACCCATTTTTCGTGAGAGAAAAGAAGAAAAAAAGTCCGTAGGAGTCAAACTTCGCACATTCAGAAGAACAAGTATTTGGGTTTTAAAGAACTGAAGTTTCAAAAAAGTAAAACACAAAGTCAAAAAGCGGGCCTTGCCGCTAAAACTGTCACCACTACGGTGGCGATACGAGTCGCGTAATGGATCAGTCCACGTCGCTGTCGGAAAACTCCTTGTCGCTGTCAACACTCTTCGATTTCGGGAGACCGGCCCTGCGTTGGTCCACTGAAACCTTTTCGTGAAGCTTTGCTGTAAAAAATCTTCTGCTTCTGTTTGCGCCAGTCTCGCACGCACGTTTCGGGAACTCCGAACTATATCCGAACGACCGCGATGCGGCCCGATTTCCGTCCGTCTCTCTGCACATGTAATAACTATTCTTTTAAATGCGGCATCGTGGTACACTCGTCGAGTATTTGGAGTCGGCACTTCCATGCCGTCGATGCGAACGCAGAACGGGATGACAATCTCCTCGGCACACGTACGAACTGGCAGAAATGGCCAAGGCGCTACAGTGGCTAGAATAGGGAAGTGTGAAGACCGCGCCGCCTGCGCTAACGCTCTCCACCGATGCCTCGACCGGCGCTGTCTAGGTGGCGCTGGTTGTAGCTTACATGTCGCTGGCTCGGCTCGCTGCAGCGAAGCTGCCATGTCAAGGCTGATTTGTGGCTCATATGGTTTTGTTTGCGCCGTAAATTTTTATTAGTGTCTCTACTATAATGCAGGGCGTAAGTGCCTCATAAAGAAATGAAATTTGCGGCAGATATTATCAAACATTATCACCGTATGGTATGACCGTACGCACAGTATTATAAGTGAAGCTTTACATCGTTCGCAAACATCGCGGCCAGCTAAGCTTGCCACTGCTTGCGATCGTTCCTTGATGCTGAGAAATGTAACTGATTAACATTTTGGGGGCATTGCCATTTCACAAGGTTATAAGCAACCTCAAGAAGCACGAAAAAAAAATGCTACTATGACATTGATATCAATTTTCTTCATGTTACAGTATACCTAACATTTTGCATAAGATAGTTTTCAAGAACTTAAGTATTCTTGCGTATTCACCGCGGAAATATTTTTCAATTAACAACTGCACAGAAAATCGGAGAGCATTTTAGTCTTCTTACACATTTTATTTATAGTTGGGGGAATCAAAGTAGGGAAGAAAGCTAGCACATTACAGGGTGATGCACATAACATCGCCCTTCGAAACTTGAAGTGCTTTGATCTTTCTCTTGCAGAACTTCTCTGTTTGTTTAGAGATTTCGTGAAGAAGTGAAGCCGTGTGAGAACAAAAAACTTTATGTTGCTCGTCAGATCTTGCTTGTGTGCGTCGCACACTATACAGATGGTACGGTCTGCATTGAGTTAAGAAGTTCAACTAAAGTGTCCCTTTCAGGGGCGTAGCCAAGGGGGGGGAGGTTCACCCCCCCCCGAAATTTTTCAGTTTTGCTTGCGTATATAGGCACGCACATATACAAATGCACGCACGAACATACATAAAGTATGGTTGAACCCCCCCGACCCGAAAAAAATTTCTGGCTACGACCCTGGTCCCTTTAGAGCTTATTATAACTGAACCACGATGTGAATGTGTCCTCCAGTGCCTCCACAAATGAAAATAGTTCAGGTGACAGGTACAAAAGCCCTCCAACATCACAGAATGCTGTGAATGACGCAAGATCCTTATCTGCGTTCTCGAGGGATTTGAGCACCTGCTCAAAACAGTCCTGGCATTTCGTTGCCATAAGTTTCCTCCGTGCCACATAGCCGGCCAAATAGTACACCAATCTTCCGTCACTGACTTGCACAGGATACACATGGTCAGAAAGGAGAGTCGATGTCTGTAGTACACTTGAATCTTCGTCCAGGTTTCCAGTGTCCAGTAAATTGTCAACATGGATGGCCACTTCATCAGTCCCAACTAATGACGTAAGTGTGTCACCTGCACAGTTGCCCGTGTCTGGTGCTTTTACCAAATTGCAAAAGCTAAGGGAATTCACGGCAGTAAGGAACTGGGTCGATGTGGGATGATCATTGCACCCGGATAACTGACGAATCATCCCGAATAGCTTTTCGATTGGATCTCGGCGATTGGAACGGCAGCATTCTTTTCCAAAGGCTCGTCTCCTCTTGGTATATTACGCTGCCACTGCTGGAACAAATGGTCGTCTTCGGGACTCCAAACAATGAAAGCTTCTGCTTGCACGTTTTGTACCCAGTTGAGCATCTGGGCACAAAACAGTGGCTCTGACGTCTGCTCATGGCACACACTCCGCAAAAGACATAACGTAAACACGACAAGGCTGTCCGACCAGCAAATGTAGCACGAAAGAACAGCATAAACAGGCAAAAGAATCACGTCTAACCGGCGAGTTCCAGCATTGAACAACGTGCGCAGCCTGAGAGCCTGACGTGTATACGACAGCGCGCGCCACCTAGCGGAAACATCGCAAGGCGGCGTCACTACCTCCCATTGCAGCCGCTTGGCGGAGATCACACTTCTAGTATTCTAGACACTGTAAAGGCGCGTAGGAGGCGGCCATTTTGAAATGTCGATGGCAATACGATAACCGAGTTTTTTTGTTTTTTTTTCGGTACTCGATTCTAACGCGCATGCAATTTTTGGACTCGTTTTTCCGGAAAAAAGGTGCGCGTTAGATTCGAGTAAATACGGTACATCTTGATTGATGATTGTGTCGCCACGACTGGTCTCCTGCCCGATCAAGAAATTATTAATGATGTCGCGACCTCATCGCACCTCGCGGGAAGTCTCGGAGGCGCTTTTGATATTAGAGGACGTTTGCCTGAGCACTTCCGACAGTTTGCGTGCTGTTGGCCATTTGGAAGAGTTATGAAAAATTGTAATGTCAGCCGGAATCTGCGCGAAAACGTAGACGACCATTGCAAAATACTTCAGCAACTAAAGGTATGCTTCTCCAACTTGATTTTAATGTTTTTCCTGTTCATTCATTAATTCGGCATTCGGTTAATCCAGACATTTTTTCCGGTCCCGTGAAATCCGAATTAACGAGCTTTTACTGTACTGCACTATCACACGGTCGTGCGAGAGTGCCAGAACCTTTTCTGAACTTTGGCAAAATGAAAGAAAGGGCTTTGTGGAGGGCACTTTAGGCAATATTTGCTGTGACGTATTTATTTCTTTGTTGGTGGCGATGGTGCACGTCAGGAGATGCAAATTTGTACTTGGTTAGTGCATACTGCCGTTTAGTGCATAGTTACGCCACATTCTCAGCAGGTACGTATTAACAAGGTTTCACTGTATATAGGGTCTTTTTGTAAATGAGTTTCAAACATCGGCATTGCTCTGTTGTAGAACGCTCGATTTCCATGCAGAGGGCCTGGATATTTTTTTTTTTTTTCTCGTTGTGCGTGATAGCGGTTATTGGACAGCAGCGGCAGCAGCAGACAACATAGTCGGTTGCAGCCTAAGAATAAATGGAAGCTCCGCCCATGAGGCAGTACTGCTCTTTTTTTTTGCATGCCTCCAAGCTGTAAAGCAAGTACTAGTTCACAAAAAAATCTGCAAGTACGGCGATACTCAGGCAATATGCATGGTATATTCGAGTGATGCAAGAAACACGTGCCGTGTTGCAACTTGCCGTTGCTGAAATGATCATACGTAATAAACACTCCAAGCGCCTGCCGCTTTGGTATAGTACTTCAAAAGTGGCACAATCGCAAGTTTCTACTGCATCGAATGACTACTGGCGAGAGTAACACTGAGGTACGTGCGAATAACAGTACGAAAGACCTCGTTTTGGAAGAAACAAACATGACAAGAAAATCCGGATGGCTGCTGCCAGTGCCACGGTGCCTCACCTTTCATTCTTGGTAAACTACTTGATGTTGCATTTTCAATTGGTAATGCTTAAACTTTACGTCATAGAAAAGAGCGGCCGGGATTGGGTGCGCACTTTACGCACAGACAGGGGTACATTTTACTTTTTATTCTTAGGCTGTCACCAACTATAAGCCACCAAAATTGCCTGTTGCAATCTCATAACAGCTTTCACTGTAAAAATCACCTTGAACTTCATGCTGCTGAGCTGGTAGAGGAGGTCTCCGAGGGCCTCGCGGATGAGGGCCCAGGTGATGCGGTTCTCGCTCTGGGCGGTGGACTCGACCGCGTGCTTGGCCAGGTCGTACAGACCAATCATGTTGCGCAGCATGCCCACTGACTTGTAGAATGGGCAGAACCGATCGTACGGGGTGTAGCTGTTCTGCTGCAGGAAGTCGTCCTTCAACAGGCGCGCAACTTCGAGTGTTATCTTGTCAGTCTCTGCCAGGGACGCCTGTACAAAAGCAGCGAGAAGACACGACGGTGATGCTATATCAACACGCACAAATTTTAGAGGTTGATGTTCTCAACACGCACCGCAAAAATGAAAAGTGAGAAATTAAATTTGGTACTGGTAGAATCAGCACAGTAAATTTTAATACCACTAACGCTGAGCTGCCTTTTACATGGATTCTGCAATACCGTGCCATATCACTACAACTGTGGAATCTTAACTTCTAAGTCATTGCAACTAACCGTAAAAATCCCAACAAATTATTTAACCCGAGTTTGATAACGCTTTGAGCAGGTTAAGATATTTTGAAACGCCCATAGCAACGGTCTTCATATGCTGAAGAGTAATTCCAGTTGAGTATAGTAATGAAACCATATTTTTAGTTATTACACAATATTTATTACATTTTTTTTTACAAATGTACTCTCCATTACTACAAATGAAGATGTACAAGTTGTTATAGTTTACCGTCTTGTAACTTAATACTGCGACTTTGATGCACGATAAACAGCTACAGTAAAAGCTTGTTAATTAGCTTGTTAACCGGAAAAAATGCTCGAATTAACCGAATGCCAAATTATCGAAAGTATCAAGAAAACAATAAACAAATGCCTGTTGCATCAATAGTATATACATTCATTTCCTTGATGAATACGTAAATCCTGCACTTATTTTGTATAAGAGCAGTGTAAACACCACAACGTTAGTCATCCTGCGGGCTCATTTATGATGTGACCACGGTCCAAGAATCCCGCGTTTATTTAGCTCGAAACGTGCTCTGCGCCCCACCCTTATTACTGCCACTACCAACACCACCATGCGCACATGACGATAGTTTTTTCGCAGGTAAAACAGCCGGCAACTGATTGTACATTAGTCATCAAACCTGCCAATCTAGAGACTCCTGAAATTGGGAGACACTCCGCAAAATTTTTTTAAACAAAACTAAGAATGGTTTCGTGGCCCTGGGGACTCGAAGCACAATATATATTTTTTTTCAGCGAAATTAAAGGGGGTCCGCGGACATGCACCAACATTCTTATCTGAACACAGCCTGCCATTATGCGGACCACAGCTGAAAGCTCTTCATTTTCAACAGCTTCCGACATGAAAACGAAGCTTCCCAGTGTCGGATCCACATGTGAACAAAACCGTGGTCACTAACTGATGAAGATGGCCATGCGGACATCGCCACCTTTTTGGTTTGTCCGCGACCGCAGTTTTCACTTTTTTGTGCCGCACATTTGCAGTGCTTCGTGCTCGGGGCACTCAGAGGATCGTCCGAATTAACTGAGTTGCAGCCAAATATGACCGAATTAAGGGGGGACACTGGTCTTAGAGATGAAAAATCATGGAAAAAATCAGTTTTCTGAATATAGTATTTTTGTAACATACAGGCATTACCAGTGATGCTACTGGCTTAGGCCACTTTGGAGCAGCTTTTGGAGCAGGCAAAATTGCGTTTTGGAGCAGCAAAACTAGCTTTTGGAGCAGGTGTTCTGCCTTCAACAATTCATTCTGAGCCGAAGAATTCTTAAAAAAAGTAATAAACATCGACCACAGCAGCGTCGACATCCGAGCCAACAACACTCAAGCCGCGGGCAAATGAGTTGTGCACTTTGTGCAAGCAGCCTCTCCTACATCTATGATGTCAGGGTATGCTTCCTGCATCTTTTTTCTGAAGCTTTTCATTGCATTAGGGCCATCCGTAGAAAAGCAAATGACATTTTTCTGCGGGAGGTCCATCACTGCTATCCGCACTTCACTAGCCAAAATTTCCGAAGTCGCAGAGCCCAGCCGGAAAGACTGCAGGTGTTCCACAACTCGCTGCATTTTGTTGGAGAAATGCCTAACTACAACATCAAGTTGTTGGCACCTCTGTTCAGGAAGAGGGTTCTCGTCAATGCTAACAGATAAAACCACATCCGGCTTGTTCAGCTCGTCAAGCACAAGTTTCTTGAAATACGGCCCGAGGCCATCACTAACTATGTAGGATGCCTTGAACCTCTTACAACTAAACTGCTTCGCTGTTTCGGAATCTCCAAATAACTTGGGAAACAAGGCAGTTGCTGTGTCGGCCCACGAGTATGGGATGCCCTTGAGAGTCGTGCCAAGCACAAACAGAGATGCCCTTGAGAGTCATGCCAAGCACAAACAGAGTTTCTGCGTTTGTGACGTGGTCACACTGCAAAACGTTCCATGGACTGCCGAATTCCAAAGTCTGCTGGATCGTTTTCGGCCGCTGCAGCCCACCTGAAGCGTCTCAATGACGACTGGTAGCATCAATGTGCCATTTCATGGCTGCATGTCGCTTGACTGCTGCTACGCTGTGTTGCCTACAGTTGATGCTTTGATTACAAAAAAAAACACAAAACGCAGTTCCTTCGTCCGCTTGACAACACCATATTGATACAGTATAACCTCATTACAACAGACCTTCATAGTGAAGAGGATTTTGGTCGGTTGTAAAGGGAGTATGTAAAATCCAAGTACTGTTACAACAGACTTTCATGTAAACACTGAATGGGTCTGTTATAACCGGAGAGAATTACGAGTCACAAACATGGTCTTATTTTGAACGGGAGACCAAAAAAATGCGATTTTTGAAAAATCACATTTTCAGTTTCTGTAGCCCATTTCTATCAGATTCCAAAATATCTTCAATGAAAACTACGTAGAAGTGCTATAAAAAATTTGTTTTGCGTCTGCCGACTTGGCGAAAATTGCGGAAATATTAAAAAAAAAGCGTTTTTCAAAATTGTAGCTCGGCAACGGCGCAACTGGGCGCCACCATTTTGGGCTCGTCGTAAAGAGCATTTCTCCGCGTTCAAGTTCTCCGTTTCAGCTGGATCCTCCATTCAGTAACAAGCGTACGAAAAACACGTTTTGGCTGCTTCTGCGGTATTACCGCAGAAGCAGCCAAAATGTGTTAATGCTCACTTCGGGATCGTCGTCTGCTGCTTGTGCGTCGCGAGGTCGTGGCTGTCGAAAATTGCGCTACTTAGTGACGCGTTCGCACTCGTTCTGTGTTTACGGGTCGATGATAATTTGGAACGCTTTAGTTGGGCAGCTGCAAGCGGAAGCTCAATCATCAGATTACGATAGCGCGCCGCACTCGTCGCAAACATCGCAGACGTGCGACTAATAGTGTTGACTCGTTGGACCTGCTGTTCGAGGTTCTTCTTATCAGCACTTCGAAGCTTAATTATGACGAAGACCACCGCGGGACAACTCCTTGTACTCGCAATCGAGCATGACGTACTTGAAACATCGGGCACCGCGGCCACGCACATCGCAACCGAGCTTTCTACTAGATGTCGTGGTTAGGCCTAACTCCGTTCACGGTGCCGATGTACGAGCCAAATCCGAACTTTGCAGGCAAGAACATCGCGCTAGCGGACATGCGAAAGCGAAGAAGCCATAATGTCCTTCATCTCAAGCAACGAATCGCATCGCCCGCTGGCTCCTCAGAACCGCGGATGGGCATTTTGCACATCGGCAGCGGACCCCCTGGCCAAGCTCGCCGCGCAGCGACCGCGCGGAGAAGCGGAGGCAGCGGCTCGCAATTTCGATTGTCAGCGTCCCAAACGCAACACCAAGCACGCTGCGCGCCGTTTTTTTTTTTTTTGTCGCTACAGCTAGGCATAGCTGATCATTGACAGACCGGGGATCGGCGGCCTTCGTTTTTAAATCGGTACGTCGATATCCGCGGTGCGCTGCTCCCGTCCCGAAAGTATGCTAAGTGATGTTTGAAGTCGGACGTTAATGACCATGGTAGAAAAGTCCGCCCTAAGGAGTCCTGACCACCTTGCTGGCCTGAAATTTTGGTCAATTATATCCGAATGTCCATTGTACCAGAATCCGTTGTAAATGAAGCTCAATCAATGGAACTAATACGGAGGTCGGCATAACGCCGCAAGTTGGTATGTAATATCCGAATGTCTGTTGTAAACAGATTCGTTGTAACGAGGTTACACTGTATTTTGTCTCCATTTTCATCACTCTCATGGAGAACGTCCGCGTACAGCGCGATGTCGCTCTCAATAGGGGAACTTCATGTAGTTAGTTTCATTTCTGAAAGTCAGAGTACACCCCTTTGGCGCAGGCTTGGCGCAGAATCGCCAAATTTTGAGGAAATGTAGCAGGTTGTAGCAGCCAGGGCACTTTGGCGCAGTCTGGCGCAATTGGCGCAGCGGTAGCATCACTGCATTACCGCAAGTGGTGACCAAGTTTCTTACATCTTGGATTAATATTTCAGCCCCAACAGCAATTTATATCACCAAGACAAGCTACATTCCGATTGAGAAAAAGCACAAAAAATGGGCTCTTTTATTGACATGCTGCACTGAATGACGTATGCTGCAGCAGTAGGCATGCAGGTTATGTCTCTGGTGGCGACTAATCATTTAACAAAAATATTTCAATATCTTCTATTGCATGTGGTTCAATATGAGCTTTATCTGTTTTCTTGCGTTTTCTCAAAACAAGCTTTTACTCACCCCGCTTGTTTGGTGCAACAATTGCTCAAGCTCTAGAATAGCTACAGCTTTAACGTTTTTTGCTGTATGAAGCTAAATGCATAAATCTTGAAATGCTGCAAGCAGATTCTTTCTTCTCTTCTGTAATTTTTTAACCTGCTTTTGTTCTTGATCGTTAGTAGCTGTACTGTAAACGCTAAATTTCAATGGGCTGCTAAATTGCTAATTGTTGTTGGATTTGAAAACTGCTTGCAGCAGTTTGATCCTTATTCATTCTGCTTTCCACTCATGCATTAAACATAACTTTCTGCCCAGTTTATTATTATCTATTGTCTCACCAAATGATAGTAATTAACATTTAATTATCTCAATCATTATTTGAGCCAAAGAAAAAATTACTGCACTTTTAAAATCAGCACAAAAAATACATATATATCTGTGCTTTTTAATTGAATCTGATCAGAAAATGAACAAGATAGCCCCAGGTACCATGTCCCCCCTTAACAAGAGTTTGATGCCATTAAACAATGAATATGCTGGCCAAGACCAGAGAACACGTCCAAATTATCAGATTTTCCTAATTAACGAGGGTTGAGTTACAGAGCTTTTACTGTATTACATGCTAGAAGCATTTATCATGCTTTTCTTTTTACCTAGCAAGCATCACAGGAGTCCAGCTGCCAGTCAAGCAAAACCAACACATTTGAGGGACGTTAATTCGCAGCGTTTCTTAATCCAGCAGTTCCAGACTCTCTCCAAAACAAGAGTGCCTGGCTATTCTCGCCTCTTCCTTCAATCTACGGTTCTGCAGCCAGTTATCATTGCTCAAGATTTACTCTCCTTTTCTTCTTTTGCAAAATGCACCGAATGCTTCCATGAGCAAGCGGTTCCCACATTAGATGGAGCTTCACTCTTGTCTGAAACTGGTGATTCTATCACATACTCCAAATGAAAGCTGCAGAGCAAGCGAACAGAAATGAACTGCCGTACGTCAGCATTGTTCTTCACATACGATGAGCAGAATTTACAAAAGTGTGACAGGTTATGCACACCGACGTCAAGATAGGAAATCTCACTTTACCTTTCCGACAAGCTGTACAATTTCAGAAAGATCTTCTTCCTCCTGCAGGATCTGCTGGCACTGTTGAAGGAATGTCACAACAACTAATGAGCAACAACGCATACATAAGCTCTGAACAGACTAAAAAAAGAAAACCAGAGCATGATAATATGGCACCATACGACCAAGGCACCAGTGAAAAAAATGTAGGCTTGTGATAGGTTGATTTGTGTAGTTTTAATGCCCCCAAGAGACTCTGGCTACGAGACACCTACAACATAGGAATTTTAAGCTTTCGCCAAAATAAATTGCATTCTTGCAACTATTAGGCATGCCATAGTGGAGTCTTGCAAATTTTACCAGCTGGGGCTTAACGCGCATCTAAATCCAAGTACATGAGTGTTTCTTGTGTTTCGCCCCTAACAACGTGGCTGGGTATCGAGGCCACACCCTCAATCTTAGCACCTACCACATAGGGTGGGCGACAGAATTCAAGTACAGCCTAATGCCGCTAGAGCGAAGTATGTGAGGCCGCTAGAAACTGCTATTTTGCATAAAGAAATAAATAATATAGGCATAAGCACAAATGTGAAAAACAAGGTGCAGTCTCTGTCGCAAGAGTGAAGTGAAAAGGCTATCGACCTAGGCCTGGTCTTACACAAGTCCCAGCATCTGTTGTGTCAAAGAGTTCACACATTGCCTCGGTTACTCAGCGCTGTTATCTTGATGACAGTGACACGTCCCTTATTAAGCTAGAACCGCATGGCGCGTTTTTCGCAAGCGAAAAGGGCAACGCCCGGCGAACACCTCTGTTGCCGTCGACAAAAGAAAAGCACTGGCGCTTCCACGGTGTGGTTGCCAGACAAACATAACTCCCAACAACATCGATTGTCTGCGTTTCTGCGCAAATAATTTACTCTTAAGACTTCACAACACTAAAATGAAAATAATTTTCGTGCAGTTAGACTGCGCAAAATTTTCCTGAAATGTATTCATAAAGTTGTATTTCAAGCAGCAAAATTTTGCACAAAACTGCTACCACATGCTGAGCAGCCACTGCTTGTTTACAAACAGGTGTTTTTGTCGAATGCGCGCGTCAGCTCAGCCGAGCGTAAGTTCCGCTGAGATGCGTGGAGGGCAGGGCCATCTGGTGGCAGTCTAAGAAATCAAACACCACACGACTGCACACTGAACTACGAGTGGCTGACGCGCATGTGCTGCTCGAGGCGTTTTTTTGTACCCCAAGTAGTAACACGCAGCAGTGCGATATTGTGATGAATCCTGCTGGGTGTGTGTCAAAATGAGGCAAGCATCCCACTAGCCACAAGTAAATCGCACCTGAAATCACGCGATGCGATTCCCCCTTTACACACCACTACACACAGCAGGAGGAAGCGATCAAGGCATTGGCATATTAAAGCCTCACCTTAGTCCTGAGCTGCACAAACTCAGGGAAGTTCCTCTCGTAGTAGTCGTCGAGGGCACGTGTGTACTTGCTGTATGAGATGAGCCAGTTGACCGATGGGAAGTGTTTGCGCTGAGCCAGCTTTTTGTCCAAGCCCCAAAACACTTGCACAATGCCCAGTGTCGCGGATGTGACTGGGTCCGAGAAATCACCACCAGGAGGCGAGACTCTGCAAATCGCAAAGGCATCGAATGTCTAAGAATCTTCGTAGAAACACCTTCTCAAAAACGGCAAGAAAATGTCTCATATCTGTACAACAGTCAATACTGCTGCAGACACGTGGACCCAGACGCAGCACACGTGTGGTGTGTTGGCACATGCATACATTCTGCCGCACGTGGCAGGGAATCCATAAGCGCAGGTCCCTCACCCTTTCCTCTGACTTTTTAGGGTCCCACATTTTCCTACACAAAGTGATGAGCAAAGATGTTTTACTATCAGCAGGCACAACAGCTCAGATTTCGGCCACTAGGTAATTATGTGAGAGCTTACACATGTGGACATGCTCTTCTAGAGCTATAGCACAGCAGTTAGTGCCATACTGTCAATACTATTTCCTCCATAGGTGTTGTTAAACTAACTATTAGTGTCAACAGGCTACAGAATGAGTAAAAACAGAACAATAAACCGGGCATGCCTATCAACTATGCGAAGGTTGCTGAGAAAAACCAATGCATCGAGAAGAAATGGTGAAAGCAAATGTTATTTCATTGATATTTATTTTATATTTTTAAATATCATGCCTCGAAAGGCTTTGCACGCATTCTGGCATGTTGCTCGGGGTTCAAGAAAAGTTTCAAAGCCCCTTAAGAGTGCCAACACAGCAATGGGAAACTCTGCTGTTTCATTTCCTGTATTTTAGCTTTCAATAGTTTTCCCTTCCACACATCTCTGTGAGGATGCTTGCTGATGCAAGGGTGATAGCAAAAGCCCCACACTCGTGTGTTTATGTAGGCTAGAAACAGCTCTGGCATGCTAAGGTGCAAAAACAATAACTAGCAAAACCTTGGCAAACCACTGTTCATTTCTCTCACACTGTTTGCCACCTCATCTTGGGAAACCTGTTTACAGTAATGAATGATGCCAGTGTTCTGGCCCAAGTTTTCCACCTTTGAGATCACATTAATCTAGAAATTAATGAAAACACACATCTGATTTTCTCACCTGAAAAGGCACAGTATGTCGCTAGTTTCACTGTACAGCATATACAAGCATTATTCGAGCTGCATGTAAAGCTTTGGGGTGGCTTAATAAACAAGAACCTTTTTAACCACAAGGCACTGATACACTGCCTTTGGGCATTAATGCCATCCACTAAAATTTAGTTTCGCCACATCTGAGTCACTACCTTCGGAACTGCAAAAATTTTTAAATCTGTCCAGTGGCCATACACTTCTTGAATTCTCCTGCAAGATTTTGTCACATTTGTAAAATGTGGACTCCATGCCGAAATTTTTCACATAAATTGCCGACATAGGAATGTCAACAGTTTCGTGTCTAGCATGCATAAAAAGCATCATTGACATGCAGCCCCACTGTAGCCAGGAATCTGACCTGCACCCTCGTGCTTAGAAGTGCAATGCCACAGCTGCTAAGGTGGGTGGGCGTTCTGTCGAGAACCTTCGGGCAAAAATCGTAATAAGCATTACTACTAGCCTACCTCATTTCCACTGCAGGACAAATACCTTTCCGAACCTTCTTGATTTGCCTTTCTCGGCACAGCTGGCTGAAACCTATCTTAGTCAATATCAAAATCTTGGCACGAAATTATCTGCCCCGCTACCTTTTCCTTGATATTGATGGTATGCGTTTAACGTTGAGGCAGTAACGCGTTTATTAGAAGATTGCAGCAGCTGAAGCGATCAGCGGTCCAAGCCGAGCAAGCGCGAGCACCAACAACAACCGTCTTCGTATTCTTCTTTCGCTGGCGTTCTTGTCTGCGCCCTACCATGTTACAATATCTATTTTTTATTCGAGCAGGTCAGAGGGTATCTGTATCATCAAAGCAGCACATTCCCTTTTCTATAAGGCTGCGTGTAGAATCGATGGCCAATCACTACACAAAATGTCACAAGTGTGCTGTGCGTGTTTCTTGCTAGACGCAAGAGAAACCCGAGCCAACGGCGGCACGCAGGCCCGGCCCGCCCAATGAAAGAATTATGGGGGCGCAAGTCTGGAAGGGAAACTTAAAAATAAAAGCACTCTCAGACTAAATGCCATGCGTGTTGATTGTATGTTTCTCGTCCTCCACGAGCACTTGAACAAGAAGTGTTCAGTGGTGTAAGAAATGCAATACTCACGCCCCCACAATGGTGACACTGCCTTCTCTCTCGGGGTTACCAAGGCACTTGACCCGACCGGCACGCTCGTAGAAGGATGCTAACCGAGCAGCCAGGTAGGCGGGGTAGCCGGAATCTGCCTCACAAAAGTAAAAACAAAGGAACAAAATTCAAAATCACCAAGAGCAACGTTTCACTACGGACTGTAGGACAGATCAAAGGGCAAAATGGTTATAGTTTAGGCGTGGGTTCTCATGGTAGAGCGAGCCGAGGCTGACATAACATTCAATGTCTGCAGCACCTGCTAAGGCTACAACCTTCAATGCCTGCAGCACCTCCTCAAGCTCGCTTCAGAAAGGTCAGGTCCCGTATTTCTCAATTTCCAATGGGTATGTGTATCCGCCCCAGCAACCTCACTCGCCCAAGCTTCGGTCGGTTGCGAGGTGGCTGATATCGCGCCAGATACCATTTATGCAAATTCGGTGGCCTCTCTACAATGGTGGCCAATACTGCATTTAAGGGCCGGTGGAGATTGTGCCAGTGCAAACTGATACCATGCTTTGTGCATTCCCTAAAAACATTTAAGAAGAGAGACATTATACGGGAGTTTCACAAGGGGACGGCACTCTTTCGCTTGCATGTCGCCCGTGTTCCTGAAGTGATTTTTTTTCTCTGGTCATTTGAGGATCCTTTCACCAAAGTTTTTACTGACCTGCTGGCATTTCAGCCAAACGTCCCGAGATTTCTCTCAGAGCCTCTGCCCATCGAGAGGTGGAGTCCGCCATCATAGCCACGTGGTTGCCCATGTCCCTGAAGTACTCTGAAAGTGTAATGCCTGAAAAAAAAAAGGGGGGGGGGGGCGTAAATAAGGTTTCATGCCACAAAGCTCTACAGTAGGCCGCAGTAAAGGATTCGACCTTAATTTTAGCCCCCTGGTCTCGCTTAACATGCACTGCAGTTGAGCTATGCAAACCAGCTATGATCATTGGATACACATCAACGTACAGAACGGTCCACTCTTAGAGGGAACATGCGCGTGTGCGGCCGGCAGTTCGCGGAGTGCTGACTGCTGGGGAGATTTGGAAACGCAGAGCGTGCGTGTAGAATCACCGGGGCGGTTCGTGCCCCGCGTCATCTGCTACTTCTCCGGTAGTCACATTCTATATTTTTATGACCGAATGGACAAGCTTGCTATGCTCGCTGCATCAGGCATCAATTTCTTTGTTATCAAAAGCAGCCGGCTGGTGTGAGCAGCATGTGGAAAGCTTATGACTAACTTATCGGCGAGCACTGACACTGTAGGTTACGCAAGTGACGGCTTCGTTATCATGATCAAAAACACAGGCGTGTTAAAACTAAAACCACAATATGATTAGGTGTCACGCCGTATTGGGAGATTTCAAACTAATTTCAACCACAAGGGTTTCCTTAACGTGCCCCTAAATATAAGCAGAAGGAGCTTGATGTGGGCGAGTTGGTGTAGCATACTGGAAAATTTAACATTGCGCAAACCACACGAGGACTAGAAAGGAACACTTGTCTGTTTAAGTGTTCCTTTCTAGTCCTCGTGTGGTTTGCGCAACGTTAAATTTTCCAGTACCTAAATATAAGCACACAGTTTTCCTTTGTATTTCGCTCCCAGTCGAAATTCGGCCGCTATGGCCAAGGATCACATCACATCAAAACTGGCAAGAAACCACAGCAACAAACAAACCGCACCTCTTTTTCTGCCTACTGATTAACCAACGAGGCGCAGGCAGTGTGACTGCTATATGAATCTCAGCACAGAAAAACGGAAGCACTTTCCAGCACTCGCCAAGCGCAGGGGCGGAAAGTAGCAGACAAACAGCGGCAAGCGCCGCCCTTACACCTTTATGTGCGTGTGCAGTGTTTACAAATCTCGCCGCCAGTTTGTGCCACGTGGGCCGACGGCCAAACATTCACATGTTCCCTCTAAGAGTGGACCGTACTGTACCACAAAGCACTGCTTCAATTCGTGCATAACACAGGATTTTGAAGAACACATACAAGACATAATGCCTGAAGGGCAAGTCTGCATCGCAATAAAAAGAAAAGGGGGCACATTAAAGGCACTTCCAGCACTTGCTGGCATCTCAGTCTCATTTCTAGCACTCAATCGCCTGTTGGGAGACAACCACACATGCGAGAAACATCACACCATGCACGAGCCACAAACAAATCTTGCCAATGGTAATTTTATAAAAGGAAGGCCAATGAGTTGCGCCACTTATGAAAGGAAAGAAAAAACAGTTTTAAAATCCGTGTTTTTTTTGTTTTTTTTTTTGTACCTGTGTAGATGGATGCCTCACGGGCAGCTACAGGCATGTTTGATGTGTTGGCAACCAACGTAGTACGGTCCATGATTGACACGTGCTTCCCATCTTTTTCGATCTTGAGCTGGAAAACATTAAAAACGTCTATGAGATGTCAATGTACGACGCAAATGCTCAATGTTTGCATAGCATGCAAACATTGAGAATTTCGAAAGTAACACTAGCATATTGTATTTCACAGACCTTCGTAGTTAAACTTCGACTTCATAGTGACATAACACTGCACACTAACTGCATACATAACCTTGCAAACCATACTTACAAGCCATAAGCTTACATACCGTACCAGAAGAAAAGAAGTTAGTCCATACTGCCGGGGAACTTCATGGAACGAAACCACATACCCTTGTCTAAACCAGAAAACTAAACTGAAGGTCGATACCCAATATTCTTTCGAGACTTTGTTGCCAAGTTCAAGTGAAGTTAATTGGGCTGGCTAGACTGACCAGCAATTGTGTATGTGAGTAATAGTCAAATCTAGGCCCATCAAGCAGATTCAACCAGTTTTTGTCGGGTTCGTAAAAACAGCTCGAATGAGCATCTTGGGCAGGTGGTTACCTCAGGGAAGTCCCTGAGTACTTCAGACATTTCATTGCCTCGCTCTCCGCAGCCGACGTAGACAATCACATTGCTGTTGGAATACTTGGACAGGGCTTGAGAGATGCAGGTTTTTCCACAACCGAAGGCACCGGGAATAGCAGTTGTGCCTCCTTGGACACACCTAGAAAGAAGTTCCTTCTTACAATTAACAAGCACGCACATCAAGCAAGCTTCACAAATATCCGTTACAAAAGAAAAAAAACAACATTATCAATAGGTACTTCATGAAATGTCGTTTACCCCATACATACACATAACCACTGCCGAACGAAAATTTTTGATCAGGCATTCATGAACTGATCCTTGAATCAGACATATTATTGCCCAAGTTTTTAAGCAAGACGTTAAACACTTGATAAATGTTTGTGCTAACAATTTCTAATGAGTTTTAACATTTTAACTTGTAACGTGCTACTAAGTTGACCTGCCACACAACAATAGAAGCATCGAATAAAAAAACATGGCTGATCCCTCTGTCATAGGAATCGGTATCACACGAAAGTGAAACGTGTCTTCACAGGCGTAGTTGAGCGTTTGTTGTGCATTCTTTCGCCCCAAGCGCGAAGGAATGAATGCTACAGCGTCAAATTGTAATGTTACACGAAGAACGGCAAGCCGCTCGAAACTTGCAATGCGCTGCTCAAGCAGAAAGGACTCGCGGAACGAACATACAAAGGATGAGCGGGAACTGTCACAGTTGTAACTTATTTCTGTGTGAGCAGCGCGCTCCCTTCGCAAAAGCGGCCGCTGCAGTGAGAGGAGTGACATTCGTGCTCTCAACGGAAACTTGCAGGCAGAGCGCAAGACGTACAAACCAACGAGATCACGAGATAAGCGCCCGCACGACCGACCACGCCCTGTCGAGGCGCGCGCTAATCCCCGTGGGGGACGACTTTCAAAGCGCGCTCTTCGAGCCCTTCGTGCCATCTCGCTAGTGATAACGAAAACGCGCTGTACCGCCGATCTCTGAGTACCGCCACCGGCGAATGGTGTACATAAATAGCTCGCCGTTAGCGTAGCAGAGAACATGTCGTCTGTGACGGAGTCGTTTCGCGCTGCGCGCTGGCGATCGAGGGGTCGTAAGTTCGACTCCCGGTAACGGAACTTTTTCTTACAGTTTTTTTTCTTTGCCATATGTTAGTCTGTATATTTTACAACGTCATATCCGTGACGGAAATGCGTCAGTGGAGCCGTGGTGGACCCCGGCATAAAACACTTTCGTGTTAAAAACCGTTGCAAGAAACACTTAAAAACAAAAATGAAAGCCATATCTGACAAGTTCCTCTCAAATCTGCAAAATAGCAGCCTCAGAGACTGACATTACATATGCACTGAAGTATACTGCAGACAATGGCACTGTCTATAACGTCTGAAAGCCAAATGGCTGACATCCCCACATTCATCAATGAGACAATGATGAAGGTAAAGAGAACGGTTCAGGGCCCATTACTCGTAACCATCACCACAGAGATGCATGTCCGTACTACTTTTGATCTCGTAAACCAAGTGCAGTTGGTCTCCATGTATTGCCTCTCGTCTCAAAGTGCCTCCGAAGCATTGAGATAACACGATCGGATAATGCCCAATGCCAGCTCAACCGGCCAGCTCAACTTACTTGACCTTCGCATTTACCACAGATTACCTGCACGATAAGGAACCCTGGCAACCTACGAGGTAAGCCACTAGAATAGCTACCACATGGAGTGTGCGCAACCTGGTTGATTGACGAGGTTTTAGGCAGTACATGCTTATACTGAATGTTGAATATAACGAAAGAATTTTTTCGTCTGATGTAAATTTGTAATAATGTGGTTCAACTCTAGGTGTACAGATAGATTAACACTTTTACTGGTGCCCTCCAAGTTCCCTGGCAGTACAACGATGCAAAACTACGCACTAGGCAAGAAAGGCATCGATAAATATTTCTTACGGGAACAGCGAGTCAAGCACCCTCTGACCGGTGAGCAGCGGGTAGTTGGCGGCCAATTTCTCCGTCACGGGGCGCATGTTACGCACGGGCCACACTTGCATCATTGTGTAGCTGCTCTTCTCGCCGTCAAATTCAATTTCCAGGATCTTTTCCTAAAATTGCGGAACAAAAGTACATCACGTTCAACAAAACGTCGCTCATAATACAAGCAAAATGCAAGGATTACAGGGACAGGAGTTCAGCTGTCATGGTACAGCTATGTCCAGCACAACCTACATGATTACGGAAGACACGCTTAGTACCAAAGGAGTAATCAGAACTGCGATAAAACTAGCGCAAAAACCAGAATTCTATGGGAAGCCTCTTCTGCAGAACAAGCTTAGTATTTCCTCTGTTAACCACTCACCAGGAAAAGTTTGTGGGATGCAAAATATGCGAGCATGCAGTAGTTCTTGCGTCCTATAACGTAGTTACCTGATAGATTAAAAGCATCATGCTCAAACAGAGCAGTAATTTGCATTTTCAGTGAAGCCCAGGTCCCATCATAAACTACATCATAAAGCTGTACCTGCATACAGCATGCAGCCATTCTGTTATTGACAGTCTGACATCTGAAAGCAAAACTCTGGTTAGAGGACACTGTGGGAAGATTCCTGGATTGAATTTTATTACACTGGGTTATGGGCTTTTTAACATCTTTACATGTGCTTAATGCGCAGTAAATGAGCAGTCCTGCTAATTACATCCCCAGAGAACTGTGAAACTATTGTGGGTGACCTCATGCTCAGCAGTCATAGCCACTGCAGCAGCTTCCTCAATGTATATGCTAGGCTGCCTACATAGACTATGCTGAAAAGTCCTACTTAGTTTATCCACAAGTAGCCACGACACAAAATGAAAAGGCATCTAGGAAGCAGACAAGAAAGCAATCTGTGTCGTTACAATCAATTCAAAACGAGCACCTGCACGTCTTACTACTTTTGATGCACACTCTGGCACTCCATGAAAAAAAAATGCCTTCCTCAAAGACCTTTAACTGCAATATTGGGAAACTAAGTGATGGCCAGATTTGCCACAATTAAAACTTCTTGCATTACAGTATTAAGATAACTGCAGAAAACCCTCACACCAGAAAGCCACCATGGAACTAAGGAGTCAACCTTTATTTAGCCCTGAAAAAGCAAGAGTGGTTCCAGTAAAGAACACTGCTTCCAGCAGAGGGTTCCCGGTAGTTTTGACAGCGAAGTTCCTTGAGGTATGCAGTACTCGGTGATTCACACACAATACTTCGAATGCATGGATGCTGGCACTTCTTGTGCCATTGGTAGATTCTGAAGATGCCAAACCGATGAAGCGAGACTTGTTATGATACGCGAGACATTTGAGCCCCCCCCCCCCAGTGGTCTCCCAGCTATCATAGGTGGCTGAAAAGTGCCTGGCACAATGCATTCCAATTATCACGTCTAGATCGTCGGTTACTGCACGTTGCGTGTAAATTTTTCTGCACCCACTGGAATGTGAATGCTGCACCGAAAAGTTCAATCGCGACCTTGCAAGTGCTAGAACACTGCCACTAAACACCAGATGCACAGCGCACACTGAATGAAATGCGTCAATTTAGGGCTAAGTAAAGCTCATACTTTGTCTTCAGCTTGTGTCACATGGCCACCAGGGCAATAATGGCTCAAACTCTCATCAGTACCAACATCGACTTTGGTGGCCACGGTCATCTAAATCAACTGTGCGTACAAGTTGTCATGTCTAATGCCTTGAAGTCACATTTCATGCCATGAACACTGATCATAGGGAAACATCTTTTCAACTGCTGCTGCAACTTCAGTTTCCTTTGCCAAAAAAGCTTTCAATTTTGGGGTGTACACACTCACATCTACAGAATAATTCCCAGGTTCAGCAATGTAGCTGATGGTGCCCTTCGACTTGGGCGGCAGCATTATCTTGTGCTGCACAAGTGAGTTCTCCTGGACGAGGCCATAAATGTCACCTCCGGTGACATGACTGCCAACCTGCAATTGAGCACAAAATGCTTCAGATGGGAAGACGAACAGCTGGGAAAAGAAATGCCATCACTGGTAAAGCACTCCCATGCAGCTAAAATCTAAATGCACTTTAAATGGGTGCTAAAGCAAATTTTCAAGTGTGAAATGTACCATAAACAATAAACTTTACACCTCGTATACCAAGCTCACAAAAAGCAAGTGCATTTAATGCAATAGAAAACTTGTGTTATAACTTTTTGTATAGCCGTTGAACTGTTCCATCAGCACAACAGTGACAAGCAGCAAAAATACATCACACTCTCAGCAACGACTCCCTCAATGTAATAAGAAGCCAAAGGTTATAAAATGCACATAACTAAACAAACGTGAGATGCTAACACAGACAAATGCAAATGCTGACCTCTCGTCTCGTTTCTAGGTGTGCGCATTTTATAAACCTTCAGCATCATGAACCAATCAACCCAGCAACAAGTCTTAGTGCAAGAGAAGCCAGTCTCACAGGCAAAGTTATCGTGTACTGCAGCCGTTCACAGCAACTGCATGATCCAGAAATACTCGTGCTTGCCATGTATGTTTTCATTTTTACATGTACACCTTCATAGTCAGCGACAGGTTTTCTTCTTTATCGTCTGCCCTGAGCATTGACCTTTTGTGGGTTATGTGCTAAATGCACATTATCAATGATGATTTACCGACACAGCACACAAGACTAACAATCTTGCCATAAAATTCCGAGCAAGCACCCCTTCCAATTTCACAGCTAATTTCAAATTTACGCGCTGTTCCGGGAAAGTGCCCCCCCCCACCGCTCCCACTTCACACCCCGGTCTTGCACCTTGCCCAGTCAACACTGGCCTTGATTCCCATCCAGCCCTGCTTAACAGCCTGATCTCAAAGCAGCTGCAGCTAAAATTCGTCGTCAAAATTTGATTTTTTTTTTTTTTTTTACATAATCATCGCACCCCAAATTTAGCACAAGACAAGCCCCATGACGATTTTCAGGGTCCCACGAGCAAAAGCATGGCCTTCAAGATCTGTATTCCAAGATGGTGCCTATGACAACATAGCCAGAAAAGTTAGGCCTCTAAGATCTGCATTTGTTGTTTAGAGCTGTTTCGTCGGTTCATCATCGAAGACACTTCCATGCCATGCTTCCTGCGGTCTGATTGCGTTGCCATGGCATTTCTTGTGTTTGTGAGCAGTTGTCGTAATGCGCCGCCTTGAACATAAGTGAGAACCCTGAGGAAGTCCACATGCACTCAGTTTTTCTCTGGCTGTATAACTAAGCTGATGCCATCTTGAATTTTGGTGCTGTTCTCGGCAAGCACCCTGCCTCCACTTTGTTGGAAATCTCGACTTGCTGAAGTGCCACTTGCTTAAGATTTTACGGTATACAACAAGGAATGACTAGAAACAATTTCACATCAGCACGCTTTATAGTAGTGACACCACTGTCGCCTATTTAGCTTGTCTTCAGAACTTGTCTGGATAAACCTTCTCAATGTATGACTCCTGTCACTGTCAGAATGTCTGCAAGAATATGGCTGTAGACCAACAAGCTAAGTGCCTATGCAGGTCTTGCTTACAGTGCTATATAATCATTCAGGTTCAGCAAAAGTGCAGGAAATTTAGATAAAGTCCCCATTCAGTGAGATTTTATGGAACCATGACAATTGGTCCACAAGTGAAATGTTTCATACAAACTGTGTGCCATTCCTTTTTCATTCAGCATATGTGAAGAAAGCTTTTTTTTTTGCTCTGTCTTTTCGCTATTTTGGACTGCTCCATCTTTGAACACTTAAATCTTTTTCAGAAACAGAATTTACTTTCAGAAAAACTTACACAATAATAGTAAAATTATAGGAGAACCCAAGTTTGTTAACTTCACCAAAACTTTTTCAAGACTTAGCAGGCAGAGTAGAGGTGAGCCCTATGAAGTTGCCTTCCTTGAATGCGTCGTCTCTGGAACACACAGAGCTTATTCAGTGAGACAGACGTAGTACAAGCAAAGTGGGGGAAGATGGATAGAAAGCCTCACATTAATTTAAAAACAGAAACTTAAGAACCCACAATTACGCACATACATCTACATTACCAGCTAATAAGCTACGGAAGCGAGGCAACATCTCACCTTAAAGTTGGTCGGCTTGAACTCCCACTTGATGTCTCGCCTGAGAGCCGGCGTGCTCACACCCTTGGGCAGGTAAATACTGTTGAACAGGGCGTGGATCTCTCGCAGGGGCCTCTGGATGCCGTCAAAGATGTTGTTCATGATGCCTGGCCCCAGCTCCACCGAAAGGGGCTTGCCTGTTCGCAACACGGGATCACCAACCGTCAGTCCAGCTGGATTCGGGGACAGTCAAGGAAGCCACGACATCCAACAAGTTCTTCGTGCAAGCTGCTCACCCTTTGTTGTAGCAGCCCAACAAATGCTGCAGATGCAGTAATAATGTGCACAGAAAGCGGATCCATTAAAAGCTAAGAGCCTTGGCATACGATCACTACTCGATGTGTATTGGTACTGTAAAAACTAGAATATAGGTCGAATTTTTTTTTTCAAAAAATGGCCCTAAAAAGTTGACCCCTGTTTTATATACCGGTCATTGGCAGAAAAATTGCGCAAGTCTAGCCACTATGGCCAACTGAAGTCAACCGCCTCCATCGCCATCACAATCATCAGCGTCACTTTGTTTACTACCAGCCTTGTGCTGTGGGCGGTCTCATTTTGCACTTTTGTTGTCTTAAGAATCTATTTGGGCTCAGAGGTGCTTTTTTTCTTCTCGACCGGTGGCCGACGACAGTTCACCATAGCGTTCAAGAAAACAGTGATAGAGTTCGCGAAGGCATGAAGAAACCTGGTCTGAAGTGTGTGAAAGGTGTGTTGGGATGCTAGCGCACGTGAACGCGAGTGAGAGCCATGAGTCACAAACAATAACTAAAAGTTTATCTTTGCATGGGTGTTCTCGATGCTCCAATCTCACCGGATACTGTTTCTTTGTTGCTTTTTGCAATGCCGGCAGCTCTGGTTACAGCAGCACATATGGCTATGATCAGCGGGCAGATCGAGTGCACCAGAGAAGCATTCGCTACTGGCAGACGTTGAAGGATCACATCACGACACACAGCGATCAGAAGAAAACTTTTTTTCGGTGCCAGACCACAGCGTATCTAGAGCTGGAGACCACGCTCATGTCGTGGTTGCTACCGGGGATCTCAAAGTGCATCCAAATTAATGCTGTTGAGACGGTTGTGCCGTTTTACGAAGATAATGCTTGAGCCTGTCTTTTGGCTTTCTGCCATGTGGAACGTAGGCGTAAATACATGTGTAAATAAATGGCATTTTCACTGTGCACCATTTGAAATTGCATTTGTTTCACGGTAAAGGCGTCTTCTGATACTTTGGCCGTTCCATGTACTTTTTTTTTCAATTTTCAGTAGTTAGAAGTGGGGGTTCGACCTATATTCCGGTTTTTACATTAGTTGGCTCTTTAAAGAAGGCATGAGCCACTTTTCCAAGTAATCACCATATGACCTCAGTATAGGAGTTTATTGCCTCATGTATCGATTGCCGCAAAAATTCCTCATATCCGCCAAGAACGAGCGGAGTTACAAGGATTCATTGCACGCTTTTAAGAGCTTTCTTATCTCGTCATGACGAGCATGCTGGAAGCTACACAGGGAAGGATGGCAAGGGGGGGAAAAGTTATGTCAGCCTGCGTCATGACCTTGAGCACACATGATGAAATGCAATCACTCTTTCCCATTGTGATTCTAAGCGCGTGAGTGTGGCTCACTGTCTAATGTTAGGCTATGGATTGCAGTGCCGGCACTCCGTGGCAAGAAGCACAACTGATCCGAACACCACTCTTGATTTATGTCGGCTGTTGACCTATAGCATATTACAAGCTGTTTGATGTCAAGCAGCAAGCAAAGGCAGCTCCGAAGGGAGTGAGAATTGGCTTCTGTTGAAAAGAGGGCAGACATGAAAATGGCAACTACACGCTCTGCTTGTAAGCTGTCATTGCCATGCATGACTGCAGGATTTGGCTGAGATGTTCATAGCAGTGTCTGCTATCCGCGGGATGTGTTTTCTCACCAAGCCAGAGGAGTGGCTCATGACCCCTTCAAAAGAAAACTTGCGAGAAAAATAAGCTGACCCATAATCTTATATCACCAGGTACCTTCGATACTTTAACAGCGAAAGCTGTTATGAGATCATTTCAGTGGCCATTTTTGGCACCGTAGTTGTCCATCGCCGCCGGTGTCCGTAACCACTATCGCTCGAAATAAATTCCGAGATGGAACGAGGTTCGAACCTGGGCCCTCTGCGTGGGAGCCCAGTATTCAACCTCTGAGCCATGCTGGTGCTTGAAACTGGTTTGCAAAAAGACCCTATACAGACTTCATGTCGGGAAGGAACCACATTAACATATGCAATATAATGTGGTAAAAGTGTAAAATAAGCACCAAGCGTCGCACAACGCGAATTCTGTAACCAGGCGTCACACAATGTGAATTGCGCAACGAGTAGGTTGTTGAATGCTTCCAACCCATTACAAAGAGCTCAGCCATAATTCTTCATCGTCATCAGGCACAGCATCAACAAAGTGCGCATAATGCCTTACAGACGTGCAGCTGGTGCCTCGCTTCTCCGCAGAATGACGAATATTGGCTTAGTAGGTGCTTCCCAGCTTCACAAAAATTGTTATTTATGGCGTAGTGGGTACCTTGCTAGTGTACTTGTATTGTAGCCCCAAGAGAGCTTACAACGGGCTCTAGAAACGCCGCTCTTCCAGCTTTCGCTGTGACTGTGCTGCGGTTTCAGCGCAGGCCTGGCATTTTTTTTACTAGTCTTGAAACTTTTTTCATGGTATGAGCGAGTTGCATATGCTGCCAATCATCCCTGCGCAGTGACACCATTGGTAGCAAGGTGGCACCCTGCAAACACCGGGACACCGACTGTCCTGGTGTTTTTTGCCGCAGATATACACTATCTCCACCTATTATGGTGAGCGAAGGAGCTCAAATGGTCATCAGCACTTCGGAGAACGATGCCAAAGACTTGATTGTCTGCGCATTGTAGCTCCAACTAGACAGGAACTGACAAGATATTACTGCTCGCTTTGCCAAGTGATACTGAAAGGCACAAGAAGTCAAAGCAGACTATTCCTAGTCAAGAAATGGGGAGCTTCTCTCTCAGCTCTCTATGTTTGTGTATGGAAAAAGCATTTACATAAACAAGATATGATTCATAGCGATAAGTGCAGTAGACGTGGGAACTGCTGGAACATTGGAGGTCCAAAAAGAAATCTAAAAACCATCAGTAAGCCCCAAGAGTATCAAGCTTTTCTTTGTGCGTTAAGAATTCCATGTACATCCACCGAAAACTTTCGGGATAAGAGTATTCAAAAGAAAGACTGATATGGTTGGTTGGTTGGATTATGGGGCTTCACATCACAAAGCAACTTGGGCTATGAAAGATGCCGTAGTGGAGGGCTCCAGATAATTTCAACCATCTTGGGTTTTTTACATGCACTTAAACCAGACAGTGCACGGGCCTCTAGAATTTTGCCTCCATCAAAATGCAACTGCCGCAGCAGGGATCAAACCTACGTATTCACAAAATATACACAGGAAGAAGCAGCTGCAGCAAAGATGCTGGCAAAACAACATGAGCACTATTGCAATCATCTTCATTGCCTTGCTGGAGCATTGTTTCTTGTTCGTGATGACTTGTAACAATATCCTTAAAGGCTGCAATGAGTTGCAGCTACTGTTTGGCTGTTTGCCAAGTCAACACGAATAGTTCATGTAGCTTCCCAGAATGCAGTTGTGAATGATGTGTAGCAACTATTTGACTTGCGTAGCAACTAACATTTTTTTTTGTTACACATACCTCACATGTATTTTTTGCTACACACAGACCCCACAAAAGTTTCATACTTGAATAATAAGAAGCACAGAACTGAATTCTGTGCCATCACCTGCATGTAAAACATCAAAATAGGAAAGTTGACCCTCCTTCCTCTGAGCTAGCACCAACCTTCTTAGAGCCAGGTAGGCTCAAAATAAAAGTGTTGAGAGATTAACAACCTTTTAAACTGCCTTGGCAAACAAAAACCAGCAAGGACTAGACAGGAATGTAACAAGCAAGGCAATAGGCAAGTGAAAAGGATACAGGTCTCCTCGTAGACTTGGATGGTGGCCATGTCGCCATCAAGCTTGATGATTTCACCAACCAGCTCTTCGTGACCCACACGTACAAGCTCGTACATGGCAGTTCCGGCCATCTTTTCCGCTGTGACGACTGAAAAACATTGCCTCGACATCAGTGGCAGCTATCAAATGCAACATTACAGGGACAATAAAGACAAAAATGACTCCTCTCGTATTAGTGAATTACTTTTTCGCCATTCGCAAAAGCACCACACTCTCTGTAAAAAGGCAGCATGGTAAGCCAGAAAAATGCGCTAAAAGAGAACACAGGTACTGCTGCAAATCTTGAGCTTCCCACATCAACTCTTCGCAACGTCACATTTTGGCAGCCTGCAAGGGCCTACGCACTTCCTTATTAGTAAGAATGAATGAAAGTGCATTTCACGGGAGCCAGAGACCTAACATGGCAAGTTCCTGGAAATTTGGGTCAATGTGTCAAAAGTACGAAAGATTTTGAAATCCATGACATCAAATTGACATTCAGATGCCGAGGTTTCGGCACAACGTTTAAGAATGGAACTTTTACCTAAACTTTTTCTTCCAATAGTGAACTTATGAAGGCAAAATTAATGACAACTGAGTTCTCAAGAATTAATAATATCTGGGGTTTAACGTCCCAAAACCACGATATGATTATGAGAGACGCCGTAGTGGAGGGCTCCGGAAATTTCGACCACCTGGGGTTCTTTAACGTGCACCTAAATCTAAGTACACGGGCCTCAAACATTTTCGCCTCCATCGAAAATGCAGCCGCCACGGCCGGGATTCGATCCCGCGACCTTCGGGTCAGCAGTCGAGCGCCATAACCACTAGACCACCGTGGCGGGGCTGAGTTCTCAAGAATAGTTCATCAGTCTAAATTGACTTATAGACTGTAGTGTCCACTTAATGGAGCACACTGCAATTGCAAAATAGCTGCTCTCTTTACAGTAGGAGGATGGTGGCAGTTAAAAGAAATTAATGCAGAATACAGATTGCAAGCACATCAAGCAACACTTTACTCGCATTTAATTCCCTTGAGGCTGTCAACCCTCACATTCAAATGCGACCAAAATTATGCTCATGAACAGAAATCGCTTATATAAAATAAAATTCTGAGCTTTTACATGCAAAAAGCAAGATACAACTACGAGGCACACTGTATAGCAGGGGATTCTGGATTGACTCTGACCATCTGGCATTCTTTAACATCAGCACAATCATTTCTGCATTTTGCACCATTTAAAACACAGCCGTCATGACTGGTAATAAAATAACGCGCAGCAGAGCAGCGCGTTAGCCATTAGGCTTGACAGCGTTTGGAGCCTGCTTAAGAAAAAGTGTTATATAGAATATACTATTAAAATTAGAGGACTTAACACAAAGAAACAACTCAAAACTCTGCCTCAGAGTTCTGGTCAGCTACATGGCAATCGCAAGCTCATTAACATTTTTTTTTCTTAATTCCGAATAAAAATTACTACAGCTCCCAGTTTTACCGAATTGGTAATTCCAAGACCCATAATTTGCATCTTCCCACTTTGCACCACATATTTTTTTTTTCTCGCAATCCATTCACTGATGTTCGCAAGGCTTTCCTTCATATAAGTGAAGTCTTGCTTATCCTTATAGGTGTAACAATGGCAATAAAGCACTTCAAGCAACTATACATAATGTCAAATAATTAACCAAAGTCAATAACATCTGATGGAGGTGTTCATGTGCTCTACATTTGGAAACTGTGGATTTGCGCTGTTTTGTTGGCGCCATACGCGCATATTCCATATTTACTTTGCGAGTTTAATCAACGTTGAACACATTCGATAGGTGGGGTTTTATATTCTCATATATACACTTAACTGAGTGTATCTAGTTCTTTGATAGGTATCATTTGTTCACTGTACTTTACCAGAGAATTATGGTACCACAGTTGAGGACAGATTTCCCGAGCATAAGCTCTACTACATGAACTTATTAGTATTTGCTCATGAAGTGGTTAGGTTAGGCTGTAGTCTGAGAAGTCTTTTTTTCTCGTTTTTTTTTAAAGAAATTAAGGTTTCAATTATAATCATGAGGACAAAATAGAAGCACAGCTTACCGGGGCCGGAGACTGCATACACATATCCGAACTGTGACTCTTTTTCCACATTCTGGATCTTTGGTAGAGACATCTCGACTTGTTCAGGTCAGCAGTCGTTCGCTGCAAAAGTCACGAGTTCGCGATCACCTGGTACGAAAGCAGTACAGCGCGGGCACTAATTGTTCGAAAACACCCCTTCTCGAGAGATTTCAGTAAAAATAACCGTTACGTGAGGCATGTATGTGCAAACATGAGCGCGCTGAACGTCCAACTCGGCGCAATCGCACTGCAGCACAGTTTGCTCAGCCGCGCGTCACATGACTGAGCGACCGCGGCAACTGCGGACGTTTACGCCGACTACGACAGGATCACACAACACACTCAAGACTTATTTAATTAAACTAAAGTTCGCAAACCCCAGGCTAATCTAAAGTAGGACTCGTTAACTGTGCGGTCCTCGCAGTTAAAAGGGGGCGGGGATACGAACCGAAAACCAATTTCTACCAACGCGGCACAGGCTCGGTGTCGTAAAATGATAACGGAACGAGCGAGCCGCAGACGAATTCCGGTTGGTACTCGCTCACAGCACAGGTGCGACGCAGCTCAGTCGGCACAAAAACATGCTTCTAATCAAGCGAGCTTTCATTCAGTGGCGCGGAAACGCAAAAGAGCTGGCACTGACGGCTCAGACTCGATCACTGCAGGTGTAACCGGCGGTACAGTGAAGAGTTAAACTGCGCTGAGCGGAGGTCGGCTTAAGCTTTAAGCGAAACGTGTAACCAAGCGCAAGGTGCATCCAAGCACTGCAATGCACAAATGCGAGAGCTAGAATATAAAATCGAACAGCCATCAAACGGACAACACCTACCGCAGACCGCTGGTTCTCCTTCTCTACCTTCTCTACTGCTGCTGCTTGCTGCCGGCAATGAGCTAGGAATCACATGACCAGGATCGCATAGGGCCACTTTTACGTTTCAATGTAAACTTACACTGTGTCCTTTCTTTATAAACAATTTGGAAGGAAAGTGCGTTTAGTTTTGTTTAAAAATTTCTTACGTTTACCAAGCATTCTACGTTGTTGCGGTTACGTCGGTTTCAGCATCACCCAATTTCCGTCAGCTTCCGCTGGCTTCAGTTCACATGCCTGTATGTTGGCGCGAGTGTTAGTTCGCTTGGTTTCTTTCAAAGCCGAGTGCCGGGGGTTTAATGAATTAAAATGACAAAGTCAAGGTGAGCGTGATTTCGATACGTTGCTTCACCTCGCAACGCTGTGAATATAAATAACGGTCTCCCAGTGCACCACCTTAGATTAACAACAACCAGCTCACGCCGTCTCCTTTTTAAGCGCACTGCGCGCGGCAATGAAAACTGCGCTCTTAAATTATTTATTCTGCTTATCATCAACAGTTTCGCGAAAAGAATTCAGGCATGTAAACGATCGCTCGTATGCAAACATGGATAGTGTCATTTTGCCGCCAGCATTTGCGATTGGGTCTCGCGTTAGCGTTAGGCTTAATTCAAGCGAGAAATAATTCAGTCCCGCGATTATTTACGTCTTTTTGTTTGATTCGCAGCCGGTGCCGTCGCTCTTTTTCACGTGGTCGTAAATACGACGAGGGGCGATGGAGTGTGTGTTTAGGCGAGTTTAGCCTGTTTCGGCGAGATGCTAAAGCAGTCGCTCGGCTACTATCGTGCGCGAGAGGTCTTGCGAAAACGCTTTTTATATGCCAGTGCGCGCGATGGTGTATGCGGTGAAGATCACCCTTGCAGCCCGTTGGTTTGTACATTTACCACTGCTTTTCTCTCGACAGGGGATGTAGGATCGAACTCGGTGATGTCACGCCTCACAACATCAACCAGTTGAAAAGACTAAACCAAGTAGTTTTCCCCGTCAGCTACAACGACAAGTTTTACAAGGATGTTCTCGAAGCCGGAGAGCTCGCCAAATTAGGTGAGTTCTAACTCGAACGACTCTGTTTTTCGTTAAGAAAGCTGCGTTTTTGCATAGCCTCCTCTTTTCTTGCCGTCTGTTTAACGTAATTGAAATCGCTTTTTGCTAACAGCCTACTACAATGACATCGTTGTCGGCGCTGTATGCTGCCGGATTGACACGTCGGAAAACACGAGGCGCCTTTACATCATGACCCTGGGATGTCTTGCTCCTTACAGAAGATTAGGCATCGGTGAGTTTTATCAGAACGCTTCCGCAGCGACGTTGAAATGCGCTGATTAAATTATAGTTGCAATTCTCCGCTCATCTATTACGAAGCGAAGAAGAGAGCCTTTACCGATACAATCGTCAGGAAGAGGGGGTTGGTTGAAAACGTGTTAGAAGTTTAGCTTCACACAATACGCGTCTTACCTTGAGCTGGGTGCAAGCTTGAGTAAAACAAAATTGTTACACTTGAAGAGCCACACACTGGCCACGTGTGTATCGTCAACATGGAAGTGGATAAAAGAAAAATTAATTCTGATGACCATGCAAGACTCTGATGCCCTGTTGCACTCTGTATCATAGAAATTGGCTTGCAATTCAGCAAGCAGTAGCCTCGTAAGGAATACCTCGGTGCTCAATTGATATGCTTGTTCATGGGGCTTGCATTTGCTCAACGCTGCAAAGAACATGACGGATGTGACCTGTAATTCCCGGTTTGACAGTGAGGTTGGCCATGGTAGGAGAGAGTGTAGGAAATTAGTTGTATGCAGGTGAAAATGAGATGTAGTATTAGTTATTTAGATCTGGTCAGAAAAAGAACAAACTTTGTGCTGCCCATTTTAATGAATATGCATTGTCTTTATTGCCTTCATTGTTTTGTTCCAGGCACAACGATGGTGCAGCACGTCCTAAATTATGTAAAAAAAGATGGGAACTTTGACAGTATATTCCTGTAAGTATACATCGCTTCATTTAGTACATTCGCTCGTATGTGTCCTCATACTTCACTAGAAAGAAAGAAAAGCATCAGCAATTTATGTAGACAGTGCTGCACTTTTGTTCGATACAATTTAACACGCCCAGAGAGGCTCCAGCGAGATGACCAAAGTTTGCCAACCAATCGTTTCCGCAACGAATGGTGAATTCCAGTGGCATTCAGAGCACTTCTGGTAGCAGTCTGTTCCATTGGCAAATTGAGGGTGCTCCCTGTATGTTTCATTGATAGACCTGGAGCAGCTCCGCCACCAGATCCACTCTATGGAGCAGCTGTCTCTACTCTGCAAAAAGCGGTGGATTCAACCTGAAGTCACAAACACCACATGCGTGCGTAGAGCGTGGCGTACCTCATGACCAACGCAACGCGCTGCCCGAGCGTGCCCGTTCTCTTCGCGTGCACCCGCGAAGGAGAGTCGCGGCTCATAACCAATGATAAGTGGTCCATCACAGGGTCAACTTGCGCTTTTACTGCTTGCATAGAGTGATGATTGTAGCTCTAGTTCCAAATCGACCAGCGAGGACTGAAGTGATGAAGCATTAGAAGCTAGCATATACAAGCAGGTTTTCAACATCATGTTTCGGCCACCGGACAAGACACCAGAAATTGTGCGTTTCGTCAACGACGACATTCGCCAGTACTCGAATGAAGTAACAATAGACAGATCCCTTACGGAAGTTTGCATATTAACACTCTTAAATCGTAACTTCCAAATGCAGCTCGCACGTAAGTTCAAGCCAAACAGGTTGAGAACCGAAAACGGCGCGAAACGCGTTCTCGGCGTTTCCAAAAGCAGATGTGCGCTAGTGCCCCCTGCCATGTGCTCTGGCGGGAGTGCCTGTGTTCCATTTGCAGATTTCTTTCAGTTGTTCTTCACCGGAGCACTCCGCTCCGGCGGAAAGTTCGTCGCCCACTCCAAATCTACCGTTGGAATTCACCATAAAGTAGTAGTCCTGCTCATGCACTCGGCAATGTCCTCTGAAGATGGTGTTACTGGCCGTCTGGCTCGAGTGCGCGCCCATTGATTGGCACAGGCTTGTGTGCGTCTGCCTTTGAGAGGAAATGCCACGGTCTTCTAAACTTGTGTCCTACTATAGTTTACTGTATTTACTCGATTGTAACGCGAGGGGTGACTTTTCATTGCGTCCAGGAAGAAAAAATAGTTATTTCGGTATTCGATTGTAATGCAAGGGTCGACTTTAGGTAGCAAAAATCTGGAAAAAAACTCGCGTTACATTCGAGTAAATACAGTATTAAGCAATTTGTAAAGGTTTTCTTTCAGCTTCCCTTAAATTCCGTAAGTAAAGTGTCCTCATTGGGATGCAGCTCACTTTAAGTTTGAAGAATAAGAAGTCCATCACATGTATTGTGAACGCATCAACCAGCTGAATATCGATGAGCGTTGGCGTTTGCTAGCACTAAGTTCCCATATGTGTGATTTTTCCGTAGATTTAAGATTAAGCAGTCATATGTAGTAAGTATTTGCATTAAACAAAGCAAAAATGGCATGCCTGTTGAGTGTTGTATGTGGAGTTCCACAGGTTTAGTGCTTTCACCTCTTCTGCATCCTGATTGCAGAGGCAATATGGCTCTGTGTTCATGATGCAGAAAGATTGACTGAATCAGGATTGCAGGTCATCTGTTTCGTAGTGTAATGGGGACGCCCATCTGCATTGTAAGCCGCCGAATATGCCGCCTCCTTGCTTGTGCTTGTGCCGCCTAATTGCATCTCTCGCTTCCCGCCGCTGTCTTGCAGGCACGTCCAGGTGAACAATGAGAGTGCCATCGAGTTTTACAAGAAGTTTGGCTTCAAGATTGTCGAGACCAAGGAGCACTACTACAAGAGGATAGAGCCAGCGGACGCTCACGTTCTGCAAAAGACGCTCAGGCCGACAAAGACTTCACTGCAGAACGGCGTGGCCTCGGACAAGGAGAGGTCCTAGTGAGTGCATCCACACGCGCCGCCCTTGGGTGTCGTGCCACTGGGAGACACACACACGCAAAAAACGAGAAAGCAGCGCCCGGCTGGTCCACGTTGAGGGAGCCGTGGCGCAAAGGCAGTTTGGATAACTGGCCTCGTTTCCACATCACCGCGAGGGTGTATAGGAGCCCCGTTTGTCACTGGCTTCCCTCCTGCTGCTGCTGGAAATTCCGTGTGTGGGGTGCCCTGTGGTTGTGCCGTACTTGCCACCTCCTAGCCTGTTTTTCAGCTTCCCAATATTTTGCAAGACCAAGGACGCACAAAAGGCAGCGGTGGCTGTGCATGCTGCTCAGGCAAGATCTGTTGTTACGACTGCCTCCTGTTAGTGAAGAATGCAGCTTCTAGTTTCCAAATAGTGTGTGGACGAGACGGACGGAGGCCTGAGGATAGTGTCACGTTTAACTATTCCGAAGACTGGGCATTTCACGTGTGCAGTTTGCGAAAAGACCAATGTCTGCATCAAACCGGGAGTAATATAAATGCATCACAGTGGGGAGGTTTAGATTTTGTCTTTGGTTTAGAGGATGCAACCCACCAGATGTACAAGAGAACCCAAACCTGTTTAAAAAAGAATGCAAGCAGTGATTGGGGGGGGGGGGGGTGTACTAAAAGATGCAAAATATAAAGCTCTTTAACATAGCATGAAGCTAGGTGTGACGCTGGCCCTGATCTTTTACACACCTTCCGTCTTGTTTTCATACTATTTGCAGCTGAAATGTGTGCAAAGCACTCACTGCTGTTAACTGGTCCAGACCTTTCAAGCAGCAGTCTTCACACCCATCCTGCTTGTCAGCAGCATTCTCTGGGGCTTAATTGCCACGTCAGCTATGCAGCCTTTGTGCATCCTTGTTTCTCTCGGTGCCTGTAAACGTCACTGCCCAAGCTTGAGGGGTCGATGTGAGCATAAAAACGAATTTGTTACTGTTTGTTGGATCCTTTGGCAACCCTTATTCCTTTTGTCTTATTTCCTCGACAGAGGACACACCACTTGCACTGCAGTTTCAGGCATACTACTGAAGGTTCTCTGCAACAATCTTTGCAGTCTCTTTTTCAAATGACCTTGTATGCAGCCTCAAATCGGTATTGGCGTAACAGATGAACTGTGCATTTTCCTAATCTTTGTGAGCTTTGTGGGTGAGGGGGTGGGGTGATGAAGGCTGTGCCTATGTACACATCACAGTACTGGTTATGCTTACCCGCAACAACCACTCTTATCTCATGAGTGTTTTCAATGCTAAACAGCAAAGTTACGTTTGGGTCAGCTATACTACCTGTTAAAGAGAGTACTAAAACTTGGATGTCATTCTTTCAATTGTCAGCACCTCTGAAGTTTTGGCTTGGCTTTGTAGTACCTGTTGTGTTTTATGTATTGTTTAGCAAAGGTTAAAAAATGAGCTGTTGCTCCTAAAGCAGAATTTTTTTTCGTAGTATTGTTACTTTAGTTCAGGTAGATTACACTCAAGCGAGAGTGTTTGTTTTGCATTGTTTTCAACAGTTTTGGTGTTTAGAATCGTTGGAATTCCTTAGTGCCGCATGTGTGGTGGAGAGCATTGCAATGATGTAGCTTTAAAGGGACACTAAAATAAAAACGGTTTCTCTTTTATTAGTTAATTACCTATTCACAATACCTAAAGCTTCAGTATTGCAATGAGAAGAGCCAGAAAATAAAAAGTGTCATTGATACCTTGAGGTTCCCATACCAGCTCGTCGCAATGTCATAAATTGCGACATCTTCCAGGACCTACCCGGTAAACGGGTATCGGTAAACGAATTGCATCGTGCTAGCCAGGGACATGACATAATCGGTTTCAGGAAATTTTTTTCAGCAACGTGGCAACAGTATGAAAAAAACATATCTGTGACATTACAAGAGGTTTCTCTGCAAAATCTAAAAATGAAACTTTGACTTTCATTTTATGATAATAAACTTAATGTAAATTTGACTGTAGTTCTCGAAGAATAATTTCAGCGTCAACTGGGTTAGTCTTTAACTTTATAGTGTCCCTTTAAAGGTCATCAAGAATCGGCGCAGGATGCATATTTTTTATTTATGCACCCTTTCAAACGGCTGCCACGTGTTGTAATTACTTAGTGTTTGTTATGCACTCTGTGCTGATGATTCATGTGCAGTTGAAGTATCTGTTCTGCCTACTAAACAGAAACTTGTTTCTAGATGGTGTCTAAACGAAACTGATTCATTATACGAATACTTTTGATCACCACTTTTATAATGAAGTAAGTACACACGTCAAGATGAAGAAAAAGAAAAGCATTCTGCTGCTGCATTGCAATCGCCCATTCTGCCAGTTCTTTTTTAATTGATTAAAGAGTGTTCGGCACGTCATCTGCAGTTTGAGAATATGCCTGTGACTTGCCCGTTTCTTTTTCGTCAAATGTCGAGCGTGGGCTGCGCTACGTTTTCTGAAATCTGTGCTCCTCACTTCTTCGTTTCAGTCTTGCGCACGTTATTGGCTAGGGTGGTGGCAAGACCAGCATGTTGTGCCGTGCTGGAACTGTTTTTTCTACCAAATGTTGCAGCGTTGTCTGCCGACGAAGAATGCGCGCGCAGTGGCCCCCCGGGTCACCGTGCAAACAGTGGGTCCTCTGTGTGCCATTCTGACCTCTGTGAATAAATGTGGCCTAGGAAATTTTTTTTATGTGAAGCGGAGCGTTGGGACTCTTTTTGCCTCCTGTGTGCATTCACCTCGGTGTACGGCCTTTCGTAGTTGTGTCCTGACCCAACCTCGACAACTGCGATCCATTGTTATGCCGTCTTGTTTGGGTGCAGATTAAACCGATTCCTGAATGTTTGGCAAGGTTCGTTATGTAACGGAATCTATTATGGACAGACTAAACAAGGTGAGGATGATGTTCGTTAACACTTGCAAAAAATACTGGTAACACTTGCAAAAAATACAGCCGCCCCCCCTATTCACAGTGATTCCACTCCTGCGCCAAAGTGCGCCAAATTGTATTTACTGCGCCATCCTGATAATATCGACGAAAATTGCGCCAAAGTCTCGGGTTTGGGGCCGTCTATCACCGGCAATCGCACGGCCGGCGCGTCAGAACATGTGCAGCTTGATCTTGGGGCTGCCAATGTCGCAACCATGGACCAAGAATTATTCCGCTGAATAAATAGCGCTCGCGCGTGCGTCCCGAATAAGCCACGATGCCATGCACGGTGCCGACGCAGCTTCTGTTCTGCAAGTCGGCTCGACAGCAAAACGCGCTCTCCGCAGAGGCTCGTGACGTCTAGGCCTCTCGGTAGCGAGAAAGTGCGACGGCGATTCATCGGCGGACGTCGTCTGTTCTAGAAACGCTGCTGATAGCTCGTTTCATGCGTCGCACGGCACGTAAGGAAAGCAATGTTCAGTAATAACTAAATGTGTGCTGCTTAAATGTCTGTCACTTCTGTTTCCGGACATCGCGGAATGAAATCTGGGCTCGCTAGCAGTATATATATAGAACAATATCGAATTTTCCTTTCTTCGCGTTTATGGAAGAGCACGCGAACGGTGGAAACGCGTTCACACTTTTCCTCGGATGTACTTTATCCATGGATCTTCATTCGGAAGAGCTTTTTCGTAATTGCTTATACCAGCACGTCCGAGTTTAATCACTCTGCGGTAAATACCCCCTAAAAGGCCCTGCCCTTTCGAGCTCACGTGCTAGGGTTCCAATTCGAATTTTTTGCTTGCTTTTTAAAAATGCCATCTCATTAATAAAAGCATATATCCTGGTCGGAGCAGCCGCAAATACGCAGCTGTCAGTAGCGGGCCCGTCGCTGACGGCCCACAGTGAAGCGGCTACCCCATGTTACACGTCCGCCTCTCGTTTTCGGGGGTCAATAGCTGACGGGTAAAAAAACTCAGTTTCGCTTAAGGGCGAAGCAATGAATGCGATACCAACAAATTGTATTGTTAAAAGAAGTAAGGCTAGCAGCTAACTCTTTTGGATTCGATCTCGCGTAACTCAACAAAACACTGGTTTAAGGGAATATGGCCGCTCCAGGAACCGAAGCGTTTTCTTGCTCTGAGTTCTCTAAACAGGAAGTAAGCGTTGAGAGCACAGCAAGTTTACGAGCCGTCTCCTGATGCCTCGAAATGGCGCGCGCGCAAGCGACTGCGCCCTTCAAACGATGCGGTCCCCTCCCCGCCTCCCGCTCCCCTGGCGTCCTTTCATGCTCCTTACGAAAGACGGGCGGGGCGTTTCCTCTCTGTTTGATGAGCAATCGACGGCAGGCCCGCACGCGGGAAGATGTTATCTCATGCGCTGCCCGTGCGACGGAGACAGACGGCCGGCTAGCTTAATTAATCTCCGCTTCAGCCGCGTTCGTCGCCAGCGCTCGCGAGCTTTCACCCGCGGCTAGAATGCGCGTGGTGATGTTATTAATTTGGTCTTTATACAGAAAATTACGGCAATGGCGACGGCAAAAATCCGCGGAGAGCGTCCATATAATTGTTATCACAGTAAACATTTAAAAAAAGTTGAGCCATTTCACTCTGTGAAGTGGATGATAAGCGAAGCTGTTTCGCGCATGGCAAGGAGGTGACATGGTGGAGGACAGTTTGGTATGTAAGGCCAGGTTGTTAACGTTCAATACGCAATATTAATGCGAAAGCATCAAATGCTTTATCAAACACGAAAATTGACCGTCGGCGGCGTCAATCGATTGATGCAAAAAATAATCATGTGATGGTGTCATCATCACGTCATAGATCGTCAAAACTTGTGACGTCATCATGGCGTCATATATCGTGATCTCACGTGATGACGCCATCACGACATCGTCGCTTTACACTGCTTCCGTAATCGGTGCGCCGACCATGGAGCTAGCGCAAAACCAGGTGAGGTGCAGTTAGTTGCAGAGAAGGAGGGGGAGGATCAACCCGTCGATCGAGAAGAAAAAGAACCTGGCTTTCGCCTTGGAGTTTTCTTAGGGGAATGCATTAGGGACAGTGTGGCTCTTTGGCATTGAGGCACTGCTGTACATCACGGCGTTTGTCTACCATGTATGCTGATAACCACATAGATGTATTTAGAGTGTTATTTCATAAAGTGCAATTTTATTGATCTGGTATTCTGTTTGTTTGCTAGTGTCGAAAATAATGGCCGAAGAGGTTATTTCAGAACACTCAACTGCATGAGCCCTTATTTTTTCATTAGCGAGTGAAGTATGGAGTTCTCCTGAGATGATTTTTCCCATGAGATTTGCAATGAATCGAAATATTTCTAGCCTTCATAAGAGCCCCACAGTAATATTCCGGTGCTTGAATGTTATTGCAATATGCTTCTGTAGTGCACTCCAGGATGTAAAATTCGCTGCTCCAGAGTGCTCCCAGATGCAAAATTATCTGCTCCAAAGTGCTCCAAGATGAAAATTTTGCTGCTCCAGAGTGCTCCAAAACGGAAATTTTGCTGCTCCAAAAATTGCTCCAAATCAGAAGTCCTCGGTAGCATCACTGTATTCACATAAGAGGGGGTCGCAAAGCCAGCCCCACACATTGACATCATAGGGAGACATCATATTATGTCTGTGTATGGCGCAATGTCAGCGCCATAGACAGACATAATATGGAGGGGGGGCGCTGCGACGAACCTTCGCCCCCCTGTCTGAGGCGGCATGCGCAGCGCGATCTCTGACGTCATGGCTAAAATTGGCGGCAGCGCGAAACGTGTGCGGCAATAGTGGTCTGCAGACGTGTTTGACGAGGTGGCTTAATAAATTGTGCTCGCGTTATTGAAATTTGCGTGCTACTTGATAAGTTTTCGAACCTCACGGCCTGTGTGCCTGCTTGCCGTACTGTGCTGGCGGTCCGTCGTGCACAGTCATGGTCATGGAGGAAAGAAAAGCTTACGAAGGAGCGCGCCCAGCATCCACAAGCCAACCTGTTGTTTCGTTTTACAGGTCGATCAATCCCCCGCATGCGTTGTATTTGCGCAGTGGTTAGATACAAACAGTTAACGTTCGAGAGCACGTTTTCCTTCATGAAACGTATTTGGATTTGCCAGTGTGACTAATCACAGTCTTGCGAAGCAGTATGTTCTGCTACCTTACCTTTTATTCCTTAACTTTTTACCTTTCATTCAAATTGCAAATGGTATATCTAGTACTCGATCATCAGGATATTCGATGTGGATACCTGCACAGTGCCACAGGTCGCGTGCACCATGAATACCTCGTACTTGAGGTCGCCTAGCGAGTGTTTCACTTCGTTTTCGGTACAGAAGTGCCGAGCACGACGCATACACGTCGCCTCGGCTAAGTTAGCGTACTTTATGCGGTCCTTTGTCTGTCGCGCAGATTGACCTTACAATAACCAACATGTTGTAAACTTGGTATAGACTTTCTGTAAGAAAATCTGGAAAGTAAAATTTCCTCTGCAGTACGATTGCTGCGAAACGCAGGTTCACTATGAAACAGAGAACCTCATTGGTATTCAGTACAGCAGAACGCCACCAACTCATTAGCTTCCGAGAAAGAAAAAAGGCATATGATTATATGCAACAGAAATTCTATAGGTAAAAATATTTGTTTAACATGGCGAGGCTAAAAATATATGGCCTAGCTAGCAGCAGCGAGTGCATAACTTAAAGGAGATGTAGAAGTCAAGGTCTCGGCAGCTTCCTGAATTTCAAATAAAAGTGGAGGCTCTGGAGCAGGCTGGTTGTTCTCATTTCAAGTGAGAAGACAGAAATTCACAAATAGTGAATTCCAAAAAATTTTAAAGCACATAGTTCAAAGACCTGTGCATGATCGATATGATAGCAAAGTGAAATTTTGTGTAGAAAAATACCGCCACCATAGCGAAAATTCCTCAACACATGCTCGTAAGGGCTACATTCGGGCAGTGTTATTTACGGACAACTGAAATTTGCACGAAAAAACACTTCGCTGTAAATTGGGCTGGCATTTCACAAAGTCGCAGTATATTAGACCTCCCTTCAATATATTTCTCTAATTAGCAGGCCGTACATTCTACTCCAAATGCTTTATTTCGACCAAGTTAAATTTCCGCGCAAAGGCCCCTAATATAGCGCCATGGGCCTCCATGCAATTGCCCATCCGCAAATTATTACAGACGTGGTACTGTTAGCAAAAGATATGGCCTTTCTCTGTGTATGTTTACGCCATCCTTAGCGCTCGGTATAGCGGCTGAATCAAAATATGTAATCAAACCTGGATATATCGAATTGTTCCATATATCGAACAGTCGTAACATTCCCTTAGAACTCACGTACAACAGTACGGCGATATACACGTATGTTGAACTGCCTCTACTCTGTGTGCTTCTGTCGGTTTCGCGGTGGCTTCACGCATTGTCCTAAATTTCTTGAAGACAAAACAGCAATGTTCTGGTTGATACTATCAACTGGATTGCTGAATATTAAAAATTCGTGCAGCTTGCGCTAATAACGTCGAAGTCTGGGTCAGTTGGCAAAAACCAGTAAAAAAAATGCCAGGCCTGCGCGGAAAGCGCAGCTGGAAGAGCGGCATTTCTAGAGCCCGTTATAAACTCTCTTGTGGCTACTAATACAAGTACGTTAGCAACGTACCCACTACGCCAGAAATCATAATTTTTGGGAAGATGGGAAGCACCCACCAAGACATTATTCGTTATTCTGCGGAGAAGCGAGGTACCATCTGTAAGGCAATATGTGCATTTTATTGATGCACATATTGACGATGAAGAATTATGGCTGAGCTCTTTGTAATGGGTTGGAAGCATTAAACGACCCACTAGTTACGTAATTCATATTGTGTGACGCCTGGTCGTTATTTAACTGTCCCACCACACTTTATAACATACGTTAAACGGAGCCATGGGAGCCTTATGGGCTTCCTTGGCAACCAATAGAAGTGCACTTGCGAGGAACCCACTGCTATAAATCATCATAATTTTTGTGAAGTAGGGAAGCGGCCACTATGCAATTTTTCGTCATTCTGCGGAGAACCGTGGTACTCGCTAAACACATGTAAGGAATTGTGTGCACTTTGTTGATGCTGTGGCTGATGACTATGAAGAATTATCGCAGAGGCCTTTGTAATGGGTTGGAAGCATTCAACAACCCACTTGTCGCGCAATTCGCATTGTGTGACGCCCGGTTACAGAATTCGCGTTTGTGGGACGCCTGGTTGTTATTTTACTCTTCTACCACACTACATTACATATGTTAATGTGGTTCCTTCCCAACATGAAGCCTATATAGGGTCTTTTTGCAACGCAGTTTCAAGCGCCGGCATGGCTCTGAGGTAGTACACTGGGCTCCCAGGGCCCAGGTTCGAACCTCATTCCATCCTGTAAATGCTTTCTGATTTCCTGTTTTTTTTTTTTCGTGCGATGGCGGTTACGGACACCGGCGGCGGCGGACAACTACGGCGCCAAAACAGGCCGTTGAAATGATCTCATAACTTTCTCTGTAACACGCCGGACAAGGGGAAGCTGCTGGGACCCAGCAGAGCTAGCTGGTGGGCAGGTTTCAGATTCTCATGTAAACCATCTGTAGAGAATGTTTGGTCGGTCATTGACAAGGGTCATTGAGCGCGTGCCGGTTCATGATGACGATTATTTTCTATCTACGACACACGGCAAACCTCGACCGTAACGACTCTGCTGTAAAATACTATACTCGCGGACAATTTGGCAATGAAGCGAAGGCTACAGAGCCAAAGCGCGCGTATCCTACCGCTAATAAATGTAATCCCACAACTGCGTCCGCATTTTCTGAGTGAGATATAAAAAAATACTCCTTCATTTTCTACATATGTAGCTCTTTGAGACACAACGCAGCGCACACCAGTGTGATATTTGTATTTCTTTTACTGTTTTGTTGTCACTTCGCGTTTTTGCACACTTGTGTGTGAGAGAGAGAGGGAGCAACCTTATTGATGCCTGTTACAGAGGTGGGGGAGAATGTCCCCCGCGTCGCGCCTTTTACCTGTACCTCAAGAAACGCTTAGCCAAACGTTGCGCTAAGCGGCGTCTGTGTCGCTGATTGCGCACGGCTATCACTTTCCACTGCCGTACGAGACGCGCCAAACCGGACTATACTTCGCGTAGGAGCACACATGCAGAAGCTCCGCCTCCGTAGCTTTCCCTTCATTGCCAAGAAAAGTTCTCCGCGAGTATACATGTTATCGAGCCAAACACGTATCTCAAAACATGGATGGCTATTGCAGCAAGAACAAACCCACGATGACAGAGAGAGAGGGAGAAAGCTGTTTAATGAAAAACAGAGAGCATGTAGGCGCCTTTAGGTTACGCACGATGGCAGGTTTTATTTAAAAAGCTTCACTGCAGTGCAGACGTCTCATGCAATGAAGAATACTAACGAAGAATTTGCCATACGCAGTGAAACTTACGACTTGGGGCCTATATCGCTTCTATTGAATCATTTATCAACATATTCACTCGCAGCCTACTTCTATAACTACTGTAGTACGAAGGCCTCTTTCAATGATCTCCAATTTAACCTTTCTTGCGCTATCGTATTACATTTTATCCCTGCAACTTATCCAACTCTTTTGTGATCGGATTAGGTGTATCCATGTAGTACGTCTGTAGAGCAGAAAACATTGTGAGCATTCTTTCTTTTTTTTTTCTCTCTCTCTCCTTCCTGTTTGCGTCATGTGGCGTGCATACGTGTGTGCATTCGATATTTATTCAATTTCGTGCATTACAATAGATGGCTGCATTCATCTTGCGGAAACCACCGGTGCATGAATAGCAAAAGTTGAATGGTAAATTTTTAGAGGAACACGAGCAGGTAGACCTATTTCTGCCTGCAAGACACTCCCTAAGAATTATGAATTATTGCTTCAGCGAGCTGCAATATTTGCCATATGGCTGCCCCGAATTAAGTAGCAGTTTTCGTGCTAATAAATTTCATGATGCGCGGTAAAACATTTTTCGCCCGTAGTCAATGTGGACTGCACACAAAGAACGCGCGGCGTTATCCGTAAGCTATGCGTGCTTTCAGAGGTTAAACCTTGAGTATTTTAACACGAAAGTGTTTTATACCGGGGTCCACCAAGTACATCCGTCACGGATATGACGTTGATAAAATGGACGGCAAAGAGCGAGAAAGAAAAAAAACCAAGAAAAAGATACCCCGCTGGGAATCGAACCCACGACGTTGCGGCCGCGACGGCAAGCGCCCGACGCCCTAAGCCAACTCGGGAGATGCTAGGCACGGCGCGAACGCGCCTTATATTTTTCACACATTCTCTTTCGCGGCGGGCGGAGCGGGGCGGTGCCGCCGTCTGTGAGAGGTGAAAAGAAGTAATGCTTCACGATCGACACTTACTAGCGCTTACTCCGAGATCGCACGTGATATCGGAGGTCATGGTTAAAGCGTCTCGATACCAGAGACCAGAGAGGTAGACTGGCCGCGCTGGCGTCGCCGAGGCACACTTGACGCAGTTACGTTCTTTGCCCTTGGCTTCGTGTTAGCGTGCGTCGGCTCATCGGAGTAGTGCAGCTTCCACGTGCACCAACGGGATTTCTCCGCCGCCGACTGCTTCAATTTCGAGAGCATCGACTAACAAAACTGCTGCAATATGCGTTGCAGAAAGGACACGATTTCGACGGGCGAATGTCGTGCCTTGGTGGAGCGAGAGCAGCGCCTGCGAGACAGAGGCCAGCGGGACGCACGCGTTTGCGGCTCAGGCTACGAGCCTCTACCTCCCGTGTTGCTGAAGCGCAGTGTGTGTTATGTATGCATGAGCACAGGCGTCGGCTTCCCATTACTAGAAAGCGCACACCGTGCCGTTTCTCTCCTTAATTGACGACGCTTTGAAGAAGTGCATACTGGGTACCAGTGTTGATTATGAGCTTGTTGATATCATCCTTACGCGGGATTCACGATTCGCTGTGTCCAAATATATTGCCGCATGGTTGTGTGAGCACCAACGGGTAGAAGAGGACAAAGAAGTTCGCTCTGAGCCGCTTCTGGGTGTGAGCCATGCATCAAGGAAATCATCATCATCATCATCTTCTTGGCCTAACCAGCCCAACGTGCAGAACAACACAAGGTTCTCGTCATAAGTGTGACAAGATTGGTGGAGGAGCTGGGTACGACGACTCACGACTCACCCCATGCACAAGACCTCGCCCGGTAGCCGGAACACAAGCCCTGTGCCCGTGAACACTCCAGTTCACAGAGCAAGCCGCCGCCAACGAGGCTTACCACCGGAGGCACCGGAACAGCCTGCTGACACAGTGACTATGACTTCACCTCAAGCCGCCATGGAAGTTCCTACGTCTTCTACGCCGATCTACTGCACCGTTCAGAATCCGCTGATGCCTAGTCCCTTTCACGGAGAGCTGTTTGAAGATGTGGATGACTGGCTGAGTGAGTTTGAACGTGTCGCAGCAATCAATTACTGGGATGACGCCGCAAAGCTCCGCAACGTCTATTCCTGCTTAAAGGACGGCGCCCGAACATGGTTTTTGAACAGAGATGATGTCTTGACATCCTGGCGCGAGTTCCAGCATCGCCTCTTGGAGACCTACAGGAGCCCCGACCGCCGCGAACGTGCTGAACGTGCACTGCAAGCACGCATTCAGATGCCAAACGAGACCGTCACGATGTACGTGGAGGACATGACACGGCTTTTCAAGCGAGCGGATCTTGCAATGCCAGAAGAAAAAAAGCTGCGCTATCTTATGCGAGGTGTGAAGGAGCAGCTTTTTGCTGGTCTGGTGCGGAGTCCTCCAAAGAGCGTAGCCGAGTTTCTGACTGAAGCCGCAACGATGGAGAAAGTACTTCATCAGCGGTCTGCCCTGTTCGACCGGGAAGTGAATACCGCATCGTCTCTTGAATTTCGCGCCACCCTTGGGAGCAACAGCATTGAATGGATTCGCGAAATCGTTCGCTCTCGTTCGCGAAGAAATTCAGAAGCTGTACGGGCCGAGACAACCAGAGGTAGGCTCCATCGCCAGTGTTATCCGGGACGAGGTCCAGCAGGTGCTGCACAACCGGCACTATCAACCGATGCCTACCAATGTGGAACCGGCTCCTGTGTCCACTGATATTCGGAGTCGTACGTATGCCGAAGCCTTGCGCATGCCGGTCTCTTCCTTGCCGGTCGCTAGCCCCGCAGTCCCGATTCAGATGATGCCGCCAGTTGCGATTCAATCAGCACACGCTGGTTTGGACATCGACGGTCGCCGTGCACCAACGCGGAAGTCTGATCTCTGGCGTACGTCGGACAGAAGACCTCTCTGCTACCATTGCGGTGAGGCCGGTCACATCTACCGCGAATGCCCGTACCGACAGCTGGGACTGCGCGGTTTCGCCATTAATTCGCCTCGTCCCCAAGTTGGTCAGAGGCCAAGGGAAATTGAAGAATACCTCGCCCAGCAACGTGTACCATTCGCACGACGTCAATCACGGTCACCATCTCCACGGCGACCCGCAGCCATTGGGCCACGTTTCGGGGCGATGGCACGGGGACGCTCCCCAAGCCCTCGTCGGGAAAACTGAAGGCAGCGACCTTCGGGGGCGAGGTCGCTGGGACTCAAAGTGCGGAAGACCTCCCATCGACGCTTGCGCGAAACGCCGAGGACCCGTTTGAGTGCAGTGCCAGAGAAACGCCGGAATCTACATCTGAACACAGTGACCGAGTCTCGCTCGACATTCCTGTGCCGATAGACGGTCTTCAGGTCAGCGCATTGGTGGATACGGGTGCGGACTATTCACTTATTAGCGGAAAACTGGCCACTAGTCTTAACAAAGTTATGACGCCTTGGAATGGAACGCGTATTCGCACAGCTGGAGGCAGGGACGTAGCCAGAAATTTTTTTCGGGGGGAGGGGGGCTCAACCATACTTTATGTATGTTCGTGCGTGCGTTTGTATGTGTGCGTGCCTATATACGCAAGCAAAATTGAAAAATTTCGGAGGGGGTTGAACCCCCCCAACCCCCCCCCCCCTTGGCTACGCCCCTGGCTGGAGGACATGTTGTTACACCATTGGGTCGCTGTACCGCAAGAGTGAAAATCCGTGCGTCAACATTTGTGGTGACCTGCCTCGTCCTCCGCGACTGTTCTCGTCAGCTCATCCTCGGCATGGACTTCCTTCGCGAGAACGGCGCGATTATAAATCTCCGCGAACGAATGGTAACCTTCTCGACGCAACGCGCAACAGAACGAGACGCCGATAGCTGTTGTAGACCTGCGCTGCGTGTTGCTGACGAAAGCGTGACGCTGCCACCACGAGCGACTGCTTTTATAGAGGTCACTTGTGAAGATCTCCGAGACGGTGACGCGGTCGCCGAGAGCAACCTATCACTCTTGCTGCTTCAAGATGTGTGTGCAGCCCGAAGTCTTGTGCGTGTTCGTGACGGACGGTCACAGGTACTTTTGACGAATTTCAACTTCGAGCACCGGCATCTTTTCCGCGGCACCACCGTGGCCTATGGAGACCCTGTAGCTGACGTCACGGAGTGCTTCGCGTCCGAGGAAATGAATGATGGTGACAGGTTTCTGAACCACATCGACGTCAATTCGAAGCTTTCGGACGAGAGGAAGGCCGCACTTCACAACCTTTTGAAGGAATTTCAATCTTGCTTCGCCTCTTCGTCTCGAGTCGGTCAAGCGCCCCTCACGAAGCACCGAATTATTACCGACGATGACGTTCGCCCAATCAGACAGCAACCTTACCGTGTTTCTGCTAAAGAACGCGAAGCCATACAGGCACAGGTAAAGGAGATGCTCGACGATGGTGTTATTCAGCCGTCCAGCAGCCCGTGGTCCTCGCCAGTCGTTTTAGTTAAGAAGAAAGACGGAACGCTCCGATTCTGCATTGATTACAGGAAACTCAATAGCGTCACAAAGAAAGACGTTTACCCTCTTCCACGGATCGACGACTCTCTCGACAGGTTGCGACACGCCAAGTATTTTTCATCGATCGATTTAAAGAGCGGCTATTGGCAGATAGAGGTTGATGAGCGAGACCGAGAAAAGACAGCGTTTGTAACTCCAGATGGGCTTTATGAATTCAGAGTTCTTCCTTTCGGCCTCTGTTCTGCTCCAGCCACTTTCCAGCGGATGATGGATACCGTTCTCGCTGGCTTGAAGTGGCAAACCTGCCTTGTATACCTCGACGATGTGGTCATCATCTCTGAGAGCTTCGAAGAACATCTCAAGCGCCTAAGAATGGTTCTGGAAGCCATTCGTTCTGCTGAACTCACGCTAAAACCTCAGAAGTGCCATTTCGGGTATGAAGAGCTGAAATTCCTGGGACATGTCGTGAGTGCGGATGGAGTTCGGCCCGATCCAGAGAAAACTGCAGCCGTCGCCGCCTTCCCTGTTCCGTCAGACAAGAGAGCAGTGCGACGTTTCCTCGGCTTGTGCGAGTATTATCGTCGGTTCATTGCCAACTTCTCGAAGATAGCCGAACCGCTCACGCGACTCACCCGAGATGATGTACCCTTTGCCTGGACTACAGAACAAGAGGCAGCTTTCGCAGAGTTACGGCAGCGAATGCAAACAGCACCTGTTCTAGCCCATTTTGACGAGGAAGCTGCTACTGAAGTACACACAGATGCCAGCAACGTCGGACTTGGCGCCGTCCTTGTACAACGACAAGGCGGCGCTGAGTATGTCATCGCTTACGCCAGTCGTACACTTTCCCGAGCCGAGGCCAACTACTCTACTTCAGAAAAGGAATGCCTCGCAGTCGTGTGGGCGACGGCAAAGTTCCGACCTTACCTCTACGGCCGTCCCTTCAAAGTGGTGACTGATCACCACTCGCTGTGCTGGCTGGCCAACCTCAGAGATCCGTCTGACCGTCTCGCTCGATGGAGCTTGCGCTTGCAGGAGTTCGACATCACGATTGTGTACAGGTCTGGGCGCAAACACGAAGATGCTGACGCGCTTTCTCGAGCACCTGTGGGGCATCCCGATATGGACTTAGAGGAGGCCGATGCTTTTCTCGGAGCAGTCAGTGATTCTGACTTCATGTCAAGACAGCGAGCAGATCAAGAATTGCGCCCTGTCATCGATTCCTTAGAAGGCCGAAACTCCCACGTTCCTCGACACATTGCTCGCGGGCTGTCATCATTTTGTCTTAGAAGGGGCATCCTTTACAAGAAGAACGCGCGAGGTAGCGACAAAGCCTTTCTCCTCGTTGTCCCAGCCGACATGCGTGATGACGTCCTCCTTGCGTGCCACGACGAGCCCACGTCAGGACACTTGGGCTACTCGCGGACTCTCGCCAGGGTGCGCCAGCAGTACTACTGGCCACGACTATCGGCTAGCGTACACCGCTACGTGGAAGGCTGCCGCGAGTGCCAGCGTCGCACCTTCTCCACCCGATTGCACCACCGCGGACTCCATTCGACCTTGTGCAAATGGACCTTCTAGGACCCTTCCGTTTGTCGTCCACCGGAAACAAGTGGATTATAGTGGCGACCGATTACTTGACCCGTTATGCCGAGACAAAGGCGTTACCCCGCGGCACGGCGTCTGAAGTCGCGAAGTTCTTCGTGCAACACATCATCCTGCGGCATGGCGCGCCGTCATGTGTGATTACGGACAGAGGGACGTCATTTACGGCACAAATGATGGAAGACATTTTTAAACTGAGCTGCACAAGTCACCGAAAAACAACAGCTTACCATCCACAAACAAATGGACTGACGGAAAGACTTAACAAGACCATAGCAGACATGCTCTCAATGTACGTGGACGTACACCACAAAACCTGGGACGAGATCTTGCCATACATCACGTTTGCGTATAATACGGCGACGCAGGAAACAACGCGATTTTCACCTTTCCGCCTTGTTTACGGACGCAACGTGCAAACCATGCTCGATGCTATGCTTCCGTGCGATAACAGCGATGAACTTGCTCCAGACGCCGAGCAATACACCCAGTACGCCGAAGAAGCTCGTCAAGTGGCTCGCGTAAACATCAGTCACCACAAGACGCAGATGCACGACGTTACAACCTTCGCCGTCGAAACGTCGCCTACCACCCTGGCGACCGAGTGTGGGTGTGGAAACCTGTCCGACAACCAGGCTTGTCTGAAAAACTTCTGAGCCGCTATTTCGGACCATACAAGGTTCTCCGACGTGTCAGTGACCTCACCTATGAAGTATTTCCGGACGGCGCAGTGTCTTCACGTCGACAACTTCGGCCCGAAACCGTGCACGTCGTACGACTCAAGCCGTACTACACACAGTAGCCCTTGTGCTTTCGCGCTACTTCTGTTACCGTGTGACTCCTGTGGTTGTTTTCTTTGCATTTTTCTGTTTGCACATGGCGCAAGGGTCGGTACGTCATCTTATTTTCCCTGCGGTTACTGGTACTCAGGATCTGGTTCTCTGCGTCTGCGCGTGTTGTAGTTATTCTTTTTCTTTTACAAGCATCGAGTCGATGCTTTTCAAAGGGGGGACTAATGCCGCATGGTTGTGTGAGCACCAACGGGTAGAAGAGGACAAAGAAGTTCGCTCTGAGCCGCTTCTTGGCCTAACCAGCCCAACGTGCAGAACAACACAAGGTTCTCGTCATAAGTGTGACAATATGTTCACACCGTCAGCTACCACAACGGTTTAATCATGATCATGGGCGTTAGTCGTCGCGATAGAGACATGCTGTCAACATGGGTGCATTCCCGTCAAACGGTGCTATAGCTGCCAAACACGAATAGACATTGTACAAGCTCTCATATATCATTACACAATAAGCACTACTTCTGTGAAGACACGTTTCACTTTCGTGTTATACCGATTCCTATGACGGAGGGATCAGCCATGTTTTTTGGTTTACCGCGCAGCCCCTCCTTTTTATTACTCAAGCTCCAACTATAAACAATGCTCACAGTGACTTTCTCGAGCAGAAATCTTCAAATATTTTCTTCCACTGAGAATAGACATACATCGTCTTTATGACGAAGTGCTTTGTACTTTCACTATAATGCGTTGTACGGGTCGCTTCGTTGTAACGAAGAGAGCGCCGTAACGCTTGAAATACAGCCTGGACTGCGGTGTTTGGTGGTCTGTACGGAAGAAATCCTTCTTCATACAGTTAATTTTCTTATCCTTCGAGTGTAATTCACCGAAGTAATTTCACCGCCGTTTCTCTTGAGGCAACCACCATGGTGGCTTGGCGGTTATGGCATGCCCTTAAGCACGAGGGCGCGGGTTTGACTCTCAACCACAATGACCGCGCTCGATGTGGGCGAAGTGCAAGAAAACACCCATGTATACGCATAATGAATGCACATTAAGGGAACCTGCGTGATCGAAATCAATGTAGAGTTCGCCACTACGGCGCGCCTTTCAATCATATCTCGTAACTTTGGCACGTAAAACCCCAGAGTGCGAATAATTTCTTAGCGAACTTCTGCGACTTTGAGCGTATCTATCTATCTATCTATCTATCTATCTATCTATCTATCTATCTATCTATCTATCTATCTATCTATCTATCTATCTATCTATCTATCTATCTATCTATCTATCTATCTATCTATCTATCTATCTATCTATCTATCTGTCTGTCTGTCTGTCTGTCTGTCTGTCTGTCTGTCTGTCTGTCTGTCTGTCTATCTATCTATCTATCTATCTATCTATCTATCTATCTATCTATCTATCTATCTATCTATCTATCTATCTATCTATCTATCTATCTATCTATCTATCTATCTATCTATCTATCTATCTATCTATCTATCTATCTATCTATCTATCTATCTATATCTAGCCGCCTACGACTTCGTGCTCTCCTGGCCGTTTCGTTAATTGGATGTATACCAAAATTACTATGGCATAACATGACTGTATGAAGAGCATAAATGACAGGCCATAACATGAAAATCGTGACATGCATGTCATGAACGGCACGATTTACATGCCACGGTCTTAGTGCTCTTGCTGCCGTTTCGTTAAGTTGATATATAAAGGGGCGGCGCCAGGATTTTTTTACCGGACCAAAATTGGTATGGCGTGGCAAGAGTGTATGACGAACATAAGTGACAGGTCTTAACGTGCAAATCATGGCACGTATATTATGTACAGCATGGTTGACACGGTCTCGGGGCGCTCGCGGCTGTTTAATTTAATGGATATATACAAAAAATGGTATGACGAGACATTTCTGTATGACGAGCATATATGACAGGTGGGAACACTTGAAAATCATGACTTTAATGTCGTGTATGGCATGACTTACCTGCCACGCTCATGATTCCCTCGCTGCCGTTTCGCTAGTTTGATATACACCAAAAGTGGCATTGCGTGACGTAATGTATGACTAACATAAATGACAGGTGCTAACATGCAAATCATGACATGCATGTCATGTACGGCATGATTTACATGACACTATCTTGGTGCACTTCGGGCCGTTTTGTTAACTGGATATATACCAAAATTGGTATGGCATGACATTCGTACTACGTGACGAACATAAATGACAGGTCATGCATTGTATATGCCAGGATATATGTTTCATTAGCATGGTATATACCAGATTGTACATGCATGCATGCATGACAAACACGCGATATAGAGTGAACAACATCTCATGCCATGAACGACTTGATTTGCATCAAAGTCAAGCAAAGCTATGTGTGGAGCTCCTTGCTGGCTGCTTCGAATTACATAGATTCCCACAGTGCGTGTGATCTGCCAGATATTTAACGAAAAACAGGTGGCGACGCCTCCGTGCAGTTCCCGCTACAGCTCGTGGTGACGTCACAGATTTTGACAGCTTCTTTTTGGGCAAAGTTGTCGAATAACATGGACTGCAGTGTATTTTAGAAAGCCCAAAGACTAAACTTACAGAGCGTGGAAAACTTTTAGTGCGCCTGTATACGACCCCCCCTCCCCCCTCCCACACTTTACCGCACGGACCTCTCACGTGCGAACTGTTTTCCGGAGCATCAGACAAACCGTAAAGCTTACGCGTTTTGCAACTTCGACTTCGATTGTCACGTTGTCTTTATTTTTCTTTTGGTAGATTGTGGCGGGACAGTGGCGTTCTGTATGTGGTCATGTCCATGAAATAAGGTAATGTTCCTAGTGCAGTGACGCCAGGAGCCGCGCCACAAAAAAAATGTAAAGTAGGTGAATAACTTTGCATAATGATATGAACAAAGCAGATTATTGTGAATTGGCTCTGCGGAAAAGGTTCGTAATAACGCGTGCGGCTCCAATTACTGCTCCGTGCACTACGAGAGTTCCATTTAAGGAAGTTCGACTCCAAGGTTTTATTTATTTATTTATTTATTTATTTATTTATTTATTTATTTATTTATTTATTTATTTATTTATTTATTTATTTATTTAAGCTCTTCCTTTCTTTCTAAGCGATTGCCTACATCTTGAAAGCACGTTGCGCTGTGCACGTTACCCATCGTTTGACACCACTGGCAGATTTTGTATCCGATCAAAGGTTTTTTTTTATGGCTGAACACCGGTCATAAAACCGGTGTTAGTCACCGGTTTCACGGCCGGAGTTAATCATAAAACTTTTGTTATGACTAACTCCACCTGAAGACAACTGGAGACTCGCAGACTTCGCGCGCATTGGCGCTATAGAGACCCTCCAACAATAAGAAGGGGTGATCACCGCCGATCACTTTTCGCACGTTCCTGACTAAGCAGATGCGTCACGGAAAGTATTAGCAGCGCACTATAGGCGAGCTCTCCCCACCCCCCCCCCCCTTTTTTAAAAACTGGTAGGCAGTTCTCCTTTGTGATTGGCTGACCGCTGACACAAGTCCTGCAGCCTTCGCTCCACCGCAGGAGTTGGTGTCCCTGAAGGGGCAAAGCATTAAAAGATGTGCTTGAGCATAAAACTTGTTTGCACCAATGTCGTGGTATAGTCTGTATAGCTCATATGTACAAATTGGCTTTGTCCTCGAGTAGTCGAACTTTCACAAGAGCGTAATGCCGTCGGTCACGGAACTTGTATGATGCGAATGCAAGCCGCTGTACGAAGCCCGCGTTGGATGTTGCATCGGCGTGTGTGTGCTGGAAATTGAATTATATGCACTTCCCAGGAGCGGCCGTTCAGTCTGCCCTGCGGTCGATTGCTTGCGCTGGTGCCAGCCTTTATGCCACGTCGCCTTGTTGCTGGGGTATCACCTGCAATGCGAGCACATTCACCCTGATCACGCACGTAGCCATGACATTTTAACTACGCATTTTTGGTCGAAAGACGATGCTACGGAGAAAATATTCTGGGGGCGATCCTAATGCTTGAATTAAGTGTCTGGTAGTGGCAGTCGCTTGTCGGCGTTCGTGTGCCCGCGTGTATCACTGCGGTTAACATTGTGTTTCGCGCGCTGCCGGAGCGGATCTCAGTGCCACGTAGAAAGAAGCGCGTGGTTAAGGTCTGCTCCGCCGGCTGCAGCAAAACGATGCCTGCAGCTGCTCAGAGGCCGCAAGTACCTCGGAGTGTGGGTAAATGAGGGCGATAGATACATGGAGGTGCAGGAAAAAGCCTCGCCAGCAAAGGGAAAGAGGAATGCAGCAATAATGAAGCACAGAGCTTTATGGGGATACAATAGGTACGACCTGCTTTGAGGTCTGTGGAAAGGTGTAATGGTTCCGGGGCTTACATTCGGGAACTCAGTGGTGTGCATGAGGTCAGAGGTGCAATCAGGACTGGATGTGAATCAAAGCAATGTGGGAACCCTCGCATTTGGCGCTCAGGGGAAGACGACAAATGAGGATGTAAAAGGCGATATGGTATGGACAAGTTGTTAGGTGAGGGAAGCTCAGAGCAAAATGAGGTTCGAAGAGAGGTTAAGGAATATGAAAGAGAGTAGATGGGCAGAGAAGGTGTTTTGGTATTTGTATCGGAAGAGCGTTGACTCACAGGGGAGAAAAAGAACTAGGAGGCTCACCAGCAAGTATACGGCTAGCAGTGTAAGCGATATGGCAACACACAGCGTTAAGCGAAAGGTCAGAGAGGCAGAGAGGAATTATTGGAAAGCAGCGATGGAAAAAACGAACGGCTCTGAGTAATTACCGAAAGAGCAAACACGAAATAAGGAGGAAGGCATTTTGTGATAATTCAAAGGGAAGCACTTTACTGTTTGAAGCAAGGTCGAGTTGCCTTAGAAAGCGTAGTTGTAAAGCGAGATTCAGTAAAGAAGATGAAAAATGCACATGCTGTGGGGAAGATAAGGAAACGACGGAGCATGTTCTGATTGAATGTGGACATATCCATCCAGCTGCATGTTTGGGCACGAGCCTACATGAAGCCTTGCGTTTTAAGGACAACAATGGAAAGCTGAACACGTCAGCGATAGAAATAAGTAAGAGACGGTTAGAGTATTGGTAGCAGAAAAGTAGAGAGAAAGGGCAAAAATAAATAGTGGGAAAAATAAAAAATAAGGTCATTCTGCCATAAGGTGCAGAGAGCTGGGCTGTGACTGTTTTTTTTTTCTATGGTAAGATCGATTTTTAATCTTTAATCGAAGTAGACAAGGCATTAGGCTAACATATAAAAAGTTTTATATGACGGTCGCTGACTGGATAAAAACTGGAAACAGTCGGTAAAGTCATGAAAAATATAGGAAGACAGCTTACCTTCAGGTCATCCAATTGTTGTGCTTGTTCCTCCCGGTCCATCATTCGTTTAGCGACGCATTTAACGTAGAGGTCGGAGTCTTTCGTACGTCCGTTACCGCCTGCAGTAACGCGCGCGCGGAATGTTAGTGCACACGTTCTTAGGTGAGTGGCACATCGCACTTTTGGAATTAGAGCTCGATCGAAGGCAGAGTTACTTTATTAAACGTTTTCGATAAAGAAAAAAAATGGACTGTTTCTAGAAACGCTCGCTCAACAGTACGTGAAAATTGCGCGCCTCCCGGAAATATGACGCGTTATATAAACGTCCAATAAGAGGTACTTATAATTCGTTTTGTCACATTCCAGCGCCATGCTCAAACGCGACCACTCACTTGTCGTTTACGTTTATTTTTAACGCCAGTTCCGGTCGGAATTTTGTGAGGAAGCCGCGGCATCACTCGAGCCTCTTTTAAATAAGCACTCTCCGACATCCCCGTGCAGCTGGATTTTTCGCTCAATAGCTCAACACAAAAAGCCAACACAGTTTCAAAAAGACAACACAATAGCTCAACACAGTTTCGCCGCAAGGGCGAAGCAATGAATGCGCGATAGCAACAAATTGTAATGTTATGCGAACTAAGCTAACAGCTAACTCTTATGGGTCCTATCTCGCGTTACTCGACTACACACTGGCGTAAGGGAATACGACCGCTCCAGGGAGCGACTGACGTCGGTCGAGATAATCTTTTGATCAAGGTTCGCAGTTTCTCCACGAGCGACGCAGCCTCCTCCCCTCCCCAGGCACCATTTCACGCTCCTTCGTCGGACAGAGCTAGCCGGCGTGCTTCATCACTGCTTGAGCTGAGCCCGCCTCTGCAGCCTTCGTAAGCTTTCACTCGTGCATAAAAAAAAAACAATACGTGCGCGGGGCAGTGTTATCGATTTGTACTTTATACGGAACATGACGGTGACGCCGACGAAGATGGCGAAAATGAGCCTGGAGTGTTCATATATAATAGAGCACACAGATAACACAAAACAGATGCGGTTCAACGTCAGCGGACGGAAAAAAAACGCCAGGTCTGCGCGCAAAGCGCAGCACAGTCACAGCGAAAGCTCGAAGAGCGGCATTTATAGAGCCCGTTATAAACTCTCTTGTGGCTACTAATACAAGTACATTAGCAACGTACCCACTACGCCACAAATCATAATTTTTGGGAAGTTGGGAAGCACCCACCACGACATTACTCGTCATTCTGCGGAGAAGCGAAGTACCAAATGTGCAGTTTCTTGATGCGACGGCTGATGACGATGAAGAATTATGACTGAGCCTTTTGTAATGGGTTGGAAACTTCAAAGGACCCACTAGTTACGTAATTCGCATTGTGTGACGCCCGGTCGTTATTTCACTTTCCCAGCGCGCTTTATAATATACGCTAACGTAAGAAAGAGATAGAGAGAGGGAATTGACTTCATTGAGACCCTGAGGGAATGCATCTAGGGAGCCTTATGGGCTTCCTTGGCAACCAATAGAAGTGCACTTGCGAGGAATCCACTACGCTATAAATCATCATAATTTTTGTGAAGTAGGGAAGCAGCCACTATGCAATTTTTCGTCATTATGCGGGGAACCGTGGTACCTGCTAAACACCTGTAAGGCATCATGTGCACTTCGTTGATGCTGTGACTGACTGACGCTGAAGAATTATGGAAGATCCCTTTGTAATGGGTTGGAAGCATTCAACAAACCACTCGTTGCGCAATTCGCGTTGGTTACAGAATTCGCGTTGTGCGACGCTTGGTTGCTATTTTACTTTTCTACCACGCTACATTACATATATTAATGTGGTTCCTTCTCGACATGAAGCCTGTATAGGGTCTTTTTTCAAAGCAGTTTCAAGCACCGGCATGGCTGTGAGGTAGAGCCCTGGGCTCCCACGCAGAGGGCCCAGGTTCGAACTTCAGTCCATCCTGGAATTCTTTTCTTATTTCGTTTTTTTTTTCTTATTTCGAGCGATAGTGGTTACGGACACCGGCGGCGGCGGCGGACAACTACGGCTCCAAAAACCGCCCTTGTTGTGATCTCATAACAGCTTTCACTGTAAAACGCTGTTAGTGCTGTACACAGACCGTTTTCCTGCATTGGGAGGAGGAGGAACGTAGACTTCAACCAGCGAGCCGCACCGCCGTCTTCATCGCACTGGTGCGTGCGGATGGCCGTGTATGCCAGCGGCAGCTCTGCGCGATAGTGATAAGTGTGCGAATTGGCGTATGATTGTAGCGCGTGCGCACTGTATGTTCGAAATTCCCGCCAACAGCACGTACGGTACGCAGCATCATGCTCGATTGCACACATAGGCTTTCGCAGCGTTCTCTATCAGGGGGGAGGAGGGGACAAGTTTTACCGCAGCCCCCCCCTCCCCCTTACCCCGCGTTGGTCGAGTCCGAAGAAGCTTCGCAATGGATGCAAAATAAAAATGAAGCGATGCCGCGTTCTGCTTTCCGGCGGTAAAAGGTGGGAAGTAAACAGTTCTTGGAATGCAGCATAAGATGATTAAGGGGAGCGCTCGCCACACCCTTGCCCCCCCCCCCCCCCGCACACACACTTAATTTCCTGTGCGCACGCCTACGATTGCACATACCAGAGAAATATGCCGTATGATAAACGGTGCTGCGATCGCAATATGGCATTGCCCTCAGAAAAACAGAACACTAAGGGGACAAGATTTCGAGACGATAAAACAGAGAGAGAGAGAGAGAGTGCAGAGAGCCCAATGTTGAGTCACGTCCTCATCTATGCGTAGCGTAGATGAGGATGTGACTCAACACTGCAGGCAGTGCTATAACACAGAGCAGGTGTGGCTCGACGTAAGTAGATGTGAAAAACGTTGGAGGGTGAGGACGAAGGGTTCATGCTTACTATCTCAAAGTTCATACTTTATCCCACCTGTAAGAACACGCATGCTCACCTGTGAAAATGCTGATAATGATGCCCGTTGTCATAGTGACGCAGAACCCTAGCACAGGAACGAATAAATATGACAGCTGGTACAGCTTGAGAAGTCCCCTGGAGACAAAGGAGTGTGCGAAGACTGTAAGCGTTACTCTCCAGACACGGGTGTTGGCGCGAAACTTAAAAACGCCACACTTGTCCTATACGAGAGGACTCCTATATACCCTTTCACGTGCGGTGATACACATCGCACAAGTGAAGCAGAGACTGCTGAAATGTACTACATACCTTGTCTCATTGCAACAACAATACGCTATAGCGTCAACGTTAAGCGAGAAACATACATTGCTAGCACATTTTCGGTGTAACGTATGTCGCCCAATGCCAAACAATTGCCTTGCAGCCCCGGCCAAATAACGTACCGTGTTTTCATTTTCCATCTGTTTTATCTCGGCAGTGTACCCATTTCAACCACTGATGTCATTTTTTTTTTGCAAGGAGACCGCCGCGGCTGCATTGAAACTCCGCTAAAACACGCTAAAAATGCCTGCGAACACGCCCAGAGCTAAAAATCCGGCAAGGTATTGCAATGAAGCATTTTTTTTTAATTTGTAGTTATCAGTTAACATAGCAACACTGTAAACTCACGAAAAGCGTCATCAAGCACATTAGTATCCGTAACTCACCGTGTAATACATCATTTTCTCGATATAAGATACCACTTGTTTCATCGCTACGCGGGTATCACAGCAAAAAATAATCCAAGTTGATATTTGACAACAATGCCAAATTTTCTTACCACACAGACAATGTAGTAGGTCCCACTGAAGCAAGATTGATGTCCGCTAGTGTTTTGCAAATGTTCGTGTGAATGCACGGTAACAAAGTTGATTACCTTTATTACTGCCGACTTTGAAGATGCTCATCAGTGGCAATGTCATCGGTCGTCGACTATCTCACACTCTAGAGTGACATATCTTTACCCTGAGACTTTATTGCTATTTATGTGTTCGAGAACTTCCCTACATAAACCATAATCGCAAATTATCCATTCGTCTTATCAACTCAACTTCCATTGGTATGGTCAACCAGAGTAGACTTAAAATTACATCTGTTCTGTCTTGTTTTAACTGGCTTGCTGCAGAGAGGATGAGGTTTGTCTCACCTCGGCTACTCCATTTCTACTATAAGTTCTACAACGAAAAAAAGAAGAAAGAAAGGGGGGTTACCCAAAATCAAAGATGAACAAGTAAAGAAAAAACATATATAACAATACGGGTGGTTCACTTAAATTGAGAATGAAAGAGAAAAAAAGAAAGAAAGAAAGCAACAGCGCGGTTCTTGGTAAGCATGCTTCTCCTCATAGCAACTTGGTTGCAGACGAAGCCTGCCTTTCCGAGCCTCAAACTCGTTACAACGGTTACAAATAGACTCTTTTTTCCATTTATGAGCGAAATCTAGCCTCGGTAACTCTAGAGGAATAGGCGTGAAGCTTTCCGTGGCGCTTGTTTAAGAGAGGCGAAAAATTAAGGAAATCATTTCCACATTGCTGCTTCTGGCAAGCTCGCTTTTCGTTACTGCAAATTTGTTGCAGGTGAAGTCTACCCTCGCGGGCTCTTACTCGTTTTAACAGTTATACAGATGACGGTTTTTCAACCCAATGAGAAATATCTAGCCGGTAAATTTAGAGGAAGGTGCACGAGCCTCCCGATTCACATGTTCACGAGATGCCCCCCCCCCCCCCCCGCACCCCCCTTCACAGAAATATCGCACGGTCCCTCATACATTTGCCTAAGACGACTAGAAGGCGATAACCGCCTTTTTTTTCCTTCTCAATAAATTGTATTGATCCATCCTCCAGCCCCCCAGAAGGTTTCTGCACCTAACGTGATTTCGCATGGCCTCCGGGATCGAAGGCATTGCAAGCTTTCTGCAACTCACGTGCTTTTGCACTGCCTCCGTGATCCGCCCACCTTTGACCAAGCGACGGTGTCATGTGATGACGCCATCATGTAACGTCATGCCACGACGTCACAAGTTTAGGCAATCTGTGACGTTGTCATCGCGTCACATGACGACGTCAACAACCGGACAAGATCGCGTGGTTTTTTGGCGAGACCTTACGATCTCGCAATTTCTCGCGGACGGGAGCGCTAACGTGGCCACTATAGGCTTTCTCCTTAAAACGAAAACAAGGTAAGTTGATCCTCACTGCGGCTCCTCTGGCGACCGGTGCATTGTCGCGTTGAAATGACCGCCGAGGACTGGAAGCGTCGCCGCTCCTTCACACCCTTCGACGGAAGTTGGAAGATCCTCGCTAGGCGAACCGTAGAGCAGAGACCCTACCACCACCCACAAGCACATGGCCTCGCCCAACATCAGGCCAACCAGAGCGCCCTGAATAAAAGAGCATTCGCGATACATCTGAGAGAATACGGTAGAAACGTATATGGTTAAGTGAATCACAATATACAGGACAAAAGAAAAAGGGACGAGGCAGACGGGACAATCGCTGACAACGGTGAACGTTCTTTGGGAAACACCGCTGCAGCTAGACAATATGCGCATGTGCGCGAGACCCTCAGAAAACGGTAACAAAAACAGGCAGCAGCGAGAAACCCCGTGACAAACATAACTCGTGGCAAATGTACTTACAGAAAACACTGGAAATGATAAGCATCAGCACATTGTTAACTGCTCATCAACTGGCTAAATATGTGTATGACTTCTAAACACGAGTAATGGTTATGAGCTGTTTGGCATGCGCAGTCAACAGTATCTTAACGTGTTCTGTCAATAAAAGTTTCTGTTGAAAGTCAGCGCTCGTGCTGTGTGCAGACTCCCTTTGTCTTGAGCCCTCGTTTTATATTCGCTGTCTGCTTATATTCGCCATGGAACACTCAGAACTATGCACTTGTTTACTGTAATGTATATAAAATCATCTCAACGTGTACATACAGTATATACCATAATCGCCCGACACCTGGAGTAGCAAACCAGGCGACAAATCAGGCTAACCTCTCCGGGCATTTCATTAAAGAATCTTATCTCTCTCTTAACGTGTGAAGCAGCGCACATAAACGAGGCACAACGGAAGAACACGATTCGACAGGACAACCACTGCACTCACAACTAGCTTATTTTGAAAAGAACACGGTTAATATACATAAACACAAGTGTACCGCGTGCAACGATGACTTTGCACGTGGTACCGGAACTTGCGGGATCATGGCGTCCGCCCAACACATTTCTTTTTTTTCTAGAGAGCTGTTTAAAAGGCGTGTTACCTGGTTCAAAAGAAAACACACAAGGACATGAACGAAAGCGAAGGTTTCGTTTCTGCCTGTGTTTCACCTGTGTAATGAAAAAAAAAAAAGACGTGATCTTTAACAAAGCATCGGATAGGCCAAGAACAAGGTACCGTGCTGTCTATAAATTACCTACAGAGACGCCATTTCAAGAAGGCAATGCACTTGATGTATGCGCGCGATCTAAAGATTAAGTCCATTTCTATACGAGTAGGTGTCATCACCACTGCACCGTGTTGGTTACTGTTGAGCGAGCAGAGCAACTGGTAAATACTACAAATTAGGCGAATACGTCTGCGTTCAAATACTTGAAGATAACCCTTCGCATAGTCGAACTTATTTATAACTAGGCGCATTCTCAAAACGTGACGAACATTAAAATGTGAAATCAAAACTGACCTGAAGCATAGCTGCGCGAAAGCAAAATATTGGTCATTAGGCTACTTTTATGTAATTGGGCCGCGGCATCCCGATTGGCTTTTCTCAAACTCGTCTCCGACACATTAGTTTTCCGACTGTAGAAAAAACATAAGCCGGCAACATACTTTAGTTGCGAATTTCACGTTTCAAGAGCGACCATTCAGATTTACTCTGCTGTGCACGTGCAATTTGACCTAACTCGACTGCTAACAAAAATGTGCGCCTACTTTTTTTTTCTCTTTGATATGATAACCACTAACTCTATGCGCATATTCTACATCCATGTTCAGGAGCCTGGCGCGTCATGAATTATTTCTTGCGCGAGCAACACTGAGGCGCTCTAATGTACATTTTCATACATTTTCAGCGCATTTAACAAGAACGTAATTCTAGAAGCAGGTTCACTATATGGCGCTAGGCTTATTTATCTACGTGACCATTGCGTTCAGGGCAGGCAAGGTCACTGCATAAAATTGTCGCTTTTGAAAATTTTGTCGTTGGGCTAGTTACTCTAACGCCATTGAAAAATTTCCGCAATGTTAAGCCCACACAAAGATGGCGCATTGTCCGGACGCCACCCTGCCTGAACGTACCTTCTTATTGCTTAACGGAAGTAGCAGTCCCATAGTGAAGACTCCGAGTAGAGGGCCCGACAGAGCACCGGACATTGCGAAGGCTGCCTGCAAAGACAATGCCCCGAAATATAAACTGCGCGGCTTATGAATTAACCGGTTCTCGCTCGGAAATCAAACAGTCCTAGAGATTTACATTTATCATCTTTCTCGTGTTATACAAAAGCATCCCAGCTCGAATATACTGAAAACTGCGTTGCCGAATGCGGCAAACGATTTGACATTCTAGCTGACGCAGTTGTACAAGTATTTATTCATTTTCACTGCATACATATAACCAACGATGACAGAAGAAATTCAACATGCTCCGCTTCGCTAACAAAACGCCGTTGGTTTTGTCCCATATCCTGTATATAGCCTTACTGTTTATAACGGCGTGTTACTGCTATACTCCATCAGCAAAGCTTCACTGGTGTCATGGCATTGGTTGGTTTGTATACGGTTTAACGTCCCAAAGTGACTCAGTCTATGAAAGACGCCGTACTGGTGGTCTCCGGATAATTTCGACCATCTGGAGTTCCATATTTTGCACCGAAATCGAACAGTACACGGGCCTCTAGCATGTCGCCTCCATCAAAATGCGACCGCTGCAGTCGGCATCGAACCTGCGTCTTTCGGGTCAGCAGCCGAGCACCATAATCACTGAGCCACTGCAACGGCCGTGTTCTGACGTCACGAAAACGCAGATCATGCCGGCAATGGCACTTCGAGACCGATTTCAGTAAGAATGGAAGCTTTAGACAACCAAGATGAACGATGAATCAAGATGAACGATTTCAGTAAAAAAGTCACAGTTTCGCCGCAACGGCGAAGCAATGATTGCGATAGCAATAAATTGTAATGTAACGCGAAGAACGGAAAGCAGCTCGAAATTGCCAGCGCGTCGCTCGAGCCCAAAGGACGCACGAAAAGAACGCACACTGGACGAGCGCGAACTAATGCGTCACAGCTCGACACTTGAAGCGCACTGCTCAAACATAAAGCAGGACGCACGAAACAAACGAACAGGTACACACAAGACGAACGCGAGCTAATTGTCACAGTTTTTACTTATTTCTGTTTGAACAGCGCGCTCCTTTCGCAAACGCGGCCGCTGCAGCGAGCGAAGCGAAGCGCACGAAAGCGACGACCCTGTAGAGCTACAGTAGAGCGAACAGCAACGGCGTTCGCAGGGGCGGGGCGACGATCTTTAAAGCGCGCAACACGCGCGCACGTCGCGCCATCTATGTGGCCATTAAGGAAGCATGCTGAAATACATGGTGTATATAAATAGCTCGCCGTTAGCAGGCTGACAGACTGTGCTGTCGTGGCCTAACGTCTAACGCGGCGGACTGCAAAGCGAGAGGTCGCCCGTTCGATTCCGAGCGTCGGAAATAATTTCTTAATTATTTTTCTTTGTGGCCTTTCTATATATATATATACATACTTATACGGTGAATGACGGCGACGGGGACGGACATTTTCCAGCCGAGACTGTCCATATAATTGCTATCGCAATAAAAGTTAAACATCAAGACTTGCTAGGCACGTAAGAGAAGTGGGTGGTAAAGTTTCAGCAAATTCGGATATTCCTGTCAGTGCAGTAAATATAGGAAAGTGTTTAAATGCACTTAATCACATTTCTGCTGCCAGGTTTATACAAGTATGCACCTACACTAAGCGCGTGATGACATTTAGCGCCAGGAAATTTTCCTATGCATATCGGAAGGACATTAAAGGCAACAAGAACAAAAGAAAGATCTCGGCCAGTTCCACGCCGTGAAAACCGCCGGACAGTAAAGCTGTAAGCGCGTGAGTGTATGTGAGAGTATCTCATTTCGAGCATCATCAGCATAATTTAGTTTTATTTATTTCTTTCTTAACTCCCTCCTCTGGTCACGTGACCTGCGTGACAACGGACAGACACGCATATTGCGCAGGCTCGACTTAAAGCTGCTCCGCTGTTAATAAAAACCCGCCGAGGCAGCTAAGCGGCTAATGCGCTGAGCTGGTAAGTTGGAGGTCGCAGGTTCGATCAGCGGCGATGGAGGCCCCATTTCGATAGGGGTGAAATGCAAGAACACACGTGTACGCTTCAAATACCCACAGGGTGGTCAAGGTTGATCCGTAGTCCCCCACCACAGTGTGCCTCGTAATCATGTCATTGTTTGGACGCGTAAAACATTATCACTTAATTTTAAGCAACAAATAAAAAATTACACCATCTCCCGCTAAAGGGGACCATGAGGCGATGCGAAGCCGGAGCACTTGCACGATGGCGTTCCGTTGGCGTTCGTTGGGCATGCTACCGACCTCGCGTCGTGGAACGCGAAGAGGGACGCTACGCGCGTCGTATCTTCCATCTAGCCTGGCCGTTAATTCTCACAGGGCGAGCGGGGAACGCGGTCGACAGGCGGGCGAGAGGGGGCAGCGTAGAAGAGGAGAGAGAAGGGGAGGGGACGCGCATGCGCTCGAGCTCATCGCGGCGTTGCGCAGGAGCGAATTTCGGCATGTCTAGCCCGCGTTTCAGAGGAAGAGTGGAAAGGGGGGAGAGGGAAAGTGGAGAGGGAGAGTGGAAAGGGGGAGTGGAGGGGGAAAGTGGAGAGGGAAAGTGGAGAGGGGAATGGGAGAGTGAAAGTGGAAATGGGTATGGGAGAGGGAACGTGGAGAGGGGAAGGGGAGAGGGAACGTGGAGAGGGGTAGGGGAGAGGGTGAGTGTAGAGGAGGTGTGTGGAGAGGGTATGCGCATGCGCAGTAAGGGTGGTCACGCCGCACACCACCACCACCACCACCGGATTGAGCTCCGCCTTAAGATACTTCGCATCTAATAAATTACATATATCTCGGCGAATAATGCGCCCGTCGTGCAAATCCTGCGCTGGGCTTACTTTCAGGATGGATCCCACCGAGCCGGCGACAAAGGCCAGTCCAATGGTCAGCAATCCGTAGGTGGCAGCTGGAATATAAAGTAGAAAAAAGGCAATACACAACAAGTTAATAAAAATATAAATTTACTGACTTTTTTGAGCAAACAGGGACCGTACTTGGTAACAATAAACTATCTTTTTAAGCAATTTTTTTTTTTCGTGATTAACAGGGACGTGGCTCGGGACCCTTCACACAGCCATTATCGCGACGCATAATCGTTTAAGAGAAAAAGAAACGATAACTGGAATGTTGCAAAAGATTGGATCCGTGTCAGTTTGCCCACGTTCTGTGAAGACGCGACACAGCAGCGACCAATTCAGCCGAATATGCTGGGCGGTTAAGTATACTTCATCGCCCGGCATCGAACGGTGCTTGACAACCGATAGCTTCGATCACCATTGTCAATTCGCTTATATTTTAATTCTTATACATCGTCGTTAGTTGCCAAAAATTACTTGGAATATGACACCCACCTGAGAGCTTGGTGACGTACGCCTCCTGTCGAGAGGTGAGGCTGAGGTGGCGAACGAGAAAGTCCTCCCACGTGACGGCTGCCAGCGAGTTGAAACCCGAAGACAGCGTGCTGCGAGCGCAGAGACTCAGGCAAGGTGGAGCGCACCGCAACATTCTAAAGCCCCTCTACCTACGAAGGTAGAAGGGCGTTACAACCTTCGCGTAATGTGAAGGTTATGGTGCGCGTCACCTTGCTGCATCACCATATTGCGTCATCACCACATTGCCACCTCGCAGAAAAAAAAAAGTCGAACTAGTCGACAACCGGATGGAACGGAAACATTTAACCTGGCCAGTCACTTATGTCGAAATCCGCACAGAAACGCGTGTTTCTTTTATAGGCTCGTGCTATTATGCTGCAAATGACAACATTTCTGTCTCATGAAAATTACTTCACCTTGCGGATTTCTTCAAAACTTACGGTACAAAAATTAAAAATAATAAAGAGCGAATAGGCGGCGTCGTCGCGCTTACGTAAACGTTTTACGTGAGTTCGCACCATCGCCTTGAGACGCAACAGCGTTTGAAGGTGTATACGTGCTTTGCAGTGACTTCGCTTTCAGTTAAAGAGCGCCGTATATATTGAAGCTGAAGCACAACTACCTAGTAGAGAAACTTTAACAGCTCACGCGACGTATGGACCAGCCATGTGTACCTGAGAGCGCTGCTGAAGACGCACGCCACGAACAGACCAGGGAGACCGGGCACCCCGTTCATAGTCTCCATCACGAAGTAGGGCACCAGCTGCACGGAACGTTAATGATGCGAGGTTCTCATATGTATATATCGCAACAAATTCTTCGCAACGAAGGTTAGTGAAACACGTTTAGCCTACTTTATGGTATTCGAACTTGGTACAAAAAAGTAAAAAGAAAAAAAATGTTGCAGTGGCTTAGCTCGGCTATGCCAGGATAACGTAGCGTTAGCAAAGGTTCAGCTGGTTGTTCTTAGCTTTTCTGATTGTCTAGGATTAGCTTGATTATCATGCATACTGCTGCTCTAATGACACACACATGGTATACATATTATGTGGCACATGTATATTTACTTTGCCAGGCAACTACTTTGGGATCCGATGAGTTAAGCTTCTCCGCTCTTCTGCGCCGTTGAGCAGCATTTGCGCTCTCCTTCACCATGGCTATACCACACTGGCAAACGCCAGTCAGAGGCACTATCAAGCGGCTCCAGCGCAGTGTCAGACGGCGACTGCACAGCGAAGGCGAATAGCTGCGCGCGCCAGTACGTCTACCTCGGCTACGACGTCACTCCTTTGGAAAGCGCAGACCGGCGGCAGCGAGTCGCGCGCGGCTGCGATGCGCCAGCTGTGTGACATCACTGATCCTCGCGCATGCGCGGCACGGCTCTTGAGGAGCCACGCGAAACTGGCTCGGCTAGGCCAGTGTAGCTAACTCTACAAAAGTTTCAGGAGCCCCCGCCCTACCTCCTCGCCGTGCTTCGCATAAGCGAAGCTAGGCGTGTGTGTGCCTCACGTATACCACATTTCTTTCTTTCTTTCTTTCTTTCTTTCTTTCTTTCTTTCTTTCTTTCTTTCTTTCTTTCTTTCTTTCTTTCTTTCTTTCTTTCTTTCTTTCTACCACGTTGCGCAATGCTCCCTCCTAACTCTTTCCTTCCTCCGTGCCGGATATTGGACCCTCATCCACGTGCTTAGCAGCGCAACACTTCAGTTGCTGCAGGCAACAACGTGAGTCACGCGTTCGTATCCAGGCAACAATGAAATGTGGCAGTATGAAATTGCAAGTCACATCGATAATAGATCAGACTGCCATATCAGAAACGGCTCATCGCCGACAAGGCCACGATCGATAGAGCATCAATTTAAGGCTTCGCTGTAAAAACTTAGGATGGACACTTTCCGCGCATCCTGTGTATTCAATAGACAGCTTTAGATGAGGGACGGCTTTCGCAAGCGAGAACGCATATTCCACTTAGGTGCTAATGGGAGCCAATCAGGAGCCTTTCGCGTGGAGCTGTGCAAAAGCTCGGACATTCTCAAGCCTGTAACACTTTTCCAAAGCTAAGAGCGCACACACCATCGCGTACACAACCGCTGTTGGAAGCGCCAACAACGAAAAGCGAGGCGTCAAGTATTGCTAGTCAGTTATGAGGGTAAGGTTTTCACCCAGCACCGCTGCGAGATTGCAAGCAAGCGACACGTACCCATCCGTCCAGCAAGTTTCCAGCAACGGAACTTCGTCAAAGGGGGATTCACCGCACAAGAAAGAGGATCCTTTTCACTCGGTGTTCCTTTGGGAGACGTCTTTGACTGTGGAATCTTGACATTGTCTGAGTTGCTCTTATCTCTCTTCGATCTCCCGCACGCCCCCGCGCCCGTGTGGCCCAATCGCTGTCATAATATTCCCTCCAAAATTTCGCGCGCCATTTCGATGGCTATGCACTGATAGGGCACTATAGTTTCCTTACGCGAAGACTAACTGCGCCAGCGCTGCCGAATTTTCGTACAGCCACGCTCTGTGACTTGCCTATATTCACTTGACTCATTTAGGCGAAAGCCTTATACGCCTCACCAAACACGAAATTTGACCGTCGGCGTCGGCGTCCCGCGTCGTCGGCGGCGTCTCGCGTCCTGCCGAGTGGTGCAAAAAATCTTCGCGTGATGACGTCACCATATGACGTCACAAATTTTGGCGTGACGTCATGTGACGTAACGCCACGTAATGTCGTCGTAGCGCCCTACTTTGGACGGCGAACAAAACGGAGAGCGCGCGACCTCAAGAAGAAAATAAAAAAACGCCAGGCCTGCGCTGAAACCGCAGCACAGTCACAGCGAAAGCTGGAATAGCAGCGTTTCTAGAGCCCGTTAAGCTCTCTTGGGGCTACAAAACAAGTACACTAGAAAGGTACCCACTACGCCATAAATCACAATTTTTGTGAAGTTGGGAAGCACCTACTAAGCCATTATTCGTCATTCTGCGGAGAAGCGAGGCACAGCTACACGTCAGTAAGGCATCATGTGCACTTTGTTGACGCGACGACTGATGACGATGAAGAATTATGGCTCAGCCCTTTGTAATGGGTTGGAATATTTAAACGGCCCACCAGTTATGTAATTTGCATTGGGTGACGCCCGGTCACTATTTCCCTCTCCCGTCATGCTGTATAACATATGTTGACGTGGGAGAGAGACAGGGGGGGGGGGGGCGAAGAACTTTACTGAGACCCCGAGGAAATGGATCATGCGCTTATGGGCTTCCTTGGCAACCAATACAAGTGCACTTGCGAGGAACCCACTACGCTATAAATCAGTGTAATTTTACTGAGACCCCGAGGAAGTGGATCATGCGCTTATGGGCTTCCTTGGCAACCAATACAAGTGCACTTGTGAAGAACCCACTACGCTATAAATCCTTGTAATTTTTGAGAAGTAGGGCAGCAGGCACTGTGCCATTTTTCGTCATTCTACGGAGAGCGTTGGTACCTGCTATACGCATGTAAGGCATTATGCGCACTTTGTTGATGCTGTGCCTGATGACGATGAAGAATTATGGCAGAGTCCTTTGTAATGGGTTGGAAGCATTCAACAACCTACTCGTTGCGCAATTCGCATTGTGTGACGCCTGGTTACAGAATTCGCGTTGTGCGACGCTTGGTGCTTATTTTACTCTTCTACCACGGTATATTGCATATGCTAATGTGGTTCCTTTCCGACATGAAGCCTGTATAGGACCTTTTTGCAAAGCAGTTTCAAGCACCGGCATGGCTCAGAGGTTGAATACTGGGCTCCCAAGCAGAGGGCCCAGGTTCGAACCTCGTTCCATCCTGGAGTTTTTTTCTTATTTCGTTTTTTTTTTCTTATTTCGAGCGATACTGGTTACGGACACCGGCGGCGGCGGCGGCGGCGGCGGTGGCGGACAACTACGGCGCCAAAAACGGCCGGTGAAATGATCTCATAACAGCTTTCGCTGTAAAACGGCGCTTCGCAGTGGCATCTGAAGCCACGGCTCATGTTCCCCGCTGGCGTCGATTCTGGTTCAGCCGTCCTGTTCCTTCGCTCCTGTGGCATAAGCGTACACCGTCATCATCACATGACATCGTAGCTTGGTCAAAGGTGGGCTGATCACGGAGGCAGCGCAAAACCAGGTGAGAGTGCCTCCGATCCTGGAGGCAGTGGGAAACCACGTTAGGTGCACAAAGCTTTCGGAGGGTGGTGGGGCCGGATAAGTACATCTAGGGAGCCTCCATGACCGGCCATTTATGTAGGCTCCCTAATACATCGACTGAGAACAAGAAGAAGATGGCTTTCACCTTCGAGTCGTCTTAGGTGAATGCACAAGGGACCCTGTGATTTTTCCGTTAGCCTGTACGCATACATACCTGGTCAGGGTTGGATATCTTGCCTTCCTTAAGGGGGTCACAGTCGACGTAGTGTGCATAGATCACCAAGCCCGCCAGGCAACTTAAGCTGATGTTAATCATGACACCCGGAATGTTTATGTATACAGCCCTGCAACATAACATGGAAAGAGAAAGAAGTAATGATGCAAATCCTTATTCAAGCCAGATGCTAAACAATAGCAACAGGGTTTGTTTATGGTCATGGGTTAATTCCTCTGTATACTCGGCTTCTGTATGCTGTATTGCAGAAGAACCGACATTTGGGCGAGTTGGATTGCATTAAACATGATGAGTTAGTTGTGAGACAGCGCTGGTGTTCGTGTTCCTTCTTCTCTGTGTATTCGTCGTTTGCGCTGAAAACCACTCATCATGTATGCTGTATTATATGCAACAAGAAAACAGTACAACATTACAGTACAACACGCGCATCAGTTACATTCAAGTTGTTGTAATGTGTTCTTTTTATATTTGTAATTGCGGACAAGTGGTGAGCAGTATCTTGGCCACAAATTATCGTGTCAACGCATTTTGCTGATAGGTAGTTTTACATGTAACTGCCCTACTGTTTTCAGCGTAGGGCACAGTCGCAAAACAGTCGTACGCCGGTAACTCCTTTTCTTGTAATTAACTATATGGTCTCACCTTAATGGGTCAATATTTGTGATAGCTGTTGCACTCTTCTGGCAACCATTCAGTGTGTCTCTCAATGAACTTACAACTGGACTGTTATTATATCGTTAGCAGGCGGAGTACCCTCGAGAATTGAGTTTAACGGAGAAGATGCAGTCACTATTGCAAAATAAGCTGCCAACCATATGTTTTTCAACAAATTTGAGAACCTACATATAAACGCCTGCAACTTTAACTAGACCTGCGTATGCAGGCTCTCTGCTACCGACATTTACCATAGAGCGCTCAGTTTAGCTATCGGTCAGCTGCCATGGTAGTAATGGGTATGGTACACGAACCAAAAAGCAACAATTGCGCCTTTTAGAACGCTGTCTGGTTAACCTCTAAATTTTCAGTGCGTCGCCCTTAAGGCGAAAGTTTCATTTTTGTGTGTGTGTGTCTACACAGACGACTCTCTTTGTCATCTGAAGTACTTTCGTATGGACGCAAATACTCTGCTCGCTCTCGACAAAACACCGAGTGATGCTACGCTTGTATACATGCAAGATCAGCAAGTACCAGTACGAAGACCAATTTTCACGCATGCTTGACTCACGCCTTGGCTTTCTTGAGACTTGAGACGCTGCAGAAGCGCTGTACCTGCGTCTGGCTGGTGCCGTACGAGGCGAGCCAGACGAAAGTGGTGCCGAACAACACGGTCCACAGGGAGCCCGAATGCTGGACGTCCAGCTGCGTGCTGAAAGGCGATATGAGCGGTATTCCTTAATAACTATATATGGGGTTTTTCAAGCCATGATATGATTATGAGGCACGCAATCTATGGTTGCGCAATCTATGAGGCACGCAATCTATGAGGCACGCAATCTTTATTGATTGTCCGGCAGATTAACGGCCCGGGCTCAGGTCTCCTATGCCGGGACGTCAAGGCCTTGCCTCTCCGCGGCTTCACAGGCCTGCTGGACTGCCCACAGTTGGTACGCAGTAGTGGAGGGCTCCGGAAATTTTTGTCATCTGATGTTCTTTAACGTGCACTGAAATCGCACAGTACACGGGCCTCTAACATGATGCCACCATGAAAATGCGACCACTGCGGCCGGGATCGAACCCACAACCGCAGCATGCACCGTAACCACTGTAACACCGAGGCGGGCAGCGGGGGCACTTGCTGAGAACGTTGACTATTTGAGGAAAACACACATTTTCATTATTTGTTTTTGGTAAAAACACCTACTTCACCAAAATTTCGCCCCCCCCCCTGGCTACGGGCGTGGCTCAAGGTCTAGAACGTGCCTCTAGCATCTGTGTCATCTAGGCGTTTTTGCCTGTAAAGTTAATGAAATTCACCCTGTGCATCTGTAATGGTAATCGTAACCTACCAAATGGCAGCTTCAAGGAGGCTTCATGCTGTCGTGACCGGTATGAATCGCTGCAAGCGTAACTTAGTGCGAATTGGATATTCTTTCATTATTATGCAACATGCAAATTTCGCCGACCGAAGGTGAGAGAAGCGATTTTATTGCACAGAAAGTGCTGTACAGGAAAATTACGATCAGTGTCAATAAAGTTCCCTAGTACAACGCTTTAGTCTGAGAGTATGGCACGGACAGTTGTTTGACGTGACGAATAAAGGATAGTTGATGGACGTTTAACAGAGGCAGCTTCCTGAGTTCCTTCAGACAGTCGCTGTTTGCATTGCGGCTCCATCGTAACAACGCGTGGTTTGACAGCAGTTCTGGCACCGCAAAAAAGTGAAGATGGCTATCTCGATCAATATGTAGGGTGAACACGTGAGTCATAATATAAACTTATAACAAACGCTTCTAACGTATTGGTGAAGTATTTGTGATTGCAAGACCAGAGAGAATGAGTATGCTGAATTACAGCCGCACTTGAAGGAAGACGCCGCCCATTTGCGTTAGCGTCGCGTCTCCCCTCTGGCATGGTCATGGCTCAATTTACTGCTTGCGCCATTTGGCAATCCTGCCAAGAGGACTTTGGATACGGCATGCAGAACGGTATACGCGAACTCACTTGAAGAACTGCACGCGACCTCCGTTGACAGCCGTTGCCCAGACGTCGCCGAAACCACCAAATTTCGTGGTACCCTGCAGTTGACAGTGAGATTACTTGTTGCTTGATTTATAGGAGTCACGGGAGTACAACGTACGATAGTTTATAAGCACCGAAAACTTTAGAGAAGATGCCCAGGCTAAAGCAAGTTGTGTTGCTCATATTAGAATTGATGAAACCTGGAGAGGAAGTGTTAATTTGATGACCAACTGTGTAATGATCAACACATGCGAGCCTAATGACACAAGAGGCACGTCGGTCAGAGTACGCGCGTAAATGAGTCGCATTCTGAACATGCCGGCCTCTGGCACATGAACGTATAGGTGCGCGCGGGAGTGCGCAATCTTTCGTGGCATGTATAAGCACACACACGTGGCAATATTACACTCTATAAGCTTGCCTTCTTCGAGCACCCCCCGCCCCATGTCGGAAATTCTAAATATCAAGGATCTAAGTCTGAAAGAGTCACGCTGTCTTTTAAATATTCCATTACGGCGCCGAACAACACTTTCGTTTATAATGTTTGATGAGCTTTCACGTGGACCGACACATACGTGCGCGTTCCTTTTCTGCACGTTAATAGCATTTGCGAGTACTTCCGCTGTTGCTACGACTAAACGCTCGACAAAACGCTCGGCATTGAAAAATCGTGGCTGCGGATCTAAGACAAGGGGGGTACAGTGCCATGCGTTCGGACGCCGGCCTGTGGACACACATTTGCGTACAAGTTTCTTCATTTTAATTTCTTTCAATTACCTTTCAGCGAAGCTTCTCACAAATTAGAATAAGTCTTCTGCTCTGAAAGAAATCCGCGAGATCCGAGCGTACACGATGTACACATCAATGCAACTTTCCTATCCAGGCATAGCATATCGCGTGGACAGAGCTCGAAGCTGTGTAACTCGGCTAGCTACTAAAGACGAACGTAATCGCGGTGCAGTATGTGTGTGTCCTGAAGGAGACTGCACTCTCCGACAGCACTCACCCACACGACGACGCTCAGCATGCCTAGCAGCATGACGGTCATCTGGAATGCGTCAGTCCACACCACAGCCTTCATGCCACCCTACGGACACAGCACGGGTAACGTCACTCAGAACACGTACGGGCAATTAGTAATGGCCCGAAGGGCACAATATACTCTATCAGCCGTCCATAACGTGAGTATAAGCAAAACCAAATATATAAGGCAGAATAAGGAAAGATGAGATAGCGGCAGCACATCCGGATACGGATATTTACTAAATGTATGTCTCGTGCCTGGACACTTACATTACAGTCTGTAATGGTTGCATTCAAAGAATTGCGGAAATTTATAAACGCGGCCATTCACTTCAACATGCAGTCTACTTGACCTAAGCATACGTGACGAATAGTATAGCTTAATGTGGTGTACATTACGCGAAACTCTTTCTAAAGGGAGGTCCCGAAAGATTCGGCACCTTCGTGGCCACGCAGGTTTGCGAGTATGTATATCTACCAGCTATACTTAGCCAGCCGGGCTTAGTCCTGGTTAAACACTCTGCCTTTTATTTATACTTGTCTCTCTCTTACACGAACGCCATGCCAACGGTCACCATAACGCATATGAACGCCACTACGCGTGAAATGCTCAAGAGACATACAATTGTGTCAGACATGCATTTTTAGCAGAAAGAAGTAAGTGACATAGTGAAGGGTGTGTGTATATATGAGACATGGATGTAATGAAATTATAGTAAATAATGTAGTTTTTTTGCTGCACTGAGTAAGGAATTAATTTTGTGGGCTGGTAATTTAGTAATGCAGTGAATTACTTCAAGCGAGCAATTTCAAGAAATTACTCATTACTTTCCTGTTAGCCGTAAGTACGTAACTTAAGGGGTAGAATATCTTGTTGGAAGGACCGATTACACTGGATTAAAGAAAACTGTTTATTTTTATACGTTCGATTAACGATCGTCCATCTTGAGGGCATAGGTCGGCGAACTCACTCATGAGTCGACTCACTCAGATTCACTCATACTCATATCGAGACGTGAGTCTGAGTGAGTCCGGGTGAGTAAAGTTTTTGTGAGTCTGAGTCCGAGTGAGTTCGGTTGGGAAAAATTTTGGTGAGTCTGAGTCCGGGTGAGTTTGGTTGAGGAAAATTTTGGTGAGTGTGAGTCCGAGTGAGCCCTAAGGGCGAAATATATTGCATGAGTGAGTCTGAGTCAGCTCCATATTTTTTGCCGACCTATGGTCTTTCTACTCAAGTTCAGCATCACTATCAGCCTTATGTCGGCTCCCGTTTATACTCACGTATACTCCCACATAATTCAACGCACTACCGTTCATACGTCAGCTCAATATTTATTGATCAGAGGCATGAGTTGAGCAGGGAGGAGGTGCCTTGACCTCCCCCCGCAAACTTTTTCACGGGAAGTTACTGATAAAAATATCACGTGTGAGTCCGAGTGAGCCCTAAGGGTAAGATATGTTTCGTGAGTGAGTCTGAGTGAGCTCCACATTTTTTGCCGACCTATGCTTGAGGGCCATGATCTCGCGATGCGGCTGCCTTGCCGTGAGCGAGCTCTATGGCGATGCTCACATTCCCAATTACTTTTACTAATATACAGCATATCCGCTTTCCTTATGGCATTAAAAGATTGACCAAAAAAAAAGGAAAGTGCCAAATATCGGCGTGGGAACGAGACAGTCCCACAGAAAAGCCTGAAAACATAGAAAATCACAGAAAGGCCCACCAGAACACAGCCCTGCCCTCATTTGAGCCAGCGGATATGGCAGGGCTGGGTTTTCAATATAGCCGAGTTTCCACTATGGCCAGGGTCCTTGGGTGTACATCTCTACTTGAATGACCCCGGTTGGCAAAGGACACTCTGTCCTTCAAACGACGGCACCTTTCTGGCGCTCACTTCCGAGTTCCTGTTGCTTCTGCGATGCAACAAGGCTCTCTGAGATTTCAGTGTACTATATGTGCTGTAAATAGAGTGCACATGCGTTAGTGCATGAATGCTGAACTTTTTTAAAAAGTTATTGTAAGGTAGTTTCATTACTTTTCAAAAGTAATAGTAATGTAATCTCATTTCGTTCGACCGGATGTAATTTGTAGCGTAACTTTAAATGCATTTTAAACAATTCTAGAAAAGTAAGTAGTAACGTAACTTACTAATTACTTTTAGAACTAATTTTCGCTATATCTGGTTTATATTCTCTCGTTCCGGGTTTTTTTTTTTCTCTCCTCAGCTTGAAGAGTACACAGATTAAGGTGGATGCTCTTACCAGCGCTGTATAGAACGTGCAGATCAAACCGATGACCACGATTGACGACCACACAGGAAAGCCGGTCACTTGAAGGAAGGCACACACATACAAAAAAAAGGAAGCAGAACGTAGTATCTTCAAGGGAATTAAGCATATATTGTGCTACATGCTCTAGTTTTAAGTGAGAACATTATAGCTCCCGGACCCTTTCTGTACATCACTGGCTACGCTAAATATGCACTCGCATTATCTGGCCTTTGTCCCAAGCTTGTGCTCCCGTAGACAGATGAGAGGAATTTGTAATGGCGCCAAATGTTATTTCTCGTTCGATCGCGCTCATCGAAACTCAAGGCATCCAGTTACGATATTTTGCAGACAGCATCGTTATTTGATGAATAATATGCACTGCGCTTGTCAGTTTGCAATGTACAATACTGGAAATAGGCCCGTTAATAAACAAATGCGTGATTAAGACGACTTTCAGGTATTCCTTTCAATTCCGAGCTGGCTGCCTAGGATTGCTCCATGAATAAAAAATAAATACATTGAACATCTGCCCCGCTGTTAAGTGTCTCACGATGTTCTGAAATAGTACTAGAAGAGGAGAAAGCTTACCTGACTCCAAGGCCAACGACGGTCCATACAGCACTACTCCCATATATAGCATCTGGAAAATGAGGCACAAATTTCCACAAAGAAAATAAGACTTCAGCAATTCAACGATTCCATTAGCCCTACTCTTATTGCAAAATGCGACAATCGATGCTACAGTCACGTAATCAGGTGAAGCGAACCAGGAACAAAGACATAAGGAAGAGCGACAGACAGACGCAACAGCTTCTCATGTATTTTCATGTCCTTGTTCTGAGTGCCTTGTTCCTGCTGCTGCGCACTTCACTTCTACACTAGATGAGCAACGAACAAGCTCGCGTCGCCGCCCTCATCGTGCTGTTGTGACGCAGTGAGTTCTTTACACGCTATTCGTTTTCGCGAAGCACTTTGATCACATGATCACACCTCGGCCGGAGACGCCGCTAAGCGCACCTCGCTGTTTCTAATTCTGTATACTCGTAATACTTGTAATTCTGCAAGTTTAATCTTCAGTGCCGAGACACGGTTTGTGGTCTGACAGTATATCGAAACACTAACAGATTACAGTGATAATGTGTCCTTTAAGTGCACTTTTTTCCGTTGCTTTCACGAAAACAGGTTAATTGTTAGGCACAATTAATGTCAATGTTTCTTTTTTTAATTGCGTGTTTCAACCAGACTGATGGTATGTCATATTGACGTCAAGCATTTCAAAGTTGGTTTTTTTTTTTTTAATGCAAGGCATTTCTTAGCGAACCAAAGGCACTATGAGCGTTTCTATGTAGCGTTTCTAGGAAGGAAAACGGGAGAGAGGAAAGACAGGGACGTTAACCAGTTTGGCATAACCGGTATGCTACCCTGTACAGGGGGAAGGGATGGGGGAGATCGAAAGAAGAGTAAAGAAAGAGAACTATCTATCTATGTAGCCGCCTACGTCTGGGTGCTCTCGTAGTCTCCTCCTTAACCTGGTATAGACAAAAATTGGCACAGGAGGGCATCAGGGTATGACGAACATGACTGTAAGGCACGAATAACGTGAAAATTTGTCGTGTACGTAATGAAACCCTTTCCTCCAGTCGTGCGCGGCACATACCCGTATACCACGGTATACGGGTATGCGCCACCGGTGATTGATAGTGTATATTCACCCAGGAACGGCGAGAACAGAAATTGGTAATGGTAATTTGAACGCGAGAGCATTACTAAAATATGGCATCGCAGCGTTGACCAGACGAATGCAAAGTATACAAATTCGGCAGATCCCACGCCTTGTGAGAATCGGTTTCATGCGAAGCAGTCAGCGAGTCTACGCTGCATATGCTTGGTTTTGTGTCAAGTGTTACGAAGTGGATCGATCTGTTTTTGGAAGTGTAGTAGCTGCGTGCACATCATGGGCTTACCAGGCACGTCGACAACACTGGCGTGTAACTTATGGTCTGAAGCAACGTCAGAAGTCCCGTTAGAGCACAGACGCCAGTATTATCGAAGCAAAGTGCACATTACGGTTCGATGATGTGAATACCATAAGTAACTTTCGTTAGCGTATTCCTCCGGGATCGAGCAACGCTTGAATATAGCTTGCTGAATCATAGGAATACAAATGTAATGTCAGTTAGACTGCTATAAAAAGGCGGAGCCAACAATGGAACCACAATTGACGTTAATCCGACTTGGCGCCTGTAGCATAGGAGTACTCTCGGGTTACCCCGTGATATACATACTCTTGCGGGGTACCCCATGCAGCATACGAGGTACCCTCCCATGCCAATTTCGGTCTACACTTTGTTAAGGAGGCGATCACGAGAACACCTGGACATATGCGGATAGATAGATAGATAGATAGATAGATAGATAGATAGATAGATAGATAGATAGATAGATAGATAGATAGATAGATAGATAGATAGATAGATAGATAGATAGATAGATAGATAGATAGATAGATAGATAGATAGATAGATAGATAGATAGATAGATAGATAGATAGATAGATAGATAGATAGATAGATAGATAGATAGATAGATAGATAGATAGAAACGCTCAGACTACCTTGCGTTCGCTAAGAAATGCTTCGCATTTAAAAATCGGGATGCTCGCAGGAATCGAACCCAGACATGCTGCGCGGCATTCAAGTACTCTACCACGGAGCCAAGCCAGGTCTTGAAACTACTTTGGAAAAATATCCTATGCAGGCGTCATGTCAGTGCAACGCGAGTTGTGGCTGCAGGGCTGGCTGTCTAATGTTAAAATAAGGTAATAAACATTACATATGTACTCCTGTGGTACATGCGTCATGTCGGGTTAACGTCGGTTGTGGTTCCAGTGTGGGCTCCGCTTTTATAACAGTCTAATAAACATTACATACGCACTCCTATGACTCAGCAATATATATATTCAAGCGTTGCTCGAGCCCGGAACGATACGCTAACGAATGATATTCGCATGATCACACCGTAGCGCGCACTTCGTTTCGATTTTTCTTTATTAGATAGTGTTCAGGAGATTTTGGCCCTTTTGTCTAGCGCCGTCTACTCCTTTTCACAGATGGTAGTATACGATAAAGTCACAGAAACGAAAAGAAAAAAGAATACTTAAAAGATTAGCTAGGCTGAGTTCATATACAGTCCATTTACATAAAAAATGAAAAAAAAAAACACACAAGATACATTCTCGTCACATAACAGTTTAGTTCACATAAAATGTAATCGCACGAACACTGCATATGCTGTAATAAGCACGAAACGTCCATTCACATAACAGTACTGAAATTTTCAAATTCCAGTCATATGCATACAAAATGAGTTTGCACATGAAGCGACACATGCGACACAGTCAGGTCAAAGTGCATGCATGAAGTCAGCTTTTGAAAGTTTTTCTCAATAATTTTCAAGTATGTCACTTCTTTCTAGGGCCTTTTTGACTGCTAATAGTGCACGTTTTTGCAAGGTGTTGGCCATGGACCTATATAGAATTTTTCGTAGGCTGAAGGGCCTGCGATCCAGTGCCATTAAATCTCTTACTAGTTGTTGTCTTTCGTCCTGATATCGCGGGCATTCTAATAAAATATGCTGCATATCTTCATCCACGTGTCTGCATGCGCATTCTGAACTCTCTGCTTGTGAAATTTTATGTAAAAAGTGTTTTGTGTACGCGGTACCGAGCCGGAGGCGGTGCACCAGTGTTTCAAAGGCCCTGCTAGCCTTTAACGTTAAAGGGATCCGAAATTGAAGAGTAGGGTTGATGCAAAATAGGTCTGAATATCTGGAATTTCCGTCAAACTATGTCGCTTTGCAAAGACGAGCTGACATCTATCGCAGTATGTGTTTTAATTTGCTTTTTGTTATTGGTATTCCCGATGTATTATTTTTGTTATTCATCCGCCGCAACATTGCCAGGGATATCGATAAAGCCGGCGTCTGTGCTCTAATGTGAGTGCTGATGTTGCGTCAGACCATAAGTTACCCTTTAAACGACAGTGCAGTCGACGTATCTGGTAAACCCACGATGTGCACACAACTATACTGCATTTACAAAGCACGTCGGTAACACTTGGCTCAAAGCCAAAAAATACAGCATATACAACTACTCGCTGACTGCTTCGCACGAAACCGATTGGGATCTGCCATTCTTTTTTTTTTTTTTTTTGTAGCCAGGCTCTGACACATTGTGACACACCTTTAGAGTTAAAAAATTTACTATGTTCAGGCCAGCTGCGCTAAGTCTCTATTGTCCCGGCGAGCTGATTGGGCAAGTTAAAGACGGAATCTAAACACGGCTTCATTTCTTTTTCTCCTTATCTCGCTTACAAAACCTGTTCATACAGCATGGGTGAGTTTATTTTCTGCAATTGCAAAAGAGCAGCTTACTAGTACGGCCTACTCGATTTTTTTATTTAGTGTCCGTTTAACTCTGATCCTTATAAAGTTTGTGCTCGATATTTTCCACTAACAGAAATGCGTTCTAGTTAATCATAATATGCGGGGTATTACGTGCAAAACCACGATATCATTAAGAGAGACGCCGCAGTGGAGGGCTCCGGAAATTTCCACTACCAGGTGTTCTTTAAAGGGGTCATGAATCACTTTTCCAAGTAATGATCTAATGACATCTGTATCGGAGTTTACTGCCTCCCGAATCGATTACCGCAAAAATTTCTCGAATCCGTCAAGAATGAGCGGGGTTACGGGGTTTGGGCGCATGCTCTCATCGCTTTCTCTCTTTTCTCGTGCCGACGAGCGCACTGGAAGCTACACGGGGAGGGATGGCACGGGGGAAACAAGTTACGTCAGCGCGCGTCATGAAACGCGATCGCTCTCTCGCTGTGATTTGCGTGCGCAAGCGCGGCTACCGTGTACTGAGGAGTGCGGCGCCGGCAAGTGGCGGCACCCCGTGGCAAGAAGCGCATCTGATCCGAACGCCGCTCTCGATTTATGTCGGCTATCGGCCAATGAGGATGCTATGTCTTTTGCGACGCGGCGATGCAGATCGCGACGTCATTCGGCAGACGACCCGCCCACCGACGAGAGTGAGAACCGGCCTCTGTTTGAAAAGAGGGCGCCTGAGAAAACAGCAACTTCGCGTTCCGCTTGTAGCCTTTACGCGGCGCGCACGACTGCAATATTTGGCTGAGCAGTTCATAGCCGTGTCAGCCTTCCGCAGGATGTGTTTTTTCAACAAGCCAGAGGGGTGCTTCATGACCCCTTTAACGTGCAAAACATTTCGAGTTATTAGATGTGAAGCATCTTATAGTGGAGTTCAATCCGGTGGTGGTGTGCGGCGTGACCACCCTTACTGCGCATGCGCAAGCCCTCTTCACACACCTCATCTCCCTCTCCACTCCACTCCCCTCTCCACTTCTCATTTCCCCTCCCCTCTCCCTCTCCCATTTCCCTCTCTCCCCTCCCTTCTCCACTTCCCCTCTCCCGTTTGCTTCTCTCCCCTCTCCAGTCCTCCTCTGAAACGCGGGCTCTACATGCCGAAACGCTGCTTCGCATCGCCTCGTGGTCCCCTTTAGCGGGAGATGGTGCGATTTCTTTTTTTTTTACTCTTCTACAAATCACACTGCATGGGCTTCATGCTTTTTTTTGCCCGATTTTCCGCGTGAATTCCCATCGAACTTCCTATTTCCATGCATTCAAATTTCTACACAGCACGTAGGCGAAGACGGCATATGCATTCACGCTGCACACAACTGCACGACGTTAATTCAATGCGCGACGAACTATCGATAGGTTAGTACGCTCTGTACATTCATAATGTGTTATAATTAGTTTTCAAAGTGTTATAGGTAATGTTAGTAAATTGTTTTTGTCGGTATACTTATTACTTCGCTGTTCGACATGCTCTTTTTATACGCCCTCTTACATATTTTTGTTCTTGTTTTTTTGTCCTTATGTCTTATCAATTGCAATCCTCTGTACATACATAATGTGTTATAATTAATTTCTGAAGTGTTATAACGTTATTAAATATTTTTATTATATACTTATTGTTTTGCTCTTTTTCATACTTACGTCTGAATGAATGCCAAGAAGCGTTAGGCTCGGGATTCATATGTGTTTCAACAACCACTACATTATTGTAAATAAATTATGTCAATAAATTCAATTCTAATTGAACTCGTACAACACTTTCCAGAGAACACCAACACCAAACGTTTACGAGTGATTCACTTGAGCACTCACCGTGTTCACGATGAATGACAGCGAACCGAGCAGCCGCACTGCAGTCGAGTCGAACCTCCTCTCCAAATACTGCGAAGGGAAGATACGCGAGCAAGCAGTTATGTCCTATACTGTATACTAGCAGCGTCGAAAGAAACGTGAAGCCATCGCATCGCAGTGCATCCTTGCATTTTTTGTCAACACTATGCTGCGAAATATGTACAACACCTGGCTGGTTGTGTATTTAACAACGGGTGCCTCAACCTCCCATCCTCCCAAACCATCCTCTTGCCCTTTCATTCGCACGAATACAAAGTGAGAAAGAAACATGCTGAACAACATAGGCGTGCGCAGGGTTCCCCATCAGGGGGGGGGGGGGGCGAAGGTTCATCGCAGCGCCCCCCCCCCTCTTGTAAGTCAATGTACGAGGCAGATTTTGCGCCCCTGCCCTCTTAGGTGACTAGGGGGAGTCAATGTATGGGGCAGATTCTGCGCCCCCCCCCCTCTTAGGTTACTAGGGGGGGCGGCCGCCCCCCCCCCCTCCTGTGCGCACGCCTATGCTGAACAAGCACGCAACCCGCGAGCTCTTTTAAAGTTATTATTGGCATGATGGGAAATGTTATTCCACAAATAAGACGCCGGCTGTTCCTTGGTTCTTGAATAGGTCTGTGGACTTTTCATCAACACCTGCCGGCTTTATCAGGCTGTATTGTACTTTAGTATATATTGGGTAGCTCGTTTGCACGGATATTGTTACTTTAACTGATAAGTGGCCGAGTGCGTAGCCAGAATCAAACTGACATTTCTTTGTAATTGCTTCATCCTAGCGTGACTGCGCCTTTTTGAAGAAAAAAAAAAGATAGTGATGCATCTTGCGCTCTATATCTATTGTTACAGCAACAAATAAAGAATAACAATAGCGACAACGAGGATGAACTAGAACAAAAATAAATGTGCTCTCAATTATAAAAATGAGAAGGAAATAAAAGGCAGCGTGAAAGATAACAGTTTGGCTGGTATGCGCCGGTTCTCAGAGATATAACAACATTGCATCAGTGTTTTCAACTAAAGGGGCGTATTATTATTAAGCTTGCAGTAGGCGTGAAGTGGACATCGTCAGCATTGACGGCCACAATGATCTTCTCGCTCTCGCGTCAGAAGCGTTTAACTGAAATTATAATTTTTTTATGCTGGCAATTTAGTGTGAAACTTATTACAAATGCCTAACGTGAAAACATTCTGAGCAGATCTGCTGAGCTGCTTGTACGTACCTTATTGCGCCCACTTAATATAAGCCTACCATTTTCATCGAACGCGTGCGACGACAAGCTACAACGCTAGAAACATCTATTTAAAAAAAAAGCATTTTCTTGAAGCAATCAAATCCTTAGATTTCTGTGTGCCTACGCCACAATACGATTACCACGCTCGCCGTATTTGAAATGACAACGAGTTGATTTTTTGTCACCTGAGCAGAGTTGCCAAATGCTACCGAGCTAACAAGCAAATAATCATCACAAAAGAAGCCCAAAAAAGCGGGGCGACTGTCGCGAACATGTCCAAAAGAAGCAAAAATTTTGTGAATTTTCCCATTCTTCAAAATACTTTTACTTATAATAGAAAAAATAATTCAGATACGAAGGGGAGTGGGAAAAAATCACTTTAATCGTTTTGTACAGCGAGAATACCCACAAATATAAGCTGATAATTACTTTTTAAAATTGTCTCCAGGGTATAGTCTCCATTTGGTTGAATGCACGTTTGCCAGCGCATGATTAACGTTACTTGTTGATTCCCCAACGTATGTTTGACTTCAACACTCAACTACTCAAAGTCATCGGCAAATGCGCTATTAGTGAACGACAAACGCGCTATTGGTGAAGGTGATGATCACTAAAATAACAATACTTGCTGTAAAAAGCCAAATAAGCCCAAAAAAGGCAACAAGCGAAGTGGAAAATTCTGCAAGCGACTAGGCGGAAAAAGAAGCCCAGATCCGCTTATTATAAGCGGAACTGGCAACTCTGCAGCTGAGATTCTTTAACGAGCACCTAAATTCAAGTACGTGGTCATTTCTCTCTCTCTCTCTCTCTATCTTTGTATTTTGCCCACCATCGAGCCAGGCGACAAGGTCACTAGTGGTAAGTCGTCGCCACAGGGCTGCCGGAACGAATCTAGTAGACTCATGCATAACAACTAAAATGGGTTAAGAATATATTGCACCATCCCAAGAAAGCCTTAGGCGCCGCCAAACATTATCTGGCTCAACTCCAATTAAAGGGACGGTAATAAATGGCGACCTTTGCATGCTAGCGACGATACGACGACTCCCACAAAGTCGGCTTCTTAGCGGGAAACAGCAGACATTTCACAATTGCTACAGAGCAAGCAATGTCTTTTTTGACGCAAACCCGATACAGATGAAACAGACTTATCGCGTTCTATATGACGCACACAGAGTCGGCTGTGATTTCACATGGAGTTTCGCGCACCGCCGTTCCAGGTATACTTTTCTATGCGTCGGTATTGCAAAACCGATGCAATGCAGATGCATGTCGCCCTTCTGGTTCACTGAACGTATAAATTTAACCACTTGCTGCGAAAAACACGCGGACGAATATTTAGAAAAAGACCGCTATAGGGCGTAGCTCATAGGTAAACCAACACAAACGTAACAAGGAAACAAGAAGGCACAGGACAGAGTGCTCTTTTTTCTTTTTTTTTTTGTGAGGGTGGGGGTATATTGTCTGATAGAGATGGTCTTCCGTAAATATGCAAGCCCACCCAAAAAATAAACTAGTTAGTTGAAGTCAGCCCTCTGTCCCGTGTCTTCTTTTTACGTTTATACGGGTTTACATATGAACTATGCATCGCCAACTAGCCTGCCAGCAAATGCTACTGTGGAACGTAGCGCAGGGCTGAAAACTTTCCGTAGAGCAGTACAATTGGGCCAGGCGATTGACTTTCAAGGGCTATCGGGTTCATATATCTCTAAATCTTAATTCGCTGAACGAGTGCCTGTTTTGTAGACATAAGCAATCATTCAGCGAAAAAGTTATTCTCATCCGTGGGGCCTATTTGCGCTGGCTGTATGTTTCAGATGATCTCACTCTGTCATTCGCTGAAAACAGTTTCAGCAATAAAATTAAGAAAAAAAAAACTGCTTGCAGACAGCCGCGATTTTTTTTTTGTCGCTTGTGTTTTTCTAGCAAGACGAATATGATAACCTCACGTTTGAAGGAGCACGTTATCCCGGTTCGCTATTGGCCAGTCTCTATGCCCAGTCCTCTCTGTATGTAACGCCAATGCCAAAGCTTTGCGCAATTAGTTGTTAATCATGTAGCAATCTAATGAATGAAGATCTTGCTGTGAAAGCTTTCTTCCAGTACTGGGTGGATACATCGGACGATTGGCACATACTGCCGCAATATTTGCAATGTACACACAGTCTGCGTAGAACACACACACACACACACATACACACACACACACACACGCACACACACACACACACACACACACACACACACACACACACACACACACACACACACACACACACACACACACACACACACACACACACACACACACACACACACACACACACACACACACACACACACACACACACACACCTCGGCTGATAAAGCATGCAACAAGGCGAATATTATCGGCTGCACGGCAAAGGCAGACGATGCGCAGTTTTACGGGCGCCCTAATCGCGACTGATAAGAACACGAACACAGAAAAAGAAAACCGGACTACGGTCACTGACCGAGTTGACGCTGGTCAGCTGTAGTCCTGTAGAACACGGGTAGAAAGACCTCAGCCGCTATGACGTTGGAGATGGCCAGACCGAAGATGGCTACCCAGAACTGCGTGCCCCGGTAGTACATCTCAGGCGGGGTAGCCGAGCACCGTGGTCGCCGACTGTAGGCTGGCCATCATGGACAGTGACACGGGCACGAAACCCAGTTGCCGGTTGCCCATCAGGAAAGACTGGTTCGACTGATCGCGTCGGTCACGCCACGCGAAGTACACTCCGATGCCCGACGATACGGACAACATCGCGGCCAACACGGCATAGTCGACCCCTCCGAACTTGGGCGTGCCGTCCATCGCTGATGCCACACGTGAGTGCCGACCTCACAATACCGCTGCAGAATACACAGAGACCGTTGCACGACTCACAGGATGATACTTGCGCTGTTACGTTGCTGTCATTACCTGCAGCAAGCCCACTTGAAGTCCAAACTCGGGTAACGAAGTCAGGTCACCTCAATCGGCAACACTTTGCACACGCAGCTTTTCTTCGATGTGTCCGATAGCTGTCGATGGTGAAAAGAGCGGTGAAATGAGGCGCAGTATGCGGAGCCCACCGAGTGGCAGGGGTAAGAACAAGAGTACGCTTCGACACGTGCGGTCGAACGAATCCGCCTCCTGGCCGCTGCAGGTCGCGTCCGCTTCACTCGGCGAAAATACACGGCTTGTTTCACATCCGTATCGGTGCCAAGTACAAGAAGCTGGCGGTTGTCGTAGCGAGCACTATCGGCGAGCAAACGATGCGAAGGGCTTTTCCTCGTTGCCCTTCTTTCTCCACGACGGGTAATGCATGTAGTGTTTGAATGGATTCAACCGACGTTGTGACAGGGGGATGGCTATTAGGGACAGATGAGGCGAGCGCGGGGGTCGCGCGAGATTCTATAGTGACGTTAAGGGCAGCCCGTCGGTTCTGCTCTGCCGATACTGACAATACCCAATCAATCAGCCTCCACAACCGATAATGCGCGTACGTCGTTCATTGTTTCCATTGCGCTCAAGTTTTACGTGCGAAAGCTATTGTGACACAAGCGATTAGCTTGTGTGACGGTGTCTCGTATTCTGCAAGCTTTCGAAGGAAGCGAGACGCGCGAGTTTGATCTGTAACGCCGTGTCGTGGGCGCACTAACAACGCTCGGATAATTGGGGATCCAGTCCGGTCGGCTTACGCATGCACTCAGCGTGAAAGGACTGTAGGCAACCCTTCGGCTGCACTCCTTGAACTGGAACACCGTGTTTTTGTTGGAAGAAATTGGTGATACGACAATGCAAGCTCAAGAAAGTAAAGTACAACGTCTTTGTTCGCGTCTTGCCGATGTTGCTGCTGCCAGACCCGCAAGCGGGTAAGCCCGTGTCTTCTGAAATTCTACAGTCTCTACGGTAACGGCCACGGGTTTCGGTATCGGAGAAGTTCAGACGACAGCGTCATGCCTTTCTGGTATGTACGGGTCCACCCCCATACACATTCGTGACAATCCGGTAAAGAAATTTCGGTAAGCGGCAAGTTTCCATGGTTTCTGCAGCTGTGTCAGCTGTACGCACGAGACTGCCGGTTCACACTCATCTGTTGTCGCACAGTGAAGCCGAGGTCGTCAGAAATAGGAATAAAATATGGAGTCAGCCGTTGCGAATTTCGCGTGATAGTGACATAGACCGCACACATGCTTCAAGTACACTTGACTTTAGACCTGCTCGATTAAGATGCATGCGTGCCGGTGTACTACTGCAATAAAAGCGCAACAACCTTTCGTTCTAACAACGCTTACAGGACGAGATAATTACAAGAAGCGTGGTTTGGTTTGGTTTGGTTTATGGGGTTCAACGTACCAAAGTGACTCAAGCTATGAGACGCGGTAGTGGAGAGCCTCGGATGATTTCGACCATTTGGTGCTCTTTAATGCGCACTGACGTCGCGCAGTACGCGGGCCATTAACATTTCGCCTCCATCTTAATGCGACCGTCGCGGCCAAAATCGAACCCACCCCTTTTGGGTCAGCAGCCGAGCACCGTAACCTCTGTGCCACCGCGGCGCCAAGACAAGTGACCATGTGAGCGTGGTGGTATCAGTAGCAGACTGCGAAGTAGGAGTCCAACCGCGCTGTATAATAAGTCCGCTTGTACAGTGTGTCGAGAGGTCGAGATCATCACAAACGGCACGATAATCTGATAATCTGCATGCTTGCATGAAGATTGTCACTAAACAGTATAGTGCCTTATTTGCAACAGACATGAGCCGTTATCAACCCACGGCACTCGCATCAGTCCAAGACTGATCCCTCAGGACTTCATACCATACCCCACCACTCCATACCATACCATACCATACCATACCATACCATACCATACCATACCATACCATACCATACCATACCATACCATACCGTATACCATACCTTCGTGAGTTCATGTTTTCTAGACGCAAACTACAGCTTTGAAAATTTTGTCTGAATTGAGTTTAGTTCGGACACCGTTCGGGTATACATGGGAGGCTGTGTGGAATGCTTAAATCAAGTTTAAAAGGTGCCAACTATCCTTGCAATTCTTGGGAGTATGTGACGAGTGAAGGAGACCTGCCGCATAAAACTGGACAGACTCTCAGAGGTAATAAGTAATAAGGAGGTTAAGTAAGTTAGGAAGGGAACTCTGCTTGTCTTGTATGGCACCGCACCGGCAGTTACGGGCCGATAGAAGCACGGGCGTTGGCAGAGGTGTGCAAAGGGGTCACTTGCCGCCTCCCAAGCCACACCAGCACCTGTCCCTCAAGCAAGAGCTTGGTCGTGGCGGTGCAGAGAACGATGTCGCGGGTTCGGTTCCCGGCTTGCGTGCAAGAACGCTTATCTACCGTGCTTGGGGCGCGAGTTGAAGAATCTGTCGGGAGCTTATTGCGAGAAACGAAAGAAATACGTCTTCACAGCTCGAGGGCAGAGAATAGGTCTGCCAATAGGTGGATAAAGGGCACCAGAGTCTTGGGTGAGTGAGCGAGAGGAAATGCAGAGAGATAAAAAGACCCCCAAGGAGAGGGAACTTGGAGTTCAGACAAAAGAGGGGGGACGCTGCCTGAGCCTGATGGATTGCCGCCGTGGTGATGCAACACCGTCTAGACTGGAGGGTGTTCGGGGATGGGACAGCCGTATACAGTATGTCACTCGTTGCCAAGCGAGAGGTAGGGAACAGTGTGGCTACAAAGACTGGAATTCCGACGGACGGTGGCTAAGAACTCCAGGTGGGCAAAACTAAGTTGAAGCCTTCTACTACGGGGTCTCTCATATCTCATTGCGTCTATATAGTCTCGGCAAATTATATTCCACAATTTTTTTTTCGAAAACTGTTTTGACAGCGGAGCTGTTTAAGCGGAGTAAGGCCGTTGTCGTAGACAAAAAATTCGGCGGGCATGCGCCACAGGAAGCGGGTATGTGTCAAGCAGCTCCTAGCGTAGCGTATCCACGCGTAGTATAGTACAGCAAGTGTGTGGGAAAAGCAAGTGAGGAGGAAGTAAAAGAGGAGGGAAGAGGGTAAAGCATGACGTAGCCTTGTATAGTATAGCAAGGGGGTCGGAAAGTGAAGTGAGGGTGCATTGTGAAAGGAAAGGTTCGGTGTCGTGGAGTGACGTGTGTTGGTGTTTGCTTGTGTAACCACACACCACGCTAGTTAATTTAATTCGCACGCATATGTTTTCTCCCCCTACCTGCGCTGCTGTTCTTGGCTCACCATGCAGCGTCTCCTCCGCGACACATCATCTTCTTTCTCCATCTCCGCTTTACCTCTAGATGGTGTTGCTTTGCGCGGACACCCTCCAATTACACAGATGGGGCATGCACGCTTGCGTGTAAAACGTATCAGTGTTCTCAATAAAAATAATCTCATTACTGCGATCACCACATTTACTCTTTTTTTTTTGAAATGCAACAAACTTCGTAAAATCCCGGCCGCAGGAACGCTACATGAAAGACAGTGCTTAAAGTCAGGGGGGGGGGGGCTTTCATTTCTTAAGGAGGGGGTTGTATGTATGTGTGTATGTATGTATATAGGTCGCTGCCCTCTGAGCCCCCCCCCCCCCCCCCTCCAATGAAGGGAGACTAATCCCTGATGAAAGGTGTATAGCCTTCCAGGAGTGAAGCGTTGAAGGAGATGACGTTGAGTTCAGGAAAATGAGCTATTTCTGTAGCCCTATCTGGGAGCACGGCTCAGTGTCTCTAGGGGAGATGGGGAGAGGACAGAAAAGATTTGAAGTGAAGAAGAGGAGACAACGAAAGGATAGTGGCGTCCATAGCCCAGGACGTGGCGGGTGACCTCTACAGCCGACTAAAGTTGCGAATCGGGCGTGTTGCTGCGGAATTCCTGAATTATATAATAGCGCATATAAAGGATTATTAACGTGATAGCGTTAAACAGCTCGCTTCGCAGAAATTCCGGTGTCGGCGTCCTTGGTTGGGAGCGAAAAATCATCATATTGTCCGTGACCGAAAGATCGAGAAAGATGCAAATAAAATAAATAATGACAAACTTTGGTTCAAGTGAGAATCGAACCCGCGCCGTCTGCGTGGCAAGCAGGCGTTCAGCCAAAGAGCTACGCTATTGCTAGAAACTGCTTCGAAGAAGAAAAAAAAAACACTATATGAATGTCATGTAGTGGAAGGAGTCTCCTTAACGCGTAACATTGCGTGGCAGAAGCGGAATCGCGCCAGGCGTTAAAATATGTGAATCGCGCAACGAGCGGGTGTTTTAAAGGCCCACCCATTACAAAGCGCTCACACATACTTAATCATCAGCAGCAGCAAAAGCATCAACAAAGTAAGCAGCTGCTTAGGTTCGCGTGTTGCCTTACGGACGGGTAGTGGGCTTTTCACTGATTCGCAAAAGGGTCATTCAACGCAAAACGTCCAGGTCATTTTGGCGACCATCTCAAATGTTCTAGAAAAAAAAATCGTGCTTATATCTTGCATTGAAAACAGCGAAGTGCTGGACTATTTCGGTGAGAACAATTCTTTTGGTCACGTGGGAGCTTTCCGACTTTCGCGGAATGTCGTCTGAGTGTGGTTTGTCAGAAAAATCATTTTGCGAGTATCGTTGCTTCCTTCAATACCAAATTTGGTTTAGATACTAAGCAAACGCGTTTATGTAAGTTGTTCGAAGCTTAATAGTATTACTGAAATTTTTCTGCCATAAAAGCCTTCAGAATGTTTGCCAAAATGTTCTATGTTTGGATTTCTTCCCATGTAATATTGCGTTTTATCATATCTCCCAAGAACTTGTAATGAATCGAATTCCCTGCCTGCACCAATAACAAGCATCAATGACTCCATTCAATTTAAGAATGTCCTTAAAACGATGATCACCTAATTACCCCCTTTATGTTTTGTTCAACAGTTGATTTATTTTGCTTTTTGCCTTCACCATGTAAGCCTTCAGAATCTTTGCCAAAACGTTTGTCTTTGTGACTTATGAGACGGTCGTTGTCGAGACGTTTGAATTACCGCTTGCCGACGCTGACGTTTACGTTCGGCTTCCCGAGCTGTCCTCTGCTCCGCGGCGGTGGCGCTGCCGCTGCAACTAGCGCCGACGTTGTTCATGTCGTTTCGCACACCGTTGCACAGAGGGAGAATGACGGCAGCTCAGCGAACGCCCTTTCGCAGCCTCGAGATCCGCTTGCCGGCGTTGCCGTTTACGTTCAGCTTTGCGAGCGTCCATAGCGCCGTTGCGAAGGAGAGTGCAAGTGCAACGCTTGCCGACCTTGCCGTTTACGTTCAGCTTCGCGAGCGTCCATAGCGCCGTTGCGAAGGAGTGCAACGGGAGCGAGCGCGCCGCATTATATACGAGCGCATAGCTGTGGCGGAGAGTGAAAAGGGATAGGGGAAACGGGATATGAGAAACGCCAACTCTCCCCCCCTCCTCGCGCTCACGCGAGGAGAGGGGGAAGAGTTGGCGCATGCGCAGTATGGGTGCGGACGCCGCAGAACGGACACTGCCCTGAGCATAAGATGCTTTCGCATCTAATAAGTATTTATTTGCTTTCTATTGAGGTATAAAGTTGATTTTTAATAGGAGCACCACGCGGTGTAAATTGCGTCTCAATGTGAACTGAAATGACTTTGATTTAAAATTTTGATTTTAACATTTTGATTCTGACTTTGATTTAAAATTCTGAAATGAAGTTCGGTGCCTCTCGTGGAATATTGTGTCAGCGCTTTTTGAACACCCAGAAAGTATGAGTATATTAACTAGGGGTGTGCGAATATTCGAAAGTTTCGAATATTCGTCGAATATTACATTCGAAATATTCGTATTCGATTCGAAAATCGTGTATTCGAAAAATTTCGAATATTCGATAACTTCCAATATTCGAAAAAAAAAGACAGCAAAACATGGAAGGAAGCGACAAGGGCTGAAGAGAGCGGAATGCATGGAAGCGGAAGAAGAGAAACGACGACTGGACCGTTATATTCCATTGCACGAAAATGGTGGTTGATCGATGCCAGCTTTCGGGCACGGAAGCCGCCGCTGCCGGCATCGGACTTTACTCAATTCTTCTTTACGCGCACCTGGCATATGAAGCTCGCAATGCAATAACCCGTAAACTATGATGTTTACAAAAGCAACAACACTGAGTACTGCTTCTTCGATACGTTGACTTCGATTCCTCGAAATTCATTACAGCACGGGAAGCAGCACAGGTCCCATATGGCAGTGACGGTAATAATAATAATAATAATAATAATAATAATAATAATAATAATAATAATAATAATAATAATAATAATAATAATAATAATAATAATAATAATAATTCGGCAGATCCCACGTACCATGGGAGTCGATGCTATGCGAAGCATGCGGCGGGTAGGTGACTGTGGAGTAACTTTTTTTACTAAGCGACACGTCACAAAATGACGCTAAAGAGTTGTATAAGTTTTACACACACACACACACACACATGCGGCTCTTCAACATATATATATATATATATATATATATATATATATATATATATATATATATATGTGTGTGTGTGTGTGTGTGTGTGTGTTGAAGAGCCGCATATGTGTTATATAACCAGTTGTTTACGGTTGGGCGGTTGGGTAACCCTGCCAATGGCAAGGCGGGTATTACCAACACCAGAAGCGGTAAGCTGATATGTAGTGCTTATACGTGTCCCGAGAACGCACGCACGTTCACGAACCCGTGTGCATGTGTGCAAGAAGTTCTTGACAGTTCTTGAACAAGGGCATCATCACCGTGATCAGTGAGCACCAGCAGCTGGTCATGACTTGTTAGAGGATCCGGTCGTGATCGTGGTGACGAGGGGTCTATGTGTAGTGAAGTATGTGGTATAGTAGAGCTGTTGGAATTCGTGGATGCCTCGGTCATTTCGTCGAGAAATCGTCTGTAGACAGAGCCGGCGACATGTCGGAACCTGAAACTAACCTTCGCGTTGGTGAGGTATAGGCCGTCGAGGCTGGTAGGCCTGGATAGTGCTACGTAGACTAACATCAGTGGATGGTGTTTGTCGTATTCGTAGGCTACCTGGGCGTATGTGGCCTACGTAGCCCAGTCTACAAAGCGCCTGTAAATCAATCTGGCGTCATCCTCGGTCGGCATGAGGCCATCGCCCAGCCTCGTAAGAAATGGACACTGCGTCGTACTGGTGGACGAAGTGCACCTTACGGTGCGGTGATGTGGATATCATATGTAACTTTCGTTAATGTATTCCTCCGGGGTCGAGAAATGCTTCAATATAGCTTGCTGAATCATAAAAATACAAACATATTGTTTATTAGACTGCTATAAAAGCGGAGTGCTTTCTTGTAAAATTAGTTAGCCACCACCACAACCACAATTGACGTCGCACCGATGTTACGCCTGCGTAGGCTGTTTTTCCAAACCAGTTTATAGACCTGGCGTGGCTCAGTGGTAGAATACCTGATTGTCACGCAAAATGCTTGGGTTCGATTCCTGCTGGGATCCTAATTTTCATTCTTTCCATTCGTTGAGTCAACGCTGCCAATGTTGGTTTTCCTTAACGCTCTAGCATTTAAGATACCAATGCCTGTTCTCACCGTTCCTGGGTAGATATAAACTGTCAATCACCTGTGGCGCATACCCGTACACCACGGCCCGTGCTAAACGGGTATGTGCCACACGTTTCTAGAAGAAAGGGTTTGACGACGTACGCGACAGGACTTTCACGTTGTTCATGTAATGACCCGACAGTCATATGTAACTCCCTATACAAGCCACTTCTGTTCCAAGCGAGCGTGCCTTTTCAGTGGCACGGGGGTTCTCTGTTAGAAGGGAGCGCCTGCTGCCTGATCATGTGGAGCAACTCATATTTCTTCATGGTAACATCTAGTCATTACTTTCATTGTGCCGTGATATCTGCTTGTGTTGTGATGTGCATTGTGCTAGCCTGGACATTGTGTTCTGGAGATAGCATTGTATGTTGTGTTGCCAGTCAGGCTGTTAATGTTTTTTTCTTCAAATAGCTACATGTTAAATAAAAATATCTTTACTGTGGAGGCATTTTTCCTTTGATATTCGATTCGATATTCGAAGGTGTATATTCGTATTCGAAAAATTTGATATTCGCACACCCCTAATATTAACCAATAGTTAAGACAAAACTTGCGTAAGAACCTTGTGCTTTAATTGCTGTTGTAAGGAAAGAACTCGTTTCACAGTTTCAAGCTGTGCGACACCTTTGTGATTATTTTTTATTGTGAACTTTTTTAGACGGTAGATGCATTTTGTGGCACGTTGTTTTAGCAAAGGGACCGCAAAACCACTCTCCCAATGTATAGAGTATGTACTTACTACTCTAAGTCGTTGACATTTTTTTCTGAGTGCACAAAGGAAGGACCGGAAAGGTGACCCGAGTACGACTGCGCTGGCTCTCCGCGTGGCTTAGCGCATACGCCATCCACGCGTCGTATCGTGCAGACGATCTTAGCCGCGGCGAATACAAAGGCAGAGCAAGCCAAGGTGCCTGTTCGCTTCGTATGCGCTCTCCCATGCACCTAGTTTTGGAGGTCACGCCATCTTAATGTTATGTTTTGGAGGTGCGTTGAAGCGAGACGAGATTCAATGCGTTTGCTCACTTCTGCCTGCTTTGTTCGTCACGTCAGTGTTACGTACATATATTTATGTATAGATATCTAGTCTGGTTCTAGTTGTTAACCTGCGATATTGTGTTGCTTTTATTCTTTAATATATCACTGCTAACAATATCGCTGAGATGATCGTTTCACTGTCTGCGTGTTTTGAATTTGTTGAGATATTTTACCGTTTGTGCACAATTCAATTTGTACTAACTCTGTCAGCAAGATTGTTTTTCTCTCCATGCATAGTTTTTATTGCTCTCTTGTACGGGGTCGTAGTGCTAGAGAAGCCGGTGAATAGGCTTTTTAACCCCGGCCCTCAGCATCCCGAATGACGGAATATCGAAATCAATAACGTTTTCAAAGCTTCCCGGTTTCACTTTTGGCTGTGCGCGCTGGAAGCAAGCTAGCTTTTTCATTCGTAAGCGAATAGTTACGTCAACATATGACGCCAATACGACTAGGAACCGTATTTTGCGTGGGTTGTCTTTCAATACATCGCTATCGCTATCAATGCACCGTCTTTTACGAGAAATTGATTTTTTAAATGATAAATTTTGTGCCAGTACACTTGGAAGAGCAAAACGATACTTACCCTTCGACTGTGTTCGGTTATCTTGTAGATTAGAAGAATGTTACTACCGCACATTTCAGCTGTTTGCATATTTAACAAGTGGCCCTTTACAACCCCCTACCCTCACCCACCCAAACACACACCAAGAAATCAGTCGGCGATCAGCGGCGAAGGAGTGAGAATTTAATCATTTCTTTTACGGCAGGAAGTTGGCGAATGGCGGAAAACATTTCGACAGTCATTCGTGGTCATGCGGGGCTTTTCTCATCCGCAGCGCGGTTCAAGTTATCAAACACACAAGTTCGGTATGTAAATCACGCTCACTTGTCACTCGAAGAAATGTCACAGTCGTAATAAAAAAAAAATGTTGCACCTTTCCTACGTTCGTAAACATACAGTGAGTAGCGCAAAAGTGTGGAAACGTTGTTGCGTAGAAAGCAATGTAAATAATGTAGGCAAAACAAGTTGTGTCTTTCTCTTTTAAGCATGTGGGTCGGTCGCCGCATAGAAAAATGGTATATACAAAACAGCTGCAAAAATGGTGCGCGAAAAGTTCGAACACAGGTTGATTAAGAACTTCAGTGTTCGCGCACTTCTACACTACCGATATATTATTTGAAACATACACATCTGCGCTTTTATTGGGAGTGAAAAGAAATGCAAGGACATATCACTTGTAGCGCACTCACCAGGCATTCCTAGCAGGCAGTGACATGCGCCGTACATGTCGGTTAAAAACCACATCATCAATAGAGGCAACGCACTTGAAGTTCAGCATAGTGCATTCCATGTGTTAGCGCACGCACTAGTGTAATAATACATGAATAGGCGTTCAAGAACAGCATTCCTGGTACAAGAAGATCTCGACATTGTCTACTCTATAAACAGAGCAACGTTCTTGTGTTGAACGACTTCTAACTTCGAGTAATAAAAAAAAAATTAAAGCCCTTTTCCGGCGATCACTCGCTTCCGAGTATGTGCAGGTAGACCAAGTGAAAACAGTCCGTCAATGCAGCAGATATTTTACTGCGGCTTCCAAGATCGGTTGGCGCGCAGTGCCCAATCTCTGAGGCTATCATTCTGCACATTTCGTTGAAATCGGCTTGTATAGATGTGTCTACTAAGGCTGCTGGTGACACTAGATACCTTCCGATTTTCCGCTGTACGCATGCACCAAGTTAAACTAAATTTTACCAGAACCTGATCTCTACAAACCAACGTAATCCAACCTGTAACTAATATTGACCCAACATAATCAAACCTAAGCCTACCTACATAAGCGTCCCTTTGAACACCTGCACAGGTTTGCCCGCCTTTCGTCACAGGTTGCGCATCACAAATTCATTCGGACAATGTAACGCGAAGCATCGTGTAGTCGATATCCGGTGGTTTTCACAGTACGAGCCGCGTAAAGTGTAGCTCGATGATGACTGAATTTGCAGGTTGCAATTTCAACGAACACACACCTACACTGCAAAGAACGTGTTCGCCTAAGATTGAGAGCAATACCATCGCCTTCTGAGATGCAATGTCGTGCGCTTGATGCTGATCGAACATTCAGCTTCGAGCCTTCGGAATTTTCTTTTATAACCGCGTTCCGCGATACATTCAATGCATGCGCGTAAGAAAACTTGCAAGTGTTTTAATTCCGCTCCAATACGATCGAAAACTGCTGTAAGTACACAAGAAGAGGGGAGAGGGGGGCGAGGGGGGGGTGAAGAAACATAACCGTGCAATGCGATGAATGCTAGGCACTGGCAATTGCATTAGCACTGAAAACTGAGCAAGTTGGCATGTACTCATCTTATGATTTACGCTGAAAAAAAAAATGGTTAACAGAAAGTGAAGTGCAGGGGACTAGCACTGACACTATGTAGCAAAGATGTTTTATTAGAATAATAAATGTGAGCGCTCGTTCAGTGCACTTCATTTCCGTTGTCCTTATTTTTCTCTCGTGAGGGCTGCGTAAAATCACAAGATGGGTCACTGCCTCGCAGTAACAAAAGAAAAAATAAGAAAGAATAAACCAGACACATGAGAGCGAGAGACTGCCAAAACTTGCAGTCGTACTGCCCACTGTGACATCTCGAACTTGCTATAACGAACGAACATCTTACAAAAACCCGGCACATTGTGATTTCTCATAGCAACTGCACAGCAGTAACGAGGAGATGGCGTGTTCAATATAGAAACTATAGTGTGGTCCGTAATGCGCGAAATGTATAGCAGCAAGCGAGGGAGAAAAAAAAAAGTATCGATAAAACGTCTCGCTATGAAGATCACAGCTTGGTCCAGAGGAGTCGCACCAATGACAGCCACTGTTGACACAGAGCGGTGAGAATCGTTCGTTCCTCCGACGAAAATGCCCGCGTGTATGTAAAAAGGAATGAAATATGTCTTGGCACTACTGTGTACTGTATAAGCTACGCGTAAAGGCAGTCGTTACAAGTTAGTGCTGGCGCGGTCTTTGGACGCATTTGATATGCTGACTTCTGGTTGGTCCCGGTTGCTGGGATCGTTGCGGCCGTCAACGGCGACCATGGACTGTAAAGAAAGATAGATGCAGATAAGATAAGTCAGCCTTCATCTGTTTTGTTTCCTAGCTTACAAATAATTACTCGATGTTGTTTTGTTGCCATTTTTGTACTTGTCAACACGAAAAAGGAAATTGGCGAAGCTTGCACTAAGTCGCGCAAGGCCTAAAACAGCGAAACTAGACGAAATCTGAAGACTAATCTGATCGCTTCTAGGTTTTTTCTAGGCCTTAGCTGGATGAACCAGGTTGTTTCTAGCTTGCTTATAGGTCGTTGCTAGGTTGGTCATGCTAGGTTGTTTCTATGTTGATTCTCAGCGCATAGAGGTTCGAGTTAAACCACAGACAGACACAGACACGACACAGATGTCCAGCCTCCAAAGACAGAACCTCGCGCTGAAACCCAGCGTTCGAACCTCTCATAGATCTACGGGCTGCTTATTCTAGTTGTAGCTAGGCAGAACTTGGTTGTAGCGAGGTTGCCGATAGAGTGGGCCGGCAGCTTGTCGAGTTCACTGTTTGGCTTGGTTTCCTTCCGCATACCCGTTTGATGACGATAGTCTTCTACTTCATTTTTAGTGGACCAATGGTGAGCAGTGGAATTTGCCCAGTTTCTGTGGCACATACCCGTTTATGATGACGATAGTTTTCGCGTAGGCCGCACGGCACATACCCGTAGGCCGCACAAATTACGGCTAGCCTTATCAGCTTCGCTGTTAAAATTTTCTGACAGGAGGTCCCCTTTCAGTCATGTGCTACGGGACCTCCTCCTGTATGTGACCCAATGTGCATATAAATTTGATCGCGAATAAATATACGCTTAATTATCACTTAACTAATTAATTAGTACATTGATCAAAATATGGCAATTTTTAAGCAGTTCAATAATTGTACTGAGACTGTGCGAAGACAATGACGAGTTCACGTCGCGCATCCCTCTCCCTCCTTTGACATCAATTCCCACTTCCGTCACGTGACTTCCGAGTCATATGCAACTTTTGTTAAGTCACTTCAGGTCCGTCACATGATCTCAGGGTACATAATTTCGGTCTTCAGTTCAGTTCAGATTTCCAATTCCGGTTTCAGCACACCTCTTTGGTAACTTTACTGTCACAGCTTACTCATTTCCGGTCTGCACGTAACCTATTTCCGGTCTACGACACTTCCAGTTACAACCTAGCTAAGGAAGCCCTCTAATCGAGACGAGTACATTCGGTCAGAAAGTGGGTGTGCACTTGAGAACACTGAGTTTAAAAAACAAATACAACGGCTGATTACTTTCAGACGTATTGTGCATTGCATTCCCACGCCGTAATGATGGTTTCAACTATAGACGGAGCGGACATGAAGCGCGGCACTTGTGGTGCCCTTTCCGCAAGCCACGGTAAAGCGATTTAACCTTGCGTGACAAGCGACAAGTTAGAGCTAAACTGGGTATGCACGCCTTATCCGGCTGATTATACCATGCCGGTTACCATAATTACCTAACAGAACAGCGTAAAGTGGCTCATTTGCAATATCAGACGTGTAGTTAACATGTATAGACTAGCCTTCGGCGTGCGCCTAACCCCTGCACTAAAGGGCCTACATAACATGGCCCAACATGCGCATACCATAGGGACTCGTGTAAAGCACAGTCAGCCATCGGACAACAGACCTTTCCGGCTTCTTTGTCATCTGGCGGGATAAAGCGTTTGGCGACGCATCGTGTGAAAAGCTCCGGGTCCTGCATTTTTCCCTCATTCATTCCTGTGTGAATGGAAGAACAAGAGTGAGAGACACCAAAAGGTCACAACCCTGTGTCACTACAAATAAAGCTTTAAAATACCCGTGTTATCCAATCACAATAAAACTACATCAACCTCCTGCTGCATAAAGTCATACTAATTACAGGAAAATGGAGATTGTTTTCCCATCAGTTTCGTTACTGAATTCGCTCAGACCCCAACTGAAAGGAATAATGCGAAGGCTAAAGCTGTTTAGCGTAAAGCTATTTAGGCGAAAGCTAAAGATGGTTTTTTTCCATTGTGTAACCATCCCGTCCCGCTAACTGTGTTAGTTCTGTGTGTTTCACGATTACTTTCAAGCTAATTACATAAATATTTGATACTTTCTATTTTGCGTTTAACATTTTGAATTCTTCTCTATTATATTTGTGCTGCCTTAACGTTTTACTGCATTAACGTGGGAGATAAAGCCTGCTGTATGTATAAACATGGCTCCTGCCTATTTCCTTGCGTTGTATTCCCTTATTCTACCACTCATAAAGATGGATTGATGGATGGGCGGATGGATCGATCAATCGATCGATCGATCGATCGATCGATTGATTGATTGATTGATTGATTGACTGATTGATTGATTGATTGATTGATTGATTGATTGATTGATTGATTGATTGATTGATTGATTGATTGATTGATTGATTGATTGATTGATTGATTGATTGATTGATTGATTGTAAGTTTGACTCATCTATCCATTATCCAATACTAAACTTTCAGGTACTCCTACACGGAGTGACAGTAATGCTAAATATATTCATTAAATTTTCTCACGCTTAATATAGAGACTTCTACAAATTAATGTTACCCGCACACACTACCGGCCGCAACACTGTTCCAGTGCAGCGGCGCGCTGCACAAAGAGTCCTGAGAAGTATTTGGCTATGAGAGTATGTAATGCGAGTACCGCGATTACGTGCGAGCGCACACACAAAATCAAGACAATTAAGATGACAGAATGACCGCGTAGCGGATTCAGGGTCCGAAATGAGGGAAGCAGCACCTGTGAAAAGGCTGACGACGGTGCTCGTGAAGACGGTCACCACGAAACCCAGCACGGGCACCAAGAGATGCGACAGTCCGGTACAACAGCTGGATACCCCTGATAAGGAACAAAAAAGAAAGAATGATAGAGAGAATGGTTCAGCATTAGATGCACCCTGGTAGGTCTAAAGCGACTCCCGTTTTTCAACGACATAACATGGAGGCTCACGAGACGAAAAAAAAGAAAAGTCATCCACCATTTGCAGCGCGAAGCTACATATTCAGTGCATTTCTTCGAGCTGTCATTTATTTAGCCCTTGCCTGCCATCTGGTATATATCATCGCGGTTAGCTCAGTTGGTAGAGCGACCACCACGGTAAAGCGTTGGTCCCGAGTTCGAATTCCGGACTCGAACTAATTTTTCGTTATAGGAAGCTTTCTTTCTAAGAAATCCGTACGGGCTTCTTCGTAGCTTCGCGTCACAAACGTGAATGACGAGAATTTTCCACTTTCTCACGAGCCTTCCTCTATCTTGCGAGCTTCAGTAAATCTGAATTCGCCAGCACCGAGGGTCAAGCACTTTTGTTTCTTGCGCACGCAGCTTATTGCCCAGCCTTTATGGCTCGACAGGCCGGCAATCCTGATTTACATACTTATGGAATTGAGCCTCTCAATCGGGCAACTAGCGATTTACAGAAGCATCATTACTCATCGCGCCCACTGGACGCAGAGATATTGAATATCTCTTCACATGCGCATTCAGGCGGAAACAGGTCTTATGAATATGAATTGAAGGCACGTGAAATACGCAGCATGGCCGCTATTTTTATGCGACATTCGCTTGGAAGCTCGTTTTTAGAACTGTTCGCGTAACGAATATGTATACACAATTTGTACTTTTTTGTTCACTTTGATTTTATGTATGTATACTATACTCCCCCCCTATGTAATGCCCTCGAGCCTTTAGGGTACGTGAATGAATAAATAAACCGAACCAACACCTTTATTAGTATCGCCAGAAATAGTATGCATTATTATCGCGGGTAGTTCACTGCGTCCCCAACGTGCGCTATAACGGGACACGCGCAATTGAGCACGACTCTTTTATTACTTTTCTACAACCACGATGACGTACTTATGGGAATGCATTCAGTCAGTGGTTGAATAGTATTCTGGCTTAGGCAAAATGGGAGGGAAGTATATATATGAGAGATGAACTTCGAAAATGATATTTAAGGGTATAGGGGGGACAGGGGGGGGTGACTTTAGCACGGCCCATTATTAGCGTGGCCGGGGGGGAGGGGCATAGGAAAGTGCGGGACTCTTAACGGTCGTAGCGGATGAGCTTCCGGAAAAGTCAGCCCGCACGTCCTCTATTGCAGGTGATCTGCGAATGAAGCAAAAGGCCGACAGAGCCGATACGTGGTTGATTCGTGTGTGCAGCCTTTCAAATTCCAATTTCCTTCTTTTTTTTCAAACACATTCGGGAATGTTTTGCAGGTCCAAATGCTGCGGTGTGTAGCTTTTCCGTACCCCTAAAGCTGAATGTCACTATACCTCAAAGTTTCGGAGACGCCGCTGAAGGGAGAGGGCTACGCAGTGCGCTTGCTCAGTTATGTATCGCTGTTCGTTCTATACCGTTGTGACAACCATTGTTTGCTATCATCAACGGAAATCTGTTCATGTATGCCCCAATGTGCGTGGCACTGCACTTGCCAACTTAATCGGTAAGCGAATGCTTACTGCGATATAAACACCCGATAAAACTACAATTCTTACTTCGTGTAGATATCTATAATTTGCTGCTATCGTTGTCGACGCTTCGCCTTTCGGAAGAAACTCCGACTGTCCCACCGTGGCAGCTTAGCGGCTAATGCTTGAGGTCGCGGGTTCGATTCCCGTCCACGGCGACCCCATTTCGATGGTGACGAAATGCAAGAAAAAGCACCCGTGTACGTCACGCTAAGGAACCCCAAGTAGTCAGAATTAACCCAGAATCTCGCACTACGCCGTGCTTCATGATCATAACGTGGTTTTGGTGCTAAAATCTCAAAATGTAATTATTTCTAAAAACCGTCACTTTGCTTATTATATTTCATTCGTCAGAAAAACTTCGCCTTTTGTATAAAAGGCTCGTACAGAAATAGTCAGAAATCGACGAAACATAGCAGGAGTACGATCTTAACGATCTCGTCACATCAGGCTCCGCTCAATGGGGAGGCTCACTTTGGGTGATCCGAGGGGATGCTGTCCACGGCAGCCTTGTCGCTGAAGTAGTCGTGCATCGTAGTGTTGTCGTGTCGCACGCAGCCAGACGTCGACGTGGGCAGGTCCTCATTCAAGGGAACGCTGGACAGCGAGCCCACGACCACCCACAAGCAGATCACCTGACCGAGCACCAGGCCACACAGGGCACCCTGGAAGTCACCGATGAATAGAAATAAAAGTACAAAGCAGGTGAAAAAAGATTATGGGAGGGCAAAGTATTTCACTTGAGTTTAAAGTGACACTAAAGTGAAACAATGAATCGGTTTAGGCTCATAAATTTTACTTTGAAAACCCTAAGGTCGTTAATTTCACCATCATAGCCTTTAATAACAGATGTGAAAATCAAGGTCAAAGTCTCATTTTTTTTATATTTCGCGCCAATATCTCCGTGCGTGACATCAGGAATTTCAAAGTGCATTTTTCATATTTTGGCGACGCTGGCCCCGTGAAATTTCCTGAAACTTGGCACGTTAAACTTCTTGCTCACTCAGAAGACAATGTACTTAATTTTTACTGGTTAGGAACGATGTAGATCCTAGCAGACGCCGTCAAAGCCTGTGACGTCATTGTGATTGGCGCGGGAGCTTCAAGGTGGCGTCGCCACCCGCATTTTCTTTTTGCGCGTTTTCTCGCTTACCAAGCGTCTTCTCGCAGTAAGCGTGGTGATTTTGGTATTGGGAAAGAGTAATTTACTAATACGAGAAAAATCGGTTGTCTCTTTAGTGTCCATTTAAATGAAGACAACGTGGCTGTTATAACAGCGAAGAGCCAGCCCTTGCCGTGCTGAGTGTATGCGATTAAATGCGGTAGATATAGCTAAAAAAATCATCCTCGAAATAAGTATAATATGGTCAGAAAGTATCGTAGACATCGTGGGCATCATCGCAACACGTTGCAAAATAGTGAATGGAAGGGCGCCAGGAAAACATCGTCTTCAAAAGTTCCGGTTCTGCCTTGCCGAAGTAAATTGCAGGACACAAAATAATATGGTCATCGAGAACGAATGAGGTAGAAAAAAATATTCGTATGATGGCATGGGCGTCTTTGTTGTAGCGGTTTGGGTTTCCCAGCTTCTACAACCACGCTGGAGACAGGCAACCTGCCGAGGTAACGAACAGTGTTTGACCATGCTAGCAAAGAACGAAATGACGGCTTCAGTGACTTCAGTACATCCTAATCTAGATCGTCCTTCTATACTGTGCAGGCATATAGGCAGGGGTTTGACGACAGTCTGTCAGCTTCCGCGTTTACGTGAAAATTGGGCAATTAGTTGACGTGAAAAAAAAAATTGGCCGCGTATCTGCGTGCTTCGCTGCAAATGTCGTCTAAAGACGATAGAAGAGGCGCTGCGTGAGATATGGACGCCATCTGGCATGACGTCGGGAAACATGAGTGCAGTGTTGCGGGCTGGTAGTCCCGGCGCAGCGGCAGGTGAAGACCGGCGGTGACCAACGCGACCGGCGGGGACGCCGGCCAGCCCGAACACGCGGTTTGGCGCGATGCGCCGAAGGAGAAGAAACGTCCACACTCAACGAGTACTCTCCACAAACTCTCTTATTTACACGTCGCCTGGGTAAAACAGGAATGCCAGAGCGGCGCCCCCTTTCATTCGTACAATGCAATACTGAACCGAAACCGAAACACAACATGAGCTTGTGCAGAGGGCACGCAGGAAGACAAGTTTCAGCGCAGTCGCAGTTTCAGCGCAGCTTAAGAAACTAGGGTCTTTAAAATTGCGTATCTATGTATTTTCTATTAAAGGAACACACCACCCAATACTTACCTAATGATGTTGCGCCTCAGATATGCGTAATATTTACTTTTTGATCGACAACGTTCACAAGTAGGAACAGCCAGCCGTACCAGTTCAATAAGGGTGGGCGGTAAGCAAGTGGTTCAACTTTGGCCGAGTGGCTGAATCGAGTGACGTGCCGACAAACAGAAAGACAGACAAAATTTCTGCGTTTAAGTTCCCCAAGAAAGACGATCGTCTTTAAAATGCGCGCGCGCACACATAAGAGACCCGTAACGCTTGTACCTTCGAAGGGGCCCTGCAACATTATTACAAGTAATCGTCTAATGGCTTCATTAAAAGAACTTATTGCTTCATGAATCGACTGCCGCAAAAATTTTGAGAATCCGTCAAGTACGAGCGAAGTTACAGGGATTTGCCGCAAGCTTTAAGCGCTTTCTCTCTCCTTTCGTACCAGCGAGCGCGCTGAAAGCTACGCAGGGAGGGGGATGACAAGGGGGAAAGAAGATGCGTCCCTTCGTCAGCGCGCATCATGACCTTGAGCACTATTCATTTTTTATTCGAACTTACCTCCAGTGTGATCGCGAGCGAGCGCGTGGGCACGTGGCGGCATCCCGCGGCGGCCACGGTAACTATGCAGCACACGATGCTCAAGTCAGCCAATGACCGCGGACTTTGGTTATATGGCGCAGTAATTCGGGTATATGGCATCATTTGTCGGAAGAGGAGGGAGCGATTTCTAGCTGACCTTCGGGTTTCGTTTTAAATTCCAGGCCGCGTGCTGCGCTGCAATGTTTAGCTCGCGTGTTCTCAGGAGCCTCGACTAACGATCGGCAGCGTTTTCTGACCATGCTGAAAAAGTATTGCGGGGCGCCTTCAAGCAATTCTATCACCTTCCACAGCCGCCATCCTCCACCACCCGGAGAGCGTCTCTCACTGGGCTGGATGGCGTTGAAACAGCTTACGTGAAAGCGCGAACGTCCCGCCAATCGAGTTAAAGAGAGTCTACGCTGCTTTGGAGCGAAGCGCGATCATTTTCACGGCTTATCCGCAAAAGTTAGCGTTATGTAAACAGACTTGAACGAAAGTTCACACTCCACTCCCAATTGCAGTAAGCACACAAAACGTTTGCCGACAAAATAAAATTGATAACTTCATCGACCAGCGGGTTATTGCGGACAACTAGCGTAGATTGGGCGAGTTGGATGCACATTAAAACTTTGGGCGAGTTGGATGCACATTAAAACTTGTTACACGTACTATCGCCTCCGAATGAAACGCCAGCAGTGGTGCGCGTGGTACAGTTCGCACCCTTATGATTAGAGATAGATACGTTCTTGCGGTTTGCCGCTCGTGAGCCAGATTCATGCTTTCGATTGCGCAGCGCTGCCTAATCGGGTGTGCGTGCCTGTGAATGGTGATGACAGGACGGCGCGCATTATACAGTTCCTAATGCTTTGGGAACGCGCTCCGCTGTTCGCGTTTCATTTGCCACCTATAATACAGCTCGATAAACACTAGGAAAAACTGGCGAATATGTCCAGGAAGACGAGCTAGAGAGCTCTTTCCCATCATTCTTCCGGCCCCTTTGGCTGGTTATTGCTATTCTTTACGGCGCTGTAACAAGGTTAAATATTTTACGATGAAAGCTTTGGATTCCTGATCAAACGCGAAAATGCACCGCCGGCGACCCTAGTCGGCAGCGTCAACACGAGCGATGCAAAAAGTCTTCACACGATGACGTCACCTTATGACAGACCACCAAAATTTGTGACGTCATAACGTCACATCACATGATTACGTGATTACATGACATCGTTGGTTTGCATTGCCTCCGTGATCGGTGCGTCGATCACGGAGGCAATGCAAAACAAGGTGACGTATAGAAAGCTTGCAATGCCTCCGATCCTGGAGGCAGTGCAAAACCAAGTTACGTCTAAAAGGCATTCGGAAGGGGGCGGGGAAGGAACGATACATCGACTGAACAAAAAGAAGATGGATTTCGCCTTCGAGTCTTCTTAGCCAAATGCATAAGGGGCCTTGCGAGTCTCTTTAGTACAGTGACTGCATCACGCCCTATCAGGAGTCGACCGTTGAGAGTGAATTACACTATTTTATAGCAAATACATCTTACTACGATTTTCGATGCGAAGGCTTCGTATTTACCTACGTTAGTATGATTACACTAATTCTGTTCAGCATGCTTTCAAACGGCCGGGAACGAGTCAGGAAACGTTGATTTATTAACGTAGGGGTTAAAATATGCTGCAAAAATAAAGAAAAGACAACTCCGCACAACCTACGATGTATTTCATGTCACCGTCGTGCATCCCCCTTTGACACGTGCTCTCAGCCTTTTTATTTCTTCTTTAAACTTCAACTACTTACGACACGCTTACAAGGCAGCTGCTGAAAACTTGGATTTATTCAAAAGTTGTTGGCTGTAGCGACCATTTATTTGATTCGAATGACATTACACGTCGCTTGTCACGCGTTTAAAACTCCGAACAAAGGAACTGAATCGAAGGAGCAGGTTTGGCAACCGAACACGTGCAGCACGCGGTATACGTATATTGCGCTTTAACGCAGACACGGTATCCGAAGCCCGAACGCTGAAATTAGTGATTGAAAACGGGCCGGAAAGTCATTTTGAGTGCGCCAGGCCCATAGAACAGTCGCGAAAAGAAATCGCTGCCATACATACAGATATACACATTGATGGCTAGCAGACGACACCACGAGCAATCGATACTGAACGTGCTCCTGACGGCAGCTCCGCTCGATTTCGCTGGGCATTTTGCTTGAACATTCAGTACAAATTGCTTTATGAACTTGCCGATTCATGTTCCAATAACTCGAGCAGGACAGACTGGCCGGTAGCGTCGAGTAGCCTTCACGCAGCGAGCGCGCGCGCGAAGAGCGGCACCCGAGCCCCCTCTCTGACGTCACACGCGAGAGGGCGCCACTCTCAAAGATCTCGAGGCCAATACAGTCGCATCACGGATGCCGCAAAACAAGGTCAAGCGATGTACACGTTTGCTGTATATGCTAAGTTATTTTTCCTCTCTTAAAGGAAACAAACTAATGGTTCTAAACGCAACGTGACCGTACTCCTACAAAGTAAATAAAAGACTCGTGAACAATGCACACAAAGGAAAGTACGAGCGCAAACGATGTAACACGGGTGCTTTATGGCGCCATCACAACACACATCAGTGGAGAAAAAAAGAGAAAAAGAAACGTGTATGCAACAAGATTATACGGCCGTTATGACCAAAAAAATTTTGCGTGGCTTAAACTGCCTTAACGTCGTAACGACCAAGGGACTGTGGAGCTGAGGGGAAGCCTCAGCGATGGACTGCAAAGTTATGCAAAGCTTGGCGAAAACAGTAGAAATGGTTCTGTAAGGTTTAAAGAAATTTAGCCGTTGCCATCCACCATATCGCCCTTTACCGAGGAGCTGACATCATCACTAACGTCCTACCACCTGGCCACCACCACTCTTCCTCTCCCCTCGCCTCCCCTTCTCTCTCCCCTGCCCTGCCTGGACATCTACTGGCTTACCTATGCTTTACCCTCGCCCACCTCCTCTCCCTTGTCCTAATTTGTTCTAGCTTAACTTAAGAACAGATTTTTTGATAACGCGCTTTACGAGCCATAGTTTCGAGCTTTCCGTACAAAATTCACAAGCGGCTTGCGGGACTGAAAATTTCTTTTTGCGAAAAATATTTGGGGGAAGGTCTTCTTGCCTTAGACAGATAGCCCTTAATTTTTATCAATTAAATCACAGATGGTCGAGCGCCAAGGTTAGGACAGTTGGCGCAGAATGACCCATATATAATTTTTTAACAAGGTGTGGGTTCGAGCTAGTTGGTACTCCATGATCACTACTTCTTGCGCAAAATTTTTTCTAAGACGACGGACGAAACAGACACGGACGGGCGCAAACTTCCAACTGAATTTATTATTAACATGTGCCCTAAATATATACAAATATGACTATGACAAAACAAAACAAAAAACACCAATGCCACAGGTGTGCAGTGTGTCAGCGCGCATTAGCTTCTCACTCCCCCAAAATGTAGTGACCCTTCCAAGAAAGCCATTTCCTTCTGTGTCAATGACACTGACGTCATGCTCACGCAGTTGCTGCCCTCCCTTTGCATTTTGGCTGCCTCCACAAAATTTGGCCATTCATTGCCACGAGTGTGGATGCAAACCGTTGTATAAACAGTGTACTGCTGTTTTTCATGACGCGGATCAGCGCACGCGAGAGAGTGTGGAGGCAGCCAAAATGCAAAGGGAGGGCAGCAACTGCGTGAGCATGACGTCAGTGTCATTGACACAGAAGGAAATGGCTTTCTTGGAAGGGTCACTACATTTTGGGGGAGTGAGAAGCTAATGCGCGCTGACACACTGCACACCTGTGGCATTGGTGTTTTTTGTTTTGTTTTGTCATAGTCATATTTGTATATATTTAGGGCACATGTTAATAATAAATTCAGTTGGAAGTTTGCGCCCGTCCGTGTCTGTTTCGTCCGTCGTCTTAGAAAAAATTTTGCGCAAGAAGTAGTGACCATATATAATGATATGAACTGTGCATAACCCAGCTAGCGCTCCAGCGAAATTCAAATTGTAGCTTACGATAAATTAGTTAAGGACCGCTACATATGAACCCTCAAGTATTTAGGACACTTTTTGTTTCTGTCGGTATAAATAGCTAGAACGGAAGAAACCATACGCTTCGCAAACTGACACGGTGGCTTCGGCACTTACTTTCCCATTGCAGGAAGGCAGCACCATACCAAGCAGGAAGACACCCAGGAGCGGTCCCGACAGGGCGCCAGACATAGCGAAGGCAGCCTGCACGAAATGAGACAAGACACGAGCATTTTTCGTGCGCATCGTGGTCGGGGCGTCCTTTTTTATTTATGCCCGCGTAAAGGTACGTTTCATGCACCAAAATCGACAAACACGCTGTCATCCCTGCATTTCGTCTGCATAAAAATGCGGCTCGAATTCCTCCGCTGAGCCCCACTCTCACCTCCTCTTGACGCGCTTCTCATTGGTTTACTCTTTCCGCAAGGCCTCACTCTCCCCATTCCTGGCGCGCCACTCATTGGTTCACCCGTCAAGCTTCACTCTCGCACCATGGCCTCCGAGATTAGACGGCTGCCCGCCGGCTAATCTCGGAGGTCATGCTCGTCACTCTCGGCACGGCGCCGCCCTCCCCTTCCTAAAGAGCCTCACTCTCGCCACACTGCGATGTCACGTGATCAGCGCTACGCCATCGGACGGGGAAACCTCAGCTAAGAACGGCTTCGCTGTTAAAAAAGATGCTTTGTGGTGCTCAAACGTCCCGAGACTCCGCACTGAAATTGTGATATCTTGATTAACAGGTATGCATGGGCGCGTGGTCAAAGCACGAATGAGGTAACAGTGCAGCAGCCAGCCAGTCAACACAAGGTAACAGGGGATAGTATATCTGCCTGTCTGCACTTGAGAGGGTGCCCGATCGGCAGCTTTTTGCGATAGTTTTGGTGTTGGTGCAATAGTTTTGTTGGTTTATTTTCGTTTATTCTCTCCAATTTCAAATCAAACGGAAATGAACTATAGCGGTACCACAAACTAGGGTACCCTAGCAAAGTGTAATCATACTAAACGTGCTCAGGCGTTCGCGCATTCTCGTATATATATATATATATATATATATATATATATATATATATATATATCAGAATGAGCTCTGTATGCTCTCGTAATCGAATAGTTAGTCCTATTTAGCAGACATTGAAAAGCAATACTTACTTCTCGACGTCTGCTATTTGGCTGCTCTAAATATATGTAGAAACACAAGTATGCAGTGTCGAACGTTTGTTCACATGGTGAAACTCTCGTACATTCTATTATGTAACATTAGTCCATTCTATCAAGTAACATTAGCATTCTATCATATAACCTCAGTGCATTCCATCAAGTAAGCTTATGAGGAAAGAACTTTATCATCAAGTAAGTTTAGCGCAGGAGAGCGCTATGGAAGAATGAGACGAAGCGCTATTTGAAAAAAAAAAAAAAAGAGTGCTGTAGGGCCAACCTTGAGTATAGAGCCAATGCTTCCAGCCAGGAACGCCAGCCCGATTGTGAGAAGCCCGTAAGCAGAAGCTGAAAGAAAGAAAAAAGGAAGCACAACACTCGTGAACCCCACAGCGGTTACAGCGCCTTTTGAGCACACACGTACTTACGATAAAGCTAGCGTCTTTTTTTTCTTTGTCGCTCAGATATACGGGAGCTATGAGGAAGTTTATTCTTGGAGGTCTGTGTCTGTGTAGCATTAAGTTTTTTTTTTTTTTTTTTGCGAGAAATTAAACCTATGTATGGTCGTCCAAGTAAGATTCATTCGAATATTATTTCAGATTAATTCAAGCGACATCCAGGACATTCCACGTGATTGTCATTTATGAAAACAACTAAGATAAAACACATCTACAATGTCGATGCCCGAACATCTGAGTGGAGACTCGCCTGTGGACTGTCTAGCCACTTCTGTACGTAGGCGTGCGCACAAGCGGGGGGGGGGTACTCTTTCGGACCCTACCAACCGGACGGGGGGTGGGGAGGGGCTATAGTGAAACCTGATATCCTGGTTCAGGCGCGAGCACATGTTTACTTTAAAGGAGATTACATCACTTCTGCACGTAATAACTCCAGCAAAACAGGCAAGGGAACAGTCTGGGAGACTGTCGAACTGCTAGCGTCAAAAAACAACCAGCACACTGAGCTCAGACTTTATAGTCAAGAGGTCAAAGAAAGATACTTCAATGAGCCCCTGACCCCAAGAAAAGATGATCCTTTGAAATGCCGGAAAAAGCATGGAGCTGCACTTTATTCAGCTATCGCCGAAATCGCTATACGATACCTTCCCATCCCTGCTACTGAGGTGCCCAGCGAGCGCATGTTTTCAACAGCAGGAAACGCTGTAACATCGCGGCGAGAGATCCTGAAGCCAGGTCACGTGGAAGAGCTTGTGTTTCTGCATGACAATTTGTAGTCTTTTGGTAGCAGCCACTAAGCCCGCGTTACGTGCTCGAGGACATGAGCAGATTTCATGTCTTTGTTCTTTCTTTCAAGTTTCAATAAAAATCTTTTGTTATTCGACATTTGTGGTCACTATTCGGCACTATTCGATTCGAATACGATTCGAGATGAACATTTCACTATTCGCACATCCCTAGTTGCGCTGCTAAGCACTTGGATGAATGTCCCATCCCCGGCATGGAGGAAGGAAACAGTTAGGAGGGAACATTGCGCAATACGATAGAAAGAAAGCAAAACGTCAGGCACGCGCACGTCAATCTTTGCTTGCCCCCATTTTCCTGATTACGGAAGGGCTCCTAATTTTTTTTTCATTTTCAGTTGTTTAGTAAGATTCTGAACTTTTCTTATCCCCGATATAAACTAAAGCGGTACCGTAGTCAAGACGACCATTCATTCATTCATTCATTCATTCATTCATTCATTCATTCATTCATTCATTCATTCATTCATTCATTCATTCATTCATTCATTCATTCATTCATTTTTTTATTCTCACGGCATATCAGGTGACGAAGAATACAGGGTGCCCCCTGGTGGAGGTGCGCCGTACTTACCGACGGCCTTGGTGACGTAGGCCGCTTTCTTCTCACTGGTGCGCCACCACTTCTTTATGAAGTCTTCCCACGTGACCGCCGCCAGCGAATTGAAGCCCGATGACAGCGTACTGAAACGAATGAACGAACGTTTATTCCAGCAAAGTACAGGAAGACGCGTGCAAGAGTTTTAGAAAAGACAGCGCGAATGCGACGCAGCAGCCACACGATACGTCCGTCCTGTGCAGTGTGAAACGGTACTTTATTTGAATTCAACTGCTGACAAAGATAAAAGGTGCACCCTGTCTTCAGCGAAACTGGAAAGCGATAGTTTCGAGTAAGGCCAGCTTGTTATAAGAGCTCGAACACGATCAGATACGCAAGCCGAGACAAAGTGGGTCGCCACTCATGCGTGATGCTGTTGTCAGGGGTGGAAGCGGGCTTGAGTGTTTTGGAGCAGCTCAGGGAGCAGGAATAATGCTGTTTTGGAGCAGCTTTGGAGCACCAAAATGTGTGTTTTGGAGCAATGCAAGTTAGTTTTGGAGCAGAATTCTATGATCAAATATCATTGTTCTTTTTTTTTTCTGGTAAACACAAGAAATTCCAACGATTTTAGAAAACATTTAATACTGATGAACCAACCACACTTAACACAAGTATATATATATATATATATATATATATATATATATATATATATATATATATGCGCGCACACACATGCGCGTACGTGTTATCAAAACATCACAGCTGTGATAGAGCAATGACTCAGGAAAATGAGATAAGCGATGTTCTGAATAGCTACACTTGACTAGACTGACAAATGAAAAACATTAAAGATAATGAACGTTTTTCATCAGCGGTGTTTTCGCACCACGTTTGCCGGGTTGCTACATTTTCGTCCTTTACAACTTCCAGTGTCTTGCCACCTATCGCAAAGCGCTGTTCTCTGCCAAGATTGTTCCACATTACTTTAGTTTTATGCATATTAATTCTCAGACCTACTCTGTATCCAGTTCAGTAATCATGAGCTGTAATTCGTCCCCCGCGTTACTCATCAATGCAATGTCATCAGCGAATCGTAGGTTACTGAGATACTCTCCATTAACTCTTATCCCTAACTCTTCCCAATCTAGGGCCCTGAAAACCTCCTGTAAACACGTGGTGAATAACATTGGAGAGATCGTGTCTCCCTGCCGTCTACTTAGGACAGGTAGTAACCGCGGAGCCGAACCATGAGAGTGAAATAACTAGAAGAATAAGGATGGGTTGGGGCTCATTCGGCAAGCATTATCAAATCATGAATGGTAATCTACCACTATCCCTCAAGAGGAAGGTATATAACAGCTGCATCTTACCGGTACTTACCTACGGAGCAGAAACCTGGAGACTTACAAAGAGGGAATTGAGGACGACGCAGCGAGCGATGGAAAGGAAAATGATAGGTGTAACATTAAGAGACAGGAAGAGAGCAGAGTGGGTCAGGGAACAAACGGGGGTTAAGGACATCATAGTTGAAATCAAGAAGAAGAAATGGATATGGGCCGGGCACGTAGCACGTCGGCAGGATAACCGATGGTCATTAAGGGTAACTGACTGGATTCCAAGAGATGGCAAACGCGAGAGGGGGAGACAGAAAATTAGGTGGGTAGATGAGATTAAGAAGTTTGCAGGTATAACGTGGCAGCAGAAAGCACAGTACCGGGTTGATTGGCGGAACATGGGAGAGGTCTTTGCCTTGCAGTGGGCGTAGACAGGCTGATGATGATGATGACATTTTCGTCAAAAGCCTACGGGGGTTTCAAAAAGTTCCTTCGAAATGCGCGGAGGTCAGCGCCGTCTGGAGGCATTGGGAGAAACCAAAGAAGCACGTGTCTGCACCCTAAACTCCGTTTGTCGGACGAGCGGGCGATGTGCCGCGCGAGGCGTTTTCTTTTCTACTTCGAGGAGGAAGACGCGGCGGCGCGATTTTGAGATGGCGTTCGTCAAAAGGACGCGCGCGACCCTCCGACCACGCGTCAGTCGTGCATGAAATCAAGCCATTCAGGACGCAACAGCGCGATTTCGCGAAGGCGTTCGTCAAAAAACACGCGCGTCCCTCCAAACGCGCGTAAATCGCGCCAAAAATTGCGCCATGCGGTTCGACCTTCTCCCTTCAAGTTCCCTTCCAAGATTTGTCAATTATTGGGGCGCTGAGCCGTGCCCCCACGACGGGAGGCAGAAAATAGCGCCCCTTTTCATTTCTTTCACGAATCACTCTCTCTCTTATATGCACGCAAATACGGTACTTGAGATGCGATGATACTAGATGTCGCAATCGCAATTTGTATCCCGTGGTTCTGTTTTCGTACTACGTGACATTTGTCTTTTCAGTAATTAACGTTCCAAGTGTCTATCTTGTTCTTTTTTTGTATATTTCTTCACTCGCCACCTCACGAGCCAAACCACACGCAGCAACGGCGGCGAGCGGCATGTCATGTAGTGCTGCGGATGGTACGAGCTACAGCGTACTCGACCACGAGCCGAGCGCAGGTTCTGACGAGCCAAAATCGAACGCGACCGATCGCACTAGCGATACTAAGCTCGTCCCTGCACGAGCGCGTTTACATGCTGCATTTATAACGTCTAAGGGCTTGTGTGCAATGCAACAAATTTTGCACATGGAGAGGCACGCTTTCACTAAAAAAAAATGAGTTTCGGAAATGGTCCAACCGACTTGCACGAACCGAGGCCCTGTGAGTGGTTTCGCGGTTGGTAGTGGCTTCACTGACCGCAAACAGATAAAACATTTTTTTTTCTTTCTCATGAAGACTTATGACACAAAATCCACATTACACACTCAGCTATACAGCGGTTTCCTTAATGCAAAGTGTCTAAATAATGGTCGCGCGTTTAACGTCCGCGGCGGCTGCTCGCACTATCCTCATGGCTTTACATCAAATTAAGTATTCGCAGTAAATAGAACCTTTTCGACAATTATGAAGCGTCAACGCAGTTACTTTTGTTCATATTCGCAATCTCAGGCCACGATAACCGCAACCGCTTCGTGCGCGCAGCGCACCAGAAAACTCCATTGCCGCCGGCGTCACAATCGAAATATGGCCGCACAACTCACTTTCTTGTAGCTAGCTCCTGTACAGGCTCGCTAGCTTTTTATTGCGATAGCAATTATATGGACAGTCTCGGCTGAATTTTGCCGTCGCCGTCGCCGTCACCGCCGTCATGCACCGTATATGTATAAGTATATATATATATATATATATATATATATATATATATATATATATATATATATATATATATATATACTTATACATATACGGTGCATGACGGCGGTGACATGACGGCGGTGAAATATATATATATATATATATATATATATATATATATATATATATCTAAAAGCCGCAAAGAAAAATAATTCAGAAAAATGCTTTCGAAGCGCGGAATCGAACCAGGGAGTGACCTCTTGCTCCGCAGCGAGTAGCGCTAGCCACTACGCCACGAAGCGCAGATCCTCCACGTAGCTAACGGCGAGCGTTATATACACACTCTAGCGCTGGACGGACTCGGAGACGGCAGGCGCTTGTAAGCGTTTCTTCATTACCAGCGAGATGGCGCGAGGAGCGCGTCGGCGAGCTCGTTCGCTTCTTATGTTTGCGCAGGGAGAGCCTTGCCCTTCCGCTGTCTGCTCGCGCGGTTTTCTCGTGCTGAGGGGAAGAGGGATGTTTCACGCTTTCACCGTGATGTCCGCGCTCATGTTACGGAGCGTACGAAAGTCACTCGAGCTCAAGGGACGCCGCTAAACGAACAAACAGAAGATGAGCGCGAACTATAAAGTGTCACAGCTCGACACTTGAAGCATGCTAGTTTCCTTCGCTGCTTCGGCCGCCTTTGCAACAGGAGCGCTGTTCAAACTGAGAGTATCCATTGGCGAGCCTCACTTCGTATAGCATTAGTTTCTTGCTATCGCATTCATCGCTTCGCCCTTGCGGCGAAACTGTGACTTTTTTGCGCCTTCGACAACGTCACGAGAGCACGCCAAGTGATGTGATGATATAAGCTCGCATAGGCGTGCCATGACACGTATGACAGCGGCACATAAAGGCACCAAACGTAGCCTCGGTGATCGGTTCCGGAAGCGCACTGGAGCCCATCGCGGAGGCCGTGCACCAAAGGCCGCTTGGGAGCAGTTTCAGCGCAATAATGCGTTTTGGAGCAGGATGACGCAGCAGAAGCGGATTGGCGCAGCGTGGCGCAAATGGCGCAGCGCTTCCACCCCTGTGTTGTGTACTTGCAGAGTGATGAAAAATATAATCAATTTTAGGATGTTGAAAGTCGGCTGCTCTGCAGAGCAGGTCGGCAAAGCAGTGGAACATTTAGCAACGCAAGTTTAGCAACGTTGCCTGCCTCGAAGTTCGCTTGTGCGTACAAGGGGGGGGGGGGGGGGGGGGGAGAGGTTGCTCGGAAGTTGCAGCCTTGTAAGTAACCCTACGACAAGTAGCCATTAGTTAGTTGCAGCGGCCGCATTTCGACGACCCCTCAAACGCCCCGCCTACTTTTATTTTTTTAGGCTCCCCAATCAAGCTACACGCCAGTATTTATAATTATTTACGTGCAATAATTGCACAGAATACCGGCGAGGAACCGAAGAAATGAAAGTCATTTAGCAGTACAGCGTCAATACCTTGGAAGACAAATGGTAAAAGGCAGATGGCAGTTCGCTGTTTCTAAGGCAGCGAAGCATTGCAGCAGGGCGACGAAATAAAGATAAACTTCTTTTCCCTGGCGGCGTCAACAAAATAGGGTGATGAAAAATTCAGTAGGCACGATCGTGCGCCATAAAGCGACATGAAACTGACATTGGTCGGACCCCCGCCCTCAAATTCCCGAAAAGGTATTGTGTGTACACCTTCTAACCTGGGGGCCTCAAGGTTCGGGATATTCGTAAAGCCCCTTTTCAATCTCACTGCGCTTTTCCGCATGGCAGTACCCTACTGCGGCGAAAGTGACTTAAGCGTCCCGCACGCGATAGACCAAGGCTAGAAAATTTTAGAAGCACTTTCTCACATTATTTCCTTTTCGCCATGAGGTTAGGGCTGTTTTTTGGAAGATTCAAGGTCGTGCTGATAAAGTCAGGAGGATTATTCGATATTCGGGAGTCTCCCTAGCAAATCGGAAGAGTTGGCAGGTATGCGTGCGACGTCGTAGACTACGGCAACGAATGGTAAATGTTGGCTGGTCAAATGCTAGTTATTTTAGAGGGCTTAAAGAGCACGTGGAAGCAATAAAGGCCACTGAATCTGGAAACTATCGCCACCGCGCGTTTCATGTGCTAAAAACGTAGACATCGCGTTTATAAAACTTTTATAACTCGACCTCGCAGATGTCGCGCGGGAGCGACCCAGCCAGTCCTATTCGACTCGGCCATTAGCCTCAGCACCCGCATGAGATTAAACACGACTGTACACGCAACCTCCAAGACACGGCGCGCGTGGCAGTATGTCTTGACGGATCTCGACCATCCTTGGTGCTTCATTTAGTGGGCCAATAAAGAACACGTGCCACAAACGCCAGCTGTCAGCACTGCTTGGGAGAAAAGGTTCTCTGATTACGTCGTAAACCGATGAACAAAACAACAAGTCACCGATAAAATAAATCTCCAGCTTCGCTCATTACGGGGTTCGATGCCGTGCAGGTGGCGTCGATGACGACTTACCTTAGCGCTCCGCTGAATACGCAAGCCACGAAGAGGCCGGGAAGGCCTGGCAGTACACTGAGCGTTTTCATAACGAAGAACGGGATGAGCTGAAAGGAAAACCGGGACGACCGGAAGTGCGCGTTAGACATAGGGAACTCCTTAAAATGAACATAATATATTGTAGTATCCCGTGAAGTGTACACTCTTCACGGAATACAATCTCACCGAAGAGTGGACAAGAGTAAAAACATTGGCGGCGATACCTTGTGACACTTAGCGTACTAAAAACTAAAAAAAAAGTCGGTATGACGTGTTCTTGTAGAAAAACATAGAGAGGGGAGAGGCACGCACGCTAACGATTATGTCGTTGCTGCCGAATCTTTACACACGGCGGTAAGTACACTACATGGTTGGTCGCTACAGTAAAAGCACATTGTACTCCATAAACAAACGCTGCGGCGCATGATGGCGCCAGCAAAGCGACTGTTGACGTCTACGCACTGTGGACAGGATAGACGTTTTTCCCGGTGGTTTGCGGGCTTCTACAGTGATTTAACTGTTGTATCGCGTGTTCGTGTGATCCCCAATTCTTCGAAAAACACTGGTCCAATAGCGTATAGAGAGAGTGGCAGTGGGGGAGTCATTTACGCCCAAGAATCGAGGGCCGCATTCATAATAATGTACTTACGCTAGAACTGTGATGTACGCAAGAGCACAGACCCCCCAATCGCACCATACGATATCGTTAAAACGGCCGTTATGAAAGGAAAACGTTGTGTGTTTGGATCTCGATTGTCGACCTTAGATGCAGTGAATGTGCTAGTGTCAGCATTTCATGGAGAACGTGCAAGACAGGAGTTCTTCGGCTAGTTCTCGATGCCATTTCGAAGACTGGTCTGCGGCGGCGTCTTCAGTTCAAAGGTCAGTTGAAGGGACAGCCAGAGTCGCAAATTTTCGTTTTGAAAGGTATTACAAAATAACACACAATAAGAAACGCCGTAAGTATACCTCATTCCAATAGACAACTATCGTACGAGGCTGCTTCAGCCAGTGATTATTTTTCCGACGTTACATTTCACTGGCTCCAGGAAGGAGTTTGACGAAAGCTGAAGGCATAGTGCCACGACGCCACCTCCATGGAAGCCATCACTATGAACAATCACACCCGCGCTGTAACGCTACTTAGGGTTACAGCGAAGCCGTGGAACTTGAACCCGCCCTTGAACACGCCCAGCAGGTAAGGTGCTGCACTGCCAAGAGGGCACGGGTTCGACTTCCGGCGAAGGTGGCCGCCTTTCGATTTTGGAAGTAGAGGAGGCGCCCGTGCACTTAGATCTATACACATGTTAAGGAATCTTAGGCGGTCAGAAGTAATACGTAGCACTCCCCACCCCCCACCCCCCACTGCAGTGTGCCTCGTGACAATACCTCGGTTTTGGCATGTAAAGCCGCCATAAGCTATAACACGTTGCGAGCCAATGTACACATAGTTCCCTGCAACGAACCAATATGCTGAGAGTGCCCTCTACGCGGTGGCAATTTGGGCGAATTGGTTATGGATCGTGGAATATTAATAGGCATGGGCGAACATTCGAGCGCTTTAAATATTCCAACGAATATTACAGTATTCGAATTCGCTTCAACACGAATTTAAGTTATTCGAAATGAACGAATACACGTAGCTTTGACCGCATGTGACGCCCCTGCAAAAAATGTTTCACTGCGGCATAGGGATGCTATACCGTGAAACCACCTATCCGGGAGAAATCCGCGCTGCCACAAGGCCACAATTCAGGGTAAGGTGTATACGTATTACCCTAACCTCGTGCAAAAAAAAAAAAAAAAAAAAAACCGAAAACGTGAACCAGAAAAGTGACATTCGCACATGCCTAGGTCCAATTCTTAAAAATACCGCGCAAGTCAGTTGGGTAATGACAAAACTGCTCACTTTTCTTCATAATATGAGATATACATAATTCGAATTGTTCTATTCGAAATTATTCGACCGAATCCCTACTCGCTTCGAATTCTCTTCGAGCCTCAAATTTGCCATTCGCCCATCTCTAAATAGTATTGCGCAAATCTTCTTTCGCGACCGTGTTGTGATTTGCGCGATATCGTTTCATGATGCCCTGTACGGCCACTTCACTTCATCGGCAGCGTGAAGTCTTACCGTTGGGTGAATGACAATACGAGATGCACATCGCACACACGCACCTGGTCCTGTTTGGATATCTTGCCGGACTTGAGGGGATCACAGTTTGGATAGTTTGCATAGATCACGAGGCCGGCGACGCAACCCAGGCTGATGTTCATCATCACGCCGGGAATATTTATGTACAGAGCTCTGAAACAACAAAATAGTAAATAGACATAAATTGCGTCAGTTAAACGGTCACAAAGGAATATGCAAACAAAAACCGAGTGCAAGAACGGGGTGAGAAAAAAAAAGGGGGGGGGGCGTACAAACATAAAGCGTGAACGAAGGACATGCGTGGACATGCAACGGAGGACATCGAAGGACAACGAAGGACATGAAACGAAGGACTCGACACACCGATGAAACGCAAACGCGGCTTCATTTCATTCGTATATCCTTTTCTGTCCTTTTTGACAGCTTGTAATAATTGTGCAGTCAGCATAATTCGCCGACTCGTATAATGAATATAACCTATATATTCAAATATAATATGATGGAAACCCAGACCACACTTTCGCTTTCGTCGTCTGGCTCGCCTCTCTTGTGACCATGACTGCACGTCTCATCTTCTTTCACAATGCAGTTAAGTGCAGTACATCCGAATAAGGACTACAGTCAAATAACTCCTCAATGATTGTGAAAGTACTCAAGTTTGCCCAAACTCCGTCCGGTCGGCGTCAAATGGATATGCTGCATCGTAAAAATTGGCCATCTTCAATACGCTATTATTGCGTTATTGATGCAATAATCGCCAATGACAAGCACTTTCGCAAAATGACTGTCCTTCTGCAATTATACAGCTGTACGAAGGCTTGGTGATAAAATGCACTACGTGAACACATGAAGCGCAAATAATTAGTACGCAAATACACGGACGTTGGGGGTAATTTACAAACTAACCGAACAATAGCAGCACCACGGCTTTTCTCCGAGGTAGATTTTGTAAGAACGAAAACAGATGTTTCGAGTTCCTAATAATAATAATAATAATAATAATAATAATAATAATAATAATAATAATAATAATAATAATAATAATAATAATAATAATAATAATAATAATAATGGTGATGATGATGATGACGACGATTGTTGGGGTCTCTATCGGTTCTACGTCCCAAAACCACGATATGATTATGAGGGGCGCCGTAGTGGAGTGCTCCGCGAATTTCGACCACCTAGGGTTCTTTAACATGGGGTTCTTTAACATGCGCCTCCCCAGGCATGCGTTCTAATGGTGAAGGGGATAACTGGGAAATTCCCACAACATATAACGAGCTCACTAAGCATTTTTATCTATCCCGGAGGATTTTCCCTCCACCTCACAAAAATCTCACTAGGCCCCAAGCACTTACATTAAGGCTATTGCAAACCAAGACGTACCCCACCTTGAAAATGTTAAACATTATTTACCCTGAACTATACCCAAGTAATCTCTGCCCATATTGTGGGGAAATAAATAGTTACCCTAGACCATATGCTCTGGCAGTGTACCAAATTCGCTCATTTACCTAACATCACCTCTGCCAGATGGGAGGCGGCAACCCGCAGCCCGTCCTATATGCAGAACAACTCTGGGCTGTCCACCAAGCCCGCGAGGCGGCTGAAGGGCTCGGCCTCTCGGTCCCCACGTGGGAGCGGCCCGCGACACAGTGATCTGTGTTTTGGAGGACCAAATAAAAGTTTATGCCAATCCAATCCAATTCTCTAGGATTTCGCCTCCATCGAAATGCGGCCGCCGCGGCCGGTATTCGATCACGCGACCTTCGATACCGCGAGTTCGAGCTCGCACGGTACACGTTGACATTGAACGCAATGCGCTTACGGCGCACACGCTGCAATAACAGTCACGCGTATGCGTACACAGATGCAGGGAAACCCGTATCTGTAAACAGCATATCACCGCGCGTCGCATGACACAGCTGCTGCGCCTGTCTTGTACATACATGTAGCGCGCACAGCAATAACGCGCCCGAAGGCCCTTCGTCTATCGATTTCCATGTTATGTGGACGCGACGCAGAGGAAGCCACACTGCCTGCTTTCCAAGCAACAGAAAGCGCGTTACGTTTTGTAACCGCATGCCGCTGTCGTTAACTATCAAAGCGCAGAAGTTCAGTGGCTTTCCACGCGAGCCACTTGCTGCATGCGCGCCGACACGTGTAGATAACAGCAGCACGCGACACGATGCCACTCTGACTCACATACATACTATATGGAACGGTTGCATACGCACATGTTAACGTGATAGCGTTAAAGGGCTCGTTTCGCAGAAATTCCAGTGTCGGCGTCGTTCGTAGTGAGCGAAAAATCAGTGCTGTCCGTGAGCGAAAATTACGAGAATTACGAGATAGATGCAAATAAATAAATAATAAAACAATCTTTGCTCCGAGTGAGAATCGAACCCAGGCCTCCTGCGTAGCAAGCAGGTGGTCTATCACGGAGCTATACGCCTGTGCTTGGAACTGCCGCGTAAACAAACGCTATATGAATGTCACGTATACTGACAGGCGTCTCCTTAACACATGCAATACTGCGTAGCAGAATCGAAGGATTGTACCAGGCGTCAATACGTGTGAATTGCGCAACGAGTGGGCGGTATAAAGCTGCCCACCCATTACAAAGTGTGCAACTGCGCGGGTGCGCGTGGCACCTTACAGACGCGTAGTGGGTACTTTGCTAATTAGCAAAAAGAAGAATTATGGCGTAGTGGGTACTTCACAACTGTACTTGCAGTAGGCATTCTATAGGATAATCTGAAACGGCCAATGTTACGCGCACAAACGTTCCTTTTCTTGCGACACGGCCGAAGGCGATGCGCACGGGGCCCGATAAAGATATCGCGTTCTACTGTTGAAGGCGAAGCTCAAGCGTCCTTCGCTCAAGCGTCCTCCAGTTTTGTTTAGGAGTAAAGTTAACAGGGTCTAGTTGGTGTCTGCGCTGTGTGCCGTTGTGTGCCTTTGTTCGTGTACCTTACCTTGTTCGTCGTTCCCACTGCGCTGTAGCAAAAATGATCATCCCGCGCACATCCTCATCCTCCGCACCAGACGTGCCTTGACTTTACTGATAAAAGGCCAATACATTAAAATATTAATAAAAGTCCTTGTGCGGAACTGGTATTTCAGAGCCTGCACGAGGATGTCGCATTAGGTAACGCTGCGCGCTCGTGTTTACGCCTATTCGTACACGTTTAAGCGGTAACATTTATGTTATCCCTTACAGCCAAGGCGTATGCGGATATGTACTAGTAGTACGTCGGGTTAACTATACTTGGCCTGACGCCAACAGCGCAGCTGTAGTTATACAAGGGCGCCTATAGCTTTACCCCAAACCACTGGAAGAGTTGCCACATCGTGGTCAACTTGTAAATGCGCACAACTTATCTAATCGTCGTCGTTAATCGCTCATTTTCTTGACCTTCCCCGTCTCCCAGCGCAGAGTAGCTCAGGGGCTTCGGCATAAATTTATTAAGGAGGGGGTGAGCACATCTCCCCCCTCCCCCAACTCTCTAGCTAGGCCAATGAAGTAGCTTGCTAGAGTAATCTATAGCTAAGGCCGAACTCTCAAACTTTCTACCAATCTGCCTCACTCGCTTTTGGCTACGCTATATCATAAATAAAATATACGCACCATCGTCGCCAGCAACGCAAGCGTGCTGTGCTCGTAGGCAGCGAGATATAGGAGAACGGATAAGAAGATATCTGGCCCCCTTATACATATTCAAATAGGCAGCGTGAAAGTACGAGGACGCAATAAGCAACACACCACAGGACCGTCTCGCAGCAGATGCGAGAATGGCGTTGTGGTGTGTGTTCCTTCTTCTTGTGTCCTCGTGTTTTCGCGTTGCCATATTTCAGCACGTATAATCAATTCCAACTTGCCCAAATTTTCATTCTTCTGGCCCCTTGCCCGCTTGTATATAGTGAGGAATGTTCCCAGAGCGCGCGACGCGCGACAAAATCGCGAATTGCGACACCGTCGATAATCGACACCTCGCTCAAAGGGTAACCGCGCGCGCTGCGCCAGAAGGCGCCTCGACCAGTAGATAATGCGGTGCATGCCACGTACGACTCCGCATTCGTTTTCTGCAGTTAATCACACTAATGTTCCGTTCGCGTGCTGCATTCTAATGAATGCCTAGGAAGCGGCGTTATCTCCTCTCGAGAGGCATAAATCGAGATAGCGCGAACCCCTTCCAAACTTTCTGTTTTGAAACACACCAAGCGGGAAGAATATAACAGTGGTATACAGATAAACAGGCGAGGCCGCTGAATGTATTCGTCAATAGCAAACACGGTGATAGCAACTGTCGCTATTAATCCTTCAGAGTTTCCACGTCCCTGCGAAGCTTTCGCTAATATTATAAATCTGGAGAAACGGAGGAAAAAGCAAACACTAACGAAACGGGCACGCCGCAGGAAAAAAAAAAACTACATATTTGACAGGTTAATAGTATTCCACATAAAGTCGTAGACACGGATGTTATATCCTCAGGGAAACACGTGGGAACGCTACCGTACTTGCAAGCTATAGAGAAAACGAATGGTTAGCACGGTCCCATTGCTTTCCTTTACGTCCTTAGCGCTTCGAAATACAGGTAATGCAAAGAACGGTCAGCGTCAGCATTTAGAACTGCTAACTGCACTGCCAACTGCTAACTGTGTCGCAGCTGTACAAGGCGTCAACTACATAGACAATTAGCCTTGCCTTCCCACTGAGACTACTCGACGCTGCTACTATCCCGTACGAACGGTTGTGCCTAATTGCAAGTTGTATTGTGCGGGCTTAAGTTTTTCGACGGAAACGAAAAATAACAACCATTAGCGCTGCTGAAAACACGTCATTTTGACGTCCTTACTTTCCTCTATACAACTCCTTAGTTTATACTTTGACAATTAGAGAAGTAATTAAGGTGTTTACTAACTACTTTTAATGACCCTCCTAGATGTCTTAAAAAAAAACAAAATAAAATTATTACTAGTGATTTCTTAACTAAACTTCCAAACGACACGCACGTGGTGTTATTGGATGAGAATGGTATACGTCATTTCTTTCCTTAGAGCTTCGTTTTTGCGATTAGCGGAACATTTTCCGCATAGCGTTTAATGCATTTTATCGGTCTTCCGCATTACGCCAGATAGAAAGCATCCGCAAACGCCGGTCCTATATAAACCGCGGCATGCGTGTCCGGTTGCATGGCTTCGCCGAATGACTGTACTCTTTCCCATCCATAAAAGGACAGTTTTATAAGAAAACAATCGGCGTCGCCTCCTTTGGAAACCACGTGTTGCAATTCCCCGTCCTTCGCGTGACGCGGCAGTTTACACAGGATTTAAGAGGAAGCGTCCATGCCAGAGTCCTTGAAATTGCACACGTGCGGGTCACCTCTTGCTTTCTGCAAGGGCAACCATTGTTGCCGTGCCAGGCACACCGTGAAACAACTTGGTGTATTGCATGCAATGCGCACGGAGATCAAACAAGGACATCCCTTTTGCTCGCTTAATTAAGATAAGAGCTTCTATTTCTAGCGCGTACGTGTTTCCGGCCTCTAAGTTGAATCACTATACGCAGGTAACCATTAAAAAGGAACACGAAACGCGCACGGAAGACGCGACTGTGTCGAAAGAAGTAAGCCGAGGCTTGTGGAATGAGCCTGCAAGAAAAGTACGCACTTCGCTTTGAAACGCGAATTTGAATACGCGGGACAAAAGGATAGCATTGAAAAGATAGCAGAGTCGACTGCTGCGTTGTGCAATTCGAGGTGCAATTCGTCGGACAAAGGGTATGTCCTTTTCTCATGGTTTTGTTGCCCTACGTTATCTGAACAAGCCTTCCTTCTTTTTTTTTAATTTAAAACAGGAAGATACCGCCTCCAGCCGCTGCTACATCACCGTAACACCACAATGAAATAAATTACGCGCAGCATAGCGTGACGAAGTACGGAAAGAGGCTATCATTGGCCCGCACGCTCCGACAAGAAACTGTACGCGTCTGCAATGACGTCGAGAGCGCGCACAGGTTGCGAATGCGTCTGAGTTTAAGCGGAGAGAAAAGCCCTTCAACGTTAAACTGACAGCAATTGTAATAAAAACGCTATATATACTAGCTAAAATCTGCCCGCACAGATGGCGAGACGCGGCCGCAGTTATTGCGACATGAAGTGCAAATAATTAACAACTTTTAAATTAACCTTTTGTTCTTATAACTGTCGCGGTATATTTATCATTGAAGCGATGGGACAATCGTATATTCGAAGACAACCTTATCGTGTGTGATTCTCCTATGAGAGCTTGTGTACTGAGATATGTGTCATCAATATTCATTATCAAATTCAACACTGTCAGCTATATTCTTCGACTTCAGGGGCGCAGATGGGTACAGCTACAACTGCCACTACTACTACTACAAATATAATAATAATAATAATAATAATAATAATAATAATAATAATAATAATAATAATAATAATAATAATAATAATAATAATAATAATAATAATAATAATAATAATAATAATAATAATATTAATAATAATAATAATAATAATAATCGAAGTTGCAACCTCGCGCTCGGCTGCACAACGCCACAGCCGTACATTAAAAAAAACAAGAGTCATTTGCCTCTTTTTTTTTTGGGGGGGGGGGCGAGTCCTGACTTGCCACGTATATGACTCTCTTTAAAGAGACACTCAACTCTCTTTGGAGATCATTGTACTGTCTTCGGAGAGTCGTGTGACCCACAAGAGAGTTAACGTGATACTTTAAAGAGAGTCATATACGTGGCAAGTCAGGACTCTAAAAATAGAGTCAAATAACTTTTCTTTTGTTTTTTTTTTGCTTAGAGAGTAGTGAGATCACAGTGATGGCGCGTATTGTGAGGCTGAGGTGTATATAATACAACCACGACCCTGGTTACTTTGATTCGTCTCAACTTTAATTTTCAGTGTGTAGGTTTATTTTTCTTTGTTGCCTGCTCACTACATATATACTATATACATATACAGTACATGGCCTAAGTGTCAGCCAGCGTTGCAGCCCGCGGCCATGGTCACAAATCTCTCCAAGCCAACAACACCGCAAATGACAAGGGCGGCGACGAATGCTAGGCATCCAACGGGGAAATTCACGGACCGAAAGTGTAATAAACGTTCGGCGAATCGGCCTTGGCACGTGTGCGAAACTGTTGCTTAATGAGATCATCGGTCTTTCACGCGGATGCGTGCGCGCTTGTCGATTGCACAGGTGGTGCCGGCAAAACCGGATCTTCTATACCTAATCGCACCGCTGCTGCTGCCATGTTGATCGACATGAGCAGATGGCACTGAACGAAAGTTCGCTAATTGCTCAACATATCGTTCGTATGACGTCTGTGGCCGCTGTACAGTCTGTAGGCTGCGAAATTCAGGCGACCCAGGAAATATCTCACTAGCGTTTTCTAACGTGTCCTTTAGGTCCATCACCACCCGAACAGAGACCGCACCTCATAATCATTACCTTCGTCATCATCATTCGAGGAAGCTTGCACCGTTTAGGAAAGTATGGCACACTTTCAAGAAAAGAACTACTGATTATTATTAGCTTCATAGCGCAGAACTTACACAACGGACAAAGATACACAGTTGTACATGGACAGTTGGAAGTCAGCGCTTGTACGTGTAGCGATCTTTGTCTGCTGTATAAGTTCTGCGCTATAAAGCTAATAATTATGTATTACCAACTAGCCCGAACCAATGCTTTAGTTGTCATTAGGTCGACGTAACTGATACACTCACCTAGTGTTACTGCGGGATAGAAGGTTGGGTCATGTATAACATAAGGCGGCCATTTATGCAATAAAAAAAGACAATTAACTGTCTTTCGTGCCACTGCTCAGCTTTAATCGATGGTGGCATAAGTGAGTGAGTGTTCTCTTTACTGGCACGTGGACTGTACGTAACATGTGGGCCGCACTCACGTCTTGGCTTGCCTGAGGGTGGATACGCTGCAGAAGCGCTGCACCTGCGTCTGACTGGTGCCGTACGAGGCGAGCCAGATGAACGTGGTCCCCAGCAGCACGTTCCACAGCGACACCGACGACTGGGTGTCCAACTGCGTACTAGAACAACGAAGTATTGCAAACATCAAGAGGACTACATACTGTACACGTAAGCAAACTAAACAAGATCATATCTTTGGCATCTTCCTCAAGGAGGCCCCTAAGGTGCAACGCTTGTACTAAGGACAGTCTAAGGTGCACAGAGTGCAAGGACACACGGAGGGGAAATGTCTAATTAGGACTCAAATGCCAATAGTGCCCCATTCTTACACCATCCCTTTTATGTAAGGCTTAAGGCAGAAGAAATGCTGTTGTTATATCGGCTTGAATATTAATAAGGTGATTCCCCTAAATATGGTCCACCCAGTACATTTTTCTATGTACAGTATCTACAGCTGCTGAGTGGTCGACGTCCACCGACGCACAAGTAACGAATGACAGCAAATAAAACGTCTTGCAAAAGAACGTATGTTGAAATATTGAATATCACCACTTTGAAGATGGCCGCTGGCGTTGTCGGCGGTCTGTATTCTATAATGCCACGACAGTCGTAACCAAGTATTATTGCGATAGCAATTATATGGACAGTCTCGGCTGGATTTTGCCGTCGCCGTCATGCACCGTATATGTATATGTATGTATATATATATATATATAAAAGCCCCAAAGAAAACTAATTCAGAAAAATGCTTCCGAAGCGCGGAATCGAACCAGGGACCTCTTGCTCCGCAGCGAGTGGCGCTATCCACTACGCCGCGAAACACAGATCCTCCACGTAGCTAACGGCGAGCGTTATATACACACCCTTTACAGCTGGACGGACTCAGAGACGGCAGACGATAATAAGCGTTTCTTCATTACCAGCGAGATGGCGCTAGGAGCGCGACGGGTGCATTTAAAAGTCGTCGGCGAGCTCGCTCGCTCGCTTCTTCTTATATTTGCGCAGGGAGAACCTTGCCCTTCCGCTGTCTGCTCGCGCGGTTTTCTCGTGGTGAGGGGAAGAGGAATGTTTCAAGCTTTCACCGTGATGTCCGCGCTCATGTTACGGAGCGTACGAAAGTCACTCGAACTGAAGGGACGCCGCTAAACGAACAAACAGAAGATGAGCGCGAACTATCAAGTGCCACAGCTCGACACTTGAAGCACGCTAGCTTCCTTCGCTGCTTCGGCCGCCTTTGCAACAGGAACGCTGTTCAAAGTGAGAGTATCCATTGGCGAGCCTCACTTCGTATAGCATTGATTTCTTGCTATCGCATTCATTGCTTCGCCCTTGCGGCGAAACTGTGATTTTTTTTCTTAATTAAATGTCACTTACTACCATGCTGCTCAATCTAAAAATGAGCATCACCTCTCGACGCGCATATCTGGCAGCTGTCTTGCGAGGCGAAGGTACAGTCCTCTGTCAAAAGAAACGCAGCCACTGGAAGAACAAGCGTTGCCACGCTCAGTCTGCGTCGAGCAAGGTACGGGCAACTCTGTCCGACGGAAGGCTTCGGAGAGTTGAAAATTGGTTTATACTGTAGGGGTTTACGTTTTGGAGCTGCATAGCGTTTAGAAGCTGTCATGAACAATGCAGCATAGAAGTTCGGATTAACTATGACCACCTGATGCCTTTTACGTGCACCAAAAGAACAGAGTACGGTCGATCCTGTATTTCATCCCCATTAACCGCCGCGCTAGGAATCGAACCCGCCACATCGTGCTCAGCAGGTCTATGCCATAGCCATTGAGCCTCAGCGGGGGTTAAACCCTCGGAGGGTTAACTTATTTCCACTTAAAACAACAAGGCGCTCTTTCCCACTACAAACAAGAGAATGCAACAAACGACTGGAAGTCTCGTCGTCAGGTGCCGTCATGCTCGTAGTGGTAGCATTTTTTTAAAGAAGACTAATGCTTTTAAAGAAACAAATACTTGTAAGCTGCATGCAAGGGCTTATCGCTCCCACTGCCATTATGGTGCAGATGCCTACAGGAGCTAATAATGTCGCTGCTCTCAACGACAGGCTTGCAGCGCTCTTCGCAGCACGCATCTTACCGTGTTTCTATCAACAACAATCGACGTGGAGCCATGAACGTGACGCAGTGTAGACGATGCAACAGCTTACACAACGAAACGTTTAAGCCTTAAGCACTATATGCAACGATGCACCTATATATAAACGCAATTCAAGTATGCTAAATATGTAGTAGCACAATAAATGAAATTCGTGAACTTACTTTAGAAATTGTATGCGGCCGCCTTCCTCAGCTGTCGTCCACACCTTCTCAATGCTTCCAACCTTGATAACGCCCTGCGACAGAACGCACACGCAAAGCGTGTTTAAAAAAGATAATTAGCAAAGACCCCATATAGTGAAGCTTCAGCAATATACACTTTCCCGCCACGATCCACTTTATATATATCTCGAAAAAAAAAGAAAAGAAAGGCTACAGAACTTCCTAACCTATTTCGAAGACCTACTAAAACGAGTTCGAACAAGTGAGCGAGCAATGCGGAATAAGTCAACGAGCAACCACGAGCACATCGTGGTTCTGGGACGTTAAACCCCAAGAATTAATGCGGTTAAGCGCTTCGTGTGTCGCGCATGCTGTCGCAAGGCACACGGAATAAACAAAAAGAAACAAACAGGTAACGTAATATTTCGCGCTAATTTTTTTAAAGTTCGGGGAGATAACGCGGTTTACGTCAAGATTTTCGAAGTCACTACATAAGCAAGAAAAGCACGAGCAAAAATATACATCGAGGGATCACTGCAGCAGGCCTTTGCATAGCCACGGCACGCTTGGCCTTCCGAACCACGCGAGAACTGACGAGAGTCTTTGTTGAAGTTTGAAGTGACAAAAGCTTTACATTAGGTCGGCCACATCATATACAGATACATCAGGCAATGGGTGTAAAGTCAAGCACGAAGCGACTTAGAAACTTGTACAAAAGGACTCTACACAAATTTATGCACGAGTATTGGTAAACAACGAATAACCACGCAAAACAAACATCTTGACCCGAATTACAGGTAGTCAATGTGTAAGTCGAGGGCAACCATTAGCAGCGTGGCAACAAATGGAAATAAGTAGGGGTGTACGAATATTCGAGTTTCGAATTCGAATCGAACAGTACCTAATCGAATAATTCGATTCTACTTTCGAATAGCTAGTATTCGATGTTTCGAATAATTCGACAAGACGAATATCTAAAACGCGACAAAGGCTACTGGTGCAACTTGGTTAGGGTGGGGTGGTAAAAACAAACGCTAGCGTCGTTACAGTAGACCTTTCGTTAAAACTTTCACTGACATCCTGGTTCAAAAGCGAACGCATGCTGATCTTAAAGGAGATTACGTCATTTCGCACGTAGAAAAACACATGAGAAAACTGTCAAGCCCTTCACAACTTCGTTCCTGAAACGAAGGCACGGACTTCTTACGTATTTCGGTAGCGTATGGCGCAAGCGCCGTAAAACGTCTTGACTTTTGCCTGCGAAACCGTCGGTCATTGGCTTTGCATGTAAAAATTTGTTCACGCTGGGCAGGCGCCACTGCCGCATCGAAACACTCGTTCAGAAATTTCCATCGTTTCGGCACGCAGTTAAAACGCTGCTGTGAACGGGCGCCCGAAGATTTTTGGGCCCGGAGCACCCATGGCGATGAAGCACAACATTACCGTTGTCAGATGACCCGTACTGCGCGACCGTGGGGAAAAACTAGCGACCGAACCCCCTCTGTTAGTCGTTAGGAGGTTTGGACTGGCGCTGCTGACTGGAATGACGGCTCTTCTATCAACATGCTTGCGCGCCCATAAAAACTGAAACAAAAGCCACTCTCGAACAAGTGCGTAATAAAACTGTCGGCACGCTGTAGCGTCTCTGATTTTCCCTTTGTCTTGCTGTAACTGGCGGTACACATTTCATGTAAATATACTATTCCATATTCGATTCGATATTCGATACTTTTGGCCACTATTCGGCACTATTCGATTCGAATGCTATTCGAGGCGAAATTTCACTATTCGCACACCCCTAGAAATAATCGAATTCGAGATGTACCAGAACCACGACAAAGGCCAGTCCCAGAACCATGACGGTCATCTGAAAGGCGTCCGTCCACACGACCGCCTTCATGCCACCCTGAAAAACAAAAACAAAAAAAAACAACAAAAAAAAACGAGGTCAGTTTAGCACGCAATGTACATCTGGGCGAGGAAAGGTTCAAAATTAGCGCGAAGCGCGTATTTTGCATGAATGCGCGTATTATAAAGGCGAAAGCATTGCATGATTCATGCGAACCTGACCTTGAACTAAAACCACGGCGATGACACCTAACGGCTCAAAAAATATCACGTGGCCTCAGAAGCGTGGCTCGAGGCGCGCGAGCGTTGTTCACGTTCGCGCGACTTGGCTTTCTAGCGGCTAAGGAGTAACGCGGAAAGGGGCGCCCGATGGAAGACGCTGAGCCATAGCCTAGTGCAGGGGTCTCAAGCCCACCTCGCAGCTAGCGGGCCGCAGTCACGAAATTTAGTCCCACATGGGCCGGGACAGTCAAGATGGTAGGAGCGCGCGGGGCGGGGGGGGGGGAGGGGTTGTTTGAACAAAATGTCACCTAACGTTGCCATTTGAAAAAAAAAACATCTTGATACTCATTTCCACAATGGCTCAAATCTGGACGCCAATTCTGAAATAGAGTTTTCGTTCCACGGAGATGTTTCAACTCATAGTGGCCGCATGAGGTGCCTCACAAAAAAAAAAAAAAAAAATCTTGACACCAGCTTCGTCTCAGTAGCTTACCTGAACAAAGCGCTATTAATTGCAATAGGCGAAAAAATAATGCGAGCACTATTTAGCGAAGTCACAAAACTTTATTCCGTGTGAAGCCGCGGGCCGCGTGTTTGAGACCTCTGACCTAGTGATTCGTGTGGCAGGCCGAAGAGGTATGCAACGCCAGAGGAGCACAAAATGAGGCACGACGAGCCAAAACGGCTCGCCGGATTGTGACGTCACGTTTCAGGCTTCAATGCATCGCCACTAAGGCACACGGAGCAAACAAAAAGAAACAGAGCATCAGAGCCTTCGAGTCGACAGCGTAAGAGACCCTCGGTATATTTTTACGCGCTTATCATCCGTCACACCAAGTGACCAATACCGGCGATACCGACGATAATGGGGGCGTGGCGGCACCTCCAGGCAGCCATGAATAAATATATTATCAATTAACCAATTACTTGGATCGTTATAAAATAAGGTCACTTGGCCAGTATTTTGTAGCGCTCCATTTCTTTTTCTCTTTTTTGTTTTTGTTTTTTCACGCGGCGAAGCGATGCGCCGCTCCAAACCGCTAGTTGCGGTATCAATACCCCGTCCGAGGGAAACTCCGAAAGGACAAAAAAGAAGAAAATATTACGAATGAAACGGATATTACAGAAATAAAGCCCTTGGCCGCCATTTCGCGAGATGCGTTTCCGCTCCAATTTCATTCAACTTTTATCTACCGCTCACGGCCGTCTGATTGGGCCTCGACATTGAAGCGACGCTGTTTTTACTATACTTTTTTGTATTCTTTTTTCGCGCTTCGTTAGTGCTCAGATACGACGCTCCGCCAGCGTTATCAATATGTGGCGTGTCTGTCTGGGTCTGCTTGGTCCTGTCTGATCTTCCTGTGTCTTTTTTTTTAATTATTATTCGCGCTGTTTCCAGTAATGAAATCATACCAAGTGGCTCAATCCAAGACCTTTTCAAAATTATCGATGAAGTGAACAAATAGTAAACGGAATATGACGACGGTGCCATAGAAACGAACGGAAGGCATCGTTACAAGATCTCGGAGGGGCCGTACATCTTTTAACGATCCATTTCAATCAATGTCTTTTTTCACGTGCACTCCCGAACACAGTACTCGGCAATTACTTACAGTAATTGAAATTCCGGATTGCGAGCCTACAAAGCACCACGCGAGTGTTGGAATGATTCCAAACAGCACGAGTCGGCAAGCGGCTTGAAATACCTCGTAGCGGCCTCCGCATTCCCAGGTCAATGCAACGAAAAGCGAAGGGTCGTCGCTCGCGCGTGCGCAAACTATAGCCACATGCGGATTTCTCGCCACGCATTAAGCGGAGTTCAGTGGCCTTTCAATTTCTGATCTAACCGGTCCGGAACGCATAAACTGCAGCCTGGACCGCGAAAAAAATCGCGCAAAGCGATATTTCGAATAAAGCGATTTATTTGTATCTAACGGTTATTCTTCTACCAGGTGCGTGGCAGAGCACCTTCTAATTTTATAAACTTTTGTATTAACGTCGGTAGCAAGCAGAAAAGTACGTAGGTCTGTCTCACCACGCCGTCAGCGTTGTGAGCAATGTTCTCTCAGTGTTTCGTTCGCTCTTAGTGTTAATTAACGCAAAGAAAACGATAAATAAGGTAAATTTTTCAGTTAACACTTTCTTTCTTTTTTGAAAAGAAAATACGACACGCCAACTTACCAGCACAGTATAAAAAGTGCATATCAATCCGATGAATAGAATAGATGCCCAGACAGGAAGGCCAGTCACTTAAAAGAGAAGAAAAGCATGACAGAGTTTTGAGTTTCGCACGCTTGATAATGATTAAAAAATGTATCTTTCAGACAAGTAAAACATTTTTAGCGCTCTGTCCTGTCTCCATCATTTCTTTCTAGTTTTTGCGCGCTAGAAAGGCTTTACTTCTCTGAAAGAAGTGTTGCCAACTAGAGTTTCTGTATAGAGGCTTAGTACAGTATAGGAGCCTATACAGTAACTCTATTACCAACCAGCCCATGCAGCCACCTTGGAGCATTAAAAAAAAAAGAAAAAGAGAAGCTGAGCTTGTTGACGCAACATTCGCGCTACAAAAGCTATGCGCCTGGCTTTGCAACATATAATGACACGTTGCTATACAGACAGCTTGTTAACACAAGCAGTCACTCACCTGATTCTAACGCGACTGATGGCCCGTATAGAACGACTCCCATGTATAATAACTGCAAGAAGAACAAGAAAACAAACAATTATTTAATTACTGAAAGTGCTGCAGCTCAAGTATTTTCAAGCACAAACGGAAGCGATGGACGAACTTCTTTTCTCGTCCGCCATCCTTGCCGTCCACAGCGCCGCACCCGTCCCCCTTCGTCCCATTTCGCGCTTAGAGCCATATGTACCGTATAGACTCGTGTACAGTACTCAATCATTAAAACGGGAAAATTTAGGGCTAAGTAATGCACGTAATTGCATTTTCAGCGTGTACAGTTCGTGTTATATCGGCGTAATGTTGAGTGGAACACTTACGTCAGGGCCAACATTACCCTTAGCGGCCAGATGTGCAGCGACATGACGCGGTTATCACGAGTAATTGCTCATAGCATTCCTTTTACTAAAGAAAAAAGAAACAACGATGTCGCGTTTCAATCCGCGAGTACTGTACGAGTCACACTTCTTTCTTTGCGATCTTGAGGAGGTGCTGTTCTTACACGGAAGCTGCACCTCCCGCTGTAAGTTTTTCCGGACTACGAGAATGAAATCAGCCGTGTAATCCTCCGTGCACGACCAGCACCACGAAAGCGAATGCTATCCTTTTAATATTGCTGCATTTATACACGCCACGCGCTTGTCTATACACTTTCTCGCTCTCACTGCCACTGTTGTTTACACTCGCTTCGAGAGCAAACTCGTAGACCACGTCATTTTCGGGGCGATACATGGCGTTCGAAATATTTGTTGCATAAAAAAAAATTGAAGGACACTTTGTAAATTCCAAAGTGTGCTCGCCAAAAGCCTGTGGCCATTCGACTCCGCCGACGGACGCCGCCGCTGGACGACGACGCCGCGTTGCGCTAAAGTTGCGCAACGCGCGTTGGAAGGAGCAACGCGCAACTGTTGCTATGTGCCGCTGTGCCATCACGTGATTGCTGAGAGAGTGTAAGAGGGAGAGGCCCATAGCTGGCACCGTGCCAGGGCACGGACGGACGGACGAAAGTATGAGACATTAAAGGCTTTCGCCTTCAAATGTTCACAATCACTACCGACACCGCACGCCACGCTCTAACGACGTAGGAACAAAGGAGCAGCAGCGATGAAAACAAATAATTTTTTTAACACGGAAGTGTTTTCTGCCGTTCTCCACCAAGACTTCAGTGACCTATTTCCGTCACGGATATGACGCTGATAAAATAGATGTTAACGGATGAGAAAGAAAAAAACTATGAGAAAAAGTTCCGCCACCGGGAATCGAACCCATATATGACCTCACGACTAAGCTACCGAGGCAGATGCGCGGTACTACAGAAACGCGCCTTATATCTCTCGCACATTTTCTCTCGCTGTTGGCAGGGCCAGGTGGGGCGGGGCGGTGCCGCCGTCTGTGAGCGGTCAAGCGAAGTTATGCGGCACGACACTTACTAGCGCTGATAGAGAACGATTCGGCGACGACGCAGTTAAAGCGTGGCCTCCGAGATTGCGTGCACTCTCGGAGCCCATGGTTAAAGCGCCTCGATATCAGCGAAAAACACTGGCCGCGCTAGCATCGGGGAGTCGTCCTAGACGCAGCGACGTTCTTTACATTTCGCTTTGTGTTAGCGCGCGACGACTCGTTGTCGGAGTAGTGCGACTTCCAGATGCACCAACGGTGTTTCTGCGCCACCGACTGCTTTCAGTGCGATAGCAACGACTGATAAAACTGCTGCAATAAGCGCTGCAGAAAGGCAGCGATGTCGACGGGCGAATGCCCTGCCTTGGTGGAGCGAGGCAAAGGCAAGCGGACGTGGAACGCGTGCGCGTGTTCGCGGCTAATGCTACTAACCTCTGCCTCCCGTGTTGCTGAAGCGCAGTGTGGTAGTGTGTGCATGAGGACAGGCGTAGGCTACCCTAGTACTCGGGAGCGCACACCGTTCCGTTTCTCTTAAGTGACGACGCTTTGAAGTGCATATCGAGTATCAGTATTTATTACGTGCTTGTTCATGTCATCTTTGCGTAGTATTCCCGATACGCTGTGTCCAGGTATATGTTGACAATTTCAGCTACTACAACGGTTAAATCACGATCATGGGCGTTAGTCGTCGCGATGGAGATGTGCCACTATGCGTAAACGTGGGTGCAACCACGTCAAACGGTGATGTAGCTGCCAAACACCAATAGACATTGTACACGCTCTCATAATCGCAACGCAATAAGCACTACTTCTGTGAAGACACGTTTCACTTTCGTGTTATACCGATTGCTATGACGAGGGATCAGCCATGTTTTTTTGTTTTTTTTTTAATATCTTGAGCTGTCAAGCTGAGGGTGAGGTCCTTACACGAATATATACGGCACTTGCTGCATGGTAAAAACATTAACCATATCTTAATGGAAACGCAGCTACTACAAGAACACTCCATAGAGCTTTCACAGTGCTGCGCGCTTTGTATATGAAACGACATATACTGCAAGCTGTCAACGTCAGCGTCTGGCATGCGGCATGCACCCACAAACTGCGACACGAGCCCCTTAATACATACAGCGCGACCAAGTATACTTCACTTGTTCGCAGGGAATCATGGCGCAGTCAGCTGAGTATCGGTGTATGGAAGGTCGATGCCACTTGCGGATGAACGTTGGTTATATGTAAAAATCAACCGCACGACGCAGTGCGATAAAACCGTTCAGCCCGTGCAGTACTATACGCTGTTACGTTGCAATCCCGGACGTGATGTTGCACAGACGCCGGATGTTATCGGAAAAACATTCTCGCCGTCTGACTAGTCAGATTTCCTTGCACGCTTTGCTCATCTTACCATGTATATACAAGCACAGGCGTGGATTCTGTTATTTTTATTTTTTTTTTTCAGGAAGAGGCCCCGTCTGTCTGACATATATTTACTGGTGAACATGACTACAATGCATGGATGCTTACTATCGATAGTAATATTTAATAACAACAATAATAAATTTATTCACGTCAAAGCGAAAGTTCTGGCGACGATGTACCCGCTGGGAACACAGGCGACGTGAGTTTGCCAAAAGCCGTAAGCTGCCACTGAGCATGCAAGCTTCAAAGGAAGTTCAAGAGGAGGGTCAGAACATCCTGAAGGCTCTCCCTCCCCCCCCCCCCCCCCCCCATCCGCGTACGTACAGGCAGCAGGCTAACGAAAACTGTGCTAAGCACCATGTCGATACCGGCTGTAAAATGCGGCGGATAAAGCATGAAGACATTGTTTTTTGCGTATTTCGAGGCAATACATACGAAAGCATCCGTTACATACTCACCGTATTTGTTATAAAGGATAGTGACCCTAACGTCCTCACAGCTCCCGAGCAAAAGCGCCGCTCCAGGTACTGAAACAAAAAATTCGGAGTGTGAGTCTCTGAAACCTTCTCATGGAAATGATTACTGCCACCTCGTTCGCACAGCAAACGAGCTAGCCTCAAAATATGTTCCTGTAGCAAGCTGTGACTCGGAAAACTTAAATCCGTTACTCAGTCGCTGCAACTCCGTATTCAACCCGTGGTTACATGGCGGCCCAAAGTACCCCATTTGCACACATGACTTAAGCATTACCATAAGTCGCCAGTGGCTCCACCGAAAGTTGATTCATTGCGTTCTGGAAAGCAAATAGTGTCTGTGAGTATATTTCACTCCCGTCCCTTTCAACTCAGAGTGATTTATAATGACGTGGCAATTATAAGTATACAGCAATAACATAGGCATTTTGCGGTAGAGCTTTCTGCGTGCGACCGAAGCGCCTGGAAAGCCAGCCCAGTGAGCGGAAAAAAGCAAAATCGGAGGAGCGTGACAGACATTCGACATGACATTTCGCATTTTTTGATCACGAAGAGAGAGAGAGAGAGAAAGAACTTTATTGACGGCACAAGGATGTCGTTGAAGTCAGCTTGCCGGTGGTTCGAAGGGCGGTGTCCTGTAGCTTGCCATGAACGTTTCGCGCCCAGTTAATTGCTTCTGCCCGAATACGGTAGTCAGTTGAAGAGAGGAGTGACTCCCACGCCTCGATGCGAAAGCGTCCCTAACCTGAAAGCGTCCAAAAGTGCACGCGCTGCGTGCTATGAACGAGGAATCGTGAAATGCGCGTGCGTGTAGCTTTTTAATGACGTCTCACCTTATAGATACCACTGGCGGCCGATGTCGGCGACACCGGCGTGATAAATGGAAGCCATTGCACTGTGCCTACTAGAATGTATTCGCGGCACTGAAGCACATACAAAGAGACATGCAGGAGACCGAGACGATCGGTACGACAGTGTTATATACGCCCTCGAGCCTCGACAGAGTCATTCACGTGTGTTATTCTCCGTAAAAGCAAATGACGCGCATCCTCCACACGCACGCATGCACACCCGCCGTCTCCGGACGTCGCCCCTTCGAACATACGGTGGAGATTTAATTTCGCCGCGATAGCTGCGCCATTCATAGCGCTCGGGGGGCGCGCACCTCGACCTCCGCGAGCCCGAGGTCCAATATAACGCGGCACCGCGGCAGGGCTGGAGATCCGGCGTTTCTCGTTAATAAACCTCCGCGTGCATCCACGACCATTTCCTCCCACGCCGCGAAATGCGCGGACGTTGGGATGGCACACACACGCGCTCGCATACCGCGGATGCTCTTCTATAAGCCTGGGCGTCGTCTTTCTCCCTTACGCCTCCTCCGGAAGGCCTGACATCGCAAGATACCGCAGTGCTGCAATACACCCCCCCCTTCCCTCCCCCTCCGCTACCTTCGGCCTTTTGGACGTAAACTGGCAGGGCAATAACCGTGGACACCCCGCAGTTTCTGACGTCACGGCCTCTGCTTTGAGTGGGAAGCTTCTAACGATAGCTCGAAGACTATTTTCACACTCTAGGAAATGGGATATATAATAAAAGAGTTGCGACAACGCTCCGTTCATTTTGTACAGTTACATTAGCAAGAGGCTCCAGATAATGGACGGGCAATGACGGACGGCAACTTTATGTGCATTTTTTTTTTTAATCGGAGGCATCACACGCGATGAAGTCAAAAGATTTACACAGGCGGCTCCTTCTATAAGATTTACTTCACCACGCGTAAAATTGCGAAGCCGTGATGGGAAACCACGCTTAAGTCAGCCGAAAGGTAATGTTGAAGTCTGGCTCAGTTGGTACATAACGCTGAAAGAATGAACCAGACAAAAGGACGTAGGAAAAAGGAGGGAAGTTCGTTGGGTGTGCCACTTCTCTCCTTTGTCATTCGTCATTCTGACCGGTTCATTCTTCCGGCCGAAGAAACAGGAATGCTTCTCAGAAAAGACTGTGCGGTGCAATTTACTAAGCATTACACTATTATCTCCTGGCGCGTTTTCACGCCTACGTTTTTTTTTTCCCCTTTCATGTGCCTTTGCGAGCAATGTCCCACAATTCATTATCAGTATACATCAACAATAGCTAAGTAGCGTGCTTGTTCTTAACTGTGAAATGTACCACTGCCTCAAGGACTCTCAGCCACCACGTAGGCACAAAGCTACGGACAAATGGGGCGTAGCCAGGGAAGGGGGGGGGGTCAACCCTCCCCCCCCCAAAAAAAAGACAAAAATTTCTCGCTACGCTTCTGACGAACAAGTACACTAAACAAAAGGAATCAACGTTACAGTGACGTTTCGCTCCGTGAATGCGGGCGACGCGCAAGCGAATTCGTGGTATACTCCTGTGCATTGCCCGTAGAACGTCTCTTCACGCTAACCAGAATGGCTTCGACATCCTCCGCGACGATGATTCGACAAATGGGGCATCATAGGTGTAACCTTAAGGGTCAGGAAGAGAGCACAGAAGAGAGGGCATCTTAGTCGAAATCAAGAAGAAGAAATGGACATGGGCAGGGCATGTAGCGCGTAGGCAAGATAACCGTCGGTCATTAGGAGTAACTGACTGGATTCCAAGAGATGGCAAACGCATGAGGGGGGGACAGAAAATTAGATGGGTAGATGAGGTTAAGAAGTTTACAGGTACAACGTGGCAGAAGAAAGCACAGGGCAGGGTTGATTGGCGGAACATGGGAGAGGCCTTTGCCCTGCAGTGGGCGTAGACAGGCTGCTGCTGCTGCTGCTGCTGATAGTGATGATGATGCATTTACGCTCGCTGGTAAAACAAAAAGGATGTCATTCCAAGACCATTTGACGCAACACGTTTCACTGCATCAATTGCGCTTGACATTTTCTAGCGGTCGCAGCAAGGCTCGCTTTCACGAGTTGTGCAGAGAGAACTGCGGACAGCTGTTATCAGCTACGCAGTAAAAGCGAGGAAAAACGAAAAAAAAAACAAGATCGAAACGATAATTCAGCGGCAGGAAGTTGTCCCGTTCAGGCGAAAGCACGTACCTTCTCTATGCCGAACTCAACGAGCACCTGAACCTGTCAAAGGCCGAAAGAGCGTGTCGCCGTTTAAAGAATAACAGCGGAAGCAGGCGCAGCAAAAGCCGTCACTGATTTTCCTGTTACGTAAAACAAATCGCCTTAACTTTCGAAAAGGAAGGACATGTCTTGAATCGGTTAAAATAAATCTACATAACTGTCGTTTTTTTTCGCTCTGTCACGCGTGGCGTGAATGCGTAACGTACAGGTGCCATAATGAATGAACTCACCTTGGCTGGCCTTATCTTTCCTCAGAGCCTCTCAATCTGCAGCCAAACGACGGCGTTAAACCGCACAATGCGATTGACTGGGCGAGTTCTTATATAATTTTTACATGCAATAAGCGAGTTACGAAAGCCGCCCGCAGTACTGCGGTGAGCCTCTGTTAAATTAACGACGTCTCATTAACTACATGCGATTTCTTCCTGCGTTGGAAGAATACATTGCCACCACGGCCGGGAATCGAACCCGCGAAAATGTCATCGATAGCGAGATTTCACGGCCACTGAACAAGAAGAACGTAATAATGGTAATGGCATGAACGAAGTCAAAGCCTCGCCCGTTTCGCGTCGTTTGAGAAAGGCAATGCATATACAATCAAGTCAGGCCCGTAGCCAGGGCGGGAGGGGCCTAGGGCACCCCCCCCCCCCCGATATTTTGGTGAGTAGGTGTTTTTACCAAAAATAAATAATGAAAATGGGTGTTTTTCTCAAATAGTCAAGGTTTTCAGCAAGTGGGCACCCCCCCCCCCCCCCCGAAAAAAAATTCCTGGCTACGGGCCTGAGTTAAGTCCATAGTGAAAGTGTACAGGGAGTTTCCGAAAATTCTTCGACATAGCTAAGTTCCACAAAAAGAATTCTTCAAAAGCAAACTGTCAGGTGCGGTGGCCGTCCAGAAGGATTAAAATCACACTAGATGGTAGCGAATTAACTAAGTTAATTAAGGTTCACCGATTATCTCGCTAATTCATTGCCTTATACGGCACACATTGCAATTGAAGAAACGCAGCCACTGAGGTTACAAGTCATGATATCCATTTGGAGGGTGGTAATGAATCCATCAGACAAAGAGAACAAAGAAAAGATCGCTTTCAAGTGGATAAAGAAACGGTCAAACAAATTATAGCAGCTTCGCACTAGTGTTGCCTAGCCTGAAGGAAGAGCGGAGCTGGGGTGGCCTTCTGTGTTTTTCTTTTTTTTTCTCTTTCTCTCTGTTTCTTGTATGTCTTCCTGCATCTGTTTCTTTCTATTTCTACCTTTCTCTTTCTCGCTCTTTCTATCTTTATTTCTCTTTCTTTCATTTCTTCCTCTCTCTTTATTTCTCTCTCTTTGTCCTGCTCTCTATTTTTTCTATCTCTTATTCGCGTCTGTTTCTTTCTATCTCTTTCTCTCTCGTTCTCCGTCTATCTTTTCATGTCTTTATTCTCTTGATTTCTCTCTATCTATCTCTTTCTCTCTCTCTCTCTTTTGCGTGTTTCACGTACTCCACTTCGCCGAGCAGAGTTTTCGTGTAACGCTCGCACCTGCTGTACTGGAAGTGGGGCTTGCCTAATTCCTGAGACGCATGCCCAGCTGTGGAGTTTTGCATGACGGAGCACAAGTCACCGATAGCTTAAACAGCTTCGCAGTTAAAAAGAAAATGAAAATGGCCCGAGACTGGCCATGCAGGTGGGGGACGAAGCAACGTCTTCGCAGTTCGCGTGCGATGGTATAATTACTCTTGAGCTTGTGATTAACAGATATCGAGACCCTTGGTTCTCTTCATTCATTCATTCATTCATTCATTCATTCATTCATTCATTCATTCATTCATTCATTCGAGAGCCAAGAGCCCGCACGGCTAACGCAGTGTAGCGATGACGTGAGATACCGAAACAGCGTTGTGCACGTGCACGCTATAGCAGCGTAAATGTAAGCGCTATCAACACCAGAAGAACTACAGTGCGATTCTTTGTTTCAAGATTCACGTTCGTGCGCTATAAGGATGACGCACACTCGGGACACTCCACGTTACGCGGAAATCGCCTGCAGGGCGATATTTCGCGTCACAGGTGTAACAGCCACGTGTTACGATAAGTCATTGCCTGGCTACGTTTCAGTCGATCCTGGCGCATTTCAAGGAACGTCGGTGAAGAACGTTTCGAGTGAAAAAAATAGGCAAGTGTGAAAAAAAACGAACAAGAAAGCGGACCCTTGTGCAACCTGGTGCACGAACGCAACTCCACAGGACCCAAAGTACTGACCTCCAGAGGGACGCTGTAAGCAGGCGCCATTTTAAAAAGTAACAGCGACTGCCTCGCAAGGCAAGCGTTAAGTTGGCAAAACTTCATCGCGGCAATTATGTCCGCGGCGACACTGTTTAGTCTCCCTAGGGCTGCGTCTGCTGCCGGCTGAACGTGCGCATTAAGTCAAACCGACTCGCCCCGTAGATATAATACCAAGACTGTACAACCGCCTCATTATAATCGGTGTTTTTGTTTTCTGCATACGGAATCTTCTCCGCGATGTCTGCGTCTCCGCATGAACGGACTTGCCCGAACAAGCCTCTCGTACTTATCGCAACTTCAGCTATACGCGCCAGATTCCGTGGAGAACGCCGGACTTGAGAAGAAATACTTGCTGGCAGAATTAGCCATCTCGCTTGCGCAAAAGAGATAAAAAAGAGGGCGGCTGCCCCGTCAGCTGCGGTGCTCCATCTGTAGAACAGACTGTCAGCACCATTGTGCTAGCATGTATTATATCTATATTACCGCAGTGGTATGCCTTGCATCGATATGCACATATATACCGATAAGAGGCGCGCACCGAAACTGATGCACCGTAGTGGAATGCCAACGTTATCTTCACCGACGCAAAGCGTTCAAAATTCAGACGTGTTCCTCTCCATGGCTCCCGTATCTCTTCATACATGTGACGTAGCACTAACGGAAACTTTTTTTTTTTCGCGCTTCCTTATTGCAGTCGTAGAAACGAAAGCGTGCAACTGCGTCCGATTGCTACTTTATCGTCGACCTTCCCCCTCCACCTATGTTCCCCGAGGTTCCAACATTCTTGCAAGAGCAGTTGCGAGCTTCACGGCTGAAATTTTTAGTCAGAATGTGTGCAGCTGTGTACTTTTGCCTGAACCTAGCTAAGTAAGGACAGTTGCGTAAACGTGCTCGTGAAAGTACATCGCTCGTTTAAACTTTCTTGGGCCGTTTGCTTCGAGCTTTTGAAGACTGCAGGGAGATCAAGATCCAGATGCTTGTAACAGGTTTCTGTTTGACCACACTTCGTTTAATAAAGTTCAGTTCAATTCAATAATAAGAATACTGCGTAGGCAAGGGTTAGTTTCTTACACCAAACAGCTTAAAACAATACATTTGACGTCGGCAGGTGTACTTGCAAATACCCGGCACGTGTGTGTATCTCTGAAAAAGAAAGAGATAGAGAGAGACTGAATATTAGATGAAACGGTAAGCATACTGTAAACTTCCTGGGGCGGAGGGATTGGGTGAAGGGAGAGGTGTACGAACCGCTGATACCGCACTACTGGTCAGACGTTGCCGATTCCTGCCCACGTCTACCTAGACCGTAACGTGTGCCCTGCATGAACGCTCACGACGGCGGTCAGTGCTGAAAGGACAGCGCCCTTTCCAGAGCTCTACATTATAGTGCGAATGTTCCCATAGTACGACCAGTATGAAGCGAACGGTGTGTTCAGCAGTTCTGTAAGCTAGAACGTTCCGCTTAAAAAGCCGTGCCTGCGCGCGAGCTACGAGATAGACGTTGCAGAACGGAGCCGCGAACGATTCCGGCACACCTCGGCAACCGGCGGGCATGTCTACAACCAGCACCTCCTCTATTTTTCAGTGCCTGGGCGAACGCTCTCCTCGGGCCGTCGAGCGCGCGCTCCGCGTCCGCTCGCCGCTGCCGCGTGGTGGCGCTGTGCAAGTAGACTACGAAGGGCTTTAAGACTACGGGAAGCTGGCGCTGAACGGCCGCGCGTATCACGAAGCTCACGAATTCGTGTATGCATCCGAGTTTAATTGCATTTGTGCTCCTTGCAGGCTTTCATAGGTACAGGGGGATGGAAAGAAACGCGAACATAGCGGCGCGCTGTTTTCATCACGCTCTAGCCGTGGTGGCAATAAAAAGATGCTAGATGGTCTTTTATTGTGTCATGGATGACGTCGTGTTCTCATCACTCATCGAGGCTATAACCACTTCAAAATAGATACGAAACAGCAAAGAATGCAGATGCCGCATGTTCGCGTGTCTTTCCATCCCCGCTATAAGTATTCCGCAGGCAGACTGTCAAGCCGCGCTGCCGGTTCGATACTTTCACTCGAGTTTGATAGTATTCGCGTTTTATTTTCTATTTCAGGCTATTGCAACCGCCCCAATGCCTTAGTATGTCATACTGTTGTGTTCCACTCTGCAAATGGAACTGAAAGAAACCACGATTGTCTTTTCTTAATTTCCCCTTACCGATAAAGCAAAAAATCTAACATGGTCCCTTATGCATTCATCTAAGACGACTGAAAGGCGAAAGCCATCTTCTCTTTTCCTTCTAGTCAATGTATTGAACATTTCCTGCCTCCCTCCGAGATATTTCTGCGCCTAACGTGGTTTTCTTACAGCCTCAAGGATCGGAGGCAGTGCAAGCTTTCTGCACATCAGCGGAGGCATGGACTGCCTCCTTGATCGGCCCATTTTGACCAAGCGAAGATGTAATACGACGACGTCACGTTATGTGACGTCACGACAATGTCACAAAATTTTATGATCTGTGACGTCATATGATGACGTCATCACGTAATTATTTTTTGCATCACTCGTGCTGACGCCGCCGACGGTCAGTTTTCGCGTTTGATGAGGCATCTAAGGCTTTCGCCTTAAAGGGACAATAAAGAGAAACAATGAATTGGTTTAGATTGATAAAGTGTGCTCGGAGAACTCTTGCGTAGTTTATTTCACCACCATAGGTTTATTATTAGAGAAGAAAACTAAGTTCAAAGTTTCATTTTTAAATTTCGCGCCGAACTTTGTAATTCGTGACGTAAAAGATTTCAAAGAGCATTTAACATATTTTGGCGCCGCTGGCTCGACGAAATTTACACAAACTCGTTATGTCAAGTCTCTGGCCCTCTCAGAGGACAATGTACTTCGATTTAACCGATTAGGAACTACGTAGGCCCAAGCAGGCGCCGTCAAAAATATGTGACGTCACGGCAAATGGTGCGGGAATTCCAAGGTGGCGTCGCCACCTGTATTTTCTTTTTGCGCGTTTTCTCGCTTATTAAGCGTCTTCTCGCAACAAGCGTGGTGTTTTTGGTATCGTGGAAGAGTACTTTACTAATGCGAGAAAAATCGTTTTGCTCTTTAGTGTCCCTTTAATACACTGTTCGGCTGTCGTTCCATGAAATGCCAGCTGCCGTTGGTGTTCGGTAGAGGTGGCTTGCAGTAATGAGGCGGGATAATTGGTCTCCTAATACATCTTCAAACTACACTAGAATATGCAGCCGTCGTTTACGACGCCATGATTTCATAGAATAAAAGAAGCGGCGGCTTAAGAAGGATGCAGTAGCGTCACTCTTGGCAGACTACCCTTCACGTGTGCAGCCTAACAACTGAACCAAGCATGGCAAGTATCCTTAAACGTGAGCTTGTTGCGTCCGAACTGTCAAGGAATGCATGTAGTACCAGTAGCAACGCTGCCTCGCGATCGCCGCCATGCGCATGCAGCGCTGACATTAGGTCCCGAAGCTGAAGAATCGGAGCCCATGGACACTACATGCGCTACCGGCGAAACAACCCACAATCATTATCTACATTGTCAATGGAAGCAGCTTAGTGACATTTCACGCTATTTAGCGCATGAACTCATGGCTTGCGTATAGTGTGCTACACCAGTAGACGGTAGCACGCATTGGGGAACTTTAAGCGCCCAAGCTTTCAGTATTAGCTCTTGGCAAATGCTGCTTTCGAAAATCGACTTTCAGACAATCAATAACCGACTCTCAGTCAAGCGAACGTAACGGTGACAAAACAATTTTCCGCGCATCACTGGCATGCGCTCGCTGGAATTGGGCTCGCAGACGACGCGCGAGCGTCTCGATCAAATAGCCGCGAAAGAAACATGCTTTGGAAATGGGCTGGTTGCCCAGAAGGACAAGTGCTTCATGATTCCAGTTTACAAGTTTTCATTATACTTTAAACAACGCGAATACAGCCGAAAACTGAGCCATATAGCAGCTTCGAATGCAGCCACGGCATTCGTTTCCGCGAACGACGACGCGACGGCTGGTCTACTACGGTGGCGGCACCCGGCGGCTAAAAGCCACACTAACGCCGACGGTCGGTTCCCATTGCGCTCCGCTCCTTCGCCCAGGCACAGAAAAATAGAGGAGGCGCTGCTACAACGTATCCGTGTTGGTGTCTGTTGACGTTGACTGCTTTCACTCCGTCCACACACCCATACAACTTTCATAGCTCTCCCCCAAAACCTCCACCTCCGGCTCCTTAATTTTTTTAAAGTCACGCTATATCCGGCTTTCATTGTATACCGCGCCACCATCCCCCTTTTCCCTTTCTCTCTCTCTCTCTCTCTCTTACGTCACACTGAGCATTTTCCGTGTTTCCGTGCTGCTCTGACGCCACCCACACTTCGTGAAGACAGCTCTACAAACTCATCGTTTTCGCTTTTCTATATCCGGCGTCCGCGCACTTCATTTTTTCTTTCTTTCTTTCTTTCTTTCTTTCTTTCTTTCTTTCTTTCTTTCTTTCTTTCTTTCTTTCTTTCTTTCTTTCCGCCTTTAACCTCTCATTCTCCCTTCCCACCTTTGTTCTTCCTTATCATTATTTGCCTCTTTTTTATTCATTACTCATCCTTTCTGTTCGTATTTACCTTTCCTCTTTTCATTTTCCGTCTCTTCAGTAGACACTTCACGAAAGCGCCCTAGCGAAGCGGAGAGACGGGCCTGCACCGTCCTTGACGAGGCGTCCAGCTCGGAAGAGAGCGGCGGTGACGCTCGCGTTGTGGCCGTCTTCCGCGCGTGGGACGTCCGATGAAAGCTCGGTGGCGGCGGGCGTACACTGTCGTAATCCGAGCGTGAGTGCGCGCCCACGGAGACCGGAACGCGTGGGACGCAAGTCGAGACGAGCTCGAACGTCAGGAGCGCGTAGAGAGCTCACGGAAAAGGAAACGCGTCGCGTTCCATGCCAACCGTTGATAGATCCTCCATCGATCAATGCGTTCAAATACCTAAGCAAACGAGCAAAGTATGGGAGAGGAAAGACGATTTAGGAAAAGAAAGAGATAGTAGTCTGGCGGTGTCAGTAGCTCAAGGCCTACTTTCATATGCTGCGCTGCGTTTGTTCTGTACACTGTGGTTTCCAAGCATTACTGAAAGTATCTTTGCGCAATAACGCAGCACGGTTGCGCTTGGAGAAAGACAGAGAGGAAGTAGTAATTTGGTAATACTGCTGCACTAAATGCCATACGTTTAAAATTTTTATTCAGATTCAATGCACGTCTCTGAATCTGCGCGAAGAGAAGCATTAACTCGGCGATTAATTAAATATTGCACAACTTTCAACTTTCTGCGGTGTTTTTCAGCGTTAAAAGCCATGCGTGCGTGCGCGACGAGAAGCTGAGAACCTTAGCATACGGCCACTACTGTTAGCATACGGCCCCCTGTTATACCGGAGTTGAGTACACTGGCTCGAGGGTCGGCCCACGTGTTCGGGATCGGACAAGATAACGAGGAACTAACCGAGCACAGAAGCCAAACACTGGGAACGAAGCACGCATACATGCGTTTGAATAGAATGATTACACGCTTGAGGCGTATATTTTTGCTGGAGTTGCGATGTTCGCGTACAGTTTGTTGCTTCACTGCGCAGTACCGCAGACAACAGAGCCGACCATCGGCATTTATCAAGGGTGGCACGGTCGCGGGCGCGCCTGTGTATAAGCCATTGTATAATTCAAGCGCTGTCCTGTAGTGCGTGAGCTCTTCTTCAAGACCGCAGCAGCATGTATAGGTGGCCAATCATCAACGAACTAGTCAGGGGTGCCTCTACCAATGCTAACGGGTAACTTGCCACATTTATTAAAGGGACGGTCTGTGTCTTGGTACAACGTCGACTAGTTACCTCGCAACGGTCTCCACGGGCTTTATAAGCCCTGGGACGGCCATCCGAGTCCTAACATAATGAAGCGCCGACTCATCAGGTGCACGGTCTTTGCTCTTATCTACGGATTACCACACGCCGAAGAAAACAGTGAACTGAAAGCGCTGTCGAGGCTCTAAAGAGCAAGTATAAGCGATAAAAACCTGCTATCGAGCAAAGACAGACGAACTCGTTGCAAACATCCGCAGCAACTGCGCGCAATACTAAAAACTGCAAAATGAAGGGAAAGGGTAGCAGCTATACGCGTATGCAGACTGTTCGCCGACCATCCAGGCTTTCAGCAACTGTGAAGGACTCGTAATAGACTCCATATTATTGTCGTTTGGCTATAGTCGGAGCTTAGGTGCCCCGGTGTATAAAACCGGTACGCACCGTAAAACGTAAAAAAAAAAATAAAAAAAGAAACGCCGAATCGCTTAGAGGCATTTCGAAACCTCAGAACTTAAATAAATTGTGAGGTTTTATGTGCCATAACCACAATATGATTACGAGGTACTCCGTAATGCGGGACTCTTGGGTTAACTTTGACCACGCAGGGCTCTTTACCGTGCACCTAAATCTAAGCGGCTAAAAAAAAAGGAACTGATGCCGACAAATCCGATCCCTGTAGCAGCAGCCTTCTGCTGCTCAGCTGCAAGTTGCAGGTTCGATTCCCAGGCTATATGCAGTTGCTGCACTCTAATGAAAGAGAAGGGAATGCGCAAAAAATACTCGTGCGCGACGTCCTATGCGGGAGAATACTAGCTACTCAGTATTGTCATCGAAGTGCCGGACGATCAATAGACGCATATAGTTCTATACTAATGACTGACCCCGTGTTTAGAAGAGCGGATTGTATCGATTCAGTGGGCCAGTTTGTCATTGTGACTACGCTTAACTCTTTCGTTACCGCATGAAAATGGCCATTTTTTATAGGTCTGAGGAGGAAATTTATTGCTAGTATAAATAATGCTCTAGGTAACATTGCAGCACACCAAATTGTGCATAATGAATTGCTCTTTATAGATAACACAAGTTTCAAAACAAGAAAGATGTTACAAAACTTACAAAAAATCTGAAATCTACCACTTTTGCAGGAACTTGAGAAAAACAGCACAAACAAAACACACTATCTACAAAAAATATTACGAACTAACAAAATTCAAAATATACATTTTGAAGGGAAATGATCTAGGAATATTCCAAAAGAAAAATAAACAATCTGCATAAAGCCATTTTTCACACAGATCAAAAATACTGCAGACCGAAAACTGCTTCACCGCTCGTGCCATGCTGTGAAGCAGTTTCTGGTTTTCGTGAAGCAGGGTAGACGCCACAGGTTTCACAAAGAACGTCCGTTTTTTTTTTTTTCAACTTTGCGTTCCTCATAGCACTTGCGGCAGTTTTTCCTTTTCGGCATTTTTTTGGGGTGGTGCTGCACTTTTTTTGGCATACGTCGGCATCTTTTTCGGCATACGTCAGAAGGCCCAAGATATGCATCCAAGCATATTTGTTGGTATTTTCGCAGATGGTCCTGATTACTTCTGCTGTGAAAAACAGGAAAAATAAAATCGCGCGCCGTCGTGAAACGTTTTGCGCCGCTCCGGTGTGCCGGGCCGAGATGCGCGCCGGGCGGCCTTCTTGGTGAAAATTGAAGATTTCTGGCTGCCGGCGGCAGCACATCCTGTCCAAGCGCTGTGCGTATCCTGCAGATAACCAGGACATCTCAAAGGTCGTGAACCGAGATCGGCAGATAAGCGCTTCCGACGGACGAGACCGCTCAAGGCCGAAAACGAAACTTATCGGTACACAGCTGAGGATGGCCCGGGCTGGCTCGAAGTATCGTCGCTGTCAGCGCTTGAAGATGAGCTGGTGTCGTCTTCGGACTCATAGCTTGACTCAGCTTCACTAAATTCGTGAGCGGGTTGAGCACGCTTTCGAGCGGAACGTTTTTCCCGCGACGCAGCCCCGCGGGTTCACGACGCCATGGGAGCGGCCGAGAGATTGCCGCGCGCGCCGACGCTAACGCCCGATGCGCCCCTCTCGCGTAGATAAAGAGAAACGAAACCAAAACTGCTGCAAACTGGCTAAAAAGGCCAGATCAACAAGTTAGAGACGCGACGGACCTTCAGAAACGAGCTGTATTTGAATAATATTGCGCAAACTCGGAAGCAAAGCTCGCTGGTGAGTAGCAGGTGTCGTTTTCATGTAATTATCACAGCCAAAATTTATTACCTCGCAAAACTGACGACACAATTTGATAATTGACTTCTTAGGAATCGTTTGATACCAAAATGTTGATAATAACGGAGCACAAACATGAGCAGCGCATTTTTTTCCCGAGTGTGGCAGCCACGCCCCCTTTCCCAGTAACACATGCGCATTCGTTCGCGAAAAACTCCGTCAAAAATCGCAACGTCGTCAGAGCGGGAAAATTTAAACGGATTGTAGAAGAGCAGTCCCAGAACTAAACGCGAGATGCTGCAGCATGCACGGGAAAAAATTTTAACGCGTCGAAATCGGCAGCTTTTTTCGTCGATCGCCGGTGATCGATTTGAATAGGCGTGGTAACGAAAGAGTTAACAGGCGTTCGTTAGAGTATCGGCGCTTCCCTACGACCATCCATCGAACTGTTGACTATAACGGCGAATGATAACGCGATGTTTCGCGTGGCCGAGTAAAGCTACGCTTCGTTCAGTATGTAGGTCAGCGTAAGCGATGCGCAACGTACTACAGCGAGTGGCCGTATATGGTGCACCATGTTACAAATACGCATTAGCGTCACTGCGGTTACCGGCTAAGCGTTATCATATGGCAATAACGTTTATTTATTTATTTATTTATTTATTTATTTATTAATTTATTTATTTATTTATTTATTTATTTATTTATTTATATTGGGTAGTGAGGGTCACCGCGGGCAACGGAGTCCTTGTAAACCCCAGCGCGCAATCTTCGACTATAGTGTGGAAAAAGTGACAAGCAAAAGTCGTGAACACGTCCGACGAACTGTTCACCGCAGTGCATAGAGAAATATATATATATATATATATATATATATATATATATATTATATATATATATATTATATATATATATATATAGCCGAACATTTGGATATTTGTCGTAGTGTGAGTACTTAGGCACATACCGAATTTGCACGATTCTAGCGGGGACCCCGATTTTAACGCGCAGGTAATATTACATTAGGAAAATTAATAGAAAAATAAGCTTGATGTCGATTTCATTTTTGAGCTCGATTGTAACGCGCACACAAATTTGAGGACTATACATCTAGCGAAACGAAGTGCGCGTTAGAATCTTGAAAATACGGTAGCTTGTTTCATTGAGCTGTTCCGCAGCCATTCGCTATAGCCCAGACATGTAGCAGCCGATGAGGTGGCTGTACATACAAGCCTGTTGCTCGTACACGTGTTGTGTCCCGGCGGCCTAAGTCAGCAGTCATTTGACTAATGAAGCTTTAATCATTGTCATTATCATCACGCGCCGGCGTGGGAGGCGATTGCCTTCGTCCTCCAGCACCGCCGAAGCCCTCTCCCGTAGCCGCCTCAGGAGGTGAGTGTGGAAGTGGAAGCAGAGGGCTGTCCTCAAAGTGCGCCTTCACCACACGCGGTTCAACCTTCATACTTCCGTAAGCTCTGGCGTGTCAGCACATGCAATTCGAAGAGCCTCGATAATTGGCTTGCGTATAGCCAAACGAGCGGTGTAACTCGGTTGCTCGAAAGACTATACGTACACGCTTTTCATCGGCGCCCCTTGCTGCTTCTCAGTTTTCTGCACTATATAGTCGAAAACTCAGCGCTTGCGTCACCGGTGAAAGTCGTCGCTTTGTCGATGGAGGTCGCAGACGCGAGGATGCCTATGAATGGGGTTAGGGCTTTAAGCCCCAAAACCACGATGTGATTATGAGGGACGACACCGTAGTGGAGGACTCCGGAAATTTTGACCATGTGGTGTTCTTAACGTGAACCTAAATCTAAGTGTACGCGGGGCCTCAAGCACTTGGACTCCATCGAAATGCGGCCGCCGCGGCCGGGATTCGACCCCGCGACCATCGGGTCAGCAGTCGAGCGCCGTAACTAGACCACCGCGGCGGGTGCGTGCGGACGCCTGCTCCACGCGTTGATTGAAATCTCCAAGTTCCTCGCTTCTATTCTGTATTGTCCAACTTCCCTGCGGGGCTGAACCGTGCTCTCTTATGGGCTACACAAGATAGTGCTGCTTAAATTTATCTCTCCAACCCACCCACGTCCGACCACCCTTTAACAGGTGGAAGCGTCAAATAAGGTCATTCGATTTATAAACTGAAAGAAAGCGAAGTCAAAACACAACCAACCAAGCGCGAGGTTCACTTCACGCAACAGACGCGGCCGTGTCCTTGGCGAGCACAATCCAAACATAAACCTGAACGCTCAGTATATAAAAAAATCACAGCATATCCACGGAGTGAATGATGATGAGTGGGCGAAGCTGCGGAGGTTCATCGGTAAACCGTGAATCTTCCGTGAATTCTGCCCAGTACATCATCACCGACGTGAGATCGGGCGCGTTTATACTAAAGGTTCGATGAGTTATGACGACTTGCAGCTCACTTTAATTTTACATGTACGCTGTCAATTTTCATTGCTTAGAAAACCATTGCTTTAGAAAACATCTGGCGTCTTTCGTTAAGCAGCTGGCGTCTTTTCGCTTTGCTTTAGAAACATCTGGCGTTCTTTCGTTCTGCTTTTACAAAACATCTGGCGTCTTTCGTTGGTTTATTTCATCAATCAACGGCGTTTTGAACAAAATTTTTATATTAATCACGCCACAGGAGAAATCTCACCAGGCACTACCTTGGAGGTAACAATGGCTGCTAATGGGAATGAGAGACAGAAGAAGTCGGCTTTTAGCCAACACTACACTTATACTTCTACTAACGTTTCCTACTGGAACATGCCAATGGCTGCTAATGGGGAATGAGAGACAGAAGAATTCGGCTTTTAGTTAACCGCGGCACGCTGCGATTTTTTATTGTTCAACAACGCACAGGAAAAATCTCCCACCGGCACCACCTTGGAGGTCAAAGCGTAAGACTTGTTACGCACTACTACTACGACTACGACTACGAGGGACGAATGGGTGCCGCCTTAAGGAGCTTCGCCCCTAAAACACTCGCGGCAAGCTCTATATAATGTTGCGGGTCCGGCCCCTACGAGCAGCCAGACTTGCGCACCCATGGTTTTGCGCTATATGGATAGAGGATACCGTTCCGAAACGAGGCAGACCCGGCTGCCCGAAGCAGATATTCCCACGCGAACGCACTCACCGGAGCTTGCTGACTGAGAGCCATGTGGCCCGTCTAGTCGTATGCGATCGCGCGTTCCAGGGCTCCTGCTGCGTGCACAAATTCGTGTAGTGTTTCATACTAAAATTGCCCTAGGGAAGTTCGGCGAATGGCGAACAGTTAGTATATGCCCGTATTTGCCCTGATCATCTCGCTTGTTCCTTGGAGACGTTGTTTACGCTTTCTATGCTCCATCACCATTTATTAGCCCAAATATCACAGCAATCCTGTTAGTGTTCCTCTATAAACACAGATGGCAATAACTAAAGCACTGAGCACGTGCATAACTATACTGCGAGGTGTGGGGCACATAATGCATTGTTTTGTTGAAACTGATTACACAGCGATGTCGGGAAGCAGCTTGAAACCACAATTAAGGAAGAAGCTTAGGCGAATTCACGTATAAACCAACAGTCCAACGTTGGCAGAAATACTCCGCTTTCAGACGCGTATAGACACCAAGGAGTATTTTACGCATGTGCTCAGCTGCCGGCTACCTTGGGTCCTTTAAAGTTTTGCGTCTGTAACAACTTAATGAATTGCGCTGCATAGTATATCCACACACGCGGAAACGGCTGTTATTAGCGCTTCAGGACCTTATTAATTTGACGTCACGAGATATAAATCTGAAAAATCGATTGCTAAAAACCTCAATATGGCGGCGTCCATGCATCTAATATTAAGTCGTTTATAGCGCCTGATTTTCTTCGAGTAATATTCGTAGGAAGATCAATGCCCAAAACGAACGGCCAGCGCTGAAGCGCATCGAAAGACCATGCAGTTAACCAACAGAAAAGCGTTCGCGGCTTGAGCAGAAGCCTCCCATATATACACGGAAGCCGCAGCCTGCGTCGTACCACGCCTGCAGGTGCGAGTTATAGTGATGCGACACCCCTACATCCCGTGGGAGATTAGAAACATGTTACGCAACGCCAGTCATCTGGTAAGTGTAACTAGCTTTTATTGCGGTTAAGTGCTTCCCTTGTCAAGATAGGTGCCTGCGTATGGTGTGATCTCTTCCCACAGCTCTTCCGGGTCGCCGCTTGGAGTGAGAAGACTGCCCCGCCCACTCGGCCTTGGCTATGGGAGGTAATTGAAAAATGAGCCCGCATCGAGGTTACGTAACCGGCACCAAATTGACCACGAGGCGCGTTGCATCGGATGGGCACGTACTTACAGCATAGTGCGGTCATTAACTACGGTGTCTGCCGACAAACTTGTTTGTTTTCCACAGAGATAATGGCTGCGCACCAGGCTAACATGATAACTGACTGTATTAGTAAGCGAAGCGCTATGCGAGTCGTTCCTATAGCCGGTAAGCGACCGGCGCCGCTTAAAAGAGTGCCCTCAAAAGGCATACCCGCCGAGCGTCGTGACCCAATTAGAAGTCGAGAGGGCTCATTAGGAAAGCACTCTCGAAGAACTGCTCAATTGCGAACGTGCGGTCGTTTAGGAACACGCGAGGAGCGACGACCCTGAGACGAATTACAATGTGTCCACGTAGATTTGATAGAGAATGGACTCGTCGCTACGAACTTATTAGGCGGCACACGATGCACGTCCACAGTGAGAGCGCCGAACTATATGCCTACCTGGCTACACAGGAATCGCGAAGGAGTCAATCTGCAGGCGTTTAAGAGAACTATTTGAAACATTCTCCGACAAAGTAACATTTGCATTAGCTCACTATCCACTTTATTGCACCAGGTGAAATGTAACGAAGGAATAACTAACCAGGAAACCCATTCAGCGTAATTACACAGAAGCGCGATGGGTAACCTCACGTATAGGCGATTTCTTACTGTGTAGACTCAAACGGACATTATATAATAGGCTGCATGAACATCGTCGTTTTCGACTGACCGGGTATTAAAGCCTAGATATGGCTATCGATTTTGTAAGCTCTGCGAAAATACACACGCCGTGAGTGAAATTTTGAACAAATTGCATTGAGCTGAATTCACACAAATGTGTAAACACCAACAAACCATGCTAATCGCGCCAGGCTTGTTCATAAATCGTTTACGCTGATGACACACCAGTGGTCCAGTGGAGCAGGGGTATAATTGAAAGTCAGCTAAGAGAATCCGTTGTTCCGCAATGTGTACACACGATGATGATGATATTATTCCCGTTCTAGCAACGACTAACATCCTTATGGCCAAGAAAGTAGTTCCTACGATTGGTCAGTTGTAAAGCTGCCCATATGCGAATCTTATATTAATATACATATAGCTGTTATATTTTGCGGGGGTGCGGAACATCGTGCCTCCTGGTTGAGCAGCCAGCACTTGCATGGGCAGACAGCGCCGAGTTGCTCCACGGAGGCAGCTCATAAAAACACACCAAAAAACGGCCGGAAGCGCACCATCACAGTGGCATGTAAAGCATACCGTACATGACATGCATAACATGATTCGCATGTTAAGACCTCTCATTTATGTTCGTCATACAGTCACATCGTGCAATACCAGTTTTGGTGTATATCAAACGAGCGAAATGGCCGCGAGTGCATCATGAGTATAGCATGTAAATCATGCCATACATAACATGCATGTCACGGTTTTTCATGTTACCACCTGTCACTAATGTTCATCATACAGTCACATCGCGCAATACCATTTTTGGTGTATATCAAGCTAGCGAAACGGCCGCGAATGCACCATGAGCGTGGCATGTAAATCATGACATGCATGGCATGCATGTCATGGTTTTCATGTTACCACCTGTTCGTGTTCTTCATACAGTCACATCGCGCAATACCAATTTTGGTGCATATCAATCTAGCGCAACGGCCACGAGTGCGCCATGAGCATGGAATGTAAATCATGTACATGTCATGCATGTCATGATTTTCATGTTACCACCTTTCATTTACGTTCGTCATACAGTCGCGCAATACCAATTTTGGTGTATATCAAGCTAGCGAAACGGCCGCGAATGCACCATGAGCGCGGCATGTAAATCATGGCATGCATGACATCATGTTACGGTTTTCATGTTACCACCTGTTATTCATGTTCGTCATACAGTCGCGTCGCGCAATACCAATTTTGGTATATATTAAGCTAGGAAAACGTCCGCGAATGTATCATGAGTGTGGCTTGTAAATCATGTCGTACATGACGTGCATGTCACGATTTCCATGTTACCACCTCTCATTTACGTTCGTCATGCAGTCGCGTCGCGCAATACCAATTTTGGTGTACATCAAGCTAGCGAAGCGGCCGCGAATGCATCATGAGCATGGCATGTAATTCATGACATACATGACATGCATGTCATGGTTTTCATCTTACCAACTGTTATTCATGTTGTTCATACAGTCACATCGCGCAATACCAACTTTGGTGTATATCAATCTACTGAAACGGCCGCTAGCGCACCATGAGCGTGGCATGTAAATCAAGTCTACATGACTTGCATGTCATGATTTTCATGTTACCACCTCTCACTTACGTTCGTCATACGGTCGTGTCGCGCAATACCAATTTTGGTGTATATCATGCAAGCGAAACGGCCGCGAATGCACCATGAGCGTGGGATGTAAATCATGACATACATGTCATGGATGTCATGGTTTTCATGCTACCACCTGTTATTCATGTTCTTCATGCAGTCGCATCGCACAATACCAATTTTGGTGCATATCAATCTAGCGAAACGACCGCGAGTGCGCCATGAGCGTGGCATGTAAATCATGTCGTACATGACATGCATATCATGATTGTCATGTTACCACGTGTCAGTTATGTTCGTCATACAAAAAATGTCTCGTCATACCAGTTTTCATGCATATCCCTTCATTTAAACGGCCGCGAGCGCCCCGAGACCATGTCGTGTAAATCATGCTGCACATGACATGCGCGTCATGATTTGCATGTTAGGACCTGTCATTATGTTCGTCATGAACTCTTGTCACGCCGTACCAATATTGGTATATATGAAATTAACGGAACGGCCGCAAGAGCCCAAGGGCCGTGGAATGTAAATCATGCTGTTCATGACATGCGTGTCATGATTTTCAAGATATGACCTGTCATGTATGTTCGTAATAAGGCCGTGTTATGACACACCAATTTTGGTATACATCCGATTAACGAAACGGCCAGGAGAGCACAAAGTCGTAGGCGGCTAGATAGATAGATACGCTCAGTCGCAGAACTTCGCTAAGAAATGCTTCGCATTTAAAAATATGAAGTTTGCCGAGCTCGTATCAGAGCTGTATCAGAGCTGAATCATCACTGATGTTAGCCTGGCAGACTTCTTCCTGTTCCCAAAGCTCGAGAAAAGCCAGAAAGGTCACCGTTTCGGCGGTGTTCCTGACGTTTAACGCATTGCCACATAGTGTCTGAGAGAGGTCACGGCAGCAGACTTTTAGGGAGCCTTTGCCGCGTCGGAATCGCGTTGTAATCGGTGCATATACACCAAGGAAACTGTTTTGAAGAATTTAAATGTTACGTACTGATCAGATCAATAAACTCTTTTTACCAGATCTCAGTCTCATTACATTAAAGACAGACACTGTATGTCCTTCTATTCTCTTCCATTCATTCACATCCCTCTTCTCACACCCACTACTGATCGCCATTCAGGTGCCCGCTGCTCACCCTAAATAGTTACAATGCGGTCGTCAGTAAAAATTGTACTTTCCTCCATTTCTATACATATTTCTTTAAAAAATAATACTTCCTACCCCTTGGCGGCCTCTAGTGACAGTCAAGGGTAGGAAGTATTATTTTTTAAAGAAATATGTATAAAAATGGAGGAAAGGGAAAGTACAATTTTTACTGACGACCGCACTGTAACTATTTAGGGTGAGCAGCTGGCACCTGAATGGCGATCAGCAGTGGGTGTGAGAGGAGGGATGTGAATGAATGGAAGAGAATAGAAGGACATACAGGGTCTGTCTTTAATGCAATGAGACTGAGATCTGATAAAATGAATTTATTGATCCGATCGGTACGTAGCATTTAAATTCTTCAAAACCGTTTCCTTGAAGCCGCGCTGCTCAGCTCCGCCCTCGAGGATCAGCTCTGGGCCGTCCAGCGGGCCGAGGAAGCCGCCAGGGTTCAAGGACTCCTGGCCGTCTCCTAGGCGGGGCCATCGGCCCGCCCCACCAACTCGCAGGACTCGGAATAATGTTATTTCCTCCTTCTCCTCCTACCACTTGAACTAAAGAATCGCACGCTAAACCCGGCCATGTCCGGCGACGCAGGTTTCCTTGCAGATTGTTTCTCGCGCTATAGTGCTCAATTTATATAACATATACTGACTCGCAAAAAAACTGGCAGAACTGCAAACGAAGAGATAAGCAGATGAAACAAGCTGCTGTCAATGACCATAACTACAATTTTGAGTGGACGTTCCCTCCAGATGCGACGAACTACACGTGTGCTCTTCAAACGTTGTGTAGGCATTTTAGATGGACGGCGAAAACGCTTGAGGCCCGCTTGCTTAGATTTAGATGCACGTTAAAGAACCCCAGGTGATCGAACTTTCCAGAGCCCTCCACTACGGCGTCTCCCGTAATCATACCGTGGCTTTGCGACGTTAAACCCCAACAATTATCAAACGTTGTTGAGTACGGTGCGTCCTTCAGTTAAATAGCCCACTGCGAAGGCAACTCGGAAGCCACTTTAAAAAATGTCCTTGTGATAAGCTGCATCTGGCTGGCACGTGTCTTATCGAGGTCCTTCTGCATCTGTCGCAGTGACATCGTACCGCAAGGGGCCCCACAATGAGATAAGGAGACAGCGGTGGAGTGAGGGCTCTCCTTTGCAGAGGCCTCACGACAAACATGTCTGTGTATAGATAGCATGGATCAGAGGTGACATCCTCGCTGAATACTGCCGGCGAATACGACTCTCGGCGTGAGTGCAAAGGTCGTTTCCCGTTCGCGTTCACAGTACCACGTGTCCGATTACGGCTATTCGAAAAGTGCAAAGGTCACAGCCTTTCTCCATAGAAACTAAGCCACTGCGAGCATGACGTCTAGCCGGACTGTACGTAGTATACCACGCCATCTATACTACAAAGCTCTAGAAAGAGCAGTGACCTTTCAGTCCTCACCGTCGAGATTATTCTAGCAGGGTATGTTACGGTCGAGACAGACTTAAACAGCGCTGGACAACGCAATTAGAATAATAATAATAATAATAATAATAATAATAATAATAATAATAATAAGAAGAAGAAGAAGAAGAAGAAGAACAAAAACGCCAGGCCTGCGCGCAACGCGCAGCAATGTCACAGCGAAAGCTCGAAGAGCGGCCTTTCTAAAGCCCGTTCTAACTCTCTTGGGGAAACTAATACAAGTTCACATGCAAGGTGCCATAAATACTTATTTTTGTGAAGTAGGGAAGCGCCCTCTACGCCACTCTTTGTCTTTTTGAGGATAAGCGGGGTATCCGCTACGCATCTGTGAGACATTATGGGCACTTTGTTTATGCTACATATGGCTGATGACGATGCAGAATTATGGCTGAGCACTTTGTAGTGGGTGGGAAGCTTTAAGCCACACACTCGTTGCACAATTAGCATTGTGTGACGACTTGTCGTTATTTTACTCTTTTGTGACGCTACATTACATATGTTAGCGCGATTCCTTGCCTGACATGACGCCTCTATAGGGTCGTTTTGCAAAGGAGTTTCAAGCACCAGCGTGGTTCTGTGGTAGAATACTTGACTGCCACGCAGAGGGCCTGGGTTGAAGTCCCATTCGATCGTGCAATTTTCTTATTTATTTCATTTTTTCTTATTTCGCGCGATAGCGGTTACGGACGAAGGCGGCGGCGGCGGCGGGCAACTACGGCACTGTTGTGAACTCATAACAGCTTTCGCTGTAGTAATAATAATTGCTGGGGTTTACGTCCCAAAACCACGATATGATTATGAGGCACGCCGTCGGAAATTTCGACCACCTGTGGTTCTTTAATGTGCACCTATAAATACACGGGCCTACACGGACAGAGACTGCATTCGTCATCACGGAAGAAATTTTGGCGAAAGTGGCTTGAGATTATGCCTCAATGCATAAAGTGTGATTTTGAGCGCACTTATCATGCCGTAGGTTCATTTTTATTATCGCAACTTCAAGTTATTTTTTTTTTAATTCTTGGAACACGCGCGAAGAGAGTCATTTTTACAACAGCGCAAACACTTCGTCATCATGCATGAAATGATTGCTAAAGTCAACAATTTATGCTGCAATCTCAGCAATTCTGATTTTGAAGAGTTTATGCTGCACATATTTACATTTTCGCAGAAAGGCTTTCGCATTCAGTCGTTCAAATGAAAATGTGGAAGTGGTTTTCACACATGTGTGGCGGCTACTTCTGGCTACTTTTACTGCCCTTGGATCAAGTTGGCTACTTATTGGCTAGGCTTCTCAATTTTCTGGCTGTTTTTCGTGTTTTAGACCTGGCAACCCTGACCGCGGCTTTCGGGTCAGCAGCCGAGCGCCGTAACCGCTCGCCACTGCGGCGGCCCTGGACACGTTATAAATCAGTGGAACGCCAGACCAGTGGAATAGATCAATACCGGTTTCTTATAATCATCTTTCCTTCCCACCCAATTACTCGAGATGTATGCTCGTAGCACCACCTATTATTTCCTCTCCCTCTCTCTCTTCTCCTCCCTGACCACACACACACAAAATGCTGTCTAATTAAAACAACTAATTTTTGTATACAGTATTTTCTCCCTGGGGCCCTTCAAGAGTTCCAACACAATGGCAGGAAAGTTAACATAATTCTGTTTAAATTGAAGCGAGCAGTGTTCAAGTAGTTGTCAGTCATGGTTTTGTGTAACCGCACTCGCTACAATATTATAGCCTTCAGCTATAATGTTTCAAGTGCGCAATTTATGCCCCAAGATTTCAGCAAGACAACTCGCAACTGCTATCGCAAGAACGTTGGCACTTCAGCTCACGTAAGAACTACAGTGAAGCAGATTATGCAATCGGAGGCCCTTCAACGTATCTGCTTTTACGACTGCAATCGCGTAGCGGAAACAAAAAAACAAAAAAATTTCAGTCCATCTTGCGTCACATAAGCTGCGCTTTTGCACATAGGAAGAGATAAGGGAGCCGCGGAGTGAAGCACAAAAAGTTTATGTGTTTCGTGTTCGTGAAGATAACGCTAGCATTGCATTACACTGCATTAGCTTCTATGCGCAGCTCTCATCGGTGCATATGCATGAACCACCATGTTCGATCCAAGCTATCAGCCGAATAACATCTTTATCACACGCTTGCATAACGACGCTGATAATATGGTGCTCTATACATTCGAGCGACGGTAGTTGAGGGCACGGTGAAACTATATACCACGCCGCATCGCGCCAGCCGTCTCTTATTTTACTCGAGCGAGACGTAGCTCACATTACCAGAAAATATTCCTTCTAGCCGGGCGTTCTCCACGCAATCAGGCAAGACAAAAACGAGTTGCGATAACTAGCACAGACATGTTCGGGCAAGTCCGTTCTCTTGGCGACGAAGACAATGCGAAGCAGGGGATGCGGTACACAGAAAAGAAAACCAAAAACACAGTCATGCAGCTGAAAGAATCTAATATAAAACTCCCGTTACAGTGTGCCGCGGGATTCAGAGGTGACGATAATAAAAAAATGCTCAAAATGTCGCCCTGGACTAAACGAAATTGAAGTAAGCTTGAAGTCTAGGACAGTTGGTACATAACGCTGAAAGTATGTAATGTCATCTGATGTTATCTAATGTTAGGACTCTTGGTAGAGGCGGGGCCAAGGTGGAACGCGATATCCTCGAAGCATATCATATCAATATGCAGGGTGACGATTGTGTCAGCACTGCATCAATTTCTTTGATGCAGAAGGAATGCGGGTTCCTATCACTTTGACGTTAGCTTCTCCGTTTTAAAGTATAGTCCTTTGTTGTTTTGTTGTTCAAACAACGCACGCGCTCTTGATTTTCCTGGAAGATGGAGTTTGCTAATAAAGCGCAGTTGATAGTCCAGTCGTTGTGTGCGCCACTTCTTTCATTTGTCGTTCGTCCGTTTGACTGGTTCATTCTTTCAGGCTAAATGAAAATGTCACCAATACAGCACAATAATAACGTAAAGGGTTAAACGTGGTACAAGTATTGCAAGATGACGTCAATGTGTATACCAAGCCAGTGCTCAAGGGATGAGAGACCAAAACTTGCTTTATTCGAAGGCCTCAACATAGAAACATCTACATTTCCTAGTGGATAACGTCATGTGTGGCAGTAGCTTTCGGAATGCCAGTTAGTCTGACCAGTCTTCTATATGCAAATAATCTCATATACAGTAGAGCGTTCTGTAGTAACTTTTCTATGGTATGTCGTCTATATAGTTAGTAGCGGTGATTAGCAGCTGTGGTCTTTTATGCATATGACCTTTCTACGTTCGACTCCTTCAACTGCCCGTCACAGAGCACGGTGACAACAAAGCGCGCAATCAAAAGCCTGTTTAGAGCGCCACACGTGACGAACGAAGAAAATAAGTATATACATTGACAAAATAAAAAGCGGACTGACTGGTTGATCGACCAGTTGATTGATTGATTGATTGATTGATTGATTGATTGATTGATTGATTGATTGATTGATTGATTGATTGATTGATTGATTGATTGATTGATTGATTGATTGATTTTTCTCGTAAGGGCCAGAAATGACTATAGAGCGCCATGGCACTTGATAAGAACACCAAGCGGAGTACACTAATCTCAATACATGTATAGATGCCTATTATTATGCGATGCCTATTATTACATTGTGCGAACTTAGTCCACTTTCTTCTGGGCGAGTTGTTTTGACGTAATGCGACCCTTTAAGCGTTAATCAGGCGCAGGCAGCACCTAAGAACATACAAATGGGGGTTCCAACGAACGCTATTTCTGCGACACCGTTTTGCCGATAAGTGCCGAACGTTTCTGATATAGGGTAACGATTACTGCTAATAATGGACCATACACGCTGGCGGCGTCCTTCCAAAGGTGATCGATTTATTTGGGTCGAAGGTGGCGCACCACGGTTCGTTACATACGAAGGTGAATCTGCAAAAAGAACTGCGCGTTGTACATTAGTTTTGCAACAGTTCAGTAGTTTTGTTGCGCCGGCAGTGCGGGCTCTTAATTGACTCCTGATTATCGTATTTAGCCTATATATAACATCAAGCTTGTCTGCCGTCCGTATAGCACGCCGCAGTGATTGTCTTAACATATACTACCCGTCGTAAGTGTGGGGGAATCATGCCGCAATGCATTCGTCAAGACTTGGCGAACAAGACGAGTAACAAGACAGCGTTAAAGCTTTGGAGGCTTGCTTTCGTTGTTCTGACGTAGACAATAGTCTCCACTGTCGGTACGTTGGCCCTCGAGTGAAACCGACAGGGACTTAAGTGCCTCTTTAACCTCATGGCTATAATATTGCGTTAAGGTAACCGGTTATATTAGCAAGATTTTGTTTAGCGCACCACACATGACAGGGTGAGAACTGGCGCGGCATGCGCCTACGGCAAAGCTAAACACGAACACGCGAATATATAATTATGTCCCACGCACCACATGAAGACATCTGTATATATATTCAGTCTAAAAGCTTCGAAAAAAAAATCAAGCAGCAGGGTGCACACGTTCGTTATTAAAGTCGCACTTGGTGACGATCCTTTCAGCGCCATTTTCAATGAGCTATATACGTTACCTCGGTAAACGCGCCGGTCGAGTATGCGTTTAAATTGCGCACAAGTTTAACGTAGGGACGAGTTCGTTCGTCCATGAAAGCAATACAAAATAAAATATACTTAAAGTACGGAACCTCGACATGTCCACAGCGGCATATGCCTTGACAGGGATAATGATGCATGCGTACGAGCGCTGTCACCCAATCAAATAAGTTGCAGCTGCGATTTCTTTTTCTTCTTGAACGACTGAAACGCAAATTATGTGAACGTCTGCACGAAGACGTTTAAATGCCATTGTGGGAGCACCGACGCAGCTATAAACGAAGCTCTGGGAAACCACACGACGCGTATGCATGCTTTGAATGCCTCCTCTCTGAGACGGAACCCGGCTGCAGGTTGCACGGTGCCTACCCGTCTGTGCCTCGCCCCGCATACAGATTGGTCGTTCTCGTGTACGGTAACCAAATGAGCGCCTTCTTGGAGTGCAAGACGGGGAGGCGACGTCGCCAAGGACATGACAGAGACTAGCCAGGTTATAATGAGCGTCGCTATGTATATAGGTATACCGTGGGTTGTACACAGCACACAGCGTTAGTTCCGAAAGACGTTGCTTCATATACAAGTATATATGTAAACATTGCTCAAGCTCTCTACGCTCTGTGACCCTTAAGAAGTTAGAGAAACGCTTAGTTAGCTTAGTGTACGGGGCAAGAAATATTTTCTCGGTGGCTTATAGCGATATAGTGTTCCTTCAAAACTCAATTTTCATTAATTTCGTGCAGAAACGTCCAGCAGAGGTACTGGCCTCGACTCGGCGACAATAAGGTTCTGCGTTGCTAAGCTCGAGGGCGCGGGTTCGATTCCCGGCCACGCTGGCCGTATGTCGATGGAAGCGGCGCCCCGTTAGGTACGCATCAAATAATCCCTGCAGGTGGTCGAAACTTGTCGGGAGTACACCGGCCGCAGGTTTACTCCAGTATAAGGTGTGTGAGTGGATATGCGCTCGCACAGACTCGCATCCGGAGTCGACGAGCGCTTATATCTGCCTTTACTGGGAGCTATTGTGAACATACACCATTAGGGTTGTAAAATTAAGAACAGCAGAGATCCTAATTGCACTGTAGCCGTGTGGTCATAAACGCGCTAGCGCGCACACACACACACACATACACACAAACGCGCGCGCGCGAGTTTCATGCGGTATACAGATTGCGCCAAGCGAAGCAACCTATATATTGCAGCCAGAAAAAAACAAAGCAATAACAAGTACAAACATTGTATGTTTCCGTTCGCGTTATTACAACACTGCGCCGCCGAATACAGTTCATAGGTCAAGTGCATTAACATTTTTTTTTATAGCTAAAGAAGCGCAAAATTACCGCAAGGGCATTTATGCCCTTGCTGTAATGAGTGTCGCCTCATTACAAGACTCGACAGAATTTTTTTTTTACCGCTTCTGTACATACAGGAGAACTCCAAACTTTAGCTTCCACATGACGGGAAGTTCAACGTATGTGCGCACCGCATACGCTCACATTATGTTGCTCGATTATGGTGCTCCGTTTTATTGCAGTAGATTGCAGTTTTGCGCCACAGGGTTCAATGACGTATGCACGACCATACGAAGGCCGACATATAAAAAGCAGTGCCGCGATTACTTCCACCATTCAACCATCTGGTTTAAAACAACGTGCACATAAAATTCTCAGCGTGCTCACGGTTTTCTTTCATCGGACTGACTATATATAGATCACGGAGAAATGTGACTGCGCACCCTCCTCTTTTTTAGTATTTAAGAAAATCGATGTGTTCTCTCTCTCTCTCTCTCTCTGTCTGTCTCACACACACGCACAATACACACAACGAGCGCGTGTTGGGTGAGCGTGTGTATTATGAACTGCCATATGTAGAACACCAAGAATCGCGGACTGTGGAACGTCGTGACATTATTTACCGCTTCTAGAATTACCGTGAAAAATCACACCATCTCCCGCTAAAGGAGACCATGAGGCGATGCGAAGCAGCGCTTCGGCATGTCGAGCCCGCGTTTCATGTGGAGAGGGAGAGAGGGGGAGTGAAGAGGAGAGGTGTGTGGAGAGGGTTTGCGCATGTGCAGTAAGAGTGGTCACGCCGCACACCGCCACCACCACCACTGGATTGAACTCCGCCATAAGATGCTTCGCATCTAATATTTTGGCGCCAACAAGCAAAATTGGCATTAACATGAAATATGAAAGATGTTTATTTTGGACAGGAACGGCGATGAGCGCGGAATGTTTAGCCAAGAAATCACCCGTGAGAGACGTACGGAGTTTGTGACGTCAGTGAGGTAGAGCCAGAAGCATCGAAGCAGCTAAAGGCAGTCTCTGTATAGGAATTACCGAAATGCACGCATTGGGAGATACACAGGGATATGTTACCGGCAGTGTCAAATATATAGTGGAGGTGGCAGAAGACTTCTATTCTATGCAAACGTCTTGAATGGGCAGCGCGACAATCAAGGACAGAAGGCAGGACACCCGACAGCGCAGTCGTGTGTCTCCTTTTTTTTTTTTTTTGTTGCGCTGCCCAATCAGGATGTTTAACCAGTTCCAAGTCGCCCACATGTCGATTCTCCTGTATTCTATACAACATTGATGTACTTCGATTGTTTCTTTTTTTTCCCTATAACTATCCGTGAACGGAACCAATTGCCTCCGAAGACTGTCTCTATTACGTCTAATTAAATTTTCTTTTCCACGTTACAATGACCGTGTTTAAATTATTACAGCGGTGTGTGTGTGGGTGATCGTGACTGAGTAATTAGTGACTGCGACTTGTGTGGCTGACAAAGCATCAACTTTCTTGTCTTCTTTGTGCACATTTGTCCATTGTAATGCCTGTTGGCACTGCGGATAATAAATAAATAAATAAATAAATAAATAAATAAATAAATAAATAAATAAATAAATAAATAAATAAATAAATAAATAAAAAAGAAAAAAGCCGGCAGATCCCACGCATTGTGGGAATCGATGTAATGCGAAGCAGCCGGCAAAGAGCTGCATACATCGCCTTGTATGTCATTGAGGAAAATGCGTGTCATGGTTTTCATGTTAACTCCTATTATTTATGTTCGTCACACAGTGACGTCGCGCAAGACCAATTCCGGGGTAGATCAAGCTAGCGAAACGGCCACCAGCGCGCCATGAGCGTGGCACGCAAGTCATGCTGTACATGACATGCGTGTCATGATTTTCATGATAACTCGTGTTATTTATGTTCGTCACACGGTCACGTCGCAAGATACCAATTTTGGTGTGTATCAATCTAGCGAAACGGCCGCCAGCGCCCCATGAGCGTGGCACGTAGGTCATGCTGTGCATGACATGCGTGTCATGATTTTCATGATACCTCGTGTTATTTATGTTCGTCACACGGTCACGTCGTAAGAGACCAATATTGGTGTATATCAAGCTAGCGAAACGGCCGCCAGCGCACCATGAGCGTAGCACGTAAGTCATGCTGTACATGACATGCGTGTCATGATTTTCATGATAACTCGTGTTATTTATGTTCGTCACACGGTCACGTCGGAAGAGACCAATATTGGTGTATATCAAGCTAGCGAAACGGCCGCCAGCGCCCCATGAGCGTGGCACGTAAGTCATGCTGTACATGACATGCGTGTCATGATTTTCATGATAATTCGTGGTATTTATGTTCGTCACACGGTCACGTCACAAGATACCAATTTCAGTGCATATCAATCTAGCGAAACGGCCGCCAGCGCCCCATGAGCGTGGCACGTAAGTCATGCTGTACATGACATGCGTGTCATGATTTTCATGATAACTCGTGTTATTTATGTTCTTCACACGGTCACGTCGCAAGATACCAATTTCGGTGCATATCAATCTAGCGAAACGGCCGCCAGCGCCCCATGAGCGTGGCTCGTAAGTCATGCTGTACATGACATGCGTGTCATGATTTTCATGATAACTCGTGTTATTTATGTTCGTCACACGGTCACGTCGCAAGATACCAATTTCGGTGCATATCAATCTAGCGAAACGGCCGCCAGCGCCCCATGAGCGTGGCACGTAAGTCATGCTGTACATGACATGCGTGTCATGATTTTCATGATAACTCGTGTTATTTATGTTCTTCACACGGTCACGTCGCAAGATACCAATTTCGGTGCATATCAATCTAGCGAAACGGCCGCCAGCGCCCCATGAGCGTGGCTCGTAAGTCATGCTGTACATGACATGCGTGTCATGATTTTCATGATAACTCGTGTTATTTATGTTCGTCACACGGTCACGTCGCAAGATACCAATTTCGGTGCATATCAATCTAGCGAAACGGCCGCCAACGCCCCATGAGCGTGGCACGTAAGTCATGCTGTACATGACATGCGTGTCATGATTTTCATGATAACTCGTGTTATTTATGTTCTTCACACGGTCACGTCGCAAGATACCAATTTCGGTGTATATAAAGCTAGCGAAACGGCCGCCAGCGCCCCATGAGCGTGGCACGTAAGTCATGCTGTACATGACATGCGTGTCATGATTTTCATGATAACTCGTGTTATTTATGTTCGTCACACGGTCACGTCGCAAGATACCAATTTCGGTGTATATAAAGCTAGCGAAACGGCCGCCAGCGCACCATGAGCGTAGCACGTAAGTCATGCTGTACATGACGTGCGTGTCATGATTTTCATGTTAACTCGTGTTATTTATGTTCGTCACACAGTCACGTCACAAGATACCAATTTTGGTGTATATCAAGCTAGCGAAACGGCCGCCAGCGCACCATGAGCGTAGCATGTAAATCATGCTGTACATGACATTCGTGTCATGATTTTCATGTTATGACTTGTCATTTATGTTCGTCATACAGTCATGTTACGCCATACCAATTTTGGTGCACATTCGATTAACCAAGCGACCAGGAGAGCACAAAGTCGTAGGCGGCTAGATAGATAGATAGATAGATAGATAGATAGATAGATAGATAGATAGATAGATAGATAGATAGATAGATAGATAGATAGATAGATAGATAGATAGATAGATAGATAGATAGATAGATAGGCAGGCAGGCAGGCAGGCAGGTAGGTAGGTAGCAGGCCCGTAGCCAGGAATTTTTTTCGGAGGGTGGGGGGGAAGGGGGGGGGGCACTTGCTGAAAGCTTTGACTATTTGAGATAAACGCCTATTTTCATGATTTATTTTCGATAAAACACTATGTGTCATCAAAATTTCGGGGGGGGGGGGGTGGGACCCCTGCCCCCTCCCCCCTGGCTACGGGCCCGGTAGGTAGAGGTAGGTAGGTAGGTAGGTAGGTAGGTAGGTAGGTAGGTAGGTTAGAGAGATACAAAGAGGAAATACAGGGAGATTAACCAAGCTTTGGCTCGGTTGGCTACCCTGCACTTGGGGTGGGGGAAGGGGAAATAATAGAAAAGAAAGGGTAAAGAAGAAAGAAGACGAGTAACAAAGGGATGGATGAACAGTTTGAAACTACATTTGCGGCCGTTTGTACTCACCGCACCTTCTTTCCGTATGAGACGAGGCGAGGACATCCAGCGCTTGTATTTATATTTGCAAAAACATGCGCCTTTCTCCGTTCTATCAAGGCTGCGATTGCATAAGAGCGCTATAGCCCCCCGCGCATATCTAGCCTTCAAACGGCACATCTAGCCTGCAATTGCCGCGCCCGAGCGTCTGTTTTTAATGTGGGACGGCTCAATGGCCTTCCTTCTCTATTATGCTATTATGACACATCAATATAATTTTAAGTAGCAGAGGTGTAAAGTTAAGTCTACTCTTCGCGCTGTGCGAAATGAGGGCATATAATGTTCCAAGCGATTGCTTGCGTTTATCATTTATCATCATGCTTGTTAGACATCACCACCCGCTAGATACATCGGCCGCGGCAGCGGCCGTGCATCGGCGTACTTAAGAAGCCTCCGAAGGATGTAAGACATCCCCCGCTTTAACATATATTCGGTGTATTCTTATGAAGCTAACGGCAGATAGATAGATAGATAGATAGATAGATAGATAGATAGATAGATAGATAGATAGATAGATAGATAGATAGATAGATAGATAGATAGATAGATAGATAGATAGATAGATAGATAGATAGATAGATAGATAGATAGATAGATAGATAGATAGATAGATAGATAGATAGATAGATAGATAGATAGATAGATAGATAGATAGATAGATAGATAGATAGATAGATAGATAGATAGATAGATAGATAGATAGATAGATAGATAGATAGATAGATAGATAGATAGATAGATAGATCGATAGGATAGATAGATAATAGATAGATAGATAGATAGATAGATAGATAGATAGATAGATAGATAGATAGATAGATAGATAGATAGATAGATAGATAGATAGATAGATAGATAGATAGATAGATAGATAGATAGATAGATAGATAGATAGATAGATAGATAGATAGATAGATAGATAGATAGATAGATAGATAGATAGATAGATAGATAGATAGATAGATAGATAGATAGATACGGTCAAAGTCGCAGAAGTTCGCTAAGAAATGCTTCGCATTTAATATCCTTAACTGTACAGCTCGCATATAAGACGCCCTACCTTAAGTGAAATCAAACACGAACAGTACATTAATGTTCCACGTGAAGCTGTCGATGAGGCTAGAAAGGTTATACGGGACATATGAACGCAACTGATGCGTTTTCGAGTAAAAGTGACCTTCATATGCGAAGCACAGGTACTACTACATCGATAATTATCTAGACTGCTAAGCTTAGCATATTGCTCCTGATATCCTAACGGATTATTGTACCGCGCTGTAGCTTCATATACAACTGATTAACATATTTATCCAGTGTTTTGACTGACAGAAACAGGTGACCATGCGTTGTCTGGGCATTCCGAAACCGCCGATAAAGCACGCCAACCAGGCGAACAACAAGGTCTATGTTATGCCCTGAATAGCCATGCGCGTTAATATTTGCTTTTCCCGCTGCTTCGTTTCTATCTTCGTCGCCGCAAAGAGGCAACGTATTCTGATGTCCTTCTTCGGACGTAAAGCGCGCCGCTTCCCGATAACAACTCATGTAGAGCCCGTCAACAGACGTTACGATAGCCGACACTCCCTTCATGGTTTGGCACGTACGTACGTACGTGCACACACACACACACACACACACAAACACACACACACCACGCGCGCGCGCGCGCGCGCACACACCTGGCGAAAAACATACTCGACTGCCCTGCATGCCCCTGCCCGGCTCTTGACCCCCAACACGACAGCTGCCGTGGCATGCCGGATCGCACTGACATAGCACGCAAAGCGGCCAAGAGGAAAACGACGCCGCGTTCTACTTTTTCACTGACGGCCACAGTCGTTATGAGGCCCCGGATACGTACACGTAGGTACAAGGCCGCTTATAACTATACACGTATATACCGGCGTGCAAATAATAATTAACGCCAACATGCCCGAGATTCGCAACAGTACGAGCACGCGTATACATCGCCAGGATATTACAGATATACTTCTACGCAAAAGCGATCAACCAGACTGTCGCTTGCCGCTGCTTGTCTTGTCTGGGAAATAACAAAAAGAAAAAAAAGGATTTGATTTGATAACGCAAAGCACCAACCGCCTCAAAGCGCTATTGCTTTCCCATAAGTTGGGGTGTGGTATGCTTGCGATTATCTCGTGCAGTGTGGGACGCTATTGAAAACTCCACCATCGGGTATGTGTCATTTTCGTAGGCGAGAAAGTCTAGCGTGATAGTTAAGCGTGAAAGTTTAGCGAAAACCGCGTTCAGAGCTGATCGAACAGTAAATGCATTGCGAGCGAATTCGCGGCACGTACTACGGACTTTGGCTACGGAGCCCCTTGCAACAATCACGCCGTTATATAGACGCGAATGACAGTGACTGAGCAGAATGAAGGCTCCCAAGGACACGGCTATGTAAGTATACATGCACAGCACGCACTGCGAACCGCAGAGGCGATTAGCGTGCGTGACTTCATTGGAAAGACGGCGGTGCAAGGCGACGCGAAGTCACTCAGCATTTCTCGCGTCTCGTCGACGAGCCTCACGATACGTTGAGCCTCAAGTGCTAGGCAAGGGGTTCACTAATAGTTGCTTGTTTCTTCCACGAGACCCATATGGATTTTCAAGCGGACGGGTACACAGCCTGCACCAATATTAAAGGGAACACCTGGCGTTGAAAGCGGCGATTCCTTCAAAGTTATATATTTATATATAGTGATCGAATTTTGAAAACTTGTTAACAGCGCCGGTATTTTCTACGCACACAGTTCGGGTGTTGAGAAATCCAGCTCGTGGAGCACCTGCATTTCATTTCAGTGAAGCAAGTTTTCAGTTTCAGCTTCAGCTTTCAGCTGATATGAATATATAAATATGAACGCGGAGTTCAGTTTTTGTACTGCCGCATCCTGTACATACAGGAGAACTCCAAACTTTAGCTTTCACATGACGGGAAGTTCAACCTTTACACGTGGGCGGGGAATATACATGAACGGAAGTTCGTTTTATCGTCGCAGACTTCTTTTTATGCTTGAAATGCATACCTTAACAAAATTATACCTTAAAAAGGTGGGGCGGGGGGGGGGGGTTAGAGCAGCGCCCCTAACTGAGCCACTTACCCTTAATTTTTTGTTGTAGAAACCCGTATACTTTCTAGCGTGCGCAGATAGTACTAGCAAGTTTTGAGAGATATTGCATATCGTTTCTTAAAAGAGCGCGAAAATCAAGGCCATTTACTCGTGCAAAACGTTATCGATTTGCCCTCTCATCGGTTCATCGTGAACATCTGCGAGCTATACGGACCCGTGAAGGCGCATTTATGCATTTGCAGAATAACGAAATACCAGCAATATCGGCCAGTCCTGAACATTCAATAAAATTTCTCTTCACTACTCTCTTTTTTTTTTTTTAAGAAACTCCACGTTTCACTGCAGTTTTCACCAAACGGCACATGAGCGGACTGTTTCATTTCCGATATATAACGAAACCTATATAAACCGTAAAGCACGACGACCAAGGACAGACATTGTTTTTACGAATAACAGCTTTAGCGCATGAAGTTCGATGGCATATACGCTACACTATATAGTTGCTGAGCAATTTGTCTGACGCGTTAGCTCACATATATTGCGTTGTTGCGTAATTCTCTTATCGAAGGTTTTTTTGCGCTGTGCGAAGAAAGCGTCCCTTAAGTAAACGTAGATGTCACTTTGACCTTGCAATAAGTAAGCAAGGCAACTTTATTGAACTTTGTAGATTTGTGAAAACAGCATAAAAGCACTGTTTTGGGCCGGTATTCCCACGAGAAGCGAAATGCGAAAGCAAGTTCGTGGTTGCAGTTTTTTTTCAACTCCTGCCGGCTGACAGTTAGGTGAATGTCGCATTTTCTCCTGTAAACATCCCTTCCTCATAGAACCAATATCGCAAAATATGACACACGACATTGAAACTATCAGGGGATAGTATACTTTTGTAATGGATTGACAGTGAATTCTCTTATTACCTGGCACGAATTTGCTGACCGATGCGTAGCACGACCTTCATATTGATCATATAAACTGTGTCGCCGCTTTTGCCACTTAACAAAAGCCTCTTCGGAAATCAATACTAAGGCGCTATATAGAATTGCTGTGACTATATTAGTGTCATCTCCAGCTCCAAATAAGTAAAGATTTAGGAACCCGTAAGGACATCGAGAGCTATTAATTACAGGTAAGGTGCCTTTATTATTTCTTTTTGTTTCCCAAGCAATATTTTTTTTAACCAAGCGTGTTCTCAAAACAAAATAATGTAAATAATTGGTAGCCAATTAAAAATTTAAAGGAGCTATTTCCTACGTATGTAAATAAACTGCAGTAAGTAAAATGACTGGACAACTCGATCAATGGACCGATATTTAATGAAGATAGCTAGTAGTGTTGCTCTTAAGAGAACGCCCCAACAGATAGCCAAGAATAGTCGGTGTTGGCAGCACGCAAGTAAGTTCGGTAGTCGAATCCGGTCACCAATTACTACACAAGATTATATACACTTTGTTGCAGAAAGCGGGTAGAACAGGCCCAGGCATGTCATCATCGTCATCGAATTATCACCAAGAGGAACCCCTAAGGACATCGGAGGCGACATAAAAACGAAGGTTACGCAAAATATACGTATGACACACGTCATTATACCTCACCGCAAACTTACTTAACCGCAAAGGCGTTAGCGCCAAATCTCCTTGTGGATGAAGTCTGACGTACGAAGGCCTACATAGTTACGTACGTATACCTGCTTTCGCGACACCCACAGAAAAAGAAGCGACGCTGACGAGAACGACGAGAAGAGTTGTGATCGCTAACGCTCTTTCGCATTTTTTGCGTCGACATTTTTTTTCGTCCCCACGTGCTCGCGGCACAAAGACCTTGACTCTATCGATTGCCAACCTGCGAAGCCCGCGATATGTTACCCGTGCGTGACGTCACCATCGACGCGTCGTCGCGCTTGGTCGTTTCTCGGGCAAGTCGCGTGTGTATACCTTCTTCTTTCGACATGACGGATGACTGGAACTCGACAGCAGGAAAAACGTATCGACCTGTCTGTCCGCAGTCTGTACCGCGTTTTCCAGTCGAGTACAGACGAATGTTTCGTAAAGCGTGTTGCGTGCGCTGGCCTTGTGTGAACGCCAAACACTAGCTTAATGTATACGGTGTGAAAACGTGGGTTCGAGCTTTTTTCCCGGTCACACCACGTACACTGTCGAAAAACTAACTTTTTCTTTTCTTTACAGCGAAGTTGTGTAAGCTGAGACTTTGTCTGGGCAAGTTGGTGCGACACTGCAAAATATAACAGCACGAAGGACAGGACTAAAGACACAAAAACAGCACTCGTCCTGTGTTTTTTTGTGTCTTTAGTCCCGTCCTTCGTGCTGTTATATTTTGCATTGTGTAAGCTACTGGTAGCTCGTGCTCCGTCAACAAAAACTCCAGGGGTGGGTATGCGCCACAGGAATTGGGCAAGCCTCACTACCGTGTACAGCAGGTGCGAGCGTTAAACGAAAACTCTGCTCGGCGAAGTGGAGAACGTGAAACAAGCGAGAGAGAGAAGGAAAGAAGAAGATAGAAAGAAAGAAAGAGAGAAATAAAGGGAATAAAGACTATAAAAGGATAGAATGACAGAGAAAGAGATAGAAAAAGAGAGAAATATATAGAAAGAAAGAGACACGAAAAAAAAGAAAAGAAAAACAGAGAGCTAGACAGAAAGAGGAAAAAACAGAGCAATAAAGAAAAATCAAGAAAGAGACAGAAAAGAAGCAGGTACAGAAAGAAAGGGGAGAAAGACAGAAATAGATAGAGAGAGAAACAAACAAACAAATAGAAACAGATACAAAAAAGAGTTAAGAGAAAGAAAGAAAGAAAGAAAGAAAGAAAGAAAGAAAGAAAGAAAGAAAGAAAGAAAGAAAGAAAGAAAGAAAGAAAGAAAGAAAGAAAGAAAGAAAGAAAGAAAGAAAGAAAGAAAGAAAGAAAGAAAGAAAGAAAGAAAGAAAGTGAATAGAAACTAGGAAGGCCGCCCAGCTGCGCTCTTCATTCAGGCTTGGCACGGCTAGTGCGAAGCTTGCATAACTTTTTTTTTTTCTATGAAAAAATAAGAGACGGGAGAGAGAAAGAAGGAACGACGAGACGGAGGGAGGCGACTTCGAGTTGTGTTCCAATCTACCATCGAACTTACATTAAACCCTACGTACACTCTAAGAAAAAGAGGGGGAAAACAAGAGCATATGTGTTACTCCTTTTCGCTGAGTCGTGACTTGCCACGTATATCAATCTCTTTAAGGAGACACATGAACTCTCTTTGAGTCCCACGACTCTCCGACGAGAGTATGATCACCTACAAGGAGAGTTCACGTGTCTCTTTAAAGGGACTCATGTACGTGGCATGTCAGGACTTCAAAAAAAGAAAAGAGTAAAATTACTTTTCTTTTTTCTTAGAGTGTATGTGAAAAACGTTTTCAATCTGGAACTTCATTACAAGTCTTCAGGCGACACTCATTTCAGTGCGGCTGTTCCTTCTGCATGCACTTTCCTGGTACTGAGTGTAGAGGAGCAATCCGCAAGACAATCCACGATAATGACGAGAGAAATTCACTATACACGAGTTCTGTACGCGAGTTGTACGCGGCACATGAAATAGCGCTTCTAAAGGCACCCGCGCGATAGTATGTAAATACAAACGTAAACTTCTCGAATCAATCGGAATGCAAGTGCCCGAGCGCGACCACTGGAATTCGAACCAGAGACCTCGCGTCTCAGCAGTAGAATCCCATTACCACTGAATGCTCGCAGCAGGTGGACACGAGTTCCGATTAGGGAGCCAATGTCTACCTCACACAGTTTTACACAATTCAGACACTTCCCCGGACCTTTAACAGAGACTACGATCGCTTACAACGCATTCGCAAACGCTGCCGTTTCTTAATATTATTTCGCCATGAAAATAAGGAAGGCACGTCAAAATGATACAAACATACTAAACGATCGTACTGCTGCCGTGAAAACTTCCACGTAAGTTCATAACATATACTATACTCAAGGTATAGAATGGACCGATTCACGAAAGCTTTCCTTTAGCGTAAGAGATCTGTGACATTGGCTAGAAACCTGCCGTGGCAGTGTAGCGGCTGTGGTATTGCACTGTTGAACACGGGGACGCGGGTTCGATTCCTAGCAATGGCAGCCGCATCTCAATGGGGGGCTAAATGCAGACACGCCCGTGGAATTAGATTTTGGTGCACGTTACAAAACTTAGGGTCGTCAAAAATAATTTGTATAGTGCCCGTACATACCGCGCACCTCATAATCACCTCGTGGTTTTGACAAGTAAAACAACAGAATATAATTTTTTTACGTCCCAACAGCGGAATTTAAATAAACCAACAATAAAGTCTAACGTATTTAATTAATTTATTGCGCAGTCTTCTACCCTCGAACTGTGTGACGAAATTCGTCACTGTTCCCGTAAACAGTTATTGGCCCAACTGAGAAAAATCAAGCGCGCATTATACGGTCAAGTTGCCTGACACATCAACGCATATCCCCGCAAACATTCGAGGACGCATTTCTCATCAACTGGCGGTACTAAGGAAAACAGAGATGGCAAAACTACCGCTAAAAAGTAATTAAACTACATTACTAATTACTTTTCTAGATTTTTAAAAATGCAAACAAATTACATTACAAATTACAGCTGACCAAAAGCAACGAAATAACATTACTCTTCCCTTTGAAATGTAACGAAATTACCTTGAAATTACCTAAACAAAAGTTCATAATCCATGCACAACATATGTATGTTTGGTTTTTTTTTTACAGCACATCTACGTTGAACTTTCGGAGATCTTTGTTGCATCGCAGAAGCAACAAGGACTCGAAGTGAGCACCAGAAAAGTGCCGTCGTTTAAAGGACAGGGTGTCCTTTGTAAACCAGGGTCCTTCAACTATATAGGAACATACTGAAGGACCCTGGCCATATTGAAAAGTGGCTCCGCTGGCGCGGATGAGGGCAGGCCTGTGGCCCTGTGGGAATTTCTGTGGGTCTTCCTGTGCTTTTGTGTTGTTCTGTGTTTCCAGGCTTTTCTGTTGCCTGCTTCGTGGCACACCGGTGTGCCAACCACTGGCTACGCCACTGCCACTGGTCCACTAAAAATGAAGAAGTCATGCTAGCATATGCTACCTCGAAGGGTTTCCGAGCTTGCACTATAGCTGCTCTTCAGGTTTTCTCAGCATGTACTGCAGCTATAGGGACGATACCCGCCGCAGCATGAATCGCTACCCATAGAATCATTTAGGTGGTCTCGCTATCCACTAGTTAACGTCACCAAACGCTAAGTCTGAAATACGCACCTCTTAAAAGTGGTGACAGAAAAATCAAAAAGATACAAGAGAAGACGCTTCGATAGACTCCAGCTCGTCATAAACACCGGGGCCGCGCGTTTCAGCTTCGCTAGTAAACCTTATGTATACGGAGTGCTTCGGCGGTGGCTTTTTTTTTTTTTTCGCCATCAGCAGAGCACTTACATATGTATGTGTAGAGGTATATTTGAACAGAAGAGGAAATAAACATGACCGCGGATTTTTCGTACTTGTCGAAACATGTTGGAGTGAACAGGCGTACAGCAGGTGACTTGTGTGTACTAAACGCTCAAATGGATCCCTACAGGTGAAGCCGTGCAAATTGTATTCGGCAGGAACCGATCCCTCCAACACACCAATCTTCGAAGCTGACTTTATTCCGCCATACAAATTTCTTCTACACACAGACGGCTTTCAGCGACCGTAAAGCTCAGGAAATAGTGATAAAATATTTTGACGTTAAAGTCGATTTTCGCGTGTCGCAACAACTGACATCGACATTAGCGCGATCACTTCAGGCAACAGTATGGCTGGTTGCGATGACGTCAGATAACAAAACATACAAAACGGCCGCTTGTGCGTTACCATCGGAGTGGAGTGGCCGTGGAAACGTCACGATATCTTGCGCGAGAACGTGACGAGAACTCGTACCGTTCTGTGACGTCAAGGTACAGTACGAACCAAAACTAGCTTTTAAAGACATGTTGTCATCAACTTTTCAGGATGCATGCACACTTATCAGTATGCATTTTCTAGGCTCCTGGAGGGCTGGCCTTTCGTTCGACGCAAAAAAAAAAAAAGACATGAAGTCTTTGAGTCAGTACTCTTTTCACGAACACCTGTGACGATGTTGGCTGCAGTTGGGAGCAGCGGGATTCACTTTATGTCGCCTTTTATTTGTCATGTCGCGTTGTGCGCCATTAACCCTTCGAACTGCAGAAGCGTACGTGTTTGGGCTGGTTGGCTTCATACATCGAGTTATGGACTAAGCTCGATGAACGAGCCGGTTTGATTTCAGAGGCTTTTCATAATCACAAATCAGGCGACCTGTACATAAGCCAGCCATATTTGCCACTCTTTCAGAGTAAGATATCGCTCTCAGCTGACTAAAAAAGCATGTTCTATACTGCGCATTTATCCCCTCAGCCTTCCTTTTCCTCTGAAATGGTGTACTTATATGCCGATTGAAGGAAATAAAACAACTGATTTTTAGCCAGCGCTGTGGTTCGTCCATTCTCTTCTTTGTCCTGTTTTTCGCACTAGTTCCCCAGTAAAAACACGATCCCGGGGTTTTCGTTTTGACCGCGGATTTTTTTTAGCCCCCCCCCCCCCTCCTGTTTTTATGTTTGTACTGGTCAAAGAATACCCATAGAATATACAAGCCTTGTGGTCGATGTAATCAACGATTTAGTAACACAGTGTCAAAATCGGACGTCAGGACTCGATGGTTTCTGCAACGAAATGTACGGGTACTTTATCTACACAGTTCGACGGAGATCTAAGAAAGCAGGCATTGTCTTAGTTTCCATTGTGAAACACTGTGAAGCAGTTTCTTGCTCTACCACTGAACCGCCGTAGCTCAGTGGTAGAGCATCGGACACGTTATTCGAAGGTCGCAGGTTCGGTCCCTGCCGGCGGCAAGTTATCTTTTCGTCCACTTTACTTCTTCACATTTATATTCTAAATACTACATAAAACACCCCCTATATTTTCCTTGGCGTTATTGTCTGTTTGTTCTCATTAATATTGTGTCTAACAAAGAAAAACGAGCCCTTAAGAGTCATCTCCTTTCCTTCAAGAGTTGATAGTACATTTAAATAGTCGAAGCACAAAACAAATTGTCTCACTTGCTCCAAGCGAAGGAAGCAACATAACCTTGGTTCTGTCCAGTTGTGCGTGGCACTTGCATCTATTTTTTTTTAAACTTTGGCACAAGACGTGGGACACCCACACGGCGCACTTGCAGGCTTCTCAACACCATGAGTCATTTAAAGGGCGCGGGCCTCAACTGAAAATGCAGATGCACCTATTTATGCGGCAGCCGAAACGAAAATGCTCACTTGCGAAACGAAAAGAACCCAAGGTGGAAGGCAGCCAGGATGCAGAAAGGGAAGTAATTAAAGTTGAAAAACGCAAGCGAATAGCAGTCAAGTTCAATGAGAAATACATGTTGCTATACACAATACCAAAAATTGCAGCATTCCCTACGGGAGCGCGCCAATTATGGCATACCCCACACCTCCCTTATTGCGAAAAATAAAAAGCATTTGCATAGGTAGCGCTGTCAACTTTAGATCGGCATTTAGATAAAGGATTACACAATAAAAAGCATTTTATTCTTTAAAAGAACCTCAAGAAAATATCTTCGATGCTTTTCCAGGGTACCAGAAGGTGTACTTAAGATTTTACGTTCGTCTTCAGACTTTAGTGTGTTGTTCTCAGTCGTAAATAGGTGAAGCTGTAGTTTGTCATATAATTGTCGAGTCTGCACTCAGTGCGTGCCTGCTTGATGTACGTTTGGAAAATAGGTGCCTTGTGGAGCCGCGATACAGCGTTTTTCTTCTCTTTTGTTTCTCACTTTCTCATTCAAATGACGTGCAGTCATGGACGAAAAGTGAGGGCAACCCAAGACGCGCTCTTTCGTTGCTCTCTTTTTTTTTCGCCATACTCATAATGCGAGCACGGGTTCGATCTGCACGCTCAGTGCGAGGTCCATGCAATCCTTCGCAACCGCGCAATTCAATTGCGTTCCTCGCGTTATCGATTGCTAAAGCAGTTCGCGTTGCGTTGTCCATGAATGCACATGTCCGGAACAAATTGAAACTAAAATAGGGGAAATGACCACTCATGAGTATACGATTACGCGCATGCACTCGCATACATACAAACACATAAACGCACTCGATTTCTGTGTCAAAAGAATGTGGGCAGCTTGTACTATTTGTGCAAGGCTGGGCTAACAGCGGAGCTTGTGGCCGACCTAGATTATTAGCAAGGTCATAATTAGCAAGGTCTTAATTAACAATACCTTAATTAGCGCCATTTTAATTAACATGTTCTTAATTAGCAATATCTCAAGTAACATGGTCTTAATTAGCAATTCATTCGCTATATTTTAGCATAGTTTGGCTTAATTGCCTTGACTAAGCATATTACGGCAATGCGAGATGACGTCATAGCTAGACAGTTTTTTTTTTTCCGCGCCACGCGGCGCAGGGAAAAGCTTAACAGCTCCGGTGCAAAAAAAGAAGCGTGCACTAACTACACTGCTAACACACACCGCAGGCGCGTGGCGTTAACACGTGCGCACGAAAGATTGAACCCGTAGGCTGAAAGATGGAGAACCCAGTCCTTGGAAGACGGTAATCAGGAAGGCCGCAGCCAGGCCGCGGGAAGCGTGCCACGGCGGTGCTTGTCACAACATGCACGCATAGCAAATAGACACGCCCATTGCTGGCACCTATCTGCTCGTGCCACGTAATGAGAAGCACCTCCGCTCGCCCGCACTCCTTTATTCTTTCGCAACGACATTTGAGAGGAACACGGAACTGTACGCGTGAGTCCGCGCACGCAGGTTTCACCGTCGCGAGTTGTATCAGAATCGAAGAGTTATACACAGGGAGGCGTACAACCTTACACATGATGCGCGCCGCAGACTAAACGGGTTGGCATCAGGAAGAGCGCGATGTATGACAAAGCGTACGTATTTGCCTTGTTGGTACAGCGTTTAATGTGCTCGGCTGCTGACCCGAAGGTCGCGGCGGTCGCATTTCGACGGAGGTGAAATGCTATAGAGGCCCGTGTACTGTGCGATGTCAGTGCACGTTAAAGAACACCGGATGGTAAAGCAATTTCCGGAGCTCCCCACTACGGTGTGCCTTGTGATCACGTTTTGGCGCATAAAACCACAAACATTGTTACAACTTTTATTATAACTGAGCGCACAGAGCTACCGAGAGAGGTAGAAGTTATGTCGGTGGTAAAATGTCGGCATCGCCTATTTGCATTTCGTGTATACGCCAACATAGGTTTTGCGAAGCTGATGTTTTCACACATACGCACACACACACACACACACACACACACACACACACACAACATCAAACGTCGCACCTCACTACGCATGGCCGCGAGAATGCGGCTCAGTTCCTTGCTTTGACAATACCGTACAATAGGCAGACATCGCGATCAAAACGAGAGGGACATCACTGAGGCTTATCGTATCGCAAAGAAGTTGATCCCTGAGTAATTCCACCTAAGTATCGTCCCGTCCAAGAAACAAATATTGTCTCTACATATGTCGTATATGCAACCAAGGAGGTTATACCGTACACCCGTATTCCGCTCATGCCTCCGGGCAGACACCGGTGGAGAGATGTACGCCCCGGCCTTGAGCTTGGTGTTCTGGATACTCATTTCTCAAGAAGGTGGCCTCCTCTTCCCGCTCTTTTAACACGAAAGTGTTTTATGCCGGGGTCCACCAAGTACATCCGTCACGGATATGACGTTGATAAATTGGACGCCAACAGGTGAGAAAGAAAAAAAACCAAGAAAAAGATACCCCGCTGGGAATCGAACCCACGACGTTGCGGCCGCGACGGCAAGCGCCCGACGCGCTACCGACTAAGCTAAGTCGGGAGATGCGAGAAACGGCGCGAACGCGCCTTATATCTTTCACACATTCTCTTTCGCGACTGGCGGAGCGGGGCGGTGCCGCCGTCTGTGAGATGTAAAAAGAAGTAATGCTTCACGATCGACACTTACTAGCGCGTACTCCGAGATTGCACGCGCCATCGGAGGTCATGGTTAAAGCGTCTCGATACCAGAGAGGTAGACTGGCCGCGCTGGCGTCGCCGAGGCACCCTTGACGCAGTTACGTTCTTTGCCTGTGGCTTCGTGTTAGCGTGCGTCGGCTCATCGGAGTAGTGCAGCTTCCACGTGTACCAACGGGATTTCTCCGCCGCCGACTGCTTCAACTGCGAGAGCACCGACTAACAAAACTGCTGCAATACGCGTTGCAGAAAGGACGCGATTTCGACGGGCGAATGTCGTGCCTTGGTGGAGCGAGAGCAGCGCCTGAGAGACAGAAATCAGCGGGACGCACCCGTTCGCGGCTCAGGCTACGAACCTCTACCTCCCGTATTGCTGAAGCGCAGTGTGTGTTAGTGTATGCATGAGCACAGGCGTTGCCTACCCATTACTAGACAGCGCACACCGTGCCGTTTCTCTCCTTAATTGACGACGCTTTGAAGAAGTGCATACCGGGTACCAGTGTTGATTATGAGCTTGTTGATATCATCCTTACGCGGGATTCACGATTCGCTGTGGCCAAATATATCTTCACACCGTCAGCTACCACAACGGTTTAATCATGATCATGGGCGTTAGTCGTCGCGATAGAGACATGCTGTCAACATGGGTGCATCCACGTCAAACAGTGCTATATAGATGCCAAACACGAATAGACACTGTACAAGCTCTCATATATCGCTACACAACAAGCACTACTTCTGTGAAGACAAGTTTCACTTTCGTGTTATACCGATTCCTATGACGGAGGGATCAGCCATGTTTTTTTCACCCCCCGCCTTACCCCTCCCCCAAAAACGCTGCGCCGTGATTTATGGGTTGCAGATAAGCGTAATTACCCTCCTTAAAAAAAGAAAAAAAAAGAGGAAGAAAAAAAAAACCTCACGTGGTCCCTTAAGCATTTGCCTACGACGACTCGAAGGCGAAAGCCATCTTCTTCTCGATTTTATTCTGAGTCGATTGTCACCGAAAGCTTTCTACACCCAACGTGGCCTTGCACTCCCTCAGGGACAGGATCCGGGATCGGCCCAGCTTTGACCAAGCGACGATGCGATGCGATGCGATAACGCCATCATGTGACATCACGTTATGCCTCGACATAGTGACGTCATCATGACTTCACAAATTTTGGCGACATGTAGCGTCGTGATGACGTTATGTGGTGACGTCATCACAATATTTTTGCATCACTCGAGTTGACGCCGCCGACGGTCCCTTTAGGCGTTTGATGAGGCATCTAAGGCTTTCGCCTTATTACCTCAAACCACTTGCTACCCACACCTTTGGAAAAAGCGGTGGATGCCCGGCGGCACTGGGAATCGAAACCAGTAAACCTCCCGCATTGGAAGCACATACTCTACCACTTCAGTGTACGGCTGCAGTCACTGAAAAAGTATCAGAAGACGCGGAGGAGAAAGAGGAGACGCGTGTGTCCAAAGAGCAAGAGCAGTGGGTCGTTTCCGTGCAGCCCCGTTACGTCACAGTGACGCGAGGACGCCCGAGAGACCGTAGCGCGACACACTGCAATCGGCGCCCCAGTTTTATCTTCCTCTTTTGGCACCCGTAAGAAAAAGCGATGCACCCGCGTCGTTTGCACTCTGCGGCGTCCGCCATTCCGTGTATCCAGACGCGTTTGCTTATCTTTCACGCGACACCGCGCGCGCCCGTCCAGCTGCAAACAACTAACTTGGCTGGCGCTTCTTTTTGACGCGTCCCATTATTACGTGACGCCCTCCGAACCTCATTCCGCAACACGTTATGATCTGTGGGCTGAGGAATAGTCGGACGTCGCGGTGACCTCACGATATAATATCGGATAACACGGCGGCACGCATAGAATATTTGTTACGTGCAGAAGAGCGCCGATTTCTCGTACCGCGAACAACGCATGCGCGTATACGTGCAAGTCGCCACGAACATTTATGTTCCATGGGTTCCGCGTCAAATTCAAAGTCTTATAGGGCTTTACGAGCCAAAACCAAGGTACGATTGCGAGACACTGCTTAGTAGGAAGCTCTGGATTAATTTTGACTACATGCGGTTCTTTAAAGCGCACCTATATATAAGTTCGCCCGCAGTGGTAGCATAGCAGGTAAGGTGCCGCGCTGCTAAGCACGATATCGCGGGCTCGACTTCCGGCCACGGCGATCGTATCTCGTTAGGGGCGAAATGCAAGAACACGCGTGTACTTAAGGTTATGTGCACGTCGAAGAACCTCAGGTGGGCAAAATTATAGCCGAGTCTACCCCACTATATGGCGCACCTCATAATGATATCGTGGTTTTGGCACGTATAAAATCTCAGGAACTAATATACGAAAGCTTTAAGGCCAAACCCCATATACGCGAAAATGCACGAGACAGCGACGAGCGACGCGACGTAGATCGTCTTCGCGCAAGCGGTCGCTCGGATGGGCAAACCCCATTCACGCGACGGCTTCGGCGAGCGATCTCCACTGTTGCTGGCATGAGGGTGTTTACTCGTACCAAAAGTGGCCCGTCGTCAGCGGTATGCAATATAAAGTACGATGTTTTGTTGCATAATGGTACATAAAATGTTTATCATTGTCTTGCAGCATTTTTTTCGATCCCGTCACTGCTGCTATACGTGCCGCCGAGCCGCATCACAGAGGGCGCGGGACTTGTAGTTCCCGTCCCTGAGCTCCCGTAACGCACGTTCTTGTTCACCAACGTCAACGTTGCGCTCGTCGCCGTTGGCCATGTTGATGAACGTTGTTGTTGATGCGCGTCGATAAGAAAGCGGCGACAATCAGCATTACGTCACTGATGCATCTTGTTCCGGTGTTTTGCTATTGGCTGCTTGAGCACAGCACTTCCGGGCGACGAGCGACGGATTCCAAATCTGAAAAACCGAGCGATCGCGCGAAATCGACCACGCGACACGTCGCGCGAACGGCTCGTTTCGTCGCTCATAGCATCGCTCGTCGCTGTCGCGTGCATTTTCGCGCATATGGGGTTTGGGCTTTAGATGCCTCATCAAACGCGAAAATCGACCGTGGGAGTCAACCCGAGTGACGCAATAAGATCATCACGTCACGACTTCACCGTATGACCTCACAGATTGCGAAAATTGGTGACGTCACTATGACGTCATCGCATGACGTCTTTTGGTCAAAGGTGGGCCGATACTGGAGGCACGGCAAAACCCCGTGAGGCGGAGAAAGCTCTCGGTGGGAGGGATCAACACAATTTCTGGAGAAGAAAGAAGATACATTTCGCGTTCGAGTCGTCTTAGGCGAATGCATACGGAACGGCGTGAATTTTATTACTAGTGCATCTACGAGTAAGTCGACGGGTGTTGACCAACGTTACACCCCCACCCACCCATCCCCTCCTCTCCTCCTTCGGCAAAGGGAAAACCGTGGTGTCCTTTGCAATAACCGTGCAAGTGGGACGAATATTCGACACAGACAGCTCACGTATATGAGTGCAGGTTTTTGAAGAGGCCGTGAAACCGGGCATTCGTATTCCATTCCTACTAATATTACTTATGGTTATTGACGTTCCACGTTTCGTTGCACTGCCGAGACGTCCTAGCAGAACTATACCTGCACAACGCGACATTACCCGCGGAAACACGACAGCGAAGGGTGTTGTTTCCCGCCAGTGCCATGCATATTATACACAATCTCGTCGAGCTCAGTGCCGTGACCCGACCCCTGCGGGTGCAGAGCTCTCACTATCGCGGCAGCTGCGTCGCGCGCACACTCGAGCCGCTCCCGCATCAGCTCAGACAGATATACGGATTGTCTCAGCGTCAATATTGACGCCGCGTGTGGGACAGACACCCCGTGGGCGACAGTCGAGAGGCGCTCGGCGCCTATATGCAGCGACACTGAATCGAGACACGAGCCTTCACACGACCGCAAAGCACGCCAAGGATGCTCCGCAAGACATCACCTCAAGGAACCCGTTAGGGCCGTGTGGGTGCGAATATACGCTTCATTGGTCTGATAGGTCTAATAGAAAATGAAAGAAAAGAAATTCGAAGTAGCGAGAACTTACTTTTGAAATGCCGTCGACGAATCTCCTACGGCTATTCGTATCTGGCAGTCCATTTTTTGTTTGTTTGTTTGTATGTATGTATGTATGTATGTATGTATGTATGTATGTATGTATGTATGTATGTATGTATGTATGTATGTATGTATGTATGTATGTAGGCACGTAGCCAGGATTTTTTTTTTGGGGGGGGGGGGGAGGCCGAGGAATAACTGTTCGAAAGAAAGTCTTTCCATGGCAAAAAGAAAAAAAAGTTGACCGGGAATACAGAAGGCTGGACAAGCATTGAAGGACTCTGGCTGGACGAATTTCGGGGGGGGGGGGGCGGGAGGAGGCCCGGGCCCCCCTGCACCCCCCTTGCCTACGTGCCTGTACATACATACATACATGCATATATTATATGTATGTATGTCGGCCTAAATCGCGAGTATTAAGAGGGACAAATACCCCTTCCGTCTGTTTATGACTGCATGTTACAATGGGCACGGTCACTCGCGGGCTGACAGTTTGGGAAGCAATGTCTTATTGATGTCAGTCTCAACCAGATCTCAACGATCTACCTTTTTCCTTTTCATTTGCAGTAATTAGCCGCTGTAGTAGATATAGGCCATGCTAAATCATAAATGCAACAGCTCTGTTCAACGAAAGAAAGAGGAATGGGTCAAGGACTCGTTTCTTTGTGAGACACCCTAATGAAGCGGACAGACAATGAGGCCGAGGAAGGCATAGGGGAAATATTTGTAGTTTTTAAGTGTATGTAGCAATTTGGCATAAACAGGAAACAATTAAAGTGGACGAAAGAACAATTTGCCGTCCGTATAGAAATCGAGCTTACAACCTTTGGATAACGCGTCCGGTGCTCTACCAGTTGTCCTTCCATCCACTTCAGTTCCTTTCCATTGATGTCATGATTACTACACTACAGTTAAAAAAAAAAACTACAATTTCCACTATGCCTGTCTTGGCCTCACTGTTTGCTGGCGTCATTCGGTTAGCTCTGCTCAATGTGAGTTAAGAAGTTTTAGGAGGAGGATACCCAGAGTTAACTTTTCTGATGCAGTCAACTATAGGTGTACAATATAACGTAAAAAAGTTGCACTGCGCAAGTGGACGCAAGAAGCACAAAGTTTCGGTGGTCGGGTTGCAAAGGCGCTTGGAGAAGCTGTCTGCAAAAACTTCCTTATAGATGGCCGCTGATCCCAGCTAAGTGCTGCAGTAAGCAGGTGAATCGGGTGCATTTTACTCTGTGGTCGCTTTTTAAAGCAGCTCCTTTGCGTGGCATTAATTCTGCGAAGTGTTTGTGCGCAAGACGTGACAACGCTCTGTTTGTTGCTACCGTTGGCCAGACGACGTCATAAGACAAACGGTGTAAGCATACGCAACTCGCCTGAAACCAACGCGTCGGTGACTCGGACTACGAGAGCGTACTGCGTGCGGACAACCTACCTTTAAGCCCTAAAGCCCTCACCACGCGTATGCGTTACAACGCGTCAGCGCGTGGCATGCCCTCTCCCTATGCGCGCCCTCCCCCTATGAAGAGCTTCGTGTAGCCCCGCGCCCTCTCTCTCCATAGGGAGACGGCGCGGCGCTGAGTCTACACGCCACGCGCTGACGCGTTGTAAGTTGTAACGCGTATGTGTGCACGGTTAGGGCTTTAGACAACTTTTGTCAAGCGTAACGTGACGCAACGTCACCGTTTATACCGACTCGTTCTCCTGTGTTATATGAGTCCATGAACGACAGAACAGCTCGCTATATACTATCAGCCAGGATTGTCAAGCAAACGACTTTTATCAACGCTGGCGAGGGTGCAACTATCTCGTCTCCCTCACTGTGCGTACAACGCCGGACGCGCCGTAGTTACGGTTAACGGTCGCACTCTAAATATATCTCATCGTCTAGCCTGCTTTATCTGCAGTAGCTGTTGCTGATCTCAGCATGCCGTTTGCGCAGGACGCGTACGCGAGAGGGCACCGAAGGATGCGGGCGCCTGCGTGCGATGACCCACAGCGGCGGTACAACGTATACCGTGCAGGCTGCGCATTCGTTAGCTCAACGCATTCGCCGCCAGACCTGACATGCGGGCACTGCTATACATCGCTATAGGTTTGGTTGTAGCGCCGAGTACCAAAAGTTAGGAAACTTAGACGACAAGAAAGAGGTGCCTCTATCCTGTCGTCTAAGTTTCCTAACTTTTGTTACTCGGCGCTACGACCAAACCTATAGCGATTTGTAGCAGTGTCCGCATCGACACCCTTGTTCAATTTACTCCTCTACAACTACTGCTATCTACGTATCGCTGCTGCGCCCCACCCCTATCCTCATCCCATATTTATTTATTTAGCAGACGTATGGGCATAGGCGCGCACACGGGGGGGGGGGGGGTACAGACGCCCCCTCCCCCTTGTCCTTGAACTGCATTCTGATCGTGAAGGTCTCAGTGGGAGGGAGTCGAGAAGAGCGGGGTGTGTGGGATGGCAGCTGCGGTAAAACATGCCCCCCCCCCCCCCCCCCCACTGAACTCTGCGCACGCCTGTGCGCATTTGTATACATGAACTAGCATGTAATGACGTCATGACACACCTACTGCTCCTATCACGAAGCAAGAAACAAAACGCGTGCGCCTAAGCGAGTGTACCAGCCGAACGCTGTTAAGTTGTACACTCTAAAAAGTAAAGGAGGAAATGGGGGGTCGAGGTTACTCCTTTAGGGGAGTAACTAACCTGCCACACCCATTACTCCTTTTTGGGGGTAACTGCGACGGGACGAACCGTTACTCCCCGTAGAACTTGCTCCTTCAGGGAGTAACTGACTGAAGCAACGGATGCTCTTTGTGAAAACTCCCACGGGAGCAACGGTTACTCTTTCTCGATACTCCTCAAAGGAGGAACGGATAGTCTTTTTCGATACTCCCACGGGAGGGACGGTTACTCTTTCCCAATACTCCTGAAGGGAGGAACAGATAGTCTTCTTCAATACCCCCAAGGGAGCGACAGTTACTCTTTTCAATTACTCCTCTAAAGAGCAGCCGTTGCTCCTTTCCTAAACTCATAAAGGGAGGAACGGATGCTCTTGGTCAATACTCATATGGGAGTGACACTTGCTCCTTACAAATACTCCCGAGGGAGGAAGAGATAGTCTTTTTCAATACTCCCAGGGGAGCGACGGTTTTTCTTTACAAGGGGGAATGGATGCTCTCTGTCAATACTCCCACGGGAGCAATGCTTGCTCTTTCTGGACACCTAAATGGAGTAACAATTACTCTTTCCCATTAGTCCCGCAGGGAGAAATGGACATTATCTCTCAATACCCTCATGGGAGCGACAGTTACTCTTTCACAACATTCCTCATCGGAGCAGCATGCAGTTAATCATCCTCAATGCCTCTCGATGGAGTAACGTTTGCTTGTATTGAGTGCTCCTCAAGAAACCAGCAGTCCAGCTCTCCCATCGGCAAATGAAAAAAAGTTTTGAGGAACATGGTTTTCATCGGGTTGCACCAAGTCTGACACAAATGCTCCAGGAGAGGGCAGAAATCCAGATCTATTTGTGAGAAAAATACTTTATTGAAATCAGTCTGGCTGTTCACTGGCTCAAGATGGTTAGAGCCACACGGACGAGTGACGTCGGCCGCAAGACGCTCTGAACTTTCAGAACTTGACACAGGAGATCGAAGGTCCACTGAGCTTTCTTGCTGAAAACAATGTTCAGCGCCCAGTATAGCGCGATTTGTGTGGCAATGGCTGCCAAAAGGCTAGTCTCCTTAATAGCAAGGCCCTCCAGGCGCACAATAAATTTCCTTGAAGTCAACAAGCTTCCATTGTATGTCACTGTCGGCACATGGTGCGTCTTGGTGGGGTCCTACAAAACAAAAGGCACATTTTAACACAAGGCTTGTTGCTTCATTATTACAGCAGCTGCTTCATGTAGCAACAGATAAAACCTAATGCTTTACGACACACTGACAAATAAATGAAATTGCAACTTATTTGCAAAACATGGTTCGACACTGGTAAGAACATTCTTAACAAGTCAAAGCACTTGCAGTAAGGCTACAGGTTTATCCACAGGTTAGAGACTGGTCTCGTTTACACGGAAGCCAATTAATTGGTTCTGAAAAAAAAAAAAAAACAGGGGCATTTGCTGTTTGCAGGCAGCACGTCATGCTAGCATACTTTATAAAGTAGAACCCTGCTGATACATTTTTCAAGGCCATGTGCAAAAGAATGTAGGAGCCAGGAAATGGGGAAAAAAGTAAAAGTGAGAGTCGTAGTGAAATCGACAATCATATCTCAGTGGTTATGATGAAAAAAAAAATGTGCAGCGTTGGCTCCTGTACCTTTTTTCCATCTGATTAGCACAATGCGAGCAAATTCGTTGTGTGTGGGAGTTGAGCTGTTAGAATGAATTATCGACTTGAGAGACTTACCTTCCTGCACTAATTAGATACCCATTGTGCCACGTGGCTCCTACCATGATAACTTGAGTGTACATTTTTTCCGAATAAACCCAGTGTCTTTGGGTGGCCAGCACCTAAAACGGTATCTTGAAGCGACCTTCCGTCGTGATCCTTTCACATCCATAAACAAGATTATCGCTGGATGCACCGGCGGTAATGCAACGAGCAATGACGTTCTCAGCTCATTTGCTCAGCATTTTCGGCATAGTACCAGGTTGGTGTGGCTTGTAAATGGCCGCATGTCTCGCAACAGTGAAAGACCAAAAACACAGCCCTTTCTCCCAAACTTCACCACCAGTGCACGCATTGGCACACTCGGCCATGATCTCATCAATCGACAGAATTGTGGAGTTAAGAGCTGCATTATCGACGAAAACATTATTGTAAGCGATTCCATTGGAGGCATAAAAGAGCCGAGCATGCACAGCATGCTAGCATGACTACAGCAATGACTTGCAAGTAAACAGAGTGCGAGAAGACCATGCCGTCTCTGGTCTTGGTGGCCTTAATTTTGCCAACACCTCGCACAAAAAACATTTTAGAACTATGTGACCTTACAGATGGCTGTAAATTGCAAAAGATGATTGAATAATTGATCATTGAATAAATGTTTAGGGGTAAAATAGACTTCAAATATTCCCGAAAAAAATTGTGAAGTTAGAGAAAATAAGCGATTTGTCGCATGTTTGACCGTATTTTTCATACTGATGCGATCCAAGTAAAAATCCTCGTCATGCGGCGTTTGATAGAAGACTTCGTCGTTAAGTAATGAGGAAAGTCTAATGAAATAATTTTTTTGTTTAAGGAAGAAAATAATTTTTGAATTTGGCCCTCCGAACGCGGCCTGCATTTCATTTTGTTGCCACTTCGCCGCAAAGCACGTGGTCGCCCTTCCAGCTGACACTCGTCACAGGCAGCGGCAAGATGCAAGATGTATGCCAGTGGCTCGTGAGTGCTCGAAAGTCTTGTCGCGTTGATCTCAGGGCGACGAGTAATCAATTCGCGTTACAATGTGAGCTTGCTTGGCGGGCCCAATGGGATGCATGGATGCCCGAGAGCAGCCTATGGCGTCATTGGCACAATGTGCTAGAGGCCGTCTGCACAACTAGCATACACATACTGAAAGAAATAATGCACATTGTATACACGTTTTTTCGGGGTATACGTGTTGTGCAGACGGCCTCTAGCACATTGTGCCAACGACGCCATAGGCTGCTCTCGGGCGTCCATACTTCCCATTGGGCCCGCCAAGCTCACATTGTAACGCGAATTGATTACTCGTCGCCCTGAGATCAACGCGACAAGACTTTCGAGCACTCACGAGCCACTGACATACATGTCGCATCTTGCCGCTGACTGTGACGAGTTTTAGCTGCAAGGGCGACCACGTGCTTTGCGGCGAAGTGGCAACAAAAAGAATGCCGGGCACTTATGGAGCGCCAAATTCAAAATTATTTTCTTCCTTAAAACAAAAATTATTTCATTAGACTTTCTTCATTACTTAACGACAAGTCTTCTATCAAACGCCGCATGACGAGTATTTTTACTTGGACCGCATCAGTATGAAAAATACGGTCAAACATGCGACAAATCGCATAAGTTCACAATTTTTTTCGGCAAGGTTTGAAGTCTCTTTTACCCCTAAACATTTTGTACTATAACACACTTTCCTGAAAATCATACTACTATTAAGATTGGTTAGAGGGAGTTCGAGATAGCACAAGAAAAAATCACGAACATTGAAGAGTTTTGTAGTTTTTGAAGATACGTAGCTGGTAGTGAAACACAAAAATTTCGGAATTAGTGAATAGGACATCTAAACAGAACCTCTGCGATAGCGCCAGCGTGGTTTCAAAGCTGAACACAGAAAAATAGATTTTATATACATTTTTCTATTAGGCGCGGTTTAACAAATACAAGCGAACTTCGAGGGGGCGCCATGATCGTCAAAATTTTTATCGAGCGAAAATGTTTTGCCACAATACTCTATGTGGCACAGGAAAAAGGCACACATTTTATCAGCAAAATCTGCGATGTGCGAGCGCACGTCTGGGACACTTGGCATGGAATGACCCAATAATAATATCTGGGGTTTAACGTCCCAAAACCACGATATCATTATGAGAGACACCGTAGTGGAGGGCTCCGGAAAGTTCGACCACCTGGGGTTTAACGTGCACCTAAATCTAAGTGCACGGGCCTCAAACATTTTCGCCTCCATCGAAAATGCAGCCGCTGCAGTCGAGATTCTATCCCGCGACCCGAAGGTCGCGAGATCGAATGATAGGGTCAGCAGTTGAGTGCCATCCATAACCACTATACCACCGTGGCGGGGCTTATCCATTGAAGTTGCAACTAGCAACTGAGCAAAGAGGCTTATCCATTTGAGAGGCCTGTTTTATAAAGAAACTGACTACGAGCAAGACTTCGATTTGGGCGAGTTGGTACATGCTTAGCTGGGGAAAAACAGCGCAAAAAAGGACAAGGACGCAGGAACACAATACACTGTACGAGCGCTGAACTTACAACTGACATCTTTATTGCACCAACCGCTCGTTTTTACAGCGCATCAAGCCGAGCACGCCATTCCAATCAAACCGCCAATCAAAATTATCAGGTATGCAAACTACATTGTCACTGAAAGCTATCACATGTGCATGAATTACACCGTGCGCATGCATCTTCCACACTCAGATAAAATGAGCAAACCAGTTCCTAACAAGGATGAACAAGCAACAACAACAACAAAAAAAAAACAGCAATACCTTCCACATTTTCTATGATGAAAGAAGTGAGGGCTAAATTCGGTGCAACAATGTTGTCATCAAGGCTTAGATGGGACCAAATTTGGCAATAACGTAAAATTTAGCGCTGCCGGATTTTTATAGAGTATGGACGAAGCTCAAAAATGTAACCCAACGCTGCAGTAATCGATGACAAATGCTGCTGCAACCGCTACAACATGAAGATCAAGCACTCACCGTTAAACCGATGGTGGAGACGTCAACTTCAGAGAACATGTCCAACTCCTTTATATGTTCCATTGAATCCCGCCCCGTCCACGGCTCGTCGAAAGTGACGACGGCATTTCTGTCGCCGTATGTAACGAGGCACTTCGATGACATTGGGCGACAACGGCGCAAGACAAAGAACAGTTCTCAAGCCTGCCGCGGTACATGCATTCGCTCACACATACACGGTGTAGTGTCTCTACGACTCGATTGCTCTAGTCCTGAAACACCCAAAAGTGAAACGAAGCCAGTGATTAAAACAAAACGAACTTATTTACTGATGCACCAAAATAGGAAACGTCCACGCAGCTCAAAAGGTTTCGCTGGCGACTGATGTTTTCCCGGTCCGCTGGGCCTGGAGTCTCCTCCTTGCACCACAAACACACGCACACAAAACAACCACCGACACTGGCATGGGCGTCAACAGGATTTTGCCTTGGGGGGTGCAAACCCGTGTTACATCGCGTCTGGGGGAGGAGTGGAGAGAGAGAGAGAGAGCTGGCATAGCTTGGGGTGGGGGGGAGGGGCAAGTGCCGGTGTGGCTTGAGGGGGGCAAGTGCCCCTTTTGCACACGTGTCCCCCGTTCTATGGCCCACTTCGAAGGGGAGAACAGTAGCGGTTTCAGTCAGGCGCGCTTTCAATGTTCCAAGGCCACGGTCGCGGGGGCCGTATGCTAGACGCGTGGCTTCCCAGCACTCCGAAACAAACTGTCCGCGCCACACGGAACGTATCCACATGCGGTCCTCGCTGCCATGACCGCTGATTTATCAGTAGCTCTACTTATGTTTGTGAATTTCAGCTGATTCAGTGAAAAGGCGACGGAATCTACTGCTTTTTGGTCTTTTTACAAAATGAAAAGAACCACTACGTTTTTTTTAGTAAAGTTACATTAATGTGATATCACCAGACAAACAAGAAATGTCCTTCTTTGCGATGTTCTCAAACGCAGCACTACTTTTGACTGACGAGCCATAGACACCATAGAGTTTCATAGAGTAAGTATTACAGGAAGCTCTATGTTATGAGCAAATACCAGCAAATCGTGAGACAGAAATGTGAATGCACAACGCGCCCCACAGCACAGGGCCTACCTTTACCGTTCAATAAAGGTCATCCTGTCATCTCTCTTAACAATTTTATTTTAGTTATTTATTCATCCACTTATTGCTTACAAGAAACGAACGAGCATTGTTACGGCCACTAATATACATTTTCCAGGAACTGACACTTCGCAATGCACTTAACGTGAAAATATGCTCAGTAGTGAAAGGAGATCTACCCGCTCACCCCCTCACCCCCGCGTCCCTCCCTCTCCTTCTCGAGGCATGCGGGAGTAAGTGTGGCCATTCGTCCTCCCGTTCCTCTCATTTTGACGAAGGACCAAGCAGTTACCCTCCGAACTTTGCGCACGGCACGCATGCTTCTGCAGTTCGTCCTTCGAGGGAGTAAAGCGCCCTTTTTCGGATGAACTGCGCAGTTGCTCCCGAAAACTTTTTAGAGTGTACGGCTGCCAATGCCCGGCCCGTTACTCCGTGCAACAAATAGACATCTAGAATTTTCGTATCAGCCCGATGTTGTATACAACCACTTAACAGCTGTCCACACAATCACAGCTTGCAACCCAACAGTATCGGCTCAGAGCGCGGAAAGCACAAAGGCTCGTGCGCCGTAAAGCCCTCAATCGACCTCCATAAGCGGGCGCAATCAATATCTAGCACTATACTAAAACTACTCGCAGGTGCCCATAAATACGCGCACGGGTACGTTCATCGGTCAGCACTGTAGTAACGGTGTTCCAAGTGAATGGAAGTAATAATTAGTGCATAAGGTGGTTCAAATGTGAATTAAAGTGAATAAGAGGTGAATTACGGTGAATAAAGTGTTACAGTGAATTAAAGCAGTAAGGCTACGTAAGTTAATCAAATGTGAATCAACAATGGATCAGATGATAAAGTGAATCAAATGTTCAAGTGAGTTAAAGTTCATTCTGAATTAGTTCATTGTGCACCTTCAAATGTGAATTAGCACGTCGGCCACAAAGCCTCAGCACGTAGACTTAGTGGGGATGTCTAGACGACCGAAAAAACAGTAGGAAGTAACAATGAGATCGGCTGAGAAAGTCAAAATAATTGAGCGCACATGCTTTCGCCTGCGTTAGCTAAAGGTACTGTGAATTTCTTAAGCCCTAACGAATCTTATTCATGCGGAGCATACGCATTCGATGAACTTCATGGGTTCGAAACAGCCGCTGTGCTAAACGGTCCGAGGTGTCACAATGAATGCGCGTCGTGTGTCATTTAACACCCACCGTGGCGGTCTAGTGGCTATGGTGCTTTACTGCTAACCCGAAGGTCGCGAGATCGGATCCCGGCCGCGGCGGCCGCGTTTCGATGACGGTGAAAATGCTTGAGGCCCGTGTACATAGATTTAGGTGCACGGTGAAGAAGAAATTTCCGGAGCCCTCCGCTACGGCGTCCCTCATAATTATAATCGTGGTATTGGGACGTAAAACCCCCAACAATTATTATTATTCGTGTGTCATTAAACAGGGGTAATAGACTGCCTAAAAAGTAATAACAATACTACTAATGAAGGATCCATTCTTCGCCCATTTACGACTGTCAGCCGCCTCATTCGTAGGTCAACCATGCGCCGCTCAGCTTCCTTCCGGTAGGGTGGCAATTTCGAAAATCGATATGTCCGCCCACATCATAGAAACTTGTAATCACGCATTGAATCTTGAAACGTATAAGCACAAATTGGATTAGAAGTAAGCAAAGAAAAAAAAGAGAGAGAGAGGAAAGCGTGGGCAGCCGTTACTGAAATATAGGCGCGTTTTTCGAAGACTCATATCTAGACAATAGTGTACAACGATGACTTCTATAATTAAAGCGAACAGAGTAGGAAACGTTGGAGGGAATAGCGCTGGCGCGCTGGTAGTCGAACATCCTCAGCCTGTAGTCTATTTCAGGCTATACCATGTCTGTCCCCTAATTTCGTGTTGATCTGCAATTTTCAATGTCGCCTGCTAAATGTACGGGGAAACTACACGCGCCAGATTCATTACCGATCGCACAGAAGCGCTATTACATATACATAGCATGCGGAATGATTACAGTTGGAATCATTATAGAGCAATTTGAATCATTAGGCTACTGCGCGTACTACTACTACAAGGGTTCTTTCCGCATAATTCATTGTGGTGGACAGATGACAGAACGGTATTTCCCAGAACTATAAACAAGGACGACAATGCAACTACTCGTTATGGATTTGAAACGAGCAATCCAGACACCTACCCGGAAGTTCGATTGCCAGCCAATGCAAAAGCAGATCGCCCATCCTGTCTTCACAGAAATCTCTCGACGTACTTTCGTGTGTGCTCCTCCAGGAAGGCGTTTTTCCTTCTTTCGTTCACTCTGTAGCTTCGCAGATACAGACGTTTCGCGTGCGTCGTCATTAGGGAAGCGACACCATTAAGGGGCGGCGGGAAATTTCACCAGGAGGCGGGTGTGTGTGCGCGCGTGGGTGTTTGTATAAAGCCGAAAAGGTTTCAGCACGTGAGCAGTTAGGTCGTGTACATCATCATCGCCTATGACGGAATCCGCGTTGCTACCCGCGGCGCGGTGCTTTGGCATTATTTAAAGGCCGGCCGGTGGCGGAAATCGATTTCGCTCTATTTGGGAAGCATTGCGCAACAGGCTTCGAGTGAAAAAGAAAAAGTGTGTATATCCCCCCAGCGTGTCGTAATGCAAGGCAAGCCATTTTCATCGCCGACCGCTACGGCTAACACGGGGGGAAGAAAAAGCAGCCGATAACGAAAAAAGAACTAAATAAAAACTGTCACAATCCTTAGCCAGAAGCGATCGGCGCACACGCCGATCGTTTCTTTTGCAATTTTTGTGCTTACAAGTTACAACGCTGTATTGATATTCGTTTTATTTTAAGGGACAGCTGGGGTGAATAGTTTATTTCATGCAGGTTGTGTGACGATCAATATATCAATATAACGGGGATGAAAATGTATTCGCTATAAGTCGTAGTATACCCTCCGTCTAGCGTACTGGGGATTAATATATGAAATCTTGGACGAAATTAAGATTTTAGCCAAGCGGCAGCAGGTAAATCCAATACATACACTTTATTATATATATATATTCATTCGCAGAGTTCAACTTAATTCCCAAATGAAATTCGTTCGAGTGCAGTGCGGTGAGAAACTGTCAGAAAACAGCCGGAATAAATTGTGGTCTCAATGTAATCTGAAAAACGAGACAATCACTTTAATGCCAGACTGAATTTCCTCAGAAATCTAGCGAGCTTGTCGGGACTTGAACAATATTTCGCAAAACTAAGACGAAGCAATTTTCACATTCATCTTCTACAGTGGGCATATCACACAGATGAAATGCGATAACACCGTGGAATTGCCATTTAAGGGGGCGGTAGGGGGTAGGGATTAAGTTAGGCGAACAAATGAAAGAGGCGTGCTTTCGCTTACCGAGTTGACGCTGGTCATATGGAGATTGTACAGCACAGGCAGGAATAGCTCGGCGGCAATCACGTTGGAGATGGCCAGTCCGAAGATGGCCACCCAAAACTGGGTCCCCTTGTAGTACATTTCGGCGGGATAGCCAAGCACCGTGGTCGCCGATTGGAAGCTGGCCATCAATGACATGGCCACGGGAAACACTCCCAACTCCCGGTTGCCCATGAGAAACGACTTGTTCGACACATCGCGTCGGTCTCGCCAGGCGAAGTAGATGCCGATGCCCGAAGACACGCACAGCATCAGGCACATCACGCTGTAGTCCGCTACCGTAAACCTCGGCACGTCATCCATGATCGATTGTAAATATTTTTTCTACGAAAAGTACCCGCGCCGAAGCGAAAGTAGACGCCTAAGTGGACAACGCGGATATATACGCGCGAGAACAGGTCTTCGCAGACATCGGAGTCGTACAGTGTCAATGAACTCAACGGCAAGATGCGCGAAGACGGCAAGATGCTCGCCGTAACGTATTTCTTCGCTCGAGAAGTTCCCGGCGTTCAGCGAAACGAAACGCCGCCGCAATTCTTTTGCCGAAGAATCCGAATCGGTTTCACTCACGCATCCCGACAACGGACGGAGCTCGGTAACACGAACTGTCGTGACACGAAACACGCGGTAATGCGACCCAAGGGGACGGCACCGCGTCAGGAGAACATAATTCGGCGTGTGCGACAGCTTCTGCTTCTCGTTCCGATAGAAACGCCGTATGCGGCTTTGGCTCGTATCCGTCTTGTGCTGGCGTTGGCTTCTGCCTCTGTACCGAAACAAAAACTGCTTCACACCAAGATGGCGTCTGTGACGTAATTTTTGCGTTTCTTTTTTGCCGGTACAAACATTAATAAAGAAGCCTTTTCGACCTGCTTTGTTGTGCTGAGGTAACCATCGCCAGAACGTAGATTTGGACACTTAACATGTGGTGGCCATAACATGCTCTTGGCTCCCAAAAAAATAAACATGCCGCTTGCCGTACACAAAATGATGGCCCTTGAGATTAGCGACTAAAACTCAGGGCAACTGTCGCTGTAGACGTTTTGTACATCGCCTATTCAGCGCTTTCAGTAAAAAAAACGTGAGTACATAGCCTTTGAGATCAAAAGCCTTTCGGCATTTTATCTAGTAAGAGGTTGTAACTGGCTGTAATCACAACAAGATGGTTATGACATTTCCGCTCTTGCATATACAAAAGCACAGCCTTTGAGATTGGCAATTATTACTTGAACGAAATTGTTGTCTATACACCGTCTGTACTCATAGAATGTTACTGCACTATTAGCAAAATAACTATAATAAAAATGAGTTTATCTGTTACGCACTTGAGAGTAAGATTTCGGTTTCTATTGTGGCATATGTGATGTTTCGCTCACTGTTCAAACATGTAGTGATTAAAAGCATCTCCTTCATCTGTCAAGAAGCGGAGAGAACCGCAACGTTTCCTAACGTTATATTTCATACATATAATCAAGCAAAGATAAAAGTGAACCACTGTGGATAACAAAAAATGAAATGACTGCTGAGGCCGAGTTATGAGAAAATTTACACTTGTGAGCATCGCAATATAATGTGAAAAAAAAAAAATAATAGCTGGCAAATTACAGCACCGTATTCTTTGACCAGTTGTATTTGGAAAAATGCTTTTAAAATCTGCACCGACAGGAAGGCGTGAACTACAATGCAGTTTGGAAGCATTATGTGGAAAATTTCTATGGAACAAACCGTCTCTACTCTCACCGTTTCTTTTTTGAAATAAATATCAATAGAGTCTAGCGCACCAAATTGTGCAGTTCCCAGGAAACACACTTGAGCAAATTTTCATCGAATAAACTTTCCTGAAATATTGTTTGCAGCCACATTTTCTTGTCATGGAGTGTTTATCGACTAGGGCAACGGTTAGCTTTCTCATAAACGAGGGAACAAGAATGATGATGGCGAGGACAAATCGTCTTATGTTAAAATGTCATAATATATAGAGATTCTGTGCCCTTGCCTAAATGACGGAACCGTTCTAAATAGCAAGAAAAGATGCATCCATCACCATGCTGGAACGGTTACTGAAGAGCAGCATGTGAACTGAAACTTTTCTTATTCCTGTTTATTAAAAACAGTTCAGCACAACTACGAAGAGAAGAGAACATTAGCGGGAAAAAAAAAACGAAAGAAAGAAATTCGCACAACCTCATTTTGTGCAAGCATCTAATTATGTTCTTGATGAGCTGCATGAAAAGGCCCAGGCCGCAAGTGGTTACGAAAGAAACAATCACAGTGTGGAAGCACACCACAGATGCAAGAAGAAAGTTTTGTAATGGTCTTACTACAGCTTACATAACAGCATGATAAAAGGCAACCACTCACTAGGAGGTACTCCACCACATGTTCACTTGCTTTCAGAGCGGGAAATCCAATGCAAAAGTTGAAAATTTTTTACACTAACCGCATGCAAAAGATAGAAAAAAAAAAATACGTGGACCTCAAAATTGATAGCCTAATCGGGCCCACATGCGCATCGCCTTCAACCGTGCCACAAGGACAGGAACGTTTGTGCGCGTAACATGGGCCGTTTCAAAATATCCTAGAATACCCAATGCAAGTTCAGTTGCGAAGTGCCCATTATACGCCATAATTCTTCCTCTTGCAAATCGGCGAAGTATGCCCACTACGCACGCACCTGCGTAGCTGCACACTTTGTAATGGGTGGGCAGCTTTAAACCACCCATTAGTTGCACAATTCACATGTTGCGATACCTGGTGCGATTCTATGATTCTGCCACGTAATATTACATACGTTAAGGAGATTCCGCCCAGTAAATGATATTCTTAATTGTAGCGTTTTTTTAAAGTTTTTCGGCGTGGCTCTATCGTAGAACACGTGCTTGCAACGCAGAAGGCCTGGGTTCGGTTCTCACTAAAACTGATTATCTTTTATTATTTATTTATTTGCATCTACCTTGAATTTTCGCTTACGGACAACGCTGATTTTTGGCTGACAACCAATGACACCGACATCGGAAATTCTGCGAAATGATCTCTTGAACTCTATCACGTTAAAATTAGGGGTGTGCGAATATTCGAAATTTTGAATATTTTTCGAATAGTGTTTGCTATTCGATCCGATTCGCACTGGAATTTTACTATTCGAACTTCCCAAAAACAAATAGTTAACGTCCGATTGAAAGTGACCCCTTCAGATTTTTAATATGCTTCACCTGATTACACTCTCGTATTGCGGCAAAGCTGCCTTTCAAGCTCTGTTACGGTCGAACAGTCAACGTCCGATAGGACGTGGTCTCTAGATTTTCTATATGCTTCACCTCATCACACCCCGGTATTGCGGCAAAGCTGTCTTTCAAGCTCAGTTACGGTCACAAATTTATTAACTCAAGAAACCGCTGGTTCCAATGTGGAGATGAAAGATGTGGCAGAGGTGGGGGCTCAATTAATGCAGTTTTGCACCTGAAATTTGGGCAGGAAGTCCGAAAAATCGGAAGCCGAAGCTTTTTAGCATTCAAAATTTCAGATGTTCTTATATATCGACTTCTACGAGGCAGATTTGGAACTCCGAACTTGAAGGGAGCACACCCTTGTCCACAACATCAGTTGGGCTTCCACAGAAGTTGAAAGAGGAGGAGAGGCTGAGGAAATGGCATCTTTGCCTATCACATGTAAAGTGTTGTCGGCAACACTTTGGTTGCACCAAATCATGTACATAAATACAATTTGGCCTCTAAATTGCCTCATTCTTGATAAGACAACTATGAAACCCCACCCCACCAGTGCTTCATCAACCTAGCGAAAAGAAACTTTCATGTTGCTCTCTAATAAGGATATGCTTAGGAATCCTCTCTAACATTTTTTTCTGCAATTTCGGTTCAAAGTATTCGACAAATATTCTAGAAATATACGAGAAATATTTGAAAAATATTCAATTCGATTTGCACTCACACTTCAATATTCGAATTAATTTTGCTATTCGCACAGCTCTAATTAAAATGCCTTCAAGTTATCAATCTACAAAATGTAGACAGAATGCAGGCAGAAGTTAAATTCACATCATCACATTTTATTTCATTTGCAGCAATTATATTTCTATTAACAACAGCATGACAACTTTCTGTCCATTAGCACACAGACCAGCCAACATTCCAGCATCACATCGAGGTTAATCTAAGAAACAGCCACCCGTAATGGAAGCGTTAACAACAGCTTTCAAAGAAAGTACTCTACGCTGTAGAAAATGAAACAACAAAGTTAAGCAACTTCACGAACAGTTGCCAGCTCCACTGGCAGAATGACCGACCGTAAAAGAAAAACATTAGTGATGAACTTTGACATGTACACATTGTTTATGTTTTTACAAGGACCGTGTGTTCCTGCCTAACAGAGTTACCAAGTTATCATTTGGCACATGATGTGCCTTCCTGTATCGAAAGTCTCTTGAATGTTGCCATAGATTCTACAGAGAAAAAAAAAAAACCTTCTTATCAGATTGTCTGCACCATGCGAATAGTGGTGTGAGAAATGCCCACTCCAGGAAAGCGGACCTTCTGCCAAGCAATAACTTCGCGACTTTGTTAGACCGTAAAATGTGGTCACTAAAGAAACATAAGCAATGTGCAAATTTCAAATTCTAGTACATATGAGATCAACAGCCATTACGCTGAACTGCAAACCACTATTCACTTTATACGAGCAAACTGATGACAAAGGTTCTTTCGCCGTAATATCGGCAACAATATTCAAGACACCTTCGGCACAGGAAGGTACTGTACGTCTTGTGCCGAGCGATAAGCTTGCGACTTTGTCAGTCAGTGACAAACTGTCACTGGAAAAACGCAACCAGAAAATGTGTCAATATTAGTAAACGATTACGAATCAACATACTGTAAAACTTGTGAACTAAACCCACACAGAATGACTACACAAACAGAAATGAGCTTGTACTTGCATTTAACATGTTCGATGAATTAAAAACTCGTGCCAAGATTGGCATTACTGTGCAGAGGAGTTATGGAGTAGAGCTGCATTAAGGAAATCCAGTTTGCGCCTGCATTTCATGAGAAACAAGGACTTTGTCAGCAGATCTGATAGTGTCATTAAACCTATTCGACTCACAGTTGATAAATACAGCACAGTGACAGCCGAATGAACAAAACCAGGGGCAAGGAGCTTTATGACCCCAAATGTGCATATCCATGTAGAAGTTGGTGTGACCTGGAACTATTAGCATATGGTAACAACGTTGGTTACAGAGCTTCGTATGTCATCCAGAGTGCACCGTGCAGATTTGCAAACTGCAGCATGGCAACGTTCTCTAGTTTGCTACAAATCACGATCAGTTTGAATGAACAAGGTCGTGTCACGTGTGCAGGTGGAAAATTGTTGCACAACATTATCACAAAATCGCCTCTCGGATACATCAACACGCCAAACGCTATAGGAGGTGAATTCGCCTCTCAAGTGCTGCCCAGTTCTTTCTGGAGAGAATGGCTACTTCACATTCCGTGAGTGGATGCAGTGCAACACACACAAGGCAAAGCGTACTTGCCGCGCACATGTTGCAACTATCCCAGGGCAGCTGTCGGCGTGGCAAAAGCCACGTACCATTCATACTTATCAAAATTTATGAAAACAGTATCTTAAAGCGGGTGATAGACATTGATTTGGTCACACTGGCTGGACTACAGTTGAAGATATGGATGCTACATGCAAAATAAATTGCAGAGTAATATTAGGTAACTAACAAAATTAATATATTTGTTAATCACTTTCAAGCATATGACCCAATCGAAAAACTTCAGCAAGGGGAGCAACGAAGCAATACATTTATTTAACAAAAATCCTGTGCTCAGCAATGGTCTGTTTACGGGCCCTTTAAGAAAAATCAAGCTCTAATTCGTGGAACATCAATGCATCTTGTGATACATTTCGAGGTTGAACTGTCTGAAAAAATAATGCACGTGAGGATTTGTTTTAATAATGTCACCTAACTATGGCTAAGTAGATTAATTAGTCTAATTAGTTATCACTACTCTGTAATTGCTCTTCAGAAGTGTCCACCTCTTCAGGTAATCCAGCTGATGTGACAGAATTACGCTTACCACATGATACCAACACCTTTAATAACTCTGTTTCAATAAAAATAGAAAACTCGGGATCAGGATGACATAGAAGGCATTATATTATAAATACCTTCATTACTGCAATTTTTTTGCCTGCTTTTTCACTGAATTCATCAGAGTACTTAGCTGGTGATAAATTTTCAGCGATCAAACTCTAAGCATGCCTGCGACTGGAAAAACTAGTCTTACAAAATTCATCATCGAGCCGATATTTTACAAACTGTAGGCCATTTATGAAAACCAAACCTTGTTATACCAAAGTGGGATCCAATACAAAAATATCTTCATCATATTTAATGTTTCTTATAGGCATGTAGTATTTGTTGCATGTTAATACAGGTGATAAGCAATTTAAATTTACTTTGTTATGTCTTGCAATATGTTCTTTGTGTGTTTAGGTAATTGAAGGTTCCATTTCAGCACAACAGCCACTGGTTGGATTAAAACATCAAGACCAACAAGTCGCTACAGGCGAAGCAGGAACAATAGAAATCTTGTTCACACTGTGTATCAGAGATTGTGCAGAGTGATCCACCAATCTTGGAGGCTGTGTTATAGCGCTATAAGGCAAGGGCATAGTGAATATCATATTGTGTTGAGACAATGCTGCAGTCTTAATCGCAGTAGCAAATAAGAAATAGAGGGTAAGCCCTTCAAAGGGTGGCTGGGAAACATCCTGGATTAATTTATACGCCCCATATTCCATAATTTTGTATGAACATAGAGGGATCTCATACGTTCATACTCTGGATATGGCGATCACATGGGAAATGCTCCATAACACATATGGGAAGATATCGGTTTGTTTTATGTGAAATTATTGGATATCGGTTCATTCAAAAGAGAAGCCTTTCATTGCTGACAACTCTTGCCGTACAAATAACATTCTTTGGGAAAGCTATCGACCAATAAGATTTCCTCTTGGACCAGAAAGAATTTCCCAGGCTTCAACGAAAGGCATTGCTGCAGGTTGCCGTAAACATTTACGTTGTCATTACAATGGAATATTCAATTCATAATGGATGGTAAAGTCTCTTTACCTAACTTAACAAATGTACAACTTACTCAAGTTTCAAGAACTAAAGTACCATATGCACGTATCTGACGTGGCAATAAAGAAGGAAGCGCTGCTTTACAGTTTTCTTCAAACCTTGCATTGCACTGATGAACTTTGAACCAATCAAATGTTCCTCACGTTTGTACGTACACTACTCATGCTTTGAGTAGCAAAATCAATTCGCAACGTACAGCAGCACTTAAAGTTCGACATCACCAGAAAGGTCATAGTTGTTCAACGCTACTGCTGATGGCTTTTAAATCACACGCACATGCTCAGCTCAAATTGGGGCGTACATCAAACACCAGAGCTCATTTGGTTCTCGTCTCTTACCTATACCTGTACAAAATCATATGTGAACACATTATAATCAACGAGGACCCAGTCGTCACATTTCGACCGATTGCTGCGTATACATGTGCTGTGAATACTCGCATTCACGTTCTTTCTATGTGCAACGGGAAGTCACTGAATCAGGAGTCAGCGCCGTCGACAACTTCGTCGTGGATTGCCTGTTCCATGGCGTGAGAGGGCTGCAGCGGTTTCTGACAAACAAAGAACACACTGCGGTACTCGTACCGCATCATAGAACGTGGATTTTGGGTGTACGGTGTCGGAATACCAGTTTCTTCTTTCTGAAAAGGAAAAAGAAATATTAGGAGGTATACATAAACTGGGCATGGCTACATGTCTTGGACAGTGATAGATTGCCATCACTTACTAAGAAGTTTCGCCTATCCAGTATCTTGCTCAGTTAGTGGGGACAACGAAATTGTGCTCTCAGTCTATGCTTACACAATCAGTTTCATTATTCTTTGGCAATTCTACAGGAAAAAAAAATGGAAACCTACTAAGAGCTGAGCGTGTATTGTGGATTCATGTCCATATCACGCCTCTTTCTATAAGGGTCAAAATTAATAAATGCATAGAACATAAGTACAACACAAAAGCATTCTTAAGGTCTGTGAAATAGAATAAAGAAGATAATAAAATACTGTAAATAGCAATGATTATAACATTTAAAGCTGCCACTATCGATATAGACAGCTCTGAATTATATTAATAATTTGTGCACAGAAGTTTCACAAAATCTTCCTAAGCAGTGAAAAATTTTTAACGCAATCTGTGAACTGTTTACATTGATTGGTAAAGTTCTTGACGTATATTTTTGGTGTAAAGTTACAATGTTGCAAACTTTGTGCTCACGTATTTCTCACATACTAATTTCACGGGAATTTTCGTTAAGCAATAATTTAAATAAAGCCTTTCCTTGAAAAACTGTTTGCAATAAAAATTTGGCTATCTTTCCCAAAAGTGATAAATTTCATTTAGACAGCTCATGAAATAACTCTCGTCAGAGGAATTACACTTCTTTTTTTTTCAGGAATTTGAATGAGATGATTCAAAGTGGACTCCCAAGCCAGCATTGACAGTCAACTTTTTTTTTTACACAACGGTACCTTGGCTTAATTGTCTGTCGGTTTCATTAGTTTTGTATAACACAGAAAAACTAGCCCCTTGGGCAATTACACCAATTTCGTACAGCCAGCTTTGGAAAATAATCTCTCTGAACAGCCGTTCTATTCACTCTTTCACACTTATTATAGGCCCAACAAAGATCTCAGAGAAACTGCGCACTGGCCGGCAATTTCTGTTTGGCCGTGCTGCTGTAAAATTGCCTGTATTGCATGCATTTTCGCATGTGGCAATCATGTTCTAAGCGAATACTCTTTATGTTTTTATGCTGAAAGCCTTAGATGCCTTATCAATCATGAAAATTGACTGTCGGCGTCAACATGAGTGATGCCGAAAATCATGATCACGCGATGGTCACATCGCGCAATCACGTCACAGATTGCCAAAATTTGTGACGTCATCATGACATCACTACAATGACACATAACGTGACATCACATGATGATGCCATCACGACGTCGTCGCTTGGTCAAAAATAGGCCAATCACGAAGGCAGTGCAAAACCAGGTGAGGTGCAGGAAGCTTAACTGCAATGCCTCCGATCCTGGAGGCGGTGCAAAACTACGTCAGGTGCACAAAGTTATCGGAGAGGGCGGGGAGGATCAATACATCACATGTGAAGAAAAATAAGAAGAAGATGGCTTTCAACGTCTAGTCATCTTATGAGAATGCATAAGGGACCCTGTGATTTTGGCTTCAATCACGCAATGCTTTAATCTCCCCTCATTTTCCTTTCCTCCGTGGAAGTACCGACTGACCAGAAAAATAAAGCCCATGGCAAGAATGATGTTCCGGACGTCTTCGTAGCTGGGCTCAATCGAGTCCTCGTTAGGCAGGTCGGCGTAGTGGTAGAGCAGTGGACCCAAGTTGATCCACAGACCTCCAGGCCGTAGGATGTGCGCTATGGTCTCTATGTACAACACCACATTAGGTGCCGTGTCCAAGAAGAAGCACGTCGACACACAATCCCACTGTTCCACTGCAACAGAAAGCAAGACATAGCCTTACTCGTTGCAGGAGGCATGCATTTTTCAAATACAGAAGAGATTCACAATGTCACGCCATCAAACCTTGGTACTACAACCATGGCCAGACTGAAAAGACGCACGCGCGTTCCGTCTTAAGGCCTACGCAATGTGTTGTTTCCACTTCCCGCCGCACCACCATGTTGTGGCTGCGACCCCGCCATTGCATGCGTGACTGCGGTCCATGCAAAAGTAGACGCGACCATGCGCTCGCGTCTTTTTTTTTGTTTTTTTTTTATATTTTTGCCTCCGTGTTCTCGGCAAGCAGCAAGCAAAAACGCCTATAACTATGGCAGGGCCGCTGCGCTCCTCGCGGTGAGCCATGGCGCTAACCAAGGAGAAACGCTACCATTGTGTTGAACTCGATTGCGAAGGCTGTAAGATGGAACACACGCGGGCGTCTTTCCAGTCCGGCCAAGGTACAACAAAGCCAGGGTTGCCACTGACTTTCAAGTAAATGTTGCCAAACGACGAGCACAAAGTCGCCAAAAGTCGCCATTTTTTTTACAAATTTCGCCAAAAAAGTCGCCATTCTAGATATTTGCGGCATATCCTAGGAATAAGAATTTCCGCTTATGTATAGCCCCGTAGCATACAGTGCCATTCAAAGCCCTTAAAGTGTATTGACATTTCTCAAGACCAGTCGCATCGCCCGCTTCACCATGGGTGTGCCTGGTGCACCTGGTTCTCCGACTACCCGCAAGATGTGCGCGGTGGGGCAAGTATGAATGGATAAAAACGCTCGTTATATCCTTCCATCCCTGTCCGCTTGTTTCAGAGAGAAAAGTGTGGTAAACCTTGGGCGAAAACCGTGAAGGCGTTGTTTGTAGACAACTTTACATCCCCTTATATGAAAAAAAAGAATTAACAGGTTTATTAAAAGTAGTAAGACAGAAGTCTTACAGGTACCGTTCATTAGTGAGTCTTATACCTCTCAGTGTGAACTAATATGATACCGGACGCCACTGTCCCTTTCCTATAGTCACTTATATCTACCCGCGTCAATCCGATGCGTTATAATTGAACGGGTAGACAGTATAAAAAGTTATATAGCATTTGTTTTCATTGCACACGCTCACCGAGAACAGTGGAAAATGCCTGAATAAATACTTTTTTATTGCACAAACACGCGCGTATCCGCCAATCTTCGCTATACGAGCTCACTTAGGGGATACTGCAGCAGTCAATAAGTCGCCAAGCTACAGAGAACAGTTGGAGCTTTGGCGGAACAAATGGCCGAAACACACGACCAACCCGTCATCTATCCCCTTCAGAAGCGAAACTTTAGAGAAGCTCTGAAGCATCTAGATGAGTCTAGATGAATTGAGGACATAGAAGCATCTAGATCAATTGAGGATATACACACGAGTTACAGGACGGACATACCGAACGGCACGCAATGTACACCTCAAAACCCAGAAAAATACAGAGAATAGTGCCGCTCATTCGTTGTGAAGACACTGAGCTTAGGATGCATAACTCAGTGGAGACCTGACCCGCAAATCGCCAAAAATTCGCCATGTCGTCATTCATAATTTTAGGTCGCCACGGGCCTCTCAAATTCGCCAATTTGGCGAAAAGTAGCCACCATTGGCAACCCTGAACAAAGGTTAAAATAAGGACACAGTGAAAAGCCTTTATATAGGGGAGTGCTTAACCTTCAATTACTTTGTCATAGTTAAATGTCGCGCACTGTAACAATGTGCGACTTTTCATATTTACTAATTAGTAATACTAATTATTCATTACAGTAACAACATTTCTGCCAGTCAGTAATGAAGTCGTGTCCTTTTATCGAACTTCCATGGATTAGCCCTAATTTCAATATATATTGAGAGCATGCTATAGAAAGCACCACTGGTCCACATATTTCTGTCCTGCCATGCCCACGGTAGACATTAATGAGGCTACTAAAATTTATCGGAACACAAGGAATAAATTCAAAGATCGATGAACATTCCATTAACACACTCTATGGCATGCAAGCAGGCAGAATGGCTATTTCATTTAAAGGACTCAGCTGAAAGTTTGTCTTCTGTATTGTCTTCTTTTATTAGCAACTGTCCCTTCAAGGGCCCCTAAACCACTCAGAGGTCGAAATTTAGTTGTGGTGTTGCAGTTGTGTACGAATCTACAATGAACACGCGACTGCAAATTTTTTCGTAATGCTGCCACAATAATGGAGTTTACACAAGTTCGATGATCGAAATGCAGCCCTTGCTCATTTCACTCTTTCCTTCGCTACACTCCGTTCATTGGCTTGTCTCTCCTCCTGGTGTTCCTCCTCCCCATGAGAGGAGGTTAAGCAGGGAGCATGCATACCTGCAGACAAACAGGCTTTTTCTGCTGCTGACATGACCAGATTCTACTGATGACATCACAAATAACTCTGCAGATACCGAAAGACCCGGAGAGGAGCACAAGATCATTTTCTTATTTTGTAGTGCACCCGCGGTGCATAGCGCTGCCGTGTTTGGTCCTGTTGACCGTGACAGCACTCTGAACTCAACGCACATCTTTACTTGAAATGTTGTAAAAATATCTGAGGTGGTTTAGGGACCCTAAAGGGAGATAACATAGGGAATCACAATACGGAGTTAGTAGTGGCAGTACATGCAGATGCTGACACACAGGAACAAAGAAAGCGTGCACGCACACTGTGAGCTGTACACTTCGACAAAGTTGCCAGCTGCCATGGAGAACTGTGCCTCAGGAGGGACGTCGCTGGGGTTGGCATCTGGGAACTGGGCGGGCCTGATCTGGTCTGCCGAGGCCATGTGGTTGTAGTATTGGTGCACCCAGGGATACACGCTGTACAAGTTGGTTTCCTTGCACCTAGAAGCATGAGAACGGAGGGAAGAGAAACATGGCAGCTTCCTCGAAAATAAGGCTTAATATAAAAATTAAGTAAAATTTATTTCTGGGATTTTAACTGCCAAAATGACGATATAATTATTGGGGACGTAAGGGGGGTTTCATATTACTTTTGACAATAGAGGATTCTTCTACATTCACCTAAATCTAAGTAGACGGCCATTTTTACATTTTGCCCCCATCAAGTGCAGCCTTTGTGGCTGGGACTGAATGGGTAAGAAAAAGGAAGGGCCTTGTGCTCAACGGTGTAGAATCGAACATTGATACAGAAAACATGAATGTAATGAATGGAGTGTACCGAACATGTTACTATCATTACGTAATGAATATATGTGTATATAGTGAATATTGCATACAGAAAAAGCATGCTCGTGTTAGATGTGACTGTTATGGATGAGGTTGTACAGTGCTGACATATACATTTACAAAGCTGTACAGGCACTATGCCAACCAGACTTTTCACACATAAAATAGTACTGCTCAGTAGGCTTGAAACTTTGGGAAATAATAATAGGGTATTTGAATATTATAATACAATTGATCTTAAAAGCCAGGTTCTTTTCTCACTGGTGTTACTATGATGTCATAACAGAAAGCAAAATCAAATGACTTGCGATAACGCTAGGTTTAACAGTGTTGTTTATAACATTCCTTCTGTGCTTCCCCTTTGTCATATACTCATGTTCTTACCACAGGGGCAGCGCCAGGATTTGTTCACTGGGGGGGGGGTGGCACCCACGACAAGTGAGTTCCTTCAGAAGGGGCAGGGAGGCGGGGAACTTAGGCGTTGCGTTTTGATTATGCTTGCTCTTGAAGGGGGGGGGAGAGGGGGGGCAAGCGAAAGTTTGGTGGGGGGAGGCTCCAGCCACCCCGTGCCCCCCGCTGGCGCCACCCCTGCCTTACCATGTGACCAGTATCAAACTGTTAGGGCGTGCACTCCATCGTGTTAACTTCTTTTCCTTACAGTTTCACACATTCAAAAAAAGCTTCTCTGAGTGGAAAAAATTAGGGCAGCTTCGTGCTGGTGGTGCCAAGCCCGGAGAAATAGTGGAGCTGGGCAGCCTTCCTTAGCATGCCAGCCAGGCCTAGGCTATAGATAGCCAGTTAAGCCTGGGAAAGCCAAGTTGAGCCTAGGAAAGGCAAGGTGAGGCTCTCTCTCTCTCTCTGTTTATTCCTATGCTTGTTCTGATACCGTGCTTGGATAGCCGAGTGGTTATGATGCTTGCCTTTGGACCGTGGGTACCCGTGTTCAAATCCAGCCTGGCCAAGCAATTTTATTGAATTTAACTAAAATAGCTTAGCGAGGCTCCACTGCTCTCCATTTCTCTCCTCCTATCCTTCTCCTTTCCTTCTTTCAACGGTTGCTAGGCGACGGATGGTGACATCATTGCTCGGCGAGGTTTTTCTGTGAATACCTAATGGACTCTCCTCTGGCTTAAACAGCTTTACTGTTAAAAAAGATTTATTGTATGTAATATTTTTCTAGACCGGTGCATTCTTTTTCTGTGGTCCTCAAACAACATAATGAGAGAGTTCAACGGTACTCACCGATTCAGAATGAAGTTGGAAGCGAACAGCATGAACAGGCTGAACTCATTGCCCTGGCAACAATAACCCTGGCGGGCGATCTCGTAGGCTAGCCTGCCAAGGCCTGCTCCCGGCACAAGTATGTGAATGGTGGATGGGTCTCTGAAAAGCGAGATGCATGCCCTGATGCTGGTACATTCGGTACCTCTCAGTGACACAAAATAATGTCTGCCAGATATGTGTGTAGGAACTAAATTACAGGACAGGAGACAGATTTAGTATAACATTGATAAAGGCCTTCAGTGTGTACAATAACTTAGTGGTGCGATGCATGTCTGCATACTTATCTGAAACATTATATGAAACATGGTGACTTACTGAATCGTGCTCATAAAGACAAAGACAGAGAAAAAGTTAGATGTGACATGCTATTCCTTTAATCACCATGCCACTTTCCAAACCCGCCCAATTTGCCACACTTGTTGGTCCATAAAGGCACCTGGAGCTATAATAACAGAGATACCAATGACCATATCTAGCAGTAAAAAAATGACATCTAGAGAACTTTTATTGCACAAGACTGTGAAAGTGGCTCATTTGCTGCACAAGTTTAAGTGAATAACTTTTCAGGCACTGATATTTTCTTTATTCATATAGAACACCGTAATAATAACCTACAAAGCCACTAGAGGCCAAATAGCACTGCATGTACCGTAGTAAAGTACCACAGTCCAGAGCCCGATGCTCTGGCGTTCTAGACAAGCATGTTGCCGTCTGTACATTTGCATTGGTTTTGGCAAAAATTTTCCCCCATTGTTTTCCCACTCTTGTACATCATTACGCACCATGGGAGCTTATGATTTAACTCAAGTCACATTATATTTGAGCCACCGACTTCCATTAATGATAGCTGCCTTTTAATGTTTACATAGTGCATATGCAAACGCGACAGGTCCTGCACAGATTGTACTAGGCTTAGTAAAGAACGTTCATCACACTCACACTTCGTCTAGTGGGTAATGTTCTGAAATGGTGTCCAAAATGGGTTGAAAGCACGCTCGCCGTTCCTCGGCCCCCTCGGAACTCCATTCCCGTACGAACTGCTTCAGGACACCCTGCACCTTGTCCATGTCTAACGATGTGGCCTGAATCTGTAGAGCACAAAAAGAACCCAATCAAGTAAGCTGAAGGCATCATTTTGATGCTTTGTGATAACACGGGAACCTAGTATCCCTAACATGTATCCTCAAATTCATTCGTTCTGAAGTGAGTAAAGATAACGTGGCAAAAATACAGGATGTGTAAGCGAAAAAAGAAAGGACTAGCACTGTTCAGCTTTACAGCCTACAATTAAAAAAATTTGGGAGGACACCCAAGGAAACTATTTTAAAGAAGTCTAGTAATATGTACCGATCGGATCAGTCAGTTCTGTTTACCAGACCCAGCCTCATTACTTTACGGACAAATCCTGTACTGCTACCAAGAAACGAGGTTTACAAACATGTTTAGACACAGCATGATGAGGCCACTTGAGCTGGACACACTAATTAACAATTATATATTTTAAAAATTAGAAGCGCATCTCGCTACACCTGGAATTAGCAAAGGTTCAAATAATGTATTGGTAAAGAAGAAGCAACCTACTGAGCATGAAGAAGCAGATAAAAAGAAACCGGACAAAGCACAGTGTTCTGTCTCCTGCGTATCCTCATGCCTCTTTTATAGTCAGCTATTTAGTACTTTATTCAGTGACAACCTTAGAATGACAAATAGGCTCTGTCTATAGTCTGCGACAAGCTAAAGCTATAGTGCCATGGCTACTGCTGTTCTACTCAAAGAGAGTTTGTACAGAGACTTCAGACAATTACGTTCACTCATTTATGCGATGCCAAAAGCTTTTGCAAGCTTAACCCTTTACTGCCGGTTGTCGCGAATTCGCGACATACCGAAAAACGCCGATTAATTAACAGACGAAACGCGTTGATGCCTTCACCGGCGGCTGTCACGTATTTGCGGCGAACGTAGCTTTGAGCACGAGAGATCTAGCGCCATTGCATGTAAGGTATTTCAAGCTGGAACCCAGTGTTGTGCATCAGTTGCCGGAGAGCGCGAAGCACGTGCAACAGCTCTCACTTCTTCGTTGTTTTCTGCGCGAGAACGTAAGTTCCATCTCCTATAAAAATTTTTGCGATGTGCACGCCTACAAGAGGTTGCACACGACATGCCACGTTGTTTTGAAGTACGTTATTTCCTGCGCAATCCTCGCTTCTGTGGTATGTCGCGAATTCGTGACATCCGGCATTTGAGTCAGTCAGTGATGACTGCTGGTATGACAAGTTGATGATAGACTTCCGCTCATTTTATGGGGAAAAAAGGCTTCGGACGCGCTTGCCACCTGAAGATAAAAGTGACGACAGCTGTCTCAATGACAGCGAAGACGACGATGTCGATCCTCATGCACAAGCACGAGTGTCTTCATCGAGCAGTGAGGATGAAAACGAAGATGTGGTAGACCAGCCAAGCTAGTGCCTCTCCAAAACATGCATTGCGGTGGAAAAAAAAGACTGTCAAGAACAGCGGGAAGTACCACACTAGAAAACAGCTCATCCTCAACCGAACTCCTATTGAATATTTCAAGGAATTTTTATGACACGTTCACGGGACACATCGTTCAACAGAGCAATCTGTTTGCGACGCAGAAAAATCCGAACAAAGGACTGGCTCTGTCTCGTGGTGAGCTAGATCTATTTCTCGGTGCCGTCATCTTCATGTCATTCTGTCGGCTCCCAAGAAGTCGGCTATACCGGGCGGCGGAGTCTAGGGCACACAGGGTGCCCGACACGATGTCACGTGATTGGTAGGAGGAAATAATGTCAAACTTGCATTTACCAAAAAATGACGACGCCAAGTTACGTCCCCCTGAAGAGATCCGCTTCATGATGCGGCGATGCCGTACTTGCGTTGCATTGAACATATTGAGCTACTAGGCTTAAGTGCCGGTTGTCACAATTCGCAACATACCTAAAAGTATGCATTAACGTTGCATTTTGGATAATACAACTGCTGATTTAAGTTAAGGGTGCTATTTAAAGCTGAAAAATGAAAAACAAATATTTTTCTTCGGCGCTTTCATAATTCAGGCATTAAAGGGTTAAGATTGTTAATTTTATCATGCAGATCCACCTTTCTGTCACTGGTTTAAGTATTAAACTTTAACAGAGAGGCAAATCTTCTAGCAGATCCAAATATGGGTGTTCAGCGAAAGATTATGTTTAGATTTGAAACAGCAAACATTTATTTTCCAATAAGCCTAGTGTTTATTAGCAAAGCAAGACTATTTAAGCTAACAGCGGTCTCCCGCTGGCACGGCTCTCTTACTTAGGTGGAAGTCAGTTTCATCACGGTTTTTGAGAGTGCTGCTTGTATTGAGACCTTAGGTCCACACCAAATATGGTCTGTAACGGAAAAACTTATTGTGTTGGTATCCTTTGGTAAAACATTGCTCATTCAAGCACACCAGTGCTCGGTGTTGTGTGCTCTATATCCTGGATGTCTCCACGCAATGTGCCGTTATGCTCAAACAACTACAAGAACGTCAAACGACACTCAGTTAACCAACCTGATTCGTCGGTTTCACATCATCGGAGTGGTCTGCATTCTCGAACATGTGGGCAATGTTGGCCACCACGAGCTTGAGAACCTCGTGGTTGTGGTCAATGGCCATCCGTACTCGGTCCAGGTGTTGCCGGTAGCTCTTGAGCATGAGTTGATGGGACGGCGGTAGACTCGACACATATTTGACCACTTTAAACAACCGTCGAAGGGAGTAACTCCTGCAAACCAGTTTTAACAACCATTCGATTTGCATGTCAGGTTAAACTGTGCACTCTGTAATGTACGTAAAATTGACTTACACATTCAACTTGAGTGTTTGCCATTTATACTAAATGGACAAAACCAAGACAATGTCACAATTGTCAACATAATTTTACCTAGAAAGTGCATAGCTGGTTCCAATAAGCAGATTAGTTCCCAATGCGAATTATGCGATAAACCCTACTTTGCTTGCCTCTAAAACGCTTCAGTAGGTGTTTCTGTGAATACTGTAGCATTTATCACGTGAAAAGTATCTATAATCTGGTGGCGATTGACATGACATCGCCACCGTTGAAATTCAGTGTACCTAAAGAAACACGTGGAACAGTTCTTGATGTCAAGTGCTATATCATATCATATCAGACGCAGTGCAAACTGCTTATGTTTTCGTGGATAACTTCAAGTTACAAGCTGAAGCAACAAACCTGGTAAGTAGTGAAATAAACTACAATCCAAGCATGGCCACATTACTGTGAAACCGGCCGAGTTGCGGTTCCGAACCCCCTTCATAGTCTGCGAGGTGCAGCGTCTGTGCTTAACTGTCAACAGAGAAACGCTGCAGTTCGCTAGTACGTACTCCGGCTACTAGTATATTAAAATTTTCACAGAATAGAGACTGTTTAATCATGCAGCATACAGGAATGTCAAAGGCGCCTGTTTAGGCCACTGGTCGGTGGAGATTACCTGTTAAAACTTCAATAAGGAACGCCCGATTTTTACAACCCAATCAGAATGTGGCACCAGTGCCACGTCTCTTTATTTGTAAGACATCTCCGCAAACGCGCAACACACACGTAAACAAGCTCTTCTTAAGCATTACCTATATGACCTAAAAGCGTTCACAATTCTTTGAAAATGTTTTCGCTCTTCGGGATCGTCCACAACACTCGCACTGCCACCAACGCTGTTGCCGGCCATCTTTGATCGACTAGAGAATTTGTTTTTTTTATCATTTTGGCCAACTGAAAATCTGTTTCGCGACAAAACCAACTAAACGATTGAAAAATCTTGAGCCGTCTTTTGTAAAGCATTGATTTTAATGTTGAATAAAATGTCGAAGTTGACAAAAAAATAATTAAATAAATTGAACGTACAGTGCCACTATTGTAGTACAGCGAAATTTACTGCAGCTTCTACTTCAAGTTGAGACCTCGTTAGTAAATGTGCCGAGAACAGTTAAGTGAAACTAAGTGGAACAGTGGAGATACAGCAGAATAAAGATTAAGTACTTTCATATCAATATGAAAAAACGGAGAGGGAACTCGTCATTTTCGTACGACACTATCGGGTTCCATTTTCCGCTGTGCGCGCATGAGAACCAATGAGAACCACGAAACGGGAGAAAGAAAATAGAAAGGAAGGGGAAAGAAAAATCGGAGTGGAGGGTACGCTATGAAGGTGGCATGCGTTTGACGAGGATTGTGTCCGAGACCGCCGAGACATTTTGAACATCTTTTCATCGGCGCGATGTCGAAAGCGATGGCGAGCTCGTTGATGGACCTGGTGCAAGAGCATCAAGATGCGCAGGCCAAGGCAGCGCGGAACCCGCCGAACTTCTGGGACCCCATCTCGTACGAATTTGAGGAGCCCACTCCGCAGTGTCTTCTCAGGGCTAAACGGTATTGACCTGCTGCTGATGTTTCCGCGTCCTTTCTTTGTGTTTGTATGTGTTGCGCGCGCCTCGTTTTTCCAGCTGGCGTCGCTGTGACCTCCATGACGGGAAACGCAACTATGCTTGGTCGCAGGCAGTTTGATTTTGTTTGTTTTGGACCGATTTGCTACATCGTTGGGAGCGCGGTCCGGCTTTGTTGCAGCTGTTGCCACCCGCGATTCGCGGTGGTTCTGAATGCAAAGCATCGTTCGTTCCGAGCGTATTTACAGTCCGTTAAACTAACAAAGCATCGTGCGTTCAGTGCAAGCTTAGAGTCCGTGAAACTCAAGTTGCTCGAAATTTCATCCAGTTCTTCTGACGTGATTCATGACCACGATAGTTCCGCTATCCGTCGAAATACTTGGCGTCGCGTCGGGACATAATACCAGCGTGTTTGAATAGACGCGCAGTTACGCTTTAATGCACGCGGGTTGACGGGTGTAACAACAGACGCACAGCTTATCGGCTGATCGAAACGACGAAGCCGCATTAGTAAACGCGGTGGCAATCTTTTTCGAGAAATTAAGGAAGCGTCTATCGAGGTGACGCCTGAATGGTGAAGCACGTGTTTTTTTTTCTCTCTCTCTCGTTTTAACGTGGTAGTGAGAGCGCATCGTTTCCTACATATGCAGATCATATCGCCAGTTATCTTTGGCGATATCCGCATTTGTGTTGCAGTATCGTGCGCAAATAGTTGACTCTGCGTCATGCACTCATCGCAGCTGTACCAAGGCTGCGGTGCGGTGCACATTAAACGAACCCCGCCTGTTTTGCATAGTTTTTCATAGCGATTTTTAGGGATACAAGTGATTCATCTTGGCCTTCACACAAAATGGTCATCGTATGTGCCTTCGATCGCGTTTAAGCGCAGTGTAGTCATAAATATAGGCAGCTGGTTATCTAAATCTTTTGCGCATGTTAGTTTTTTGGTCAAGCATTGTGAAATACATTGAAAGCTGCGTTTCTCACCGATTGTGGAAACGCGGTTAAGAACAATACCTTGGTTTGGGCGAGTTGGTCCATCGTTAGTGAAAACTTGAAAGCGCGAACGACGAAGACGAAACACATACAACAGGACTTGCACTCATGAGTTGATGGCAAGTCCTGTTGTATGTGTTTCGTCTTCGTCGTTCGCGCTTTCAAGTTTTCACGCGGTTAAGACTTCATAGTAAAATGTCGGGCCTTGTAAACTTGAGCTGGTGCAAAAGCAACATTTTAATAAAGGGGGCACGAAAAGAATGTTAGCGGTATTAATAATTTTCGCTTCTGCATTACCAGAGAAGCCACTTACCACGAGAGGCTTGGTAGTGCAAAAATAATTAAAAAATCGAGTAAAAATTCGCGACGCAGCTTTGAAAGCTCCAGGACTACTAGTTCATTTTAATGTTTGAAAGCTTCTGCTCAGGCCATGTGAACTGCTAAACAATCCAAACACTAAGCTAAGGAAGTTTCACGTTATAGTATACCATGGCTGCCCAGAAATGTAAAAAAAAAAAAATTTTTTTTTGAGGTTTGCGATGTCGGGATGACATGCCGCTGCTGCAATTTCAATACAAAATAATACAGGAACGTTGGCCTATGTTTTCGTTTCGTTATTAACCTCTGTCTGAATTATTTATGGAAACATAGTTGTGAAATACTGAATTAGGAGTCTTGACTGATTTAGTGTTTATATTCAGTGTTTCTTCTAGGCTGGAGCCCATCATTGCAACACTTCCGTAGTGCTTATCACCATGCGTTCACTAGGGAGTGGTTTATTCCTTGAAGTGTTAGCCAAACATCGTAGCTTGATTGTGAGAAATAAGTGGTGCCTGCTTTAAGTAGCTGCAAGACTGTCTCCCTAACCAAAAATGAAAATTCACTTCTCTGGTTAAAAGGCCAGAAAAAAGTTTGCATGTGGTTCCCAGAGATAAGGTTACCTGTTTAGCCATGTAAAATTGATTGTGCTTGTTTCTTCCCTTCCTGCACCAAGTTGTGCCAAAACCGCAATATTTCCTGAAATTTCACCACTCCAAAACGCAGAAACCAACAACCACAAATTCGTTTTCTGTCCAGTTTTAGCAGAACCTGACAGTGGTGTAAACGGCTATGATTCTGCTTCATCCGCAATATCAAATGTAACATTATGACCATAGTAACGTTCCGTATGAAGCTGAAACCAGGAAACATAGACCTAACATCAGACTAAGGCACACTGGCTTTTACGGTGTTATATAGTCCCGCATTCTTGGCCTGCCAAGTTGCTGCTGACACCATGCAAATACACACACCGGCGTCACCTGGAACGTTGAGAATTGGCCTGGATGAGTTGTTGTCAGGCTACGCCACGGCGCGCTGCCTCCCTGATAGCGTCTGCTTGATCATGCAACGTGACTGTTGTGCCGACGAAACTTGCCGGGACACCTGTTTAGGTGTCCTCGGTTCCACTCCTTGTCAATTTTTTTTTAACTTGCAACTTTATCATATGAATAACTCTGATGTGAGAAATTTGCCCTAGCAGTCATAAAATAGTTCCTTGGCAGTACTTTCGTTCTCTGATATTCAGTATTTAAAAAGGTTGACATGCTTTTCTTTTTGACCAGGTGCTCCAAAACACAGTTTTCCTACTCTAAAACACTAATTTTTGTGCTCCAAAAACTGCTACAAAAGCTATCTGAGCTGTCCCACCCCTGATGTAGTACATCACAGCAGGAACATTCCTGCGGCGCTAAGCTAGGATTCTACAGGAACGGAAGAGCCAAACTGTATAAACTGAAGTTTAGCTATACGAGTAGTAACGCCATTTGGTTAATCGTTGAACAGTTATAAAATCTCCATACCAATCATCAGTCATTATATTTATGTGCCACTTGAATGAACTCTCGCCTGTGCAGGCAGGTTTTTTGTCTGTTGACATATGTTCAAGTTAAGATGCACAAACTGATGCATGATGTGTTTTGTCTTCTATTCTGTAGGGACATCATGGACATCTATACCCAGCCTCCCCCTGGAGTTTTCATAGCACCAGAGGAAAACAACATCACCAAGGTATAAGAGCCTGCAGCGAGAAGCTAAACAGCAATAGAAGAACGTTAACTGCAGTAATAACTAAAATAGGTTGAGCAATACACTGCTGTAGGCCAACAGCAAAGAAATTTGGTATTTTGTAAGCGACCTAGTCGTGGACAGTGTAGGTATAACGCGGACTATTTGTACATTAGAAGTATGGGTAGATGGCATTTTAAACTATGGCTAACGAGTTCTATACCGCAACTGTGAAACATGACATGTCATTTCTAGCTTAATTATAATATAACACTGTCGTGCAAGTTCTCTTTAACTCGTAACTGCAGCTATTTGCCACAGATTTCTGCATATCCCAAGAACAGCATCCCTGTGTTGATCTGCAGATCCATGCACTGGTGCTGGGCCCCTTCGACACTCCGTACGAGGGTGGCTTTTTCCACTTCATCATGAAGTGTCCACCAGACTACCCGATTCAGCCGCCGCGGGTTCGGCTCATGACCACAGATGGAGGCAGGGTGCGCTTCAATCCGAACCTCTACAACAACGGCAAAGTGTGCCTCAGTATCCTGGGGTGAGGGAACACTTCTTCGGAGTAACACCTTCTGTTAGCCATTCCTATGGCAACACTGTTGTTGCAACTTGCAAGTAGGGAACGTTCTGAATCCACAGGCCTTACCGTGAAGCAAGTATAGCACTACTGTTCAGCCCGGTAATATCGTCACGTGGTTCAACGGTGAAGAAGCTAAATGCAGCCGGTGAATGTGAAACACTCTATTACGCGAACTTGTGTCCTGTAGAAGAAGTAACAGTCAAAGTCCAGTAAAAGTAGCAAGCACAGACATCTTTTGTCGGTAATCTGATTGTTGGTGGTGGTGATGAAGGATAAAAAATTCCAGATTTATCACTGGTGCTCGCATTAGCTCCAGAGTAAACTCGACTACTCATGCAGTGCTTGCAATCTTATCAGAACTGTGTGTGAAACAAGTTTCTTCCCAGACATTGCTACGAGGCCTATGCTGAGCAGTGGTAACAGTTCTTTGTGGGTGAAGCCTGATCGCATAACAGTGAACAAATGAAGCCCACGTGGCGACATCACCTTCATCGCATGTGACAGCAGAGGAGCATCCAGGGTGTCTACCGACCGGGAAAACCGGGAAAACCGGGAATTCTCAGGGATTTTGGGTAGTCTGGAAATTCTCAGGGGAAAACTCAGGGAAATTGTGCTCCCATCAGGGAAAATCCACAGTATCTTTATTGAAAGGCGACGAAAGTCGCGGTAGCGCTGCTCGATATTTTGTGACAGGGGCGTAGCCACGTTAGGGCCCCCCCGGGCCCGTGCCCCCCCCCCCCCCGAAATTTTTTTTTTTTGCCATAGCATACAGAGCAGAAAATGACACTCGACCACATCTGCCTGCTCGTCCCCACTACAGATCAAGGAGGTGCCCCCCCCCCCCCCCCGAAAAAATTTCTGCCTACGCCCCTGTTTTGTGAACGCATTTTCAAATCAAACGGCCGCTGCGGCTGCGGGGAAGTGGCGCACCTTGATGCTGTCATCGCCTTCGGAGCGGTGAAGTGGGAGAGAATCCGGCTAATGCGTGGCATGCGGGAACCGCGAACCACGACACATCGTATCGCGCAATGTTGTCAGGATGTTCTGGGAGTACGCGGTGTAGTTCTGTAATCTTTCTCGCGCGTGCTGTGCGTTAGCGCCCGATATGGTGTTTTTGTTATCGCCGCGTGTCAAGTAACAACCATGATTAGTTGTAGAAGCGGGTAGCAGTAGATGTAACGAGCTTGAGTTATCTTGCAAGCGATCGCGATCGCGCAGGAAGCGGATGCCTTCGACATAGGCGTGCGCAGGGGGGGGCCAAGGGGGCGAAGAGGTGGGGCGCAAAGTCAGCCCTATACATTGTAGGGGGGGGGCGAGAAGAGGGGCGCAAAGGCAGCCGCATACATTGACATAATAGGGAGGGGGGCGCTGCGACGAACCTTCGCCCCCCCTGAAGGGGAACCCTGCGCACGCTTATGGCCTTCGACAAGGCTCGTATTCTGGCAAGCCACCCCGATCGGCGAGAAAAAAGACGCTTGTTGGCTGTTATCGGAGAGCTCACTCGCTCTGATCCCGAGCTTCAAAGATGCTATTTAGGACTCCGTGAAGAATATAATAAATTTCCAGGCGAGAGCTAGCGTAACTAACGGGCCCATTCACAGCAAGTGAAAGCTTTTTTATTTCTTTTTTCCCGATGAGGGCACTGCTGAAACAAGTTTTAGGCAGTCGACTGAAATTTTTTTTGGGGCTGCAGCTGGCAATTACCAGCCACACCACGTGGGTGTTTGCTACAAAGCCGAATTACAAAACTTTTCAGAGCCATGGCATAGCGGCGACCGAAATTCGCGACACCGGCACGGGTCCCACATGCTCGATTCGGCGCGCGATGTCGGAAAGCAGTAACGTTTCCACCATAATCGGATGTGCCGTAATTCAGGCTGTTGCCGTGCTTTCATGCGATCTTAGCCCGCAGCTATATTGCTTTTTTTGTGCGATAGCAATTATATAGACACTCCGACGCGAATTTTTTGCCTTCGCCATGATCTTCCCTATCAAGTCCAAATCGCGATTACATCACCCCACGCGTCGCATGCTCCATGTGCGAGTGAAAGTGCGCGAGCGCTGCCGACGAACGAGGCTTAAGCAGAGATGAAACGAGCCGACCGTCTCATTCGCGCGATGGGCACATGGATAGGAGCCGGCGCGTTGGGAAGGGAGGGGGGGGGGGTGCTGGCTGCGTGAGTCCGACAGGAAGTGCGTACTTTGTACCAGCGGGCGTGGTCGCGTGCGCCGCGGTATCTTCAGTGGGGATCAGCAGACGGCTCATACCTTTGTAGGTGTTGTGCTCTAATTGCAAAACTTTCGTTGAAGCCATAGCAGTGGCAGATCCCGGGGGGGGGGGGGGGGGGGGGGTAGCGGGCGATCGCCCCCCCCCCTCCAAACCAGCCCAGTGCCTGTCGTCCACCTCCTTTGTCAGGCTTGCTTGTCGAGTTTGCCCCCTTGTCAGTTGCTTTGCCTGCCACTGTCCAAAAGGGGTAAAGAGAATCTTGTCCCTGCTCTCTACCTCTCATTGCTCTAACCCTTTCTGCTTCCCTATGCACATTTCCAATGAAGGCTTCTTAGGCACCGCCATAATCCCCTCTGGCTGTTGTAAATATGCGTGACCCACCAAAATGTACTGCTGAGCGTTGGCTTCAGCCTTTGTATCCCCCCCCCTCCATTATGTACCTAAATCCGTCCCTGAGCCATAGATCATAGATAGGGCACTTCTCTTAGTGCAGCGGCTGCGTTTCCTGAAGGAGCGAGCTGCTAGCCTATATTCATATAAAATTCCTCTTTGTTGCTATCGGATTTACTATTTTGCTCTCGCGGTGAAACTGACTCTTTTTTTCTAACGTGGGATGGTTTTCAGTGTTGTGCGTTCGTGGAGAGCAAATAGTTCGGTTGGGCAACATGATAGCAAAGGCGTTGCATTGCTCTGGGCAACGCGCGAGGATTTGACAACAACCCGCAGCAGCAGAACAAGCGCAATTCCACAGTGCATTAAACCCGCATTTGTTTCGTCTTTACATGTGACACTCTGGCAAGGCATCTAACTGTGATTGCTGCATCTCAGGCTCAACAAAATTGATTTTTTTTTTCACGCAAAAAATAAAAAAAAAAGTTTTTCATGTTGCCATATTAGTCGAGCATTCTTGTGGCCTTTTCAGTTTAAGATTAATCCTTCAGTAACTATGCCTTGCATGACAGGTCGAATTTCAGTTTAAACGAAGTTCGATATAACGAAGTGAGTTGCGGCTTTTACCAACTTCGCTATATTGAGGTTTATCTGTTCTATGTACTATTCAAAATGGGAGTAAGTCGTTTTCATTTTCTAAAATGTGTATTAGAAAGTGACATCACCGAGCGATAGGGTCTCTACCCATCTTGACATGAAACAAACTTCTGTTTCACTCAGGGAATTTCAGCAAAAACACTCAGGGAAAACCTGGAAAACTCAGGGAATTTAGAAATGTCAACTCGGTAGACACCCTGGCATCGCTTTTCTGTGTAGAGCTTCCATGGCTCGATATAGCAAAGTTAGGCCACCTGTTGCTGCTTTTTTTTGTTTCTGTGGCGCAATTTGTATTGCACAGTTAGCAGCCGAGGCAGCACACACAAACCAACAGACGTATATGTTCAATTTCATGGCTCAGAAATGGAAGCAAGTAAATCTTGGTCTTTTTCTCGGTGAAGATTACTACGACGTGGTGTTTTTTTTACTTTGCACCCTCATTTTTAATGTCGCTCCTAAAATAATGTTTTGCGTCGCAGTGCTTGCTGCCTTTGAATATGCCATTTGGTAGGCTCCCTTTGGCTACGACATTAGGCAAATAGAGAAGTGTGGAGGTTTTATTAGGAGCTTATGTTGGCTTAATTTGGTATATTGGATTATCGATATATCAATGTATTCTCCGATCCCCTTGAAATTAGATATGCAGTAAAAGGTCGTTAATTCGACACCCGTTAATTCAGAAAATCTGATAATTCGGACGCGTTCTCTGGTCCCGGCAAGCCTATGGCATCAAACTCGTTAATTCAGTCATATTTGGCCGCAAACCGGTTAATTCGGACGATTCTTGTAGCGCGCAGAGCTTGAAGCGCCGAAAATGTGCAACACAAAGGAGCGAAAATGGCATTCGCGGACTACCGAAACGAGGCGGCGCAGTCTCCATTGCCATCATCATCAGCGTGAATCGGACGGTAACGAAGTTTCTGGTTGCAAGTTAGGACATTTCAGATTAGTTAAGACAGAGAGGTCTTGAGCAGCGGTCACGTGAATAAAGTTGTGAGAGGCGAAAATTGTGGCTTTTACACTGTTCTTTTGCCAAGTAAGAACAGGATTTACGTATTCATCAAGAAAATGAAAGGGCATTGACGTAATAGACATTTGTTTATTTTTTTTTTATACTTTAGATAATTCGGACATTATTTCTGGTCCTGTGAAATCCGAATTAATGAGCTTTACTGTATCTGGGTTTGAATTTAGAGCTAAACATTCGAAAATTTCCCCATTTTATATTTCACTCTTATGTTGTTGCACCTGCGTGTTTACTTTTACCTTAAATATTGTGAACCAATTTTCGTCCTCCTTATATGACTTTTGTCGCTGTAGCCCTTTATGTGCTGATTTTGACATTGGTGCCATGTGCGGTACGTGAAAAACTGCAGTGTTCGCAATTCTAGATGTCTTTGCCGACTGTGTAGACCGATTTCGTTAGTGAATCTAGACAGTCCGTGCGCGATTTTGTGCATGTCAGTTTTCAGCCTCTTCCTTTTCTCTTGCGTATCCTGATTGCAGAACGTGGGTTGGACCGGCTTGGAGCCCTGCACAGTGCATAGCAAGTGTGCTGGTCTCCATTCAGTCACTGATGACTGAGAACCCCTACTACAACGAGCCTGGCTATGAATCGGTGTGTTCTTTGCATCGCTGTTTTGTCTCTGCAAATATGGGTAGAAGTGAGTGCTAACACCAGCGGGCACTGCCAGCGAGCACTCTATCCTCTCTTGTTCTTTATTGTTAGCCTTTTTGAAGTGTGCATACTTTAGGTGGCAAATCAGTTCTCTAGAAGTCACGTCAGGTGCTGAACAATTCACAGAAGTCGTATTTTCGTGGACCTGAATGTATGTGGATCGCTCCCCCGTCTCCCGAATAGCACAAAGAAACACACACACACGAGCATATTAGTGGTGTGCACGGGCTCCGGGTAGCCCGAAAGCCCGACCCGGCCCGCAGGCCGGGCTCGGGCGGGCCGACGTATTTTCACCTCGGGCCCGGGCCGGGCTCGGGCTACTTGGAGTTTTATCGGGCCGGGCTCGGGCCCGGCGCAAAGCCCGACTCAAGCCCGAAATGTAGAGAATGAGCGGGAATTGCGAGGAAGAACCTGCCACAAAAAAGCAATGCTTGCAG